>NW_027361948.1:1200000-2400000 GCF_039654945.1 Dendrobates tinctorius | reverse complement strand
CAGGTCGTTACGGACGCGGCGATACCTAATATGTGTACATTTATTGTTTTTTTTTTTTATTATTTTAAAAAAATGAATTTATTGGGGAATATTTTTTTTTTTTTTTACTAATTTATTTGGCGATTTTTTTAAATTTATTTTTACACTTTTTTTTAAATTTTTTTTACTTTATTACATAGTCCCAGGTGGGACATCACTGTCCTGTGACAGATCGCTGATCTGTCACATCACAGATCACTGTGACAGATCAGCAATCTGTCACAGGCAGTGCACAAGGCTTCCTCATGCCTGCGCTTTGCAGGCACTGAGGAAGCCAGCTTCCCCAGGCCCCCGAAGGCCCCCGTCGCCATCTTGGATTCGGGGGCCTGGAGGATAGGAGTCCCCCGCAGCAGCGCTGCACATTGCGCTGCCGTGGGGGGCTCAGGGAAGCACGGAGGGAGCCCCCTCCCTGCCGATGCTTCCCTTTAACTCCCGGTACACCGCGATCGCGTTTGATCGCGGTGTGCAAGGGGTTAATGTGTCGGGGGCGGTCCGTGACCGCCCCTGACACATTGTGCCGGGTGTCAGCTGTGATAATCAGCTGACACCCGGCCGCGATCAGCGGCGCTCACCACGTGGGCGCCGCTGATCGCGGTAGACGTACTATCCCGTCCCCGGTCATACGGGCCCGGGTACCGTGGACGGGATAGTACGTCTCATGTCAGGAAGGGGTTAATGCACCCCATGATCCTGTTTGCCTTGACAGACGCTGCCTGGCACTGGCTGCTCCAGGTAAGTTTATCATTAACTAGGATCCCCAAGTCCTTCTCTATGTCAGATTTACCCAGTGGTTTACCGTTCAGTGTGTAATGGTGATATTGATTCCTTCTTCCCATGTGTATAACCTTACATTTATTATTGTTAAACTGCATCTGCCACCTTTCGGCCCAAGTTCCCAGCTTATCCAGATCCATCTGTAGCAGAATACTATCTTCTCTTGTATTGACTGCTTTACATAATTTTGTATCATCTGCAAATATCGATATTTTACTGTGCAAACCTTCTACCAGATCGTTAATAAATATGTTGAAGAGAATAGGTCCCAACACCGACCCCTGCGGTACCCCACTGGTCACAGTGACCCATCCCCTTTTCTAAGATGGTAGGGGCCGCTGCCTATGTAATCGCGTTGCCCACAGTGTGTGTCCTTGATGATTGGCTGAGAAAAGGCGCTGGAAGCATTGTGGGAAACGTGACCTTGGCGCTCAAGTCGGCGACCTCATGGCCGACCTCACGCTATGGTCGGGTTTCGATCCGAAAGTCAGCGACTTCTAAATTTGGCCAACCCGTTTTGCTCAACTCTACTAATAATATTTCTACTATCAGGCCTTTGTGGGTCACAGCTGTGGTAGTTACGCAATAACTTCTATGCAGTGACCCAATGTACATCCTCAATTTCGGTGTATGTCGATTTAATTGATTTTAATATATTACTAGTGATAATTAATAAAACTAATAAAAATTACATTATATTCACTAATTCTTTCCCTTTCCTATTACAACATGACTTTTGGATTTCTACCAAAATTTGCCTTGACTGTGTTTTGTTTGTCTACAGATCCACAATGATTAGGCTTAGGCTATGTGCACACGGTACGGATCCTCCCGCGGATTTTTCCACGCAGATTTGACTAAATCCGCAGGTCAAATGACCTGCATTTTTCCTGCGGATTTAGTGCATTTTTTTTTGCGGTTTTACTGCCATTTTTGTGCGGTTTTCCACCTGCGGATTTGTAGAATGGAGCAGGTGGAAAACTGCAGCAAAACCGCACAAAAGAAGTGAGATGCTGCTTTTTTAATTCTGCACGAAATCCACGCGGAAAAATTTGCAGCATGTGCACAGCAGTTTTTTTTTTACATAGCCAATAATGGTACTGTACATCACTTGCAGTTCTGCTGCGGATCCGCAGGGTCAAATCCGCTGCTGATCCGCAGCAGAATCCGCACCGTGTGCACAGAGCCTTATTATTGTTATACAACTCTGTCAAAAATTAAGAGACCACTGCACAGTTTTATAAAAATCAGCTTCTCTGCTGCATGTTTGACAGCCATTCCATTCCAGTGTCAGTTGAATTCCAAACAGAGTACACCTCATTCTACTTAATGTGCTTCTAATTTGGTGATCACATGAACCAAATCTTATTTAATGAAGGAAAGTATAAAAAAAACCCTGCTGTGGTGTTCACAATCCTCTTGCAACAGGACAAGCTGGATGGCAAAACAAGTGCTAGTAATATCCCAAAAGTAATAGGATTGAAAAATAACTTTTAACCATGCCAAAGGAGTTGAAAAGAAAGTCTTGAGTGAGGAAAAGAAGGGTTCATTTCTGGCTTTACTAGCAGAGGTATACAGTGAGCGTCATGTTGCCTCCATCCTTAAAATTTCTAAGACGGCAGTCCATTACAACAAGGTCAGGCAGCAAACATTGGGGACAACAAAGCTACAGACCGGCAGAAGGTGAAAATGACTCTCCATTGACCGGGATGACCATCATCTTATTTGAATGTCACTCAGCAACCGCAGGATGACATCAAGTAACCTACAATAGGAATGGCAAATGACAGCTGGGGTGAAGTGCACGGCAAGAACAGTTCGTAACAGGCTCCTATAGGCATGGCTCAAGTCATGTAAAGCTAGAAAAAAGCTTTACATCAATGAGAAGCAAAGGAGAGCCAGGCTGACGTTTAGCAAAGACTATAAGGATTTGACCATAGAGGACTGGAGTAAGTTAATCTTCTCTGATGAGTCTAATTTTCAGCTTTGCCCAACACCTTGTCATCTAATAGTTAGACGGAGACCTGGAGAGGTGTACAAGTCACAGTGTCTTGCACCCACTGTGAAATTTGGTGGATGATCAGTGATGATCTGGGGATGTTTCAGCAAGGCTGGAATTTAGCTGGTTAATCTTTGCAAAGGACGTATGAATCATGCTGCATACAAGGTTATCCTGGAAAATCAGTTGATTCCTATTGCTCAGGTAATGTTCCCTAACTCTGAGGACTGTTTTTTCCAGCAGGACAATGCGCCATGCCACATAGCTAGGTCAATCAATGTGTGGATGAAGGACCACCACATCAAATCCCTGTCATGGCCAGCCCAATCTCCAGTCCTGAACCCCATTGAAAACCTCTGGAATGTAATCAAGAAGAAGATGGATAGTAACAAGCCATCAAACAAAGAAGAACTGCTTAAATTTTTGTACCAGGAGTGGCATAAGGTCACCCAAAAGCAGTGTGAAAGTCTGGTGGACAGCATGCCAAGACGCATGAAAGCTGTGATTAAAAATCATGGTTATTCCACAAAATATTGATTTCTGAACTCTTCCTGAGTTAAAACATTAGTATTGTGGTTTCTAAATGATTATGAACTTGCTTTCTTGGCATTATTTGAGGTCTGCAAGCACTGCATTTTTTTTGTTATTTTGACCATTTCTCATTTTCTGAAAATAAATACAAAATTTAGTGCTTGGAATTTTGGAGACATATTCTCAGTAGTTTATAGAATAAAAGAGCAATTTACATTTTACTCAAAAAAATACCTATAAAGAGAAAAATCAGACAAAATGAAAATTTTGCAGTGGTCTCTTAATTTTTGCCAGAGCTGTACATTTGAACTAAAGACACATTAGATTTTAGTTGAAAAAGTAAACAATTTCAAGTAACAACAAATAAGGTACAGTCGTTCAATCTGGCCAGATGTGGTCAATGATTCCTGGAGATGAATGAACAATCTTTCTAAGAATATTTTTGCAAAGAAAGATCATTTACAGATGAACAATTCTTTAAATGAAAAATATTTTGTCAATCTTTCCAATGAAAAAATCAAACACAATCAATTTTATTGTGAAAGACAATCTTATTAACAATCTTTCATCTCCATATAGTTTACAGTAGCTTTAAACAAGTATCAATCAATTATATGGCAGAAATTGTTTTCAAAGGGAATCTGTCAGCAGGTTTTTCCTATTTAATCTGAGGGCAGCCTGTGGTAGGGGCTGAGACACTGATTTCAGCAATGTGTCACTTACTAGGCTGTTGTTTTACTACAATGAGTGTTTTATCAGCAGGAGATTAACACTATAAGACTACAGCTCATACACAGAAAACTGCTAATAATCAGGAGTGTGGTAGGAGTTAGCTTTTTGAGCTCTGCTGATTCTAAAAACGCTGATTGTATCACAACTGCTGCACCTAGTAAAGTACTCTGGAATCAGGGTTTCTTTTTCTACTTTATACTGCTGTCAGATTAATTAACACAACAAAAAGGGGCAATGGTATTTACCTGCCAAGATTAAAGAACTAATGCATCAGGATGCAATTAACCCACTTAATAAAGGTGGAGCCAACAGGTGCAAAATACTGACGAGACTACCACTCTCAACCTATCAATTCATGGAGGGAATGATTGCGAATTATTAAAATTGTACACAAAAAAAGGCTTGAAATTTTGGGGGGCATTTGAATTCCTATTTCTGTGGCTTTGCTTTTAATTTAGGTAGTGGATCGCAAGTATGAGAACCATTGATATGAGTTGAGAGTTTGCATATTTTGGCCAAAATATCGACAGGCAGCACGTATCAATCAGGCACAAGCATGACTTCAGCCAGGTATGATTGAATCTGAAATGTTGCGGTGTTTCAGAGAAAAACATACCGTATATACTCGTAAATAAGCTGAGATTTTCAGCCCATTGTTTTGGGCTGAAAGTTTCCCTCTTGGCTTATACGCGAATCATATACAAGGGGTGGGCAGGGGAGGGGGAGCGGGAGTGTCAGAGGCCATACTCACCCCCGCCTGTCACGTCTCTGCACTCCTGCTTCTCCCTCTGTCGTCTGCTTCCTGCGTTCAGCGGTCATGTGGTACCGCTCATTAAACTCATGAATATGCTCATATTTATGAGTTTAATGAGCGGTACCACGTGACCGCTGAATGCAAGAAGCAGACGACCGATGGAGAAGCAGGGGCTGCAGAGAAGACCGTGCACCAGGAGGGGATGAGTATGACAGGGAAGAGCAATATTCACCTGTCCCCTTTCCATCGCCGTGCACCGCTGTATCTCCCCGGTCCTCCTGCTTTGACATTCAGGTCAGAGGGCGCGATGACATAGTCAGTGAGTGCCCTCTGCTGAATGTCACTGCAGAGACCCAGGAGACACAGCGGTGGATGTTGATGGAACAGGGACTGGTAAATATCGCCAGTGTCGGGGGCTCAGGACACCAGCACCTGGCCCCCAGTGACAGAGAGGTGAGTATGTAATTTTTTTTTAATTGCAGCAGCAGCAGCAGCGTCAGAAGCAAATAAGGAGTATTTATGGAGCATCTTATGGGCAGCATAACCCTTGTGCAGCAGCATATTATGGGGGTATTTATGGAGCATCTTATGGGGCAGCATTAACCATTGTGCAGCAGCATATGGGGGGTATTTATGGAGCATCTTATGGGACAGCATTAACCCTTGTGCAGCAGCATATGGGGTGTTTATCTATGGAGCATCTTCTTGGACCACCATTACCCCTAGGCTTATACGCGAGTCAATAAGTTTTCTTTGTTTTTTGAGGCAAAATTAGGGGGGTCGGCTTACACACGGATCGGCTTATACACAAATATATACGGTACTTTAAAGGCTGTTGGGGACCGAGGCAAATGGGAGACTAGATAGAAAGGCTGCCTCACTGTCAGGGAATAACACAGCCTTCTCTTCCTATACACAGACAAATGGAGCGACCTGTACTCAAGGGGAGCAGCCAGGAAGAAGCCACCAGAGACTGGCTTAAACAACTAGTCTCTAGTGCAGCTTGTTATTGGTGGCATTTAACATCTTTTTGTTTGAAACGTATGAGGGATACAAACTTGAATGACAGAAGTCAAACAGCCAGAGTCTGATACATACTGTCCGTGATTCAGGTAACACGTATCGTCTGTTTGTTCCCTTTAATTTAACAGATTTCTGCTGTATATAGTTTTGTTCATATAGCCTCAAACCCTTATCAAGAAGTAAACTCCAAAGACTTGGAACCTCAAACTATAATATACAGAGCATCTTTGGAACATATAAGTTTAATTTTCTCTTAACTTTACTATCTAATCATAACTTCTAAACCTGTTAATTCCACATTTTAGTGGAGTAATTCTAATGTGCGCATTTTATTTTCCTCTTTATAAAATACAATCAGTACTGAAACAGAACTAACATTGTACATTTTGGAAACGTTTTAAGCAGCGTAAGTCATTTTTAGCTGTCTTTTTTGCTGGCACATTTCACGATCATTAAACAACTTAAAGAAATAATTTGTACAAAAATGCATACTAACAAAGCAATATAATGAATAAATGCATTCCAACCAATTACCCATGAGAGCTTTTTCTATACGTGAGCTATGATAATTACCCCAAAATGGTAAGTCTTTCCAATGTCACTGAAAGGTTCATTTGTGTTCTAATGGGAATATTATGCAATAAAGTGAAACCACTATAATGCATCATGTCCACAAAAGTCATAAAAACTTGCAGGGAAGAAGATAAAATGATGTGAAGCCATAGTATTCATCTAATGGAATTAGTTGAACATGAATACACTTGAACAGATGGATTCTAGATCTAAAATAAATGTATGGCACTGATGCACAGGCACACATACCCTAACTCAGCTCAGGTCACATTTGGTTACATCAAATATCTTGTTAGCTGGCATGCATCCAGGTTGTCAGACTTCTCCAGCCGCCTACACTCTGACTCTGTATGTCTGCAGCTCAATTACTAACAGAGATCTTTAATTGGCATAAAAACTTTTGTGATATTAGCATCAATTAACCCCTTTATAACTGGAGGTATTTTTGGTTTTGCGTTTTTATTTTTTGATCCCCTTCTTCTCAGAGCCATAACTTTTTTTTCCATCAATATGGCCATGTGAAGGGTTGTTTTTTGCAGGACGAGTTGTACTTTTGAACAACACCATTGGTTTTACCATGTCGTATCCTAGAAAATGGGAATTAATTCCAAGTGCGGTGAAATTTAAAAAAGTGCAATCCCACACATGTTTTTTGTTTGGCTTTTTTACTAGGTTCATTAAATGCTAAAACTGACCTGCCATTATGATTCTCCAGGTCATTATGAGTTCATAAACACCAAACATTTCTAGGTTCTTTTTTATCTAAGTGGTGAAAAAAAAAATCCAAACTTTTTTGAAAAAAAAATTGCGTCATATTTCAATACCCGTAGCGTCTCCATTTTTCGTGATCTCGGAATGGGTGAGGACTTATTTTATGCATGCCGAGCTGATTTCTTTTAGTGATACCATTTTTGGTGTAGATACAATCTTTTGATTGCCCGTTATTGCATTTTAATGCAACATCGCCTCGACAAAAAAAACCGTCATTCTGGCGTTTTGACTTTTTTAGTACGCTGTTTAGCAATCAGGTTAATCTTTTTTTTTGATAGATCAGGAAATTCTGAACATGGCAATATCGTGATTCCACCCGTGACTATTCTGGGCACATGTCAACTGTTCAAAACAGCTGACATGTCACAGGAAAGTAGTGGGTTCACTGCTGGAGCCACATCAAAGGTAGGGAGTCCGACATCGGCGTAAATTTAAGCCTGATGTCGGAAAGGGGTTAACGAGTAACAAAAAAAGATCCTAAAACTTTAATGTTTTGCATCCATTCTGAGTAGATTGGTGAATCACACGGTTCTGAGGCCCCCACCAATTACTAAACAAAGACCTCCTAGAAGATTGCAGCTCAGAAGAAAGAAGGGCATGCACACAGAGCAAAATTTATGCAGGGAACAGAAAGTTATAATCTTGTCTCCTGAGCTGTGCACTTTTTAGAGATCTTTTGAGCAATATGTGTGGTCTCTCATCTCACCCATGATGCCCCTTCTCCAAACTGAGTCCACCTCAGACTCACACCTATCTGCTCAGAATGAATGGATCTAAAACATACAAGATATATTCCAAAAAATAAGTTCCACAGTCTGATGATGACTTGTGACAACAACTTCAAGCATCTCCTGGAGTACAGTGCATATTGGGGTTTATATGTTAAAATGATTCAATTGCATATGGAGCTAACCTGACACTGCAATTGATTGCTGTACTAAGCTTGAAAATGTATTCATGTACTGAATGAGGTTCTGGTGATGTTTTACTGTACTGGCGATGGTTCTGGTGATGTATTACTGTTTTGATGGTGGTTCTGTTGATGTACTACTGTACTGATGGTGGTTCTGGTGATGTATTACAGTACTGGTGAAGACTCTGGTGATGCATTAATTCACTGATGGTGGTTCAGGTGTTGTGTTACTGTACTGATGGTTCTTCTGATGATGTAATCTTGCATCTATTATAATCTATAATGTATCAGACTTGATATTAAAACATTATAGGGTTAGTGTGCTAGACTAAAAATACAGCTGTCTACAGTAAATATCTGTCTGCTGTACATATAAATGACTAAAGCCTCCATAAACTATAGACAGCTGTCCTATTGTTCACTCTGCCAAGTACTCCTGTGTTATTTATGAAAGCCACTGATAGATATTTCTGGCAACGGCTTATCATGTAGGCACACCATATATATATATATATATATATATATATATATATACCATATAAGAACATCCCAGAACTCCAACGTATGCTGTGCCAGGTGGCTTTCTCAAGGAGTATATAACAATCATCAGTTAGAGGTTCCCATACATATTAGACTGTCAGCAGAAATTGTTATTGGCGGGTTTAGACAAATGTAGTATGTGTGTGGAGGTCCTAACTAATATATGAAGGGTATGTGCTCTGCTCATGAATTCTTCTAGACGTCTGCGAGTCACTTGAATTTTTCATATGGAAGATGCTTCAGGTCTCAGTGGTCATTTTGTCCTGAAGTAACTTTTTTGCTTCTTTTTGGTTGACTTTTAAAACAAACTGTCATGATCCAGGATGGGGTTTCGCTTTGGCCCGTCCTGGTCTGATTGGGGGTTAATTATTCCGCCTCTCCCTGGCAGAGGGCGGCTATTTAATGCTCACTGGACCTAGGTCCGGTGTCAGTTATACTCCTGCCCTCGGCTGAGTTAGCTGACCTTGTGCGTACGTGTGCCTTGTGCCTGTTATCTTGCTTGCTTGTTTGGTTTTGATCCGGTTCTGTCCCTGTTACGAGTTCTGCCTGTCCCTCTTGTACTGCGCTACCTCTCATGTATGACTCTCTGCTTGTGACCCGACTTCTCTCTGCTCGTCCCTTTGGTACCGCGTCGCCCTCTTGTGTATGACCTTTGGCTTTGTCTGACCTCCCGTCTGTTTACCCCTTCTGTACCTTGCTGTCCGTATTGTGAACGACCTCCATTTTGCCTGACTCTGAGTTTGCTGTTTTCTGTGAAAGCAGGATGCTAAGCCCCGCCCCCTTGCAGTCACATGACCGTAGGTCCCATGCCGGCTTGCTAAACTGCATCACTAAGGTCCTGTGCACCTATACTTTCTGGCTATTCTGGTCCCCAGGGGTCCCTACAGTGCGGGTACGCCAGCGCTGTCAGGATCCTGATATTATAACTGACCGATACCATTTTTTTTCTCTGCTTCCATTCACCTGTGTGTGTGATGGATCCTATGCACGCTCTTTCTGAGCAGGTTAAACACCTAACCCAGATGTCTCAGAAACTCCTTAGAGAACAACGAGTCCTGGCTCAGTCTCAGCAGCTGATCGCTGACACTGTGCAGGGGGTTTTTTCATCAGGGGCTCGGGATATTACATTAGTTTCCCCTGAGTCTCCAGTGAAGTTGCCAGATACCTTTTCTGGAAATAAAAAAGAGTTCAGAGTCTTCAAGGAGGGCTGTATGCTTTTTTTTTTCCTTAAGACCACACTCTTCTGGGGATGAAAGTCAGAGAGTGGGGGTCATTATGTCTCGGTTAAGGGGAGCCCCCCAAGCTTGGGCTTTCTCCCTTCCGACCACGGCCCCTGAGCATATGACAGTAGATGCATTTTTTAAGGCCCTGGGGCATATTTATGATGAGCCTGATCGCATGCGTATGGCTGAGGACATGGTGATGAATGTGTGCCAGGGAAAGCACTCAGTCAAGTGGTTTTGTACAGAATTCAGACACTGGGCAGCGGAGGTCTGTTGGAATGATGCCGCCCTTCGGGGTTTGTTCCGTAGAGGCCTGTCTGAACATCTGAAAGACCCCTTGGCTCTCCACCCTCCACCTGATTCCCTGGAGGAGGCTATGACACAGGCCCTCGGAATGGATCGCCGGCTACGGTTGAGGGGAGTGATGCAAAGTGAAAGACCGTTATTCTCCCAAGGAAGGGGACCCAGTCCTATTTTGGAGATCACGGAGATGGGAACCATCGACCTCAAGGAAAATGAAAGGAGACAACGGCGCGTGGGAAAAGACAGTTTTCACTGTGGCGATTCTGGACATTGGAGAAAGGATTGCCCCTCCCATCCACTAACCAAGCGACTGAGCCCGGGTGATTGTCGTGGATGTCACCCATGCTCTTAGGTACCCTTTTCTGCCTTCTCCAAAATGTTGTTGCAGGTGGAACTTTGTTGTGGGAGTGTCTCCACATCCACTTCTGCCTTCGTGGATTGCAGATCAACAATTAACTTTATTGACTCTGATTTGGTATCCAGGTGTAAGTTAGGGACAGTTAGGTTGGAGACTCCTATTCACCTTGTGGCCATTGACAAAACACCACTGGTAAAAAATGACATTATGTTTCGTACTAAAGAGTTTCTCCTTAAAGTTAGTTCCTTGCACCAGGAATGTATTTCATGTTTTGTGATGGACAACCGGCCAGCAGGACTGGTGTTGGGGTTCCCCTGGTTACAATTGCATAATCCTGTAATTAATTGGGAATGTCGGAACAGAGAAATGTCTTGATACTGTGTCTGTGTCGTCCGTGGGTCTGGAAGGTATTCCGGATTGCCTGATAGACTATAAGGACGTTTTCTCTGAAATAGAGGTTGAGGTTTTACTACCACACCGCCCATTTGATTGTGCCATTGACCTAGTTCCAGGTGCTAAATTGCCCAAGGCCCGCTTGTATAACCTTTCGGGTCCAGAATGGGCTGCGATGAAGGAGTATATTTCCGAGAGCCTCCGTAAGGGACACATTCGTCCTTCTGTTTCTCCTGTGGCGGCGGGGTTCTTTTTTGTAAAGAAAAAAAGACAGTGGTTTACGCCCATGCCTCAATTTTCGTGAGTTAAATAAGATAACTGTGAGGAATACGTATCCCCTTCCACTTATTTCTGATTTATACAATCAATAGTCCGGAGCTAAGTGGTTTTCAAAATTAGATCTACGGGGAGCGTATAACCTTATCCGAGTCCGAGACGGAGATGAATGGAAAACCGCTTTTCTCAATACTGAAGGGTTGTTTGAAAATCTGGTCATGCCTTTTGGCTTGACGAATGCTCCAGCGGTCTTCCAAAACTTCATAAATCACGTGTTCTCTGATTTTATTGGACGTTTTTTGGTGGTATATTTGGATGACATATTGATCTATTCTCCTGATAAACAGACTCACTTTGGTCATGTTTGGGCAGTTCTCCAAAGGCTCCGGGAGAACTGTCTCTTTGCTAAACTGGAAAAATGTTTGTTTTTTGTTCAGGAACTGTCGTTTCTGGGGTTCATCATGTCTGCTGAAGGGTATCGCATGGATCCTAATAAGGTGCAGGCCATTGTCGAGTGGGTTCAACCTTGTGATTTGAAGGCTCTGCAGCGTTTCCTAGGATTTGCCAATTACTATCGCAAATTCATAAAGGGGTTCTCACAGGTGGTTAAACCCCTCACAGACATGACTCAAAAGGGGGCTGATATCAAGAACTGGTCAACCGCAGCGGTAGCGGCATTTCAGTTTTTGAAAACATGTTTCATGTCGGCCCCGGTTCTTGTTCAACCGGACCCGTCTGAACCATTTATTGTTGAGATAGATGCCTCAGAGGTGGGGGTGGGGGCGGTATTGTCCCAAGGACCCGCCACTTTGACCAATTTAAGACCTTGCGCCTTTTTCTCAAAGAAATTCTCTCCTGCGGAGAGAAACTATGATGTGGGAAATCGAGAACTTTTGGCTGTTAAGTTGGCCTTTGAAGAATGGAGGCATTTTTTGGAGGGGGCTGTCCATCCGATAACCGTAATTACGGACCACAAAAACCTAGCTTATATTGAGTCAGCTAAGAGGTTGACTCCTAGACAGGCTAGATGGTCACTTTTTTTTCCCGATTCAACTTCTCGATCACTTTTCGGCCAGGATCTAAAAATGTCAGAGCAGATGCCTTGTCACGCAGTCTAGATCCAGTGTCCCCCCCAGAACCTCCATCCTCCATTCTTCAGCCTGGGGTGGTGGTGGCAGGTATTTAGAATATGTTGGAACGAGAGATTCGGGAAGCCCAGTCTCTTGCACCGCCGGCTAAGCCGGTGGACAAACTTTTTGTGCCAGCTCAGCTTCGCCATAAGGTCCTCCGGGAGTTCCATGACTCAGTTCTGGGTGGACATCCTGGGATCTCGGCTACCCGGAAGGCCATTGCTAGAGTATTCTGGTGGTCTGCTTTAGCCTCTGATGTTGGGGAATATGTGTCTGCGTGTGATGTTTGTGCCCGTGCAAAAAAAAAACCCCCATAACCGGCCGGCCGGGGAAATGGTACCACTGCCAATTCCTGAGAGACCATGGACGCATTTGTCCATGGATTTCATCACCAACCTTCCCCCCTCCAGGGGTAATACCGTCGTCTGGGTTGTGGTGGACAGGTTTAGTAAACAGGCACATTTTGTACCTTTGGCAGCTCTACCTAATGCGGAAACATTGTCCAGATTGTTTGTTGAGCATGTGGTGCGGTTGCATGGGGTACCCTTGAATGTGGTGTCTGATAGAGGAGTGCAATTTGTTTCCAGATTTTGGAGGGCTTTTTGTAAAAGGTTGGGTATTGGTCTGTCTTTTTCATCTGCTTATCATCCAGAGACTAATGGGCAGACCGAGCGGACCAATCAGTCTCTGGAGCAAATTCTGCGTTGCTTGACTCCAGACCGACAAGATGATTGGTGTTCTGTGTTACCGGTGGCTGAGTTTGCATTTAACAACCGTGTTAACCAGTCTACAGGTACATCTCCTTTTTTTGCAGTTATGGGTTTCATCCTCATTTTGGAGAATTTTCCCGTTTGAATTCTGGGTGTCCTGGGGCGGATGAGACGATCCAGCGGTTGGGGGAGGTATGGCGAGAGGTCCAGAGTAATATTACGAAGGCCCAGGACAAGTTTAAATTTTTTGCGGACAAAAAACGATCCGCGGGACCGGTGTTTCAGATTGGGGACAAGGTATGGTTGTCCACCAAAAATATAAGACTCAAGGTCCCCTCTGCGAAGCTTGGACCCGAGTTTATCGGTCCTTATGAAATTACCGAGGCAGTTAACCAGATGGCTTTTCGGTTGCGTCTCCCGCCATCTCTGCGGATCCCAAATGTTTTTCATAAGGCCCTTTTGAAACCTGTGAGGTCCGCTGGGGAGGGATCATCAGCTTCCCTAACACCGGTTTTGGTAGACGGACAGTCGGAGTACGAGGTGGAACGAATTGTCGACTCCAGGTTGGTCCATCATGCCCTTCAATATTTGGTACATTGGAAAGGCTACGGTCCTGAAGAACGCTCGTTGGTTCCGGCTCGATCGGTTCATGCAGATCGGTTGGTCCGGGCCTTTCACTCCAAGTATCCTGAGAGACCTGGGGGTCCAGTGGCCCCCCATTGAGAGGAGTGTACTGTCATGATCCAGGACGGGGTTTCGCTTTGGCCCGTCCTGGTCTGATTGGGGGTTAATTATTCCGCCTCTCCCTGGCAGAGGGCAGCTATTTAATGCTCACTGGACCTAGGTCCGGTGTCAGTTATACTCCTGCCCTCGGCTGAGTTAGTTGACCTTGTGCGTACATGTGCCTTGTGCCTGTTATCTTGCTTGCTTGTTTGGCTTTGATCCGGTTCTGTCCCTGTTACGAGTTCTGCCTGTCCCTCTTGTACTGCGCTACCTCTCGTGTATGACTCTCTGCTTGTGACCCGACTTCTCTCTGCTCGACCCCTTGGTACCGCGTCGCCCTCTTGTGTATGACCTTTGGCTTTGTCTGACCACCCGTCTGTTTACCCCTTCTGCACCTTGCTGTCCGTACTGTGAACGACCTCCGTTTTGTCTGACTCTGAGTTTGCTGTCTTCTGTGAAAGCAGGACGCTAAGCCCCCCCCCCCCTGCAGTCACATGAAGGTAGGTCCCGTGCCGGCTTGCTAAACTGCATCACTAAGGTCCTGTGCACCTATACTTTCTGGCTATTCTGGTCCCCAGGGGTCCCTACAGTGCGGGTGAGTCCCTGCTCAGCGGAGGCTGTACGCCGGCGCTGTCAGGATCCTGATACAAACATTTTTTAGCTACTGGTTTTTATTATTTTTCTTTTTAAATTACCTAGTAAGTGGCTTTGAAGCAGAAGCCACACATTGGGAATATATTTACCAATTAAAGGGAAAACAAACAGGTGGAATTCATAAAGGACTTCCATTAACTGAATTC
Organism: Dendrobates tinctorius; assembly: GCF_039654945.1. Classification (NCBI taxonomy): domain Eukaryota; kingdom Metazoa; phylum Chordata; class Amphibia; order Anura; family Dendrobatidae; genus Dendrobates; species Dendrobates tinctorius. The sequence continues at coordinate 2,385,435 of NW_027361948.1, read as the reverse complement.
ATGTTACAGACACCTTGGAGAAGGATCTGAAAGACATGTTATTAATTAATTTATTGAAGTACATTTAAATGTCAAATATCTTCACTTTAAATATTGAACTATTCAAAAACATTATTTTGATAATGCGCTCACACTAAAATGAGCAACTTTGTAAGCAATCATTTTCATGCTATAGGCATATAGGGCTGACACATAAAAAGTGTTTACACTAGAAAACATGGTAAAACACTTTGAATACTGGCAATATTTTTACACAAGGTTGACAAAGTTAAAGTTGTGTGAAAGTTTTGCAACTTTTGGAATCTTTGCACCAGTTTGAAGTAGCTCAGCCAAAATGAGCAGAGCTGGTGAGGAGCAGGGTTGGGACGGGAGTTGCTTTTCATAACAAGTCAAATTCAGGAAAAGTGCCAGCATTTCCTTTGAGAAGAGAAATAAAGATACACAAGTGCACACAGGGTAGTGCAGTATAGGGTACAGGAAGTTAGGGGGAGGTGAGGGAGGTGCTCATCTGACCATGTTGTGCATGTGCATGTAAAAGGAGATGGACATTTCTGGTTGACTGTGCTGCTGCTGGAAAAGTAGTTCTTACGCTCTGTGGTAGTTTTTAAGTACAAAATACTATTAAACACTACCATAGGGTGGTAAAACTACTTTTCCAGCAGCACAGTCAAACAGAAGTGTTCCCTTTGACAAAAAATTACTGTTACTGTCCCTGACTGGAGTAACACTTCTGGCAAAGTGAAGGAGGCATACACCACTAAAATATGCCGAATTTATTAAGTGGTGTGCACCTCTTACTGAATTTTGCGCATCCTACTCCAAAAAGCCCTTTATTAAGATTTGCATGTGTTATGTCAGTCTAAGACTATGTTCCCATGATGACTATTTGGTGAGATGTTGATATTGAAGATTTTCTGCAGCATTTCTGGTCACACTGCTGGCTTATGCTATCATCTGACAACAGCTCTCAGACCGGCGGTAATGATCTTACCACCAATGAGAACCAACGGTGTTGTGAACTCATAATCTGCTCCTCCTTCCGTTTTCCCTCTGGTGGTGACAGGAGGTAGTGAGGTTGGTTTAATTGGTAGTGATCTGCCACCTGATGAGGAGGATAACGATTGGATCTCTGGAGTATCAGACTGGATATAAGACAGCCGACACCCTATCCTGGTGCTGGTGATTCAGTCAGCTTCTCAGGTCTTGGACTTCAGCTCTGTTCCAGTCTTCTCAAGTTAAGTTTGTTTTTGCTATTGTTCACACTTGCTCTTGTTGGTCAATTCAGTTTTTTGTGGTCAGCCTGTCCCTGCTGGGGTTGTGCTGAATTTCCACTCCTACTTATCTGTATTTGCCTTTTGGTCCCTTATTAGATTGGCCTCTTTTTGCTCTGTCTCAGAATATTTCAGAGTGCTGATATAGTGGGAGAAGTCTAGTGACTTCAGGGTTAATTTTGCTACCAGAAGTGTTGGACATTATTTTGGTAGGGTTTTTGGCAGATTGCAGACAGTGTCTTTCCTTTCCTGTCCTTTCTAGTTAGTCGGGCCCCATCGTTTGCTCAGCCTATTTTTCTGCCTTTGTTTGTGTTTTCATCTTGTTTCACCGTCAATACATGTGAGCGGCTGTCTTTCCTTTGGGCTCTGCTCTGAGGCAGTTAGTTTTCCTCTTTTCCTGCTTTAGGCTTATGTAGCTCTCTGGTTGTGACGAGGCGTCTAGAATCATCATAGGTACGCTCCACGACTGCTGCTAGTTGTGTGGTAAGATCAGGGATCTGCAATCTGCATAGTTACCAACCCCTCTGGTTTTCTGAGATTTGGCTTGTGTTGTTTTTTCCTCCTCGGTGACCAATTCATAACAGAATCACCAGTCATACCGCAGATTCTAGGGTACTCAAAAGCAGGAGAAAATTGTTTAAAAAGGAAAAAAAAAGTGTCAGAATTTTTTTTTAACCCCTTCATGACCCAGCCTATTTTGACCTTAATGACCTGGCCATTTTTTGCAATTCTGACCAGTGTCCCTTTATGAGGTAATAACTCTGGAACGCTTCAACGCATCCTAGCGATTCTGAGACTGTTTTTTCGTGACATATTGGGCTTCATGTTAGTGGTAAATTTAGGTCAATAATTTTTGCGTTTATTTGTGAAAAAATCAGAAATTTGGCGAAAATTTTGAAAATTTCGCAATTTTCAAATTTTGAATTTTTATTCTGTTAAACTAGAGAGGTATGTGACACAAAATAGTTACTAAATAACATTTCCCACATGTCTACTTTACATCAGCACAATTTTGGAAGCAAAATATTTTTTTGTTAGGAAGTTATAAGGGTTAAAAGTTGACCGGTGATTTCTCATTTTTACAACAAAATTTACAAAACCATTTTTTTTAGGGACCACCTCACATTTGAAGTCACTTTGAGGGGTCTATATGGCAGAAAATACCCAAAAGTGACACCATTCTAAAAACTGCACCCCTCAAGCTACTCAAAACCACATTCAAGAAGATTATTAACCCTTCAGGTGTTTCACAGCAGCTAAGACAATGTGGAAGGAAAAAATGGACATTTTAATTTTTCCAACACAAATTTCCTTTCAGCATCAATTTTTTCATTTTCACATGGGCAACAGGATAAAATGGATCCTAAAATTTGTTGGGCAATTTCCCCTGAGTACACTGATACCTCATATGTGGTCATAAACCACTGTTTGAGCGTACGGCAGGGCTCAGAAGGGAAGGAGCGCCATTTGACTTTTTGAATGGAAAATATGCTGGAATATTTAGCGGTTGCCATGTCGCGTTTGGAGAGTCGCTGTGTGCCTAAACACTGGAGCTCCCCCACAAGTGACCCCATTTTGGAAACTAGACCCCCCAAGGAACTTATCTAGATGCATAGTGATCACTTTGAACCCCCAGGTGCTTCTCAAATTGATCCGTAAAAAAAAAAAAAGTACTTTTTTTTCACAAAAATTATCTTTCAGCCTCAGTTTTTTCATTTTCACATGGGCAACAGGATAAAATGAATCCTAAAATTTGTTGGGCAATTTCTCCTGAGCACACCAATACCTCATATGTGGTCATAAACCACTGTTTGGGTGCACAGCAGGGCCCGGAAGGGAAGGAGCGCCATTTGACTTTTTGAATGGAAAATTAACTCCAATCGTTATCGGACACCATGTCGTGTTTGGAGAGCCCCTGTGCACCTAAACATGGGAGCTCCCCCACAAGTGACACCATTTTGGAAACTAGACCCCTTAAGGAACTTATCTAGATGTGTAGTAAGCACTTTCAACCCCCAAGTGCCTCACAAAAGTTTATAACATAGAGCAGTGAAAATAAAAAATCATTTTTTTTTCCTCAAAAATGATTTTTTAGCACGCTATTTTTTATTTTCACAAGGGTAACAGGAGAAATTGGACCACAAAAGTTGTTGTCCAGATTGTCCTGAGTACGCTGGTACCCCATATGTGGGGGAGGGACACTGTTTGGGTGCACGGCAGGGCTCAGAAGGGAATGAGCGCCATTTGACTTTTTGAATTGAAAATTAGCTCCAATCGTTAGCGGACACCATGTCGTGTTTGGAGATCCCCTGTGTGCCTAAACTTTGGAGCTCCCCCACAAATGACCCCATTTTGGAAACTAGACCCCCTAAGGAACTTATCTAGATGCATAGTGAGCACTTTGAACCCCAAGGTGCTTCACAGAAGTTTATAATGCAGAGCAGTGAAAATAAAAAATCTTTTTTTTTTCCTAAAAAAAAATTTTTTAGTCTGCAATTTTTTATTTTCACAAGGGTACCAGGATAAATTGGACCCCAAGAGTTGTTTTCCAGTTTGTCCTGAGTATGCTGGTACCCCACACGTCGGGGCTCGGAAGGGAAGTAGTGACATTTTGAAATGCTGACTTTGATGGAATGGTCTGCGGGCGTCATGTTATATTTGTTGAGCCCCTGTGTGCCTAAACAGTAGAAACCCCCCACAAGTGACCCCATTTTGGAAACTAGACCCCCCAAGGAACTTATCTAGATGTATGGTGAGCACCTTGAACCCCCAAGTGCTTCACAGAAGTTTATAACGCAGAGCCGTGAAAATAAAAAATCATTTTTTTCACTCAAAAAAAATGATTTTTAGCCCGCAATTTTTTTTTCCACAAGGGTAACAGGAGAAATTGGACCCCAAAAATTGTTGTCTAGTTTGTCCTGAGTACGCCGATACCCCATATGTTGGGGATGACCACTGTATGGGCACACGTCAGGGCTTGGAAGGGAAGTAGTGACGTTTTGGTATGCTGACTTTGATGGAATGGTCTGCGGGCATCATGTTACATTTGCAGAGCCCTTGATGTTCCTAAACTGTGGAAACCCCCCACAAGTGACCCCATTTTGGAAACTAGACCCCATAAGGAACTTGCCTAGATGTGTGGTGAGCACCTTGAACCCCAAAGTGCTTCACAAAAGGTTGTAACGCAGAGCCATGAAAATAAAAAATCTTTTTTTTCCTCAAAAAATGAATTTTTAGCTCGCAATTTTTTACTTTCACAAGGTTAACAGGAGAAATTCGACCCCAAAAGTTGTTGTCCAGTTTGTCCTGAGTACTCTGGTACCCCATATGTGGGGGGAAACCACTGTTTGGGCACATGTTGGGTCTCAGCAGGGAAGTAGTGACATTTTGAAATGCTGACTTTGATGGAATGGTCTGCGGGCGTCATGTTACATTTGCTGAGCCCCTGTGTGCCTAAACAGTAGAAACCTCCCACAAGTGACCCCATTTTGGAAACTAGACCCCCCAAGGAACTTATCAAGATGTGTGGTGAGCACCTTGAACCCCCAAGTGCTTCACAAAAGTTTATAACGCAGAGCCGTGAAAATAAAAAATCATTTTTTTCCCTCAAAAAAAATGATTTTTAACCCACAATTTTTTTTTCACAAGGGTAACAGGAGAAATTGGACCCCAAAGGTTGTTGTCCAGTTTGTCCTGAGTACGCTGATACCCCATATGTGTGGGGGAACCATTGTTTGGGCACACGTCAGGGCTCGGAATGGAAGTAGTGACGTTTTGAAATGCAGACTTTGATGGAATAGTCTGCAGTCGTCATTACGTTTGCAGTGCCCCTGATGTGCCTAAACAGTGGAAACCCCCCACAAGTGACCCCATTTTGGAAACTAGACCTTCCAAGGAACTTATGTAGATGTGTGGTGAGCACTTTCAACCCCCAAGTGCTTCACAGAAGTTTATAATGCAGAGACATGAAAATGAAAAAAACATTTTTTTTCCACAAAAATAATTTTTTAGTCCCCAATTTTTTATTTTCCGAAGGGTAACAGTAGAAATTAGACCCCAAAAGTTGTTGTGCAATTTTTCCTGAGTACGCTGATACCCCATATGTGGGGGTAAACCACTGTTTGGGCACACGTCGGGGCTTGGAAGGGAGTGAGCACCGTTTGACTTTTTGAACGAAAAATTGGCTGGAATCAAAGGTTGCACCATGTCGTGTTTGGAGACCCCCTGATGTGCCTAAACAGTGGAAACCCCTCAATTCTAACTCCAACCCTAACCCCAACAAACCCCTAACCACAGCCCTAACCCCAACACATCCCTAATCCCAACCCTAACCATAACCCTAACACACCCCTAACCCCAACACTAACCATAACACTAACCACAAGCCAAACCCTAATTCTAACCCTAACCCTCTTTCCAACCCTAACCCTCTTTCCAACCCTAACCCTCTTTCCAACCCTAACCTTAATTCCAACCCTAACCCTCTTTCCAACCCTAACCCTAATTCCAACCCTAACCCTCTTTTCAACCCTAACCCTCTTTCCAACCCTAACCCTCTTTCCAACCCTAACCCTCTTTCCAACCCTAACCCTAACCCTCTTTCCAACCCTAACCCTAACCCTCTTTCCAACCCTAACCCTAACCCTGATGGAAAAATAAAAATAAAAATATTTTCTTTATTTTATTAGTTCTGCCTACCTATGGGGGTGATAATCGGGGGGTTCATTTACTTTTTATTTCATTTTGATCACTGTGAGAGTGATCAAAATGAAATAATGGAATCTGCAGTCGGCAGATTCGGGCGGGCGCACTGCGCATGCGCCCGCCATTTTCTAAGATGAACCGGACCCGCCGGACACCGGGAGCGACGGGGGGACTTAGAAGGTGCCGGGGGCGGTCAGAGTGGGTGAGGGGGTTATCGGATGCTGGCGGGGAGTGAAGGGAATGGCAGGGGGGGCAGATGATGACAGCGGCAGCAGATCGCCGCTGTCATTCAGTGGCGGGGGGGCGATCGCCGGTGGGGGGGTCAAATCGGTGTCTCCAGCCATGTCCGATGCTACTGCAGCATCGGCCATGGCTGGATTGTAATATTTCATCAATTTTCATTGATGAAATATTACTATCGCTCTGATTGGCTGTTTCACTTTTAACAGCCAATCAGAGCGATCGTAGCCACGTGGGGGCGAAGCCACGCCCCCTGTGGTGAATTACAAAGCCCCCTGTATCTGCGGGTCAGGTGACCTTTCATTGACCCTGGTCACCCGACCCGCAGGGGGGCTTTGAATTCATGACACAGGGTATGCGTCATAGGTCGGATTGGCACCGACTTTCATGACGCATACGCTGTGTCACAGGTCGGGAAGGGGTTAAATTATATTTTTTCCTCTTTTTCTCTGGGGCCGTAGGAGGATTTTTTTTTCCTCTCCTAATGGAGATTAAGCAACTGTCTGATCGTGTGGAGCAACTTGCTGCTGAAGTGCAGGGAATTTCCACCTATCTCATTCGGTCACATGCTGCTGAACCCAAGATTCCTACTCCTGATGTGTTTTCTGGGGATCGGTCTAAATTTCTGAATTTTAAGAATAATTGTAAATTATTTCTTGCCTTGAAGCCTAACTCATCGGGGAGCTCTGTGCAGCAGGTTAAAATTGTCATCTCCTTGCTGCGCGGCGATCCCCAGGATTGGGCTTTTTCTCTGACACCTAAAAATCCTATTCTGACTAATGTGGATGCATTTTTTCAAGCCTTGGGGTTGTTGTATGATGAACCTAATGCCGTTGATCCAGCTGAGAGAACTCTGTTGGCATTAGACCAGGGTCAGGATCCTGCAGAGTTGTACTGTCAAAAATTCCAAAAGTGGGTGGTCCTTACTACATGGAATGATAGTGCATTGGCAGCTCTCTTTCGGAAAGGTTTATCAGAGACCGTAAAAGATGTTATGGTGGGATTTCCTGTTCCCTCTGGTCTGGATGGCTCTATGTCATTAGCCATTCAAGTTGATCGGCGTTTACATGAACGTAAAACTACACGGGAGGCGCTGCCACCTTTTGAACAAATGTCTGAACCTGTGCAATGTGATGGGGTTTTGTCTAGGGCGCAACATCAGGAGTTTAGAAGGCGTAATAAGCTGTGTTTTTTCTGTGGAGACGCCTCTCATACTATTTCTGTCTGCCCTAAATGAGAGAAACATTTTGCACACACATTTGCTGTGGGCAGTTTACAACCTAAGTTCCTTTTGGCAATTACTCTGATCTGCTCCTTGTCCACATTTTCCACTAAGGCTTTTGTGGATTCAGGAGCTGCTCTGAATCTGATGGATTTGGACTTTGCAAAACGTTGTGGTTTGCCCATGATGCCTCTGCAGACGCCTATTCCTTTGAGGGTATTGATGCCACTCCTTTAGCGGAGAATAAACCTCAGTATTGGACCCAGGTGATAATGCGAGTTGCCCCAGACCACCAAGAAAGTTGTAAATTTTTGGTGCTGCATAATTTGCATGATACTATTGTTCTGGGTTTCCCCTGGTTGCAAACTCATAACCCAGTTTTCGATTGGAAATCTGTGTCTGTGGTGAGTTGGGGTTGTCAGTGTGTTCTTAGCGATGCTCCTGTTTTCTCCACCTCTCCTCAGTCTCATGATATTCCTGATTATCTAGCCGATTTTTCTGAGGTATTTAGTGAGAGTAAGTCTGCCTCTTTGCCTCCTCATAGGAGTTATGACTGTGCAATTGAGTTGATGCCTGGGTGTAAATTTCCCAAGGGTCGGCTTTTCAACTTATCTGTACCCGAATATGATGCTATGCGATCCTATATTAAGGAGTCGTTGGAGAAGGGTCATATTAGACCATCCTCGTCACCTTTAGGCGATGGTTTTTTTTTCATGGCCAAGAAAGATGGTTCGTTAAGACTGTGTATTGATTATTGTTCCCTTAACAAAATGACAGTTAAATATCAGTAAAATTCAAACACGGACTTTTAGAAAAGCTACAGAGTCTAATAGTTTTATCCCCATAGATAGTTGTCACCTTCCTAGTTGGCTATTAAACGTACCAAAGAGCCAATTTATGAGGATTCGCCGCAACTGTTCAAAAGTGCAGGATTTTGACTTGGAAGCAGTCACTCTCAAAAAACAATTCCTAGAAAAAGGGTATAATGATTTATTGGAGGAAGCTATATGTTCTGTGAGGGATAAAATAGCGAGAAGTCTTTTAAGGACTGATTCACCCGATCTAAGTTGTAATACCAGCAAACCTCTGCATAAAATGCAGGACGACTTTATCCCTATCATTTCAGAGTATAACTCCAACTATCACATTTTAAATAAAATAGTGAAGAAACATTGGAATCTTTTGAGAGAGGATAAAACTCTGGGATCGACCATTCCACAGGGTCCAAGATTTGTGTACAGGAAGGCACGTAACCTTAAGAGTATTATAGCTCTGAGCGTGCCCTCAAATAGTATAAAAAATCCACTCTTCCTTTTTTGGCCAGTCTGAAAGGTTTTTCCCTGCAGTAGTTGCTGCATTTGCCGCCAAACAAAAACTGGCAAACAATCAACCTTTATTAAAGGTAACAAGGAATATACGATTGATGACTACATCACCTGTGCTACAGAGAGTGTAATTTACATGATAAAATGCCCCTGTGAAAAAATCTATATAGGGCGCACTAAACGCCCATTAAAAATAAGGATAAACGAACATATCCGGAATATAAAGAAGAAATTCATGGGCCATCCTCAGTCAAGCCACTTTGCTAATTATCATGAAGGTTTGGTGTCTAATATGACAGTTATGGGGATAGAACTCGTTCATAAACAGGCACGCAAAGGAAACCATATAAAACTAATGTCTCGCGCTGAGTTACGCTGGATTTTTATGCTTGATACTCTCATTCCTAAAAGACTCAATAGTGAAATTGAACTATTTGGCTTCCAGTTATGACGTACATTTTTAATTGATTTATTTACTTCTATTGAGTGTGTGCATATATACTACAGAGATTGCAAGCAGGACCACATCCCTGAGGAAGGAGACAGGAGTCTCAGAAACATGTAGGATAGCTTTTTGGTCCTCATTGCAATCTCTAGGCTGCAGCCCAGTGCATCACGTGTCTCTGACTTCACACAGCTCCTGTGCTGATGAGCATAGTGTGAAGTTCAGGCACCTAGTTCAGTGTGTTTTCCCACCCAGCCTGCCATTAGAGCGACTGCTGCCACCGGCCGGGGTAGCATCGCTAACAGGATTACTGCAGTTCTTAAGCAAGAAGCATTTAATCAGCAACCCACCGGAGGAGTGTTATTACTTACAGAAGGACTTTTGGGATCTCCAAACACAGAATCAGCATTCACTTGTGAGACTGAGCCCGCCCTCCCCCTCTGAGGCTGTTAACCCCTACTGCTTTACAAGGTAATCTTGGTTTCTTGCTCTACAATTGGCATTAAGCATCCAAAGGGATATATATGACTTTTTTAGTGTTACTTATTGTTGTTCTCTGACCAAACCTGGTTCTTTTATTGTGCTCTGGACTTTGATTTTTTTTTTCTCTTCAAATCCATTTGAGTAAGACAATAGATACCAGTGACTCTAAGTGCAGTAGTAATTCATTTAAATATCAGTACCCATTACCTCTGATGTCTGATTTATTCTCCAGAGTTAAGAGTGCCTGCTGGTTTTCTAAGCTTGACCTCAGGGGGGCGTATAATCTTATTCGCATCAAGCACGGGGATGAAAGGAAGACGGTGTTTAATACTCCAGAGGGACATTTTGAGTACCTGGTGATGCCTTTTGGGCTCTCTAATGCCCCTTCTGTCTTCCAGTCATTTATGAATGATATTTTCCATGACTTTGTGGATAAGTTTTTGATCATCTATCTGGATGATATTTTGATCTTTTCTAGTGATTGGGATTCCCATGTGGAACATGTCCGGACTGTGTTCCGGATTTTGAGGGAGAATTCCCTGTTTGTTAAGGGATCGAAATGCCTCTTTGGTGTACAGAGGATTTCATTTTTGGGATTTAACTTATCTCCATTGACTATTGAAATGGACCTGGCCAAGGTACAGGCCATTTATGATTGGGTTCAGCCTACTTCTTTGAAGGCTCTCCAGAAGTTTTTGGGTTTTGCTAATTTCTATCGTAAATTTATAGGTAATTTTTCTAGTACTGTCAAACCACTGACTGATCTGACCAAGAAGGGAGCTGATGTGCTGAATTGGTCTCCTGAGGCTGTCTCAGCATTTCAGGAGCTTAAGCAGAGATTTACTTCAGCTCCAGTTTTACGACAACCTGATGTCTCACTTCCATTTCAAGTGGAGGTAGACGCTTCTGAGATTGGTGCAGGAGCTGTTTTGCCCCAAAAAGACCCTGTGACTTAAAAGATGAATCCCTGTGCCTTCTTTTCTCGAAAGTTTTCCCAATCTGAAAGCAACTATGATGTGGGGAATCGGGAATTGCTGGCCATGAAATGGGCATTTGAGGAGTGGAGACATTGGTTGGAGGGAGCTAGACATCAAGTTGTGGTCCTCACCGATCACAAGAATCTGATTTATCTGGAGTCGGCCAAGCGCTTGAATCCTAGACAGGCTAGATGGGCCTTGTTTTTCACGCGTTTTAATTTTGTGTTCTCTTTTCTTCCGGGCACCAAGAATGTTAAGGCAGACGCCCTTTCTAGGAGTTTCTTTGCTGATTCTCTTAATGTGACCAAGCCTACTACTATCCTAGGTGAGGGGGTAGTTCTTTCTGCCATTTCGCCCGATTTGAGACGCGCCCTGGAGGTATTTCAGGAGGATAAGCCTGAGCGTTGCCCTATGGGAAGATTGTATGTTCCTGACCACTGGAGAAAGAGAGTGATGTCTGAAGTCCATTGCTCCGCATTGGCTGGTCATCCAGGTATTTTTGGTACCAGAGATTTGGTGAGTCGGTCGTTTTGGTGGCCTGCCTTGTCTCGTGATGTCAGGAATTTTGTACAGTCCTGTGGAACTTGTTCTCGGTCTAAACCCTGTTCTCGTTCTAGTGGGTTGCTGATGCCCCTGCCGGTGCCCAAGAGGCCATGGACCCATATCTCAATGGATTTTATTTCTGATCTTCCTGTCTCTCAGAGAATGACTGTTATCTGGGTGATTTGTGATAGATTTTCGAAGATGGTCCATCTTGTACCACTCCCAAAGTTGCCATCTTCTGCTGAGTTGGTACCCTTGTTTTTACAACAGGTGGTTCGGTTACACGGAATTCCTGAGAACATTGTGTCCGATAGAGGGGTCCAGTTTGTTTCCAGATTCTGGAAAGCCTTTTGTTCCAATCTGGGAATTCAGTTATCCTTCTCCTCCGCGTTTCATCCCCAGACCAATAGGCAGACTGAGAGAACAACCCAGACCTTGGAGTCTTATTTAAGATGTTTTATATCTGCTGATCAAGATGATTGGGTCTCATTTTTGCCCTTGGCCGAATTTGCGCTGAACAATAGAGCTAGTTCTGCCACTTTGATGTCACCCTTTTTCTGTAATTTTGGGTTTCATCCTCGATTCTCTTCAGGGCAAGTGGAATCTTCGTCCTGCCCAGGTGTGGACACTGTTGTTGTTAGAATGCAGTGCTGGATAAGTTGTCACTCTCTCAGGAAAAGGCCCAGCGTTTTTCCAACCGGCATAGGACTATTGGTCCCCGGTTTAAAGTGGGTGATATGGTTTGGTTGTCGTCTAAGAATATTCCTGTGAAGGGTGCGTCTCCAAAATTTAAGCCAAGATTTATTGGACCTTATAAGATTTTGGAGATTCTTAATCCTGTTTCTTTTCGATTGGCTCTTCCAGTTGCGTTCAAAATCCATAACGTATTTCACAAGTCACTGTTGAAGAGGTTTGTTGAGCCAGTAGTTCCTGTGGCGGCACCTCCTGACCCTGTATTGGTTAAAGGCAATGTGGAATATGAGGTAGAGAAAATATTGGAATCTCGTTTGGTTAAACGGAGACTCCAGTATTTGGTCAAATGGAAGGGTTATGGCCAGGAGGATAATTCTTGGGTCTCTGCCTCTGATATTCATGCCGATAGATTGGTTCGTGTTTTTCTCCGGGCCCATCCTGATCAGCCTGGTGGCATGGATGAGGGTTCGGTGACCCCTCCTCAAGGGGGGTACTGTTGTGAACTCATTTTCTGCTCCTCCTTCCGTTCTCCCTCTGGTGGTGACAGGAGGTAGTGAGGTTGGTTTAATTGGTAGTGATCTGCCACCTGATGAGGAGGATAACGATTGGATCTCTGGAGTATCAGACTGGATATAAAACAGCCGACGCCCTATCCTGGTGCTGGTGATTCAGTCTTCTTCTCAGGCCTTGGACTTCAGCTCTGTTCCAGTCTTCTCAAGTTAAGTTTGCTTTTGCTATTGTTCAGACTTGCTCTTGTTGGTCAATTCAGTTTTTGTGGTCAGCCAGTCCCTGCTGGGGTTGTGCTGAATTTCCACTCCTATTTATCTGTATTTGCCTTTTGGTCCCTTATTAGATTGGCCTCTTTTTGCTCTGTCTCAGAATATTTCAGAGTGCTGATATAGTGGGAGAAGTCTAGTGACTTCAGGGTTAATTTTGCTATCAGAAGTGTTGGACATTATTTTGGTAGGGTTTTTGGCAGATTGCAGACAGTGTCTTTCCTTTCCTGTCCTTTCTAGTTAGTCAGGCCCCATCGTTTGCTCAGCCTATTTTTCTGCCTTTGTTTGTGTTTTCATCTTGTTTCACCGTCAATACATGTGGGGGGCTGTCTTTCCTTTGGGGTCTGCTCTGGGGCTGTTAGTTTTCCCTTTTCTTGCTTTAGGCTTATGTAGCTCTCTGGTTGTGACGAGGCATCTAGGATTATCGTAGGTACGCTCCACGACTGCTGCTAGTTGTGTGGTAAGATCAGGGATCTGCAATCTGCATAGTTACCAACCCCTCTGATTTTCTGAGATTTGGCTTGTGTTGTTTTTTCCTCCTCGGTGACCAATTCATAACAGAATCACCAGTCATACCGCAGATACTAGGGTACTCAAAAGCAGGAGAAAATTGTTTAAAAAGGAAAAAAAAGGGTCAGAATTTTTTTTTTTTTTTTAAATTATATTTTTTCCTCTTTTTCTCTGGGGCCGTAGGAGGATTTTTTTTCCTCTCTTAATGGAGATTAAGCAACTGTCTGATCGTGTGAAGCAACTTGCTGCTGAAGTGCAGGGAATTTCCACCTATCTCATTCGGTCACATGCTGCTAAACCCAAGATTCCTACTCCTGATGTGTTTTCTGGGGATCGGTCTAAATTTCTGAATTTTAAGAATAATTGTAAATTATTTCTTGCCTTGAAGCCTAACTCATCGGGGAGCTAAAATTGTCATCTCCTTGCTGCACGGCGATCCCCAGGATTGGGCTTTTTCTCTTGGCTTGTGTTGTTTTTTCCTCCTCGGTGACCCATTCATAACACAATGGTGTTTTTCGTTCTGTTATGCACACGACAGCATGGGAAACATCCAATGTTCGGGGTACCAAACCCAAAAAGTAACATGCATTTCCTGAAGAAGTCGGTGTTCGGGGTCCGTACACGGACACTGGGTATTTGGTACGGACCCCAATCTTTACTCTTTGAGTTTGCCCATTCTCTAGTCCCCATTCTATCATACCACTTGTGGCCTATAAGGGGTAAGCAACAAGTTCCTTCAAGGTACAGGCACGCTCAGGGGTACTATAGCAGGGTGTATAAGGACATGGAAGTAATCACTTGGTCAGTCTTGTCACTTACAGATATAGCCAGAATTGTTTAGTTTTTTCATAATTGCTGGGGTTAATGTGAAAACTAAAGACAATGAACTAGCCTCAGCTAATAATTTTGTATTTGTCCCACATGAATAAAAGCATAACACTCAAACTATCAGTTTTACATTTCACAGTAGTGTATCATTTTTTTCCCCATTTAGATACTTGAAATCTTGAAGAGTCTAACACTGTGTGCATTTAAATACTCCTTTCCATATAGACTCCTCTTTTTTATTTGTTTCCAATATTTGGGAGAAATTCCCATGGTAGCCTTGTCTCATGTTTGAGAAATATATGCAAACGTTGGGAATATATATATATCAATTAAAGGGAAAACAAACAGGTGGAATTCATGAAGGATTTCCATTAACTGAATTCATGTTACAGACTCCTTGTAGAAGGATCTGAAAGACATTTTATTAATTAATTGATTGAAGAACATTTAAATGTCAAATATCTTCACTTTAAAAATGGAACGATTCAAAAACATTATTATGCGTTCACACTGAAATGAGCAACCTTGTAATCAATCATTTCCATGCTATAGGGCTGATACACAAAAAGTGTTTACACTAGAAAACATCGAAAAACACTTTGAATATTGGCAATATTTTTGCACAATGTTGAACTTGTGTGAAATTTTTACAACTTTTGGAATTTTCACACCAGGTTGAAGTAGATCAGCCAAAATAAGCAGAGCTGGTGAGGAGCAGAAATAAAGAGAGACAAGTGCACACAGGGTAGTACAGTATAGGGAACAGGAAATTAGGTGGAGGTGAGGGAGGTGCCCACATGACCATGTTGTGCATGTGCAAGTAAAAGGAGATAGACACTTCTGGTTGACTGTGCTGCTGGAAAAGTAGTTGTTACACTCTGTGGTAGTATTTAAATATTAAATAGTAATACTATTAAATACTACCTTAAGGTGGAACAACTACTTTTTCAGCAGCACAGTCAACTAGAAGTGTTTCCTTTTGACTAGAGTAGGACTTCTGGCAAAGTGAAGGAGGCATACACCACTAAGATATGCCGAATTAATTAAGTGATGTGCACCTCTTACTGAATTTTGTGCATCCTACTCCAAAAAACCCTTTATTAAGACATGCATGTATAATACCAGTCTAAGACTATGTTCCCATGTTGACTATTTGGTGAGTTTTTGAAGTTGCAGATTTTCTGCAGCATTTCTGTACCTATTGGGTAAATTGTGTTTGCTGCAGTTTTTGGCTCTTTTTGGTATGTAATGTTTTTAATACAGCTCCTTTGTTTTGTATATTTCCTGGTATTTGGCTATGACAAAACTCTATTTTTACAGTCATGTGGAGATATCAGTGTATTTTTAGTGCATTTCTGCAACAGAAATGCCTCAAAACAGTCCAAACAAAAACTGAAGTCACATTGCAGACTATACATGGAAAGGAAAATTTAGGGCGACACAGTTCTTTATGCTAAAAGTAGTCATTCTACAAACTATACACACAATATAAAATTGGTACTTTATAGAGAAATTATTATTATTATTATTATTATTATTATTATTATACATTTATATAGTGCCATTTATTCCATGGCGCTATATAAAATGTGAAAAGGGGAAAATATAGACAAGTACTATAAACATGTGTAAGACAAGGGACACACAAGTACAGAATGAGAGAGGACCCTGGCCGCGAGGGCTCACAGTCTACAGGGATGGGTGAGGATACAATGGGAGAGGGTAGAGCGGGTCGTGCGGTGGTTCCGTAGACTGAGGATCATTTCAGGCTGTAGGCTTGTCAGAACAGGTGGGTCTTCAGGTTCTTCTTGAAGGTTTCCGTTGTTGGTGAGAGTCTGATGTGTTGCGGCAGAGAGTTCCAGCGTATGGGGGAAGCACGGGAGAAGTCTTGTATGCGGTTGTGGGAAGAAGCGATAAGAGGGGAGTAGAGAAGGCGATCTTGTCTGTTACATTGCATTAGTGCTGCTTAAAAATGCATCCAATAAATGGATTGCCATAACACAAAGTGAACCCAGCCTTACAAACAAGCAGAGGGGGCGCTTCTGTACAAAACAATCACAACTCATCCGGATATCACAGCCACAGTTGGAATTCTCTGCCAACATGTAAGCAAGCCACGCCAAAGAGACTGTAATGCAATTAAGAGAATTATTCAATATCTTAAAGAAACTCAAAGGCTAAATCTTAAGATATCTGCATCAGGAGATCTCACTTTCAGAGGTTATGTGGATGCAGATTGAGCTGGAGATTCAAGTGATCAGAAATCAACAAGTGGTTACTTGTTCAAGCTAGGAGAAAATTCAATTTCTTGGTCCAGCAGAAAACAAGTGTCAGTCGCGTTATTTTCTACAGAAACAGAATATTTGTTTGCTGCTTAGGCAAGTCAAGAAGTAATTTGGTTGAAAAAACTTTTGAAAGATTTCGGCAAGCCATTAGCTCAACCAACACTTATCTATGCGGACAATCAAGGATGCATTAAACTAGCCAGCAGTGAGAAGATTAGTGCAAGGACTAAGCACATTGATGTAAAACATCACCACTTAAGTGACTTAGTGGAAAGTGGCGTACTTGAGTTTGTGTATTGCGAGTCTTACAAGATGATAGCTGATGGTATGACAAAGCCATTATCAAGAGCCAACCTTGTGGACGTCAGAACCGCAACAGGATAAGAAGTTGTTGAATGGGGGTGTTGGAATATGTTTGGTGCAACAATTCGATTCCTGTCTATGAGTGTTCAGTTGCTAGATTTGTATGCTATTCATAAAGTTAGAACAAAATAAAACCTCCCAGAAGCTCACACAGGGAGAACATGTGACTGTATTTCCTGTTTTCCTGTTTCTGTGTATGAGAGGAGCAGCCTGTAGATACTGCACAGATAGAGACACACAAATCATTTACAGTATTCCTGATCTATTAAGCTTATCATTAGAGATGAGCGACTTCGTCTTTTTTAGGGTCGAGTCGGGTTTCATGAAACCCGACTTTCGCAAAAGTCGGGTCGAACGAAATCGGCCGACCATAGGGAAAAGTCGGAGGCCGACTGAAACACAAAACCCAATGCAAGTCAATGGGGAAGCAAAGTCGGCAGGGAGTGGAGGACAGTAAACACATCTACAGTGCCCATTTCAATGCCAAAAACATCAATTCTTACTGGGGGTTATTTGGCTAAAGTTGTGGGGGGTAGGGTTGGCTCCAGGTTTTCTTGTGGCCTGGGCCAAAGAGTGTCAGTGTGCCCCTTTAACACATACCACAACTCATGATGCTCCGATACGGCACAGAAATATAGGTATAGTACAATGACAAATACTTCACTGCTTACATGACATGACTGATCTATTTTAAATTGTACAATATCTCAAAAAAAGGACAGTATATTACTCCATACAGTATTATGGCCACCACATTGTGCGCCATACAGAATAATGAGCCCCATATATTTCTCCATACAGAATAATTGGTCACTCACATATAATGTTCCATACAGTATATGATGAGCTCCACATAATGCTCCAGTATATGATGGGCCTCATGGATGATGCTCCAGTGTATGATGGGCCCTAATAATGCTCCATATATAAAGGGCTCCATTTCTAATGCTCCAGTGTATAATGGGCCCCGTAAATGCTGCTCCAGTGTCTGATGTCCCCAATCTGGAATGCTCCAGTATATGATGGGCCTCCATGGATGATGCTCCAGTGTATGATGGGCCCTAATAATGCTCCATATATAAAGGACCCCATTTCTAATGCTCCAGTGTATCATGTGTCCCATAGATGCTGCTCCAGTGTCTGATCTGCCCCATTTATATTGCTCCAGTATATGATGGGCCTCATGGATGATGCTCCATTGTAATACGGGCCCAATTTGTAATGCTCCAGTGTTTAATCCGCCCCGTAAATGCTGCTCCAGTGTCTGTTGTCCCCAATCTGGAATGCTCCAGTATATGATGGGCCTCATGGATGATTCTCCAGTGTATGATGGGCCCTAATAATGCCCCATATATAATGGCTCCATTTCTAATGCTCCACTGTATAATGTGCCCCATAGATGCTGCTCCAGTGTCTGAGCTGCCCTATTTATAATGCTCCAGTATATGATGGGCCTCATGGATGATGCTCCAGTGTATGATGGGCCCAAATAATGCTCCATATGTAATGAGCTCCATTTCTAATGCTCCAGTGTATAATGAGCCCCATAAATGCTGCTCCAGTGTCTGATGTCCCCAATCTGAAATGCTCCAGTATATGATGGGCCTCATGGATGGTGCTCCAGTGTATGATGGGGCCTAATAATGCTCCATATATAATGGGCACCATTTCTAATGCTCCAGTGTATAATGGGCCCCGTAAATGCTGCTCCAGTGTCTGATGTCCCTCATTTGGAATGCTCCAGTATATGATGGGCCCCATTTTTAATTAACCCAGGCATGGTACTTGAAAAGAGCTCCATGGAGTAATCTGAAGTGTGTGCTGCCGCATCCTTCACTTTTGGGGTGTGTGAAGGACACAAGGAAAGGGGTTGCTCCTGACCAGAAGCCTGCAATGATGACTCAGTGCTTGCATTTCTTTAAACTTCAGAAGAGGAGGCGATAGAGCTGGAGGCTGTTTCAGCAATGTAAGGCAAAAACAGTTCCTGATGCTCCGGCTTTAAAAGCAGTCTACCTACTCCCAGAAAACAGAGCTTTACAGACCTTCCATAGCTACACCATGACGCAGGCTCAACACCTCCCGCCTTAGCTGCTATTGTGTTTTTGGCACTACCAGCAGATGCACCACCACCACCATCAGTACCAGGTGGCCCCCCCATGCCCAGGTCTGCATCCTCTTCCACCATACTTCCTCATGTTTTGGAAAATGGACCCAAAATACCAGCAGATATATGGTACTGTATCAGAAGCGTACAGCTGTATACATTCTAGGGATAACAGTAAATCTCCGTATATATTTCTTGAGTCATACACAGACGCTCACAGGCTCAGTATGGATTACCCAATAAAATAAAAAGTTGAAAAAGGGTACAGTATCACCAGATACAAGGTATATATAGTATAGTGTAAACATTCTGAATCTCTGTATACATTTCAGGAGGCAGACGCAAACACTCTCAGGCCCAGTATGGATTACACAAGAATATGAAAAGCTGTAAATGGGTAATGTAACACAAGCGTACAGCTGTATACAGTGTTGGGCTAATTTTAAAGCTCCTAATATATTGCTGGAGTAACAGACAGACGTTCACAGGCTCATTATGGATTACACCAGAATCTAAATAGCTAAAAAGGTTACTGTATCAGAAGCATACAGCTGTATACAATGTTGGCCAAATTTGAAATCTCGGTATATATTTCCGGAGTCACCCTCAGACGCTCTCTCCGTCTGGGTTTGACCATAATAAAAATGTTGTAAAAAAGGTACTGGATAACAAGATAGCAGGTATATATACTATAGGGTACAATTGAAATCTCTGTATACATAGTCCCATAGTAATAATGAAAGAAGAAGCGATCCAGCTGAGTGCTCTGGTGATTTATTGAATGCTGTTCAAACAACAGAACGTTGTTTACGCGTTTCTGGCTAAACGCCCTTAATCATAACCTTTATGATTAAGGGCGTTTAGCCAGAAACGCGTAAACAACGTTCTGTTGTTTGAACAGCATTCAATAAATCACCAGAGCACTCAGCTGGATCGCTTCTTCTTTCATTATTGCTGTGCGGCCAGGGCAGGGCCGGATCCGAGTCTGAGGTGCGGTGAGGTCAGACGTGGGTGAGCTGGACTTCTATACACATAGTCCCATAGTCACTCTCAGATGCTCACTCAGTATGGATTTGACCGTAATACTAAATGTCAAACAAAGGTACTGTTTAACATGATACAAGCTGTATCGAGTATAGGGTAAAAATTGGTATCTCCGATTCATCGTATCTTTAGAAGGCATAAACCACAAACGCTCACTGACTATGGATGATAGCATAACACAAAATTTTGAACAAAGTGAACAAAGGTACTGTGTGAGCACATACCAGGTGTTTCCAGTCTAGGGATAATTGTAAATTTCCATCTATACTTCCAGAGTTAGACACAGATACTCACAGGCTCACTATGTATTACACCAGAATTTAAAAAGTAGAAAAAGGGAAAGGTAGTCGAAGCATCCAACAGAATACAGTGTTGTGGTACTTTTAAATCTTTGTATATATTTCAATCTCAGTAAGCCAGTCAAGACTCTCCGCTACTGGAAACTGCATCGATACAAGTACAGACGGAAAGTCGAGTGTTAGCAGAAATTTGTGAATTACTCATCGTGGGAAAACCTCCTGGTAGGAGTTGCAGAGGCGATGCAGACCCTCAATTACTGTGTCTGTGGAGACAGCGAAAATGGTTCTTTGTGAAGAAAGGATTTGTCATGGGAAGCCTAGGTAACTTTAAGCTGAAACCCCGGGGCCCCTGCGGTGTCCCTCAGACTAGGGGAAACCCTGTCTGTCCCTCAACCCAGGGTTTACACTGAAGGTGTGCCTGCCTGGGTCTCCACCCTGTCCTTGTTTCCTGTCCAGCCCTAAGCTGAACCCACCACCCTCCACCCAGTGAGGAGACCAAACACCAGACCCCACAAATAAGTATGGACAGGGATAACGGAAATGCACCACACCGCGTACACACAGGGAAATACAGTAATGTGCAAGGGCAACCAACTAGTACAACACAGGGAGGCAAAATGACAACAATGGAATATACTACACCAGCAACCGTATGCTCCTTAGACCACCACTCCAGACCGGTATCGCTTAGCACAAGGCAAGAGCTATAGTCGGCGACGCCCATAGTCACACAGGGCAATTTAAAGACAGAGGGCGTGGCTAAGCCCTCAGCCAGAATGACAACCTGGTTATCTCAAACCAAGCCGGATCAGAAGACCAACCAGCGCCGCTGAGAACCATGTGGTAGGATGGGGTATTACCGCTGTCTGCCGGACACCCTAGTGCGAACAGTGTCCGACATGACAGTACCCCGCCTTCTACGAGGGACCCCAGGAACCTCACAATGTCGAGGACCCAGCTTGTCCGGATGGCGGCGATGAAACACTGTAATCAGTCGGTCCGCATGTATGTCCGAGGCCGGCACCCAAGTCCTCTCCTCAGGACCATAGCCACGCCAGTGGACCAGGTACTGTAGAGTGCGACGCACTACCCTAGAGTCAACCACCTTGGACACCTCAAACTCCAACGTGCCATCCACCAAGACGGGAGATGGTGGCTCGGGAAAAACATCAACAGCACCCACGACTTTCTTAAGTAACGCCTTGTGAAACACATTATGTATCTTGCATACGGCAGGTAACTCTAAACGAAATGCCACAGGGTTGATAATTGCGGAGATCCTAAATGGACCAATGAACCTGGGCCCCAACTTAAGCGATGGTATTTTGAGTTTGATGTTCCTTGTAGACAACCACACCCAATCACCCACACACAGGTCCGGACCAGGCACACGTCTACCGTCAGCCACACGTTTATACCTAGAACCTACATTCAGCAAGCGCTGCTTTACTCTCCTCCAAATGGATGACAATTGTGCTCCCAACTGGTCCTCCTCAGAGACGCCCGCAGAGCTCCCTTGGTGCAAGGTACAGAATTGGGGATGTTGACCATAAACACAAAAGAAAGGAGATTCCCCAGACGATTCCTGATAATGATTGTTTATCGCGAATTCAGCCAGAGGAAGAAACACCGACCATTCTTCCTGATTGTCAGACACAAAACAGCGTAAGTATTGTTCCAGGTTTTGGTTCATACGCTCAGTCTGCCCATTCGACTGAGGATGGAAAGCCGATAAATGAGACAATTTAATCCCTAGGCGTGAACAAAAAGCTCTCCAAAATTTTGCCACAAATTGTGTACCTCTATCAGATACAATGTCAGACGGGACACCATGAAGTCTGACCACCTCGCGAATAAATACCTGAGCAAGGGTCTTCGCATTGGGCAAAGATGGCAAAGCAACGAAATGCGACATTTTAGAGAACCGATCAACTATTACCAGAATGACCGTGTTCCCAGCCGAGGAGGGCAAATCCGTAATGAAATCCATGGAAATCTCAGTCCATGGCTTACTGGGCACAAGGAGAGGATGCAATGTGCCAGCAGGACAGGAGCGTGGTGTCTTGGCCCATGCTCATGTGGTACAGGCTGACACATGTGAGGCCACGTCCTGCCGGATTTTGGGCCACCAAAAACGACGTGATACAAGTTCCAGAGTGCCCTTAACTCCTGGGTGACCCACCAGGACAGAATCGTGATGTTCCCCTAACACTTTTAAGCGTAGGTGTAGTGGCACAAACGATTCATTAGGAGGCAGATCCGGCGGTACCTCCTCCTGAGCATCAGCAATCTCTGCCTCAACCTCTGTCATGAGAGCCGAGACCACAACTCCCTTTTGGAGGATAGGCACCGGATCCTCAAGTGGCTCTCCACCTGGAAAACATCTGGACAAGGCGTCCGCCTTAGTATTCTTAGAACCTGGTCGGTATGTCACAAAAAAATTGAACCGGGTGAAGAATAACGCCCAGCGAGCCTGTCTGGGGGACAGGCGTTTAGCAGACTCTAAATAAAGCAGATTCTTATAGTCTGTTATAACAGTAATCTGATGGACAGCCCCCTCCAAGAAGTGTCGCCATTCCTCAAATGCCAATTTGATGGCAACAATTCCCTGTTACCAATATCGTAATTACGCTCGGCCGGCGACAGTTTCTTGGAGAAGTAGGCACACGGATGCAATTCGCCCAAGGATGGACCCTGAGACAGTACCGCCCCCAATCCAACCTCAGATGCATCCACCTCCACGGTAAATGGTAGGGAGACATCAGGCTGAACCAGGATGGGAGCTGAAGCAAAACTGTTTTGGAGGAATTCAAATGCGCGCACAGCAGCCTCAGACCAGTCAGAAAAATTGGTACCTTTTTTAGTCATGTCGGTGTGCGGCTTAGCAATCATAGAAAAATTCTTAATACATTTCCTATAATAGTTGGAAAAGCCCAGGAATCGCTGAAGCGCCTTGAGATTATCAGGCCGATCCCACTGCAGCACCGCTTGCACCTTAGCGGTGTCCATTTTAAACCCTGAGGCGGAAATTACATAACCCAAAAAAGGTAATTCTTGGACGACAAATACACATTTCTCAAGCTTGGCATAGAGCTTGTTTTCCCTGAGCAACTGCAACACCTGCCTAACATGCTCTATGTGTGCATCACGGTCGCGTGAGTAAATAAGAATGTCATCAAGGTATATAATAACAAATTTCCCCAAAAGATGAGAAAAGACATCATTTATGAAATATTGAAATACTGCTGGCGCGCCCGTCAACCCAAATGGCATCACCAAATTCTCAAAATGACCCTCTGGGGTATTAAATGCTGTCTTCCATTCATCCCCTTGACGGACTCTTATGAGATTGTACGCCCCCCTGAGGTCAAGCTTGGAAAACCATTTGGCACCAGACACCTGGTTGAACAAATCGGGTATCAGTGGCATCGGGTAGGGGTCACGAACCGTAATCTGGTTGAGTTCCCTGAAATCCAGACACGGGCGTAATCCACCATCTTTCTTCTTGACAAAGAAGAACCCCGCCGCCAATGGAGATGATGAAGGCCTGATGTGCCCTTTGCTTAGACTTTCTGCAATGTATTCTTTGAGAGCTTGCCTCTCAGGATCTGAGATATTAAACATCCTGGCTTTTGGTAACTTGGCCCCCGGTTTTAACCTAATAGCACAGTCATAGGGTCGGTGCGGTGGCAGCTCTGAACAACATCTTTCAGAAAATACATCAGCAAAGTCCAGCAGTGGCTCCGGGATGCTGGGAGTCACAGCGGAGATACACATGGCCAGACAACTCTCCTGGCAGTATCTGCTCCACTGAATTATGTCCTGGGTTTTCCAATCAATCACCGGATTGTGCATAGACAACCATGGAAACCCCAGAACTACCTGAGCAGGTAAATTACTGAGCACCTTACATGTTACCCGCTCAGAGTGTAGGACCCCAATGTGGAGTTTTACATCAGCCAAAAACTCTTTAATCTCCCCTTGTGAGAGAGGGGAGGCATTGATGGTAACCACCCGGATAGGATTAGGCAGTGTCTCCACCTTAAATGCCGCAGTACGCACAAACTTTTTATCAATGAGATTAGCGGCTGAACCACTATCTACAAATACAGTAATTGACAGCTCTTGGCCCCCGATAACTACCTTGGCAGGGAGCATACACTGGGAGACCACCACGGAGGATATGCAAAGGCTCAGACTAGACTCCTCCAAACCCTCTGAGCCTAGCAGTTTTCCGCCGGCACGTCTTTCTTAGGTACCCGGGGGCAAGCATTAATAAAATGTCCTTTTTTGCCACAAAAAAACCAGACCCCTTGCTTTCTGGGCAAGGGACATTTATGCTTGTTATTATGTGTATGTGATATACCAGCGATCTGCATAGGTTCCACGGATTCACCTGAGGCGACCTCACCAGAGACTGCCCCTCCCCCCACAGGCAATGTCTCCTGCGACCTCTGACAAAAACGGCGATCAATGCGTACTACAAGCACCATAGCAGCCTCCAGAGAAGCGGGAGTCTCATACATTAGCAGAGCTTGTTTAACCCTTTCAGAAACCCCATGCAAAAATTGACTCCTTAGTGCATGGTCATTCCATTGCGTGTCCACAGCCCAGCGACGAAATTCCATACAATAATCCTCCACCAGTCGCTCATCCTGGAGTAGAGAGCGTATTTTAGACTCTGCTAACGCCAGTCTGTCAGGATCGTCATAGATTAAACCCAGAGCAGAAAAAAAAAGGTCTACGGACTCAAATGCAGTTGAATCAGAAGGTAGTGAAAAAGCCCATGCTTGTGGATCACCACTCAGCAAGGAAACTACCAAGCCCACATGCTGAGCCTCATTTCCTGAGGAGAGTGGACGCATACGAATATACAATTTGCAAGATTCACGAAATACAACAAACTTACAGCGATCACCAGAAAATCGTTCAGGAAGAGGCAACTTGGGTTCAGCTGCCCTGACTGCTGCCTCAGTTTGCACAGCAGGAACTGAGAGGCCTTGATGCTGGACCACCCCCCTTAGTTCAGTGACCTGTATGGACAGAGCCTCCAGCTGCTTGGTTATGGAGACTATAGGATCCATGGTAAATAATTCCTTTTTTTTTTTTCTTCTTTTTGGGCCGACAATATTGTCATGGGAAGCCTAGGTAACTTTAGGCTGAAACCCCGGGGCCCCTGCGGCGTCCCTCAGACTAGGGGAAACCCTGTCTGTCCCTCAACCCAGGGTTTACACTGAAGGTGTGCCTGCCTGGGTCTCCACCCTGTCCTTGTCTCCTGTCCAGCCCTAAGCTGAACCCACCACCCTCCACCCAGTGAGGAGAAAAAACACCAGGCCCCACAAATAAGTATGGACAGGGATAACGGAAATGCACCACACCGCGTACACACAGGGGAATACAGTAATGTGCAAGGGCAACCAAATAGTACAACACAGGGAGGCAAAATGGCAAAAATGGAATATACTACACCAGCAACCGTATGCTCCTTAGACCACCACTCCAGACCGGTATCGCTTAGCACAAGGCAAGAGCTATAGTCGGCGGCGCCCATAGTCACACAGGGCAATTTAAAGACAGAGGGCGTGGCTAAGCCCTCAGCCAGAATGACAACCTGGTTAACTCAAACCAAGCCGGATCAGAAGACCAACCAGCGCCGCTGAGAACCATGTGGTAGGATGGGGTATTACCGCTGTCTGCCGGACACCCTGGTGCGAACAGTGTCCGACATGACAGGATTGCTTTATTGCAGTAGCATGGATCACATCATCGTTACTTGTCTCCATCAAATTGTGATCACAGGGAGAGATGTAGACATGGTCCTCACTGCCTGTCATGATGTGTCTGGTCATTTTGAAGTGCAAAAGACAGAAGCCGTAGGCGATTCTATTGGATTGGCATGAGAGGAGACATTGAAAAATGGTGGCAGGAATGTCACACATCTGTGACTATCACAACTGTGAAAGGTGATCATAAAGCACCACTGCATCCGCTTGTAAGTTGGCGTCCATTACAAATGGTAGCCATTGATCATCTGAAGGTAGAGGCCAGCAGGACATGCCATAGCTACATCTTAACCAACATCGATCAATGCACCAAATTTGTAGTGGCCATCCCTGTGAAGGATTTAACAACGGTGGAGCAAGGAGAGGTAGGTATTGCAACTTGCAGGTGCTGTGGCCATGACCAAGCAGTGGGGGCACACTCGTGATCAATGGTACTGGCACAGGGCTCCTCATAGTATGCTGGTGTGTCTGACGGCGAGTGGGCCCCCCCACCCTCAGAGACACTGTATTGTGCTATAAGGGACTCTGTGCCAGTGCTGTCGGCCATCAGTGGGCCCATCCACCTGTTCAAAGCAATGGCACTTGCCCGGGTGTGCCAGGTGTTGACCCCAGCCATTGGAGGGTGGGTGGGCAGCCCACTTAGGGAGGTTTAAAAAAATGGCATATGTTGATGTGTTGGCTGGACATTAAGCTGCCGCAAAGGGCGGAATTGGGCAAGTCAGAGGAAGAGGAGGACAAAAGCGAGGCAGTTGTCTGGCAACCTATGTGTCATCAGGGGAAGGTGGGACAAAATCCTTTGAAACCCATGCATGGTTCATTTTAATGAAAGTTAGATCATCAGCATTTTGGGTCAACAGATGGGTCCTTTTTTCTGTCAGGATTGATCCAGCAGCACTGAAGACTCTATCAGATAACACACTAGCAGCAGGGCAAGCGAGCTCCTGTAAGGCATATTGTGCCAATTCAGGCCAGGTGTCCAGTTTACAAGCCCAATAGTCAAAGTGGAATGACCTGTGAGGGAGAACATCGATATGGGAGGAGAAGTAGTTTGTAACCATAGTTGACAACTGCTGTCTCCTGTCACTTTCAATCGATGCAGTATTAGCAGTCGTGTGAGCGGTACTTGAGAAATCATTCCACAACATGGTCATTAAACCCCTGTCTCCTACGCCACTTCGGCTGTGTGCACCACGAACACCTCTTCCATTGTGCCCACTACGACTCGTGGGAGAACCAGCACTGCTGCTGTGTGCTGGGAAAGCCTCAAACAAACGGTTTACCAGAGTTGCTTGTTTGTTAGCTAATATTATCTCTAGGTTCTCCTGTGGCATGATGTTGTGTAATTTGCCTTTGTAGCGTGGATCGAGGATGCTGGCCAGCCAGTAGTCATCATCCCTCATCATTTTGGCAATGCAGGGGTCCCTTTTTAGGATCCACAAGGCATAATCAGACATGTGGGCCAATGTTCCAGGTGTCAATGCTGCACTGCCACTGCTGGGTGGAGGAGCACTTTCTGGTAAATCCACATCCCTACAGTCCCGCACAAACACTGTACCTGACCTTGGAACGCCAACATTTTCTCTTGCCCCCTGAGAAGCATCCTCCTGCCCAAAAAATCATCCCTCTCATCCTCCTCCTCCTCCTCTTCCTCTATTTCCTTCACCTCGTCCAGGACAGTTCCCTGACCAGACAATGACTGACTGTCATCAAGGCTTTGATCCTCCTCCTCCTTGGCTGCAGACGCCTGATCCTTAATGTGTGTCAAACTTTGCATGCACAGATGCATAAGTGGGATGGTCATGCTTATAATGGCGTCGTCTGAGCTTACCACCCATGTGCATTCCTCAAAACACTGAAGGACTTTACAGAGGTCTTTCAGCTTTGACCACTGCACACCCGACAATTCCATGTGGTCCCTCAAACTGCCTGCACGTGTATCCTCCCACAAATGCATTACAGCCTGCCTCTGTTCGCACAGCCTCTCAACCATGTGCAGGCTGGAGTTCCACCTTGTTGCAACGTCTATGATTAGGCGGTGCTTGGGGAGATGGAGCAATCGCTGCAGGTTCTGCATACGAGTGGAGTGGACGTTTGAGCGACGGATGTGCGAGCACAGTCTTCTCACCTTATGTAGCAGGGATGATAACTCCAGATAATTAGTAAGGAAGCAATGCACCACCAGGTTCAAAGTGTGAGCCAGGCAAGGTATGCGTGTGAGTTTTGCACGGGCTGTGGCTGCCACAAAATTATGGCCGTTATCACTGACTACCTTGCCTGCCTCAAGATGTAGACTGCCCAGCCATGACTCAGTTTGTTCCTACAAGTGGTCGGCCAGTACCTCCGCGGTGTGTCTGCTGTCACCCAAAGACATCATCTTTAACACAGCCTGCTGACACTTACCACTAGCTGTTCGATAGTGGGACACCCCGTGTGCAACACTGGCAGCTGCGGATGGAGTGCTCGTCCAACTGCTCTCTGTGGACGAGCTTTCGCTGATGGAGGAGGAGGATGGTTGAAAGCCTAGAGCCAACTGTTTCCTATACCGTGGGCTAGGCAGCACTGTTCAACCGCCACTGTCCCCTGTGGAGTCTGCATCCACCACATTAACCCAGTGTGCAGTGATGGACACATAACGACCCTGGCCATGCCTACTGATCCATGCATCTGTTGTGAGGTGCACCTTTCCACTCACTGACTGTTTTAGTTCATGGACAATGCGGTCTTTCACATGCCAGTGGATGGCAGGGATGGCTTTTTGAGAAAAGAAGAGCCGACTGGGTAGGTCATAGCATGGGACAGCATAGGTCATGAGCTCGCGGAAAGCTTCGCTTTCAACCAAATGGTAGGGCATCATCTCTAATGAGATAAGTTTGGCAATGTAGGCATTCAAACACAGTGTACGCGGATGAGAGGATGAGTACTTTCTTGTCCTACTCAGAGTGTCTAGTAGGGTGAGCTGGACTGGAGAGCTGCATATGGGGGAAGTAGCGGTGGACCGGACGGAGTGAGAGGGGATTGGTGATGGCATTGGTGGTGATGGCCTAGATTCAGTGTTGTGTTGCAAAACCATTGTGATTCCCTGAGTGGTTTGGCCTTGCGATGGCACCTCCACATTTTGTGCTGGTAGTGTGCTTAAAGGTGGTGGTGGTCTGCGAGGAGGAAGTGATGGAGCGTTGCTGGCTACCATCAGTCGGAGCAGGTGCACATGTGCTACCTGAGATTTTGTATACCGTCCACGCTTGGAAGTGCATGTTGATTAAATGTCTAAGCATGCAACTGGTATTCAAATTTCTGAGTTGTTTACCTCAGCTAAAGGTCCTTCCGCACTTCTTACAGGTAACCTTTGCCTCATCAGTGTGATTTTTGACAAAGAAGTGCCACACTGCACTGTTCCTACAATGGTATACATTTTCTGGCCTTGCACGCTCAGCTAAGTTGACCATCTGGCCAAGCTGTCCTGCAACTCTTTTAGTTTTTGGTCCACGTTTTTGGACAGCTACGGGCCTGCCAGATAACCGCTGCTGCGATGTCAATGCCTGCTGCGGATCCTTCTCCTTATCTGAACTATTGCCAGCGCCACCCTCCTCCCCCAATGGATGCCAATCTGGGTCAAGAACTGGGTCGTCATCACCTCCTCTTCAAAGTCATCTGCACCTTCCTCTTTACCTTCCTCTGTGTCACCGTGTAAGGTGGTATAGTATGCGGGAAGGGCACCTGAGTTTCATCTGTGTCAGATTCTGGCTCAATAGACTGCGAGGGCAATGTAAAGCTCTGGGTCAATGTACCAGCAGAATCATCTAGCAGTGGCTGTGCATCAGTGCACTCCATGTCAGATTCATCTTAGACTGGGGAATTCAAGATTTGACTGGGTAACCCAGGCATGGTATGTGAAAAGAGCTCCATAGAGTAATCTGAAGTGTGGGCTGCCGCATCCTTACCTTTTGATGGGGTGAAGGACACAAGGAAAGATGTTTTTACTGACCAGAACCCTGCACTGACAACTCCGTGCTTGCAGGTTTCGAACTTTCAGAAGAGGAGGCAATAGAGCTGGTGGCTGTTTCGACAATGTACGCCAAAACCTGTTCCTGATGCTCCGGCTTTAAAAGCGTTTTTCCTACTCCATGAAAAGGTAACCTTACAAGCCATCTTGGGCCAGACGATGACGCAGGCTCAACACCTCCTGCCTTAGCTGCTATTGTGCTTTTGCCAGAACCAGCCGATGCACCACCACAATCAGTACGAGCTGCGTCCCCCTGCCCATGTCCGCGGCCTCTTCCACCATACTTCCTCATGTTTGGGTAAATGTACCAAAAATACCAGCAGAGAGATGGTACTGTATGAAGAGTGTCCACCTGTGTAAGGTGTATGAAAAAAATTAAATCTACGTATATATTTTGTTAGTCACAGACGCTCTCACAGTAAGTATTTGACCATAATCCAACAAGCAGATATACGGAACTGTATCAGAAGTGTACAGCTGTATATGTTCTTTGTGCAACTAACAATATCTGTATATGTATTTACGGAGTGTCACACAAACACACGCTGACTCTGTATAGATGTGACTGTAATGCGAACGACAGATATACAATACTGTTTGAGAATCGGACAACTCTATACAGTGTGTGTATGGAAAATTGTCAATCTCCGTCTATTTTTATACAGACTGACACACGCTGTCTCTGTCTAGTTTTAACCGTATTCAAACAGCAGATATGCTAAACTGTTTGAACAGCGGACAGCTCTCTAAGGTGTAGGTGTGGAAAAATGGAAAATCTCCTCGGCTTGTTTTTCCAGAGTCACACCCAGATAGCTTCTATTTGTCCTTGATAACAGCCAGTATACGGTAGTGTGTGAGGAGCGTAGACTGCTATATGGTGTGTGTATGGAAAATTGTCAGTCTCCGTCTATTTGTATACGGACTGACACACGCTGTCTCTGTCTAGTTTTGACCGTGATCAAACAGCAGATATACGAAACTGTTTGAAAAGTGGACAGCTCTCTAAGGTGTAGGTGTGGAAAAATGGAAAATCTCCTCGGCTTGTTTTTCCAGAGTCACACCCAGATAGTTCTATTTGTCCGTGATACCAGCTGGTACACGGCAGTGTGTGAGGAGCATACACCGCTATATGGTGTGTGAAAAAATGAACGCTCAGTAACTCACCAGAACAAAATACAAAAAGTTGGATTGCTTTGAAAAAAGCAGTTTGAACAGCAGTGTGCACACAGCAATGCAGCTAACAGGTAGCCTTAAAAGGCAGCCTAATCACCACCAGAGCTGCTGCACACACCAAAAATCCCCCCTTTCACTGCACACTAACTGTACAGTAGAAAGCGCTATCAGCTGAAGCAATTTTATTTTTCACACTATTCAGAATCAGCAGCAGTAGCACCTCTCCCTATTCTAAGATCGGCAGAAGTAAGACAGCGGTCAGCGGTCACAGCCTTTTATACCCACTGTGATGCCACACAAAGCCAGCCAATCACTTCAATGTGCTTCTCTAAGATGGTGGTGGCCCCTGCCCATGTCATCTCGTTGCCCACAGTGTGCATCCTCCATCATTGGCTGAGAAAAGGCACTGGAAGCATTACTTGAAATGTGACTTTGGCGCTCTGATCGGCGATCTCATGGCCGACCTCACGCTATGGTCGGGTTTCGATCGGCAAAACCCGACTTTAGCTAAAGTCGGCTATTTTTGAATTTGACCGACCCGTTTCGCTCAACTCTGCTTATCATATATTGTTCCTAATTGTTCCTGAATATAGAATCTCTATTGTCACACTCTTGGAGCCTATCCTGAATAATCCACTGCCAACACCAACACACATTAGACTAATGTTGTTCGAACCCACCAAATTTGAAGAGTTTGGACTACAAACTAAGGTTAGATTCAAACATCAATGTGGGTGTTACAATCCGATTTCCAATTTTTCTCTCAGATGTAGAGGAGAGCATATTGATCAACTAGTGATGAAAAGGTTACTGCTGGTTAGGCATTGGGTGATGATGAGTCCAACTCTCACAAGCGAACGCCTGATTTCGCTGATAGCAGTGAGATCAGGAGACGCTGATGAGAGTATTCATCAACTGGTGCCTGTCCATTTAGCTAATAAATCAATAAATAAATAAAAGAAAAAAATGGCATAAGGTACTCTCTATTCTTGATTAAAGATGAGCGAATATTTCAATGTTCGGTTTGGCTCATGATCGCCGAATTTGCAATATTCTCATCGATTAAATCACCAAATATAGCCAAATATACACATCACAAAAACACCAGCCTAGCACTTCTGATCAGCGGTGAAATCATCCCTGCTGGTCAGAGAGCAGCGGTTCCCATGCTGTCAGAATACAGCGAGAGCGCTTAGCTGGGCTTGATGTTTCCTGACAATACAAAGGTGATATCAACCCTACAAATATGAAACCCATTTGCCACTGCTACAGGGCAAGTGGTAAGAGCTGGGTAAAGCTCCAGAATTGTGCATCTAATAGATGTGCCTTTCCGGGGGCTACGGGCTGCTACTTTTAGGCTGGGAGGGCCAATATCCATGGCCCCTTTTGAGCCTCAGAATACCAGCCCCCAGCTGTGAGCTTTAGCAAGGTTGGTTGTCAAAAATGGGGGTACCTCATGCCATTTTTTTTTATTATTTATTTAAATAATTAAAATATACAGTGTGGGGACCCCTCTATTCTTGTTAACCAGCCTTTCTGAAGCTGACAGCTGAGGGTTGCAGCTCCAGCTGTGAGATTTGCTTGACTGGTTATCAAAAATATAGGGGATCCTACGCAGGTTTTTTAAAAAAAATTATTTATTTACAGCGCAGGAGCGGCTGATGACGGCCGGCATCACACTACCGTAGAATACTAACGTCAATGCGAGCGACTTGGGAAAATTTCCCATGGTGCTTGTGCTGACTTCACATAGGTGAAGTGAGTTCTTTGAACTCAAGGACCTGTCTGATGGCACCACGAGCAGGAGAACTTTGTCACTCTCGCAGTGCCCTCAGACAGGGAATAGCAGTGTCTACTAGATGACAGGCTGCATGGTTGCATCATGCAGCCTGACATCTAGATTTAGCAGAGCTAGACCCGTCGTGGGACAAATGGATTAAAAGCATCTCTGCGAAAAGGTAAGGGATATTGTTGTTTGTGTTTTTACCTCTTTTGCAGATAATGAGGGCATCATGGGAATAGACAAGGTCGTAAGTATGGTTTAATTAAGATTATTAAAGGAATCTGTGTATTTCTTTCAATTAAAGGACTTTTTTCCTGGGTGTCTGTGTTCTCTTAAAATGTAACTATGGGGTTAGTAATGGGGGGGTCTTATCGACGCCTCTCCATTACTAACCTCGGGGCTTGGTGTCCCTGACAATACAAAGGTTACATCAACCCCCCAACTATCACCCCACTTGCCACCGCTACAGGGCAAGTGGGAAGAGAGAGGCTAAGTGCCTGAATTGGTGCATCTTAAAGATGTGCTTTTTCTTGGGTTGCTGAGAGCTGATGTTTATAGCCTTGTGGGGGGGCAGTATCCATTGCCCCTTCCTAGGTTACTGATATCCGCCCGCAGCTGTCTGCATAGTCTTTGCTGGTCATTAATTATAGAGGGACCCTATGCCATTTTTTTTCCCATTTTAGTAGCCAGTCTATATATTAGTGATGAGTGAACATGTTCGCCACTACTTGGTGCTCGCCTGAGCATCTCACTGCTCGAGATGCTCAGAGCTCACTGAGTATTTCCGGGGGTTACTCGGCGGTAATGGGTGCCCGCCCTGCATGTTTGGCGCTTTTTAGAGAGCCAATGAACATTCAGGGATTGTTTGCCACACACTGTAATGCCGCAGCCATGTTGGTTGCGTCATTACAGTGTTTGGATGGCCGCACAGCACCATCAGGTCTATATCAGACCTGGTGCCGCCATGCTCTTCACAGTCTACTCCTTAATCAGGCAGTGTAGGGAGAGTTGCTACTGAGCTAGGGAGAGGTTTTCTTGGTTCTTACTAAGTGTGGGTATACCATATATAATACACATATCCATCTTGACTAACAGTCCTTCTGAGGGCTAATAAAGCTGCATAAGTATCAGTGGTAGGCAGGCAGACAGTGTATGTGGCAGACTGCAGTGCATATTGCTAAAGGGTCCATTCCAGTTATCTCTGCTGCTGCTATTAAAGATATTTCTTGACATAGCCCTAGGTATCAGGGGCCAGGAATATTTTTCTTACAGGCCAGCTATTTGTTGCAGTGTGTTAGCAAAGTTATTGACACCAGTTTGCTGGTAAGAATAGTTACCTACAGGCCAGCTATTTACAACTGTGGTTTGTCCGTCACGCGTATCAGAGATAAAAAGTGCGCTCAAAATTTTGCCATTTCTGGCCTCCCTTTAAATTTTGTTGCATCGTGGTAGCGAAGTTATTGACACCAGTTTGCTGGTAAAAAATAGTTACCTACAGGCCAGCTATTTACAACTCTGGTTTGTCCATCACATGGATCACATATAACTGCACTCAAAATTCTGCCATTTCTGCCCTTTATTTAATTTTTGTTGCAGTGCATTAGCAAAGTTATTGACACCAGTTTGCTGGTAAAAATAATTACCTACAGGCCAGCTATTTCAAACTGTGGTTTGTCCATCACACGGATTCCATATAAGTTCGCTCCAAATTCAGTCATTTGAAGTGAAGGTGGAAAATATTGTTGTCCATTTAAAAAGTAAAAAGAAAAGTCAAAGATGCTATAGGATTTCTACAGGATGAAAATGATGAAATGGTAAGACAGGATGTTGAGAAGGCCGAATTTTTAAATTCCTATTTTGCATCTGTTTTCTCTCAGAAAGGAAATGTAACATCAACTATTCTTCACTGCCCTATTAAGGGAATAGAAGAATCCAGGATAACTATAAACAGAAATATAGTGAGGAAACACTTAGCTAACCTAAATGAATTCAAGTCTCCAGGTCCAGATGAATTACACCCCAGAGTACTGAAGGAGATAGCAGAAGAAATTTTTGAACCGCTCTCCATAATCTTTGAAAATTTGTGGAGAACAGAAGTCCCAGAAGACTGGAGAAGAGCAAATGTTGTTCCTATCTTCAAAAAGGGGAAGAAGGTGGACCCAGGCAAATATAGACCGGTGAGTCTGACTTCTATACCAGGAAATATCTTTGAACAAATTATTAAACAACATGTATGTCAGTACCTGGATAAGAATGAAGTGATTAAACAGAGTCATCATGGGTTTGTAACTAATAAGTCATGTCAGACTAACTTAATTTCCTTCTATGACAGAATCACTGATTGGGTGGATCAGGGAAATGCTGTAGATATAGTATATCTTGACTTCAGCAAAGCATTTGACAAAGTATCTCATACAATCGTTATTGAAAAAATGACTAAGTATGGAATGGACAAGGCAACTGTTAGGTGGATTCATAACTGGCTTAGTGATCGGACCCAAAGAGTGGTCGTAAATGGCTGCACATCCAGTTGGAAGAATGTCTCAAGTGGGGTACCACAGGGCTCTGTCCTGGGCCCTGTATTGTTCAACATCTTTATCAACGATTTAGATGAAGGAATTGAGGGTAAACTGATTAAATTTGCTGATGACACAAAGTTAGGAGGGATAGCTAATTCTAGAGAAGAGAGAGAGAAGACTCAAAAAGATATAAATAAACTGGAGCAGTGGGCAGCAACTAACAGAATGGTTTTTAACAGGGAAAAATGCAAAGTACTACATCTGGGCAATAAAAATGAAAAAAGCATATACAGAATGGGAGGAATTGGGCTAAGCAACATCACGTGTGAAAAAGACTTGGGTATACTAATTGATCACAGACTGAATATGAGTCAACAGTGTGATGCAGCAGCAAAAAAAGCAAATGCAATTCTAGGATGTATTAACAGAAGCGTTCAGTCTAGATCACGTGAAGTCATTATTGCCCTCTACTCCTCTTTGGTCAGACCTCATCTGGAATTCTGTGTCCAGTTTTGGGCACCACATTTTAAAAAAGACATCAACAAACTGGAGAAAGTTCTGAAAAGAGCGACCAAAATGGTGACCGGTCTGCAAACCCTGTCTTATGAGGAAAGGTTGCAGGATTTGGGAATGTTTAGCCTGCAAAAGAGAAGACTGAGAGGAGACTTAATAACTGTCTACAAATATCTCAAGGGCTGTCACATTGCAGAAGGATCATCTTTATTCTCATTGGCACAAGGAAAGACTAGAAGCAATGGGATGAAACTGAATGGGAGGAGACACAGATTAGATATCAGAAAAAACTTTTTGACAGTTAGAGTGATCAATGAGTGGAACAGGCTGCCACGAGAGGTGGTGAGTTCTCCTTCAATAGAAGTCTTCAGAGACTGGACAGATATCTGTCTGGGATGATTTAGCGAATCATGCTTTGTACAGGGGGTTGGACCAGATGGCCCAGGAGGTCCCTTCCAACTCTACGATTGTATGATTCTATGAAGTGCATGTCAAGGGATGGGGAACTGGACGTGATGATGATGGTGCATGCAGAAGCTGAGGCCATGGCCATGGGTAATCTGAAATTGTGCCACAACAAACACCTACTGTACATTTTCATCCCTGACATTCCTGTCCCAATTATTAGGAGACCACAGCAGCATACTACTACTGAACTCAGAGCAGTGTCAAAAGGTTGTTGTTGGATAGCAGATAATGCTTCCAGTCACTTTGCCACAAGCACCACCACCCTGTCTTCCACATGGTCAAGTCTCAGTAGTTGTGAGTCTGGATCGCATATTCCTCACCCTGATCATAATTCCCCCCACAATGTCGAGTGCCCAGAGACAACTGATCCCACACTTGGACACTCCATAGAGCTGTTCACTTTTCCATTTATAGATTCAGGCATCTCGCCCAGTCCATTTGAAGCGGGGCAAGAGGAGATCGCATGTAGCGATGCCCAAATATTTGAGCAGCCATGGTCACATGAAGGCGATGGTGTGAAAGTGTCAAATAGGTGGACGATGATGAGACACAATAGCCAGAAAGTCAGGAGGAGGACCAGGGAGTGAAAGTGGAAGACAACGTGGTGGATGATATAGCAACAAGAGGACATGCAGAGCAAGGACAGCAGAACACAGGGGGAGGGAGGCGTAGCATCCCAATAGGCAAAAAGAAGCAGTGTGGTGGCCGAAGACAGAAGGTGGGCAATCGTTCCCCATAACACCAACACGACGAAGCTGCCAGTCCAATTGTTAGGTCTTCCCGAGTTTGGTTGCTTTTTAAAGACTCTGCCAATAACCCCAAAAAGGCCATTTGCACTACCTCCCAGGCCAGCATCAGCAGGGGTAGCAAAACTACCAGCCTCACCACCACCAGCGTGATTAGGCACATAGCAGCAAAGCACCCAATTTTGTGGACTGAACCACAGGGTCCAGGAACAGAGTCTGCGGGTGACACCACTGTTTCTTCCACTGTTGTGCGTGCAAGCCAATCCCCTGTCCATGGTGCATGCGAAGATGCCTCCTGCCCTGCACCTGTCATTACACATACTCAACTAGCACCATCAGCAAGCACGGCCATGTCTTTGTCCCAGCGCAGCATTCAGTTGTCCATACCCCAGTCCTTGGAATGCAAGCGCAAATACGCAGCCAATGCCCCACAGACCAAGCTACTAAATTCACACATCTTGCAACTGCTTGCACTCAAAATGTTGCCTTTTAGGCTCGTGGAGACGGAAATTTTCCGCTACCTGATGGTGGCGGCCGTCCCTCTGTACTCGGTCCCCAGCCGCCACTATTTCTCCCTGTGTGCCATCCCCGCATTACACAAGCACGTGTCCCACAACATTAGCCATACCCTCAACAATGCAGTTACTGGGAAAGTCCACCTAACCACAGACACATGGACAAGTGCTTGTGGGTATGGACGGTACATCTTGCTAACAGCACACTGGGTTAACATAGTGGAAGCCGGGAGCCAGTCGGACCTTGGGATGGAACATATCCACCCGACGCCGATTATTGCAGGCCATACATCATTCAGGGTTGCCCCCACAGTCTACAGCTCCTACACCTCCTCTTCAGCCTCCATCTCTGAAATGACCACATCAGTCACAAGCTGGAAGCACTGCAGCACTGCCTCAGCCAAGCGGCAACAGGCTGTGCTGAAGCTAATATGCTTAGGTGACAAACAGCACAATGCTGAAGAGTTGTGAACAGCTCTGAAAGAGCAGGCAGATCTGTGGCTGACACCGCTGAACCTACAGCCAGACATGGTCATGTGTAACAATGGCCATAACCTGGTGGTGGCGCTGAGGCAAGGCGAGCTCACACGCATACCATGCTTGGACCATGTGCTTTACCTCGTTGTTTAACGGTTTCTCAAAAGCTACTCGAAGCTGCCAGTTCTGCTTGTGAAAGTACTCCGCCTGTGTGCCCCTTTTAGAAGGACAGCTACAGCTTCAGCCTCTCTTGCTGTGCTTCAGCAGCGCTTGCAGCTTCCGGCTCACAGACTCGTGTGTGATGTCCCCACGCATTGAAACTCTACACTGAATATGCTGAAAAGGATTTGTGAGCAGAAGAGGACAGTTGTTGACTACCAGCACAGCATCAACAAGGCCATTAGTATTCAGTTCAGACTCCACACATAAGACCTCAGGAGTGGACATGGATGTCAGACATATGTACCATTCTACAAAACTTTGAGTACTCCACCAAGATGGTGAGCGGTAATGATGCCATAATTAGCATCACCATCCCGCTTCTCTGCACTCTGAAAAGCTCTCTGCTCACCACGAAAGAGGATTCGTTGCAGGCGAAGCACAATGAGATGGAGCAAGGAACCAAACAGGGTGATTACACACAGCCCAGCCTCATGTCATCCCAACGTGGATTGGTTGACAATGAGGAGGAGGAGGAGGAAGAACAGGAGCGGGTTTTTAGTGCCACTGGTGGAATTATAACTGATAGGCGCATCCGCCTGTCGACTGAAAATGCTGACAGGCTGACTCTTATAAAAATGAACAAGTGCTGTATTGGGCCAGACTTCTCTACACCATCGAATGATAGCAGCGTAATTTAAACTCAAATCTAGTGTCTTTTTTTGAGAGGTCTATTCTCATGCACCTCTTCACACCCACACATGGGTATATGCTTCCAGATTTTGGCTATTTGCTGTTGTCCTCCTCCTTCTCCTCCTCCTCCTCCTCCACCACCATATCAGCAGGGTGACCGTGATCTGTGATGCAGCACCCACATATTTTTTTAAAGGGTGTTTATGATGCCTGTAAAAAAATGGTTATACAGTATGTTCATGTATACTCACCAGGGGTAAATGTTTGTCAGCCCATACACTTTGTGCATGGGCATTACAAGTATAGGAAACCTGCTCCTTTCTAATTTGAACTGTGTTTTATGAGGTCCTCCTCCACTTATTTTCCAAGGGGCATTGGAGTGCCTCCAAATTTTTGGCAGCCCTTGCATTCACTGCATAGGAAAACACTATGGTAGACCCACTTCCTAATAATGGGAACATTTTTTCATGAGGCCCTCCTCTACTTCCTAATAATGGGAACTTTTTTTCATGAGGCCCTCCTCTACATCTCTTCAATGGGGTATTGGAGTGCCTACAAATTTTGGGCCGCCCTGCCACTCACTGCATAGGCAAACACTATGGGAAGACCCACTAACTTATAATGGGAACAATTTTTCATGTGGCCCTCCTCTACATCTCTTCAAAGGGGCATTGGAGTGCCTCCAAATTTTGGGCAGCCCTGCCACTCACTGCATAGGCAAACACTATGGGAGACCCACTTCCATATAATGGGAACATTTTTTCATGAGGCCCTCCTCTACTTCCTAATAATGGGAACTTTTTTTCATGTGGCCCTCCTCTACATCTCTTCAAAGGGGCATTGGAGTGCCTCCAAATTTTGGGCAGCCCTGCCACTCACTCCAGAGGCAAACACTATGGGAGACCCACTTCCAAATAATGGGAACATTTTTTAATGAGGCCCTCCTGTACATATCATTAAAGGGGCATTGGCGTGCATCCAAATTTTTGGCAGCCCTTGCATTCACTGCATAGGCAAACAGTATGGGAGACCTACTTCCTAATAATGGGACCATTGTTTTCAGGAGACCCTCCTGTATGTCTTGTCAAAGGGGTATTGGGATGTGTCCAAATTTTCGGCAGCCCTGCCACTCACTGCTTATGCAATAACAGTATATTAGACCAACTGTTTTATAATGGGAACAACAAAGCATAGCCAGCTGATGGCTCTCTAGGAATAGTGAGGGACGACAGCTGGCCCTTTAAGAATAGTAAAGGCCACCTGATGGCCCTATAAAAATAGGCTTTGTGACTTTCAGAGTCCCTCCTTCTTAAATGAAACATGATGTGTATGATGATGTGTCACACACTACATGGCCAGATAAGGTTGTAAAATGTTAAAATGACATTTCCCAGTGAATGCATTTATCTTGGTTGAAAGCAATTCTAAAGTTCAAAAATGCATCAAAAACGCTATGTGTGACTATAGCCCAAGGTGTGGAGGGGCATTTTAATTTTTTGGTATTTATTTTGCCTTATATACAAATCTTTACCCTTGAAAGGATGTTTCTTAACATGTTTACCAGGAAAATCCATTTTGGTTTCGTTTTTGTGTTTTATAGTGAGTCTGTAAAAGTGGCGTAAGACCCTGACAACATTGTTCACAGCAGTGACCTGGGAGTCAGAAATGCTTCCAGGGGTCTTCCCCATGCTGTTCCCATGTCATTTGAGCACTGTTCCCATCGATTTTTCGTAATTTCTAGTCCCTCTGCAGACTGCTGGTTAGGCCACCGGAAAAATGCTCGAGTTTCCTATAGACTTATATTGGGCTCTTTGCTCAGGTCGAGCACCCATGCAATGAGCATCCGAGCATTTTAGCACTTGCCTATCACTACTAATTATACAGCTGTGAGCTGATATTAATAACCTGGAAAACTCCATGGGTATTATCCCCTTAACAGGTTATAAACATCGGTCCCCAGCCGTCGGCTTTCCCTCTGCTAGTTACGAAAATTAGGCGGGAGCCCACGCCATTTTTTTTAGAAAAATACATGTACAGTAAGCTGCACACACACTGTACTAATTGCATTTGTTACTGACATCTATACAGTGGTTACATAAAATATTCAGACCCTTGTAAATTTTTCACTCTTTGTTTCATTGCAGCCATTTGGTAAATTCAAAAATGTTCAATTTTTTCTCATTAATGTACTCTCTGCTCCCCATCTTGACTGAAAAAAACAGAAATGTAGAAATGTTTGCAAATTTAAAAAAGAAAAACTGAAATATCACATGTTCATAAGTATTCAGACCCTTTGCTCAGACACTTATATTTAAGTCACATGCTGTCCATTTCCTTGTACTGTAATCCTTGAGATGGTTCTACTCCTTCATTGTAGTCCAGCTTTTAAATTACACTGATTGGACTTGATTTGAAAAGGCACACACCTGTCTATATAAGACCTCACAGCTTATACTCACTGTATATCTACCTTTTCTATTTGTATTTACTGTATGTAATCCATCTCTTCTATCCTGTCGGCTCCTGCAGTGATTTTGCAATATACGGCAGATGAATTGCCAACCATTCTTCTATCTTTCTATG
Organism: Dendrobates tinctorius; assembly: GCF_039654945.1. Taxonomy (NCBI): domain Eukaryota; kingdom Metazoa; phylum Chordata; class Amphibia; order Anura; family Dendrobatidae; genus Dendrobates; species Dendrobates tinctorius. The sequence goes on along the minus strand of NW_027361948.1, from coordinate 2,343,911 downwards.
TAATATACTGTATATACATATATATGTGTGTGTGTGTGTGTGTGTGTGTGTGTGTGCCACTGACATCTATATATCTACTTATCCTATGTGCATATATCTAGTCTATCTCTTCTATTCTAACCTGTCACACTATGGTTTTACTGAACGCAGCACATGAATTGCCGGCTTTTATTCTATCTTTCACCGAATGTTACTGACCTTCTCTGATTTTAAGAAAAATACTTGTGTTACCAATCATGAATCCGAATGTACCAAATTTAATTTTGGCGATCATTTTCCGAACATATTCGCTCATCTTTATTCTTGATAACCAGTGCAGGTAAAACTGGCAACTGCGGGCTGCAGCCCTCAGATGTCAACTTTAATTTGGCTGTTTAAAATAGAGGGGTTCCCACATTATTTTTTTTTAATTACTTTTATAAATAATTTTAAAAAAACAGCCAAGGGCCCCCCATTTTTTATAACCAGCCAAGCTAAATCAGGTGGCTGGGGGCTGGTATTCTCAGACTGAGATGGGGCCAAGGATATTGGCCCTTACTCAACCTAAAAATAGCAGCCGCCCCAGAAAAAACATAAATAGGTTACTGTCAGTCACAGGCGTCGGCTTATGAGATACTGCTACCCTCATCAGCCTACGCCTGGTGCCACTGATAACAACAAGAGCAAGTGTTGCTGTGAGTATAGATTAGCCGATACCTTTGCAATGCATAAATAAATTACGTGGGGCATCTTTTGATAACCAGCACAGGCAAAACTTACAGCTGTGGGCTGCAAACCTCAGGTGTCAGCTTTATTATGGCTGGTTATCAAGAATAGAGGGAGCCCATAATGTTTTATTAAATTATTTAAATAAATAATTAAAAAAGCAGCATGGGGTCCCTCTATTTTTGACAACCAGCCAAGCTAAAGCAAACAGATGGACAGCTGGGGATTAGTATTTTTAGACTGGAATGGCAGCCATGGACATTGCCCCTTAGTCTAAAAATAGCAACCCAAAGCCACCCTAGAAAGGCACATCAATTAGATATGCCAATTCTGGTACTTTGCCTGCTCTTCCCACTTACCCTGATGTAGTGGCAATTGAGGTAATATTTGTGAGGCTGATGTCAGCTGTTTTATGCTGCTCACACCAAGCCCAGGGGTTAATAATGGAGAGGAGTCTATCAGACACCCCTATTACTAACTTCGTTGTCAAGTTTCATAAAGACACACACAGAGAAAAGTCCTTTCATTGAATGCAGACAGCTGGAGGCTTGCATTATTGTTCTAGGAAGGGGCCAATATCCATAAAGGTTCACAGCCCATTAATAACAGCTCACAGCTGTCTGTGTAGCCTTTACTGGCTAATAAAATAGGGGGGACCCAGCTAAAAAATGATGTAATTTGAGGATAACTTGATTTTTTTATTTATACATTAATAAATGGGTAATAGAGGGTCGGGAAGTGTTTATTTCAATTAAAGAACTATTTTCTCTGCGCTAATTTCAATTAAATGATTTTTTTTCTGAGCTGACATCAACCCCAAAACTATTCCTATCAAAAATGGGTGGTGACCCCATGCCGTTTTATTTTTATTTTTTACGCAAGTTAAAAAAAAGGCATGTGGACACCTCTATTTTTGGTAACCAACCTAAATTAAATGGACAGCTGGTGGTTGTTGGCTTTACCTCCGCTGCTTATCTAGAATAGAGTAGACCCCACATCTATTTTTTTTGTCACAGTGTGCAAGCCAATTACAGTTATGTAAATACTTGAGATGACTGTGATTGTGCAGTAAGTGCCCACACAGGAAAGCTTTGCTCGGGCAGTCGAACCTGAACAGTAAAACAGACTTCAGGGAGAACTTTATTGTGTGGGTTCACTCATCTCTTTTAATAATTGTTTTACTCATTTTGGGTTCCTACATAGAACAAGGGATAAGTGAACCTCCACTGTTCATTAGGCCTCAAAACAGTATGAAGTCACACAGCCCCAAAGTAAAAAACTTGTGTGAGGCCTAATCGGTGATAAGGGGTGACAAAATGACATCCTGAAGTCTAATGAAGTGAAGGGGACTGAAGAGGCAGGGGATGAGACAGATTGGACCGGTGCGGATGCCTGATTATTTGAGAGGACAGGGGCTGCATGGCTGGACAGGTGAGGTTCTAGGTAATCTAAATATATTTTCTAACCCCTTTACAGCTCTTTAGAAACCAGTAATGTGGCAGCCTGATTGATACAAAGCAATCGCCCCAAATTTTTATTTGCCTGAAACCACAACATTTTATAAAATTCTAAACTGAATCATAGAATCATAGAATCATAGAATCGTAGAGTTGGAAGGGACCTCCTGGGCCATCTGGTCCAACCCCCTGCTCAAAGCAGGATTCGCTAAATCATCCCAGTCAGATGTCTGTCCAGCCTCTGTTTGAAGACTTCCATTGAAGGAGAACTCACCACTTCTCGTGGCAGCCTGTTCCACTCATTGATCACTCTAACTGTCAAAAAGTTTTTTCTAATATCTAATCTGTGTCTCTTCCCATTCAGTTTCATCCCATTGCTTCTAGTCTTTCCTTGTGCAAATGAGAATAAAGTTGATCCTTCTACAATGTGACAGCCCTTTAGATATTTGTAGACAGCTATTAAGTCTCCTCTCAGTCTTCTCTTTTGCAAACTAAACATTCCCAAATCCTGCAACCTTTCCTCATAAGACAGGGTTTGCAGACCGGTCACCATTCTGGTCGCTCTTTTCTGAACTTGCTCTGTTGCTTTGTGCAACTGGTTTGATTTGTTTAGAACAATCTACTCATTTGTATCTAGAAACTAATGAGAAATGTATGCAAATAGCAAATAAACTTTTTTTTGTGCAATTTTTTATTAAGTTTCTTTAATTAAGCTCCAAAGTAGAAATCCAAAGATTTAAATATAGTTATTTTATTTACAGTTTTGAAAAAGTTTTATCTTTGGATAAAACAGCTTTAAATATTTTGTGAAAGGCCAATGTGACTGAGTACAAAATATATTTTTGGAGTACAAAATATATTTTATTTCAATTTACATTGCTTGATAAATGACTCTCAACATCCCAATGTCTTGCTCATTAGGCATATTGTGCTCAGTCAGCATATTACTACTTTTTTCATCATAATCTTCATTTCTATAACTTGCACATTTCTGGAAAACTGTTAAAATATGTTTTCAACGGTGAAGTTCTGGCAGCATTGTCCTTAAGGATAAAAATCAAATCAAAGGAAAAGAAAGTATAAGTCCCAATTTTTTATAAAACTGCTGCATTTTTTTCTATACATTTGTCTAAGACTGCTAAAGACTATAGACTATTGTTATCATACACATTAAGATTTTTGTATACTATGACTCTGTTTCATTACAGCGGCTATCCCGCAAACAAAGTACATTTTCATTAATAGCTCTTGGAATAAAAATATGTTCCATAATTGGATGTGCTGAGATAATCTTATAAATGTGCCCCTGCTGTGTACTGTGTAATGGCCGTGTCTGACCATGCAGGAACATGGTCTGATCATACCACAGCTCCTCAGCAGGGTTGGATGCAAAAGAGAGCATACAGACAGGACAGCATGGAATCAGGAAGGATTATTTCTGTGAGGTAAAACATGTTTTTAAAGGGACCGAAAACATGCAATTTTGCTGCAGAGCAGGTGCCAGGGCTGGCACCTGCCTGCAGAAGGTTTTTTTTACATATGTACAGATATTCATTATGCAAACTAGGGGGCAGGTCTGTGAGGGATCAGTCACCTGTCAGCAGTCGGCATTATGAATATCTAATCAGAGCACACATACACCAACCCCGCCTTAGGGCACGAGAATCTCATTAACACAAAACTGAAAATAAAGTTTAAAGAACAACCATAAGACAGATTTCATCTACCAAGGTACAGTATCATTGTAATCAGTATAATAGCACCAACCTGAGACTGTCTATAGGTTACTGTATGCAATCCTGCTGACAGGTTCCCTTTATTAAACAAGCAGAGCAATGTTTTACCTCACAGAAAGCAACAGCTACGATCACATGCTGTCTTGTTTGTATACATTCTTTTATTTCTTTCCTTGTGGTTTGTTCAGATAATGTTCCAGCATGGTAAGACACGACCATTGTACAGTACTGTACATAGCAGGGGCACATGTATAAGATTATTTTAGCACAGGAACATTTTTTAAACATCCAATTGTAAATTTATTTTCATTCCAAGATCTATTGATTAAAATGTAATTTGTTCATGGTTAAACCCCCTCAAGACTGACGATTCATAAGCTAATCTTAATGAGGGAAATGAAGTGATAAGAGGCACCAAATTAATTAACATGTGCACACTACTTAATTAGCTTCTTGTATGTTATCCATGGCATCCATCCCCATGTGCCTTGCCGGAAATGTTACTCCTGTCATGAACACCTGGTCATACATATGTTGAAATGAATTCTCCCTCACAATATACCTACACATATGATTCGCTACTAGCAATGAGCGAACGTGCTCGATAATGTGTTATCCGAGCATGCTCAGGTGTTATTCGAGTATCTTGGGCATGCTCGGATAATATATTTGAGTTCCTGTGGCTACTTGTTTTGCAGTGTTAGAAAGCCTCGATACAAGAAGTTATTCCCAAAACATGCAGCTGCAGGGACTCGATTATATTATCCGAGCACGCTCAAGATACTCGGAAAACATATTATCCGAGCACATTTGCTCATCACTACTCGCTACCACTAAGACCACCTCCAGCTCTTTCAGTCAATGTTGATCCTCTGACAGCAACAAGTCATGAAATCACGTCTACTGTCCAAAAGCTTCTAGAACAATTTTGGGATAAAATGCTAACTTTTTAAAGAAAATTTCATTTAAAGATTTAAAAGAATTTTAGCTTGGTAATTTTAAACATTTCTTTTCTTTCTGACTTGCCTTGCTCAGGGGCCACACATGTGGTAAAGTGTTTCTTTCTCACGGGTGTAATGTCATTGGTTGTGAGAAATAACCTCGCATAATCTCTGAAATCTTGTTCTCACGATCACCTCATCAATGTGAGCCAGGACAGCAAGACCGATTCTGCAGAGGTTACTTGTGGTAATTACAACCTGTTATAATTTCATTGACCGTGAGAAATTACATCAAATAGCCTCTTAAGGGCAGAGACATACAAGCGAATAAAAAACAGTCCGATTTTGATGCAGGAGTCAGACGAGTGTAATGTAATTGTCAGGTGAGTGTCATGCATTTTTCGTGCGAGTACAATCAGGTTTTTCACACATAGCATCCAAGTAACATCAGACTGCAATGCGATTTTAGCATGAGCTTTTAAATAGAGCATTTCTCTGTCATTTACACATTGTTTTAAAACTATATATTATTCAAAACACACATACAGTCATGGCCAAAAGTTTAGAGAATGACACAAATATTATATTTTCACATGATCTGCTGGCCTCTGGTTTTTATGTGTGTTTGTCAGATGTTTTTATCACATACAGAAATATAATTGCAATCATATTATGAGTAACAAAAGGTTATATTGACAGTTAGAATGAGTTAATGCAGCAAGTCAATATTTGCAGTGTTGACCCTTCTTCTTCAGGACCTCAGCAATTCTCCCTGGCATGCTCTCAATCAACTTCTGGATCAAATCCTGACTGATAGCAGTCCATTCTTGCAAAATCAATGCTTTTATTTTGTCTGAATTTGAAGGTTTTTGTTTGTCCACCCGTCTCTTGATGATTGACCACAAGTTCTCAATGGGATTAAGATCTGGGGAGTTTCCAGGCCATGGTCCCAAAATCTCTATGTTTTGTTCCCTGAGCCATTTAGTTATCACCTTTGCTTTATGGCAAGGTGCTCCATCATGTTGAAAAAGGCATTGTTGATCGCCAAACTGCTCTTGGACGGTTGGGAGAAGTTGCTCTTGGAGGACATTCTGGTACCATTCTTTATTCATGGCTGTGTTTTTAGGCAAGACAGAGAGAGAGCCCATTCCCTTGGCTGAGAAGCAACCCCACACATGAATGGTTTCAGGATGCTTGACAGTTGGCATGAGACAAGACTGGTGGTAGCGCTCACCTGGTCTTCTCCAAATAAGCCGTTTTCCAGATGTCCCAAACAATCGAAAAGGGGATTCATCAGAGAAAATGACTTTACCCCAGTCCTCAGCAGTCCACTCCCTGTACCTCTTGCAGAATATCAGTCTGTCCATGATGTTTTTCCTGGAGAGAAGTGGCTTCTTTGCTGCCCTCCTTGAGACCAGGCCTTGCTCCAAGAGTCTCCGCCTCACAGTGCGTGCAGATGCACTCACACCTGCCTGCTGCCATTCCTGAGCAAGCTCTGCACTGCTGGTAGCCGATCCCACAGCTGAAACACTTTTAAGAGACGGTCCTGGCGCTTGCTGGTCTTTCTTGGGCGCCCTGGAGCCTTTTTGGCAACAAGGGAACCTCTCTCCTTGAAGTTCTTGATGATGCAATAGATTGTTGACTGAGGTGCAATCTTTCTAGCTGCGATATTCTTCCCTGTTAGGCCATTTTTGTGCAGTTCAATGATGACTGCACGTGTTTCTTTAGAGATAACCATGGTTAACAGAAGAGAAACAATGATGCCAAGCACCAGCCTCCTTTTAAAGTGTCCAGTGATGTCATTCTTACTTAATCATGACAGATTGGTCTCCAGCCCTGTCCTCATCAACACCCACACCTGTGTTAATGGCGCAATCACTGAAACGATGTTAGCTGGTCCTTTTAAGGCAGGGCTGCAATGATGTTGAAATGTGTTTTGGGGGATAAAGTTAATTTTCTAGGCAAATACTGACTTTGCAAGTAATTGCTGTTAAGCTGATCACTCTTTATAACATTCTGGAGTATATGCAAATTGCCATTAGAAAAAATGAAGCAGTAGACTTTGTAAAAATTAATATTTGTGTCATTCTCAAAACTTTTGGCCTTGACTGTATATATTATATATGTATTGTTTAGTGTCCCCTTTATTTTTTTGAGCAGTATATATTATATATATATATATATATAATATACAGTATACTGGGGAAGCAGTGTGTGTGCACCAAGCCCCGCCCCTCATTATGATGTCACAATGGTTGCCATGGCGACGCTGATGTCATCAAAGGTTGCAAGTTCTGCCGCCGCTCATTATGATGTCATAATGGTTGACTATGGATTGGAGGATGTGTGATGAGTATATGGGCACCGGACTATGGGATGGAGGATATGTATGACAGGTATATGGGCACAGGACTATGGGATGGAGGATATGTATGATGGGTATATGGGCACGGGATTATGGGATGGAGGATATGTATGACGGGTATATGGGCACGGGACTATGAGATGGCGGATATGTATGATGGGTATATGTGCACGGGACTATGGGATGGAGGATGTGTGATGGGTATAAGGGCACTCGACTATGGGATGGCAAATATGTATGATGGCTATATGGGCATGGGACTATGGGATGGAAAATATGTATGATGGGTATATGGGCACGGGACTATGAGATGAAGGATGTGTGATAGGTATATGGGCACTCGACTATGGGATGGCGAATATGTATGATGGGAATATGGGCATGGGACTATGGGATGGAGAATATGTATGATGGGTATATGGGCATGGGACTATGGGATGGAGAATATGTATGATGGGTATATGGGCATGGGACTATGGGATGGAGGATGTGTGATGGGTATATGGGCACTCGACTATGGGATGGAGGATATGTATGATGGGTATATGGGCACGGGCCTATGGGATGGTGGATATGTATGATGGGTATATGGGCATGGGACTATAGGATGGAGGATAATAATTTGTTATAACTAACCACAGTTAGTTACTATGCCCGGGCAGCGCCGGGCTCTTCAGCTAGTATATATATATATATATATATATATATATATATACAATATAGACTGCTCACAAAAATAAAGGGAACACTAAAATACCACATCCTAGATATCTCTGAATGAAATATTCCAGTTGCAAATTTGTATTCATTGCATAGTGGAATGTGGTCAGAACAATAAAACATAACAATTATCAATGTAAATCAAAATGAATATCCCATGGCGGTCTGGATTTGGAATGATACTCAAAATCAAAGTGAAAAATCAAATTACAGGCTGATCCAACTTCAGTGGAAATGCCTCATGACAAGGAAAATATGCTCAATATTGTGTGTGGCCTCCACGTGCCTGTATGACCTCCCTACTGTACAATGCCTGGGCATGCTCTTGATGAGGCAGAGGATGGTCTCCTGAGGGATCACCTCTCAGACCTGGACTAAAGCATCCGCCAACTAATGGATAGTCTGTGGTGCAACGTGATGTTGGTGGATGAAACGAGACATGATGTCCCAGATGTACTCAATCGGATTCAGGTCTGGGGAATGGGGGGGCCAGTCCATAGCTTCAATGCGTTCATCTTGCAGGAACTGCTGACACACTCCAGCCACATGAGGTCTGGCATTGTCCTGCATTAGGAGGAACCCAGGGCCAACTGCACCAGCATATGGTCTCACAAGGAGTCTGAGGATCTCATCTCGGTACTGTCACGGTCACGTGTCTCTGGACGCAGCGGTTACCACAAGGCGAACCCATAACACACGTGACCCTGGATACACCGCCTCCAGTGGGGCGCATTTAAATAATAAAACGTGCAGGTGGATACGCCGCCTCCACCTGGCGAATTTAGGTATTACACGTTATACAATAATTCTGGAAACCCCGCCTCCAGTAAGGCGAATTTAAATAATAAAGGGGGAACCTGGGAAACTTTAACAATGGTGGGCCCTGCGATAGGGAATGGGGGACGTGGAGACCTCCTAAGCTCCCCTGAGCCAGTGTCCCTGCACTCCTTACGTTCCCTATACAGGCTCCGCACCTGTCGCCGCACGCGTACCTTAAAACCCTTGCTCACCCTGACCCTAAACCCTCACTAGGGAATAGATCGGTGCGGAGACTAATCCCACCACTGCACTAACAACACACATGAGGAAAGAAAACAATACAGGGGAAACACCACTTAGCTTTGCTCTGTTGCGTACGCTCCTAGCAACAGAGCCCACCACCTGTGTGCATCTTCTCCTCCACCCGGATCCATCACCATAACCGGATCCTTCACCTTAGTGCAGCCTTGGAGCAGAGTCCACCACCAGTTGCTGCTGCTTAGTAACAGAGTCCCAAGGATGAGTTCAGCTTCTGCCACTAAGTCAAGCATGCTTGAGTCCAGCTCAGCAGCCAAGTCCCACATGGTGAGTGCCACTCTCCATAGTCGCCACTCCACCAGTCCATGCAGACACTTCCTGCTGACAACATCACTGCGACCCCACCACGCCATGCCAGCCCTTCGTCCAGACACCATAGCTGACATACGTCCCCCCTGGCTAAGCTGCGCAGGACTCCTCCTCAGCTCCATCCTTCCACCAGGCTCTCAAACTCAGAGTGAACACAATCTCACAATATCACAGGCAGTGATTGCACACCCCTAGCACACCTTTATAGGGTGTCACACCTGATACATAATTACGTGCACAAAAAACCTAAAGTGCGATACCACTAACCACCACCGGGGACAGTCAAGACACCTTGGAACTTTCCAAAGTAAAAAAAGTTCACCCAGTGCAATTTAAAACTGTCAGATTAGGTTAGGTGACTGTTAGGTACCTAATGGCAGTCAGGCTACCTCTGACGAGCACATGGAGGACTGTGCCGCCCTCCAAAGAAATGCCACCCCACACCATTACTGACCCACTGCCAAACCAGTCATGCTGAAGGATGTTGCAGGCAGCAGATCGCTCTCCATGGTGTCTGCAAACTCTGTCACGTCTTTCACATGTGCTCAGTGTGAACCTGCTTTCATCTGTGAAGAGCACAGGGAGCCAGTGGTGAATTTGCCAATCCTGGTGTTCTGTAGCAAATGCCAAGTGTCCTGCATGGTGTTGGGCTGTGAGCACAACCCCCATCTGTGGACGTTCAGCCCTCAGACCATCCTCATGGAGTCAGTTTCTAATCATTTGTGCAGACACATGCACATTTGTGGCCTGCTGAAGGTCATTTTGCAGGGCTCTGGCAGTGCTCCTCCTGTTCCTCCTTGCACAAAGGTGGAGGTAGCTGTCCTGCTAGGTTGTTGCCCTCCTACGGCCCACTCCATATCTTCTGGTGTACTGGCCTGAGGTAGCAGTCCTGCTGCTGGGTTGTTGCCCTCCTACGTCCCCCTCCACATCTCCTGGTAGTGCCTCCAGCCTCTGGACATTACGCTGATAGACACAGCAAACCTTCTTGCCACAACTCACATTGATGTGCCATCCTGAATGAGCTGCACTACGTGAGCCACTTTTGTGGGTTTTAGAGTCAGTCTCATGCTACCACGAGTGTGAAAGCACAACCAACATTCAAAAGTGACCAAAACATCAGCCAGAAAGCATTGGTACTGATATGTGGTCTGTGGTCCGCACCGGCAGAACCACTCCTTTATTGAGAGGGTCTTGATAATTGCCAATAATTTCCATCTGTTGTCTATTCCATTTGCACAACAGCATGTGAAATTGATTGTCAATCAGTGTTGCTTCCTAAGTGGACAGTTTGATTTCACAGAAGTTTGATTTACTTGGAGTTATATTCTGTTGTTTAAGTGTACCCTTTATTTTTTTGAGCAGTGTATATATATATATATATGTCATTTATATATATATATATAAATATTATTTATCTTTATATTGCATAGAGATTTAGATAGAAGGTTAGCCGTTAATTCATATGTCGGCTTCTGTAAAATCATTACAGAACCCGACATGACACAACACATGGTTTACATATAGTAAACCATGTCATATCAAAACGATCTATATATGTCAGTGCTTAATGAATTTATTAGTTTGTGTTAGGAAAAATTTGGAAACCTAGGGGTTAAATTTAAGGCTATAATCGTGGAAAAAATGCTTGGGCTCCCGTGCAATTTTCTCCACCAGAGAGGCAAAGCCAGTGACTGAGGACAGATATTAATAACCTAGGAAGGGACCATGGTTATTGGCCCCCATCTAACTAAAAATATCTGCTCCCAGTCACCCCAGGAAAGGCGCATCTATAAGATGCGCCTTTTCTGGCACTTAGCCTTTCTATTCCCATTGCCTTTAGCAGTGGCTCATGGGTTAATAAGGGGTTAATGTCACCTTCCTATTGAAAGGTGACATTAAGCCGGGTTAATAATGGAGAGGTGTCAATAAGACACCTATCCATTATTAATCCTATAATAGTAAAGGGTTAAGAAATAGACACATACATTAAATATACTTTTAATGATTTAATTACACAAAGTTTTTGACCAAATTTATTATGCTGCCAATCCAACTGAATCCCTTGTTCTCCTTGAAAAAAATGAAGTAAAAAAACAATATGCATACCTCCCCACAGTCCAGTCAGGTCAACCACTACAATCCATCACAAGGGCTTAACTAGTTTACAACAGGGACCGATGCTAATGCTACCGGCCCGGCTGTAAACAACTGCAGAATAAATGAAATCATGAATCACACAAATGCGGACTATCATTGTCATTTTGAGTCCTAGAGAAATTCATAAAACTCTATCATATATCATAAGAGACCAAAGTAAATAGTCAATAACTTTATTTCACAATACAAAATCACCAAAAAATGGTTCACAAGTCATAAAATAAAAATAATACAAGAACAGGCAGGCAGCTTCATAACCATATATGCAATGGTACACACAATGGATCACAAATTTTCTATTCATGATATGCATATAGATCTCACAATGAAAGTGCATAGTGCATCATGCCTACAATAGGCAAATAGAGTAATGCCAAATGTATATCCATTAAGGCACAAATAAGGGGAATAGCATTCAGAATACAAAAGTTCAAATGTAAACCATCAAAAGACGGAGCATTATGCAGCTTGTATCATTTGCTCACAAAGTGTGCCCATATGGGAACCACATAGTCCAAACGTAAATAACCCTATTCCACAATAAGGCCTCACTAGTGCTTACCCATGATGTGTGTGCTAGCAAAGCGCAGGTGCCCTGACGCGCGTTTCGCTCTGGCTTCTTTCTGAACTCTTTCCCATGCTGTCAGTTCACCTCAGGTAAGCTGGGAACTCCACGCAGCCTCACTGACTACCGCTGACATCACTGAGGCTGCGCGGAGTCCCCGGCTGACCAGAGGCGAACTGACAGCAAGGGAAATAGTTCAGAGGCTTTCCCACGCTTATGAGTTCTTCTCTGGTCAGCCGGGGAGGCTGCACAGAGATTAATTCATTCATTCGGCAGTGGTTTCCAGCCAGGGCAGTAGCATTAAGCACTGCTCTTGGCTGTAAACTAGCTAACCCCTGAGATGGATTGCTGCGGGGGACATGAGTGAACTGCGGACAGGTATGGATATTGTAGTTTTTTTATTTTTTATTTTTTACAGGTGTTCAAGGGTTTTTGATGGATTGGCTGAATAATAAATGTGGTCAAAAACTTGGTGTATTTATTTCAGTAAAATATTTTTTAATTAATGTGTGTGTATTTTTTAACCCTTTACTATTCTATCGTTAATAATGAATAGGTGCCTGATTGACACCTCTCCATTATTAACCCAGCTTAATGTCACCTTCCCATAGAAAGGTGACATTAGCCCCTTATTTACCCATAAGCCACCACTACAGGGCTTTGGGAATAGAGAAGCTAAGTGCCAGAAAAGGCGCATCTTATAGATGTGTCTTTTCTGGGGTGACTGGAGGCAGATGTTTTTAGCTGGGGAGGGGCAATAATCATGGTCCCCTTCTAGGCTATTAATATCTGCCCTCAGTCACTGGCTTTCCCTCTGGCGGAGAAAATTGCGCGGGAGCCCAAGCAATTTTTTTCCGTGATTATAGCCTTTAATTTAACCCCTAAAATTCAAATTATTTCCTAACACACTAAGCAATTTAATAAACACTGACATATATAAATAATTTTGATATGACATGGTTCCCTATATGTAAACCATGTGTCATATCCTGTCGGGTTCTGCAATTATTTTATTGAACCCGACAATTGAATTAATGGCTATTTTGCTATATATATCTCTGACAAACATATATATATACTGTATATATGTAGTATATATATGTATCACTGACATATATATATATATATATATATATATATATACATACATATACAGTGGCCTGTGAAAGTATTCAGCCCCCTGGAACTTTTCAACCTTTTCCCACATATCATGCTTCAAACATTAAGATACCAAATGTAGGTTTTTGGTGAAAAATCAACATCAAGTGGAACACAATTGTAAAATTGAATGAAATTTATTGGTTATTTTAAATTTTTGTGGAAAGTCAAAAACTGAAAAGTGGGGCGTGCAATATTATTCGGCCCCTTAACTTAATACTTTGCTGTGCCACCTTTTGCTGCGATTACATTTGCAAGTCGCTTGGGGTATGTCACTATCAGTTTTGTACATTGAGAGACTGAAATTCTTGCCCTTTCTTCGTTGGCAAACAGCTCGAGCTCAGCGAGGTCTGATGGAGATCATTTGTTAACAGCAGTTTTCAGCTCTTTCCACAGATTCTCGATTGGATTCAGGTCTGGACTTTGACTTGGCCTTTGTAACACCTGGATACGTTTATTTGTGAACCATTGCATTGTAGATTTTGCTTTATGTTTGGGATCATTGTCCTGTTGGAAGACAAATCTCCGTCCCAGTCTCAGGTCTTTGGCAGACTCCAACATGTTTTCTTCAAGAATGGTCCTGTATTTGGCTCCATCCATCTTCCCATCAATTTTACCCATTTTCCCTGTCCCTGCTGAAGAAAAGCAGGCCTTATCCATGATGCTGCCACCACAATGTTTGACAGTGGGGATGGTGTGTTCAGTGTGATGGGCTGTGTTGCCTTTACGCCAAACATATCGTTTGGCATTGCTGCCAAAAACTTTCTTCTTGCCACTCTTCCATAAAGACCAGATTTGTGCAGTGTAAGACTGATTGTTGTCCTATGGACAGACTGTCCCACCTCAGCTGTAGATCTCTGCAGTTCATCCAGAGTGATCATGGGCCTCTTGGCCACATCTCTGATCAGTCTTCTCCATATTTGAGATGAAAGTTTAGAGGGACAGCTGGGTCTAGGTAGATTTGCAGTGGTATGATACTTCCATTTCAATATGATCACTTGCGCAGTGCTCCTTGGGATGTTTAAAGTTTTGGAAATCATTTTGTATCCAAATCTGGCTTTATACTTCTCCACAACCGTATCACGGACCTGCCTGTTTTGTTCCTTGGCCTTCATGATGCTCTCTGTGCTTCAAACAGAACCCTGAGACTATCACAGAGCAGGTACATTTAAAACGGAGACTTGATTACACACAAGTGGATTATATTTATCATCATTAGTCATTTAGGACAACATTGAATCATTCAGAGATCCACAATGAACTTCTGGAGTGAGTTTGCTGTGCTGAAAGTAAAGTGGCCGAATAATATTGCATGCCCCACTTTTCAGTTTTTGATTTTCCACAAAAATTTAAAATAACCAATAAATTTCGTTCAACTTCACAATTGTGTTCCACTTGTTGTTGATTCTTCACTAAAAATTTACATTTGGTATCTTTATGTTTGACGCCTGATATGTGGGAAATGGTTGAAAAGTTCCTGGGGGCTGAAAACTTTTGCAAGGCACTGTGTATATATATATATATATATATATATATATATAATATATAAAGCTCAAAGTGTGTATGTATGTATGTATGTATGTGTGTATGTATGTGTGTATGTGTGTATGTCCGGGATTGGCATCCGCACCGTCGCAGCTACAGCCACAAAATTTGGCACAGTCACACGTCTGGACCCCGAGAGTGTCCTAGGCTATGTTGTGAGACGAAATTTTAACCCCGCGCGTTCCAATTCACCAAACAATTTTGCCCCTATCTACATAATGGGGAAATAGTGTGTGTGTATCAAGCCCCACTCCTCATTATGATGTCATAATGTTGCCAGGGTGACACTGATGTCATCATAGGTTGCAAGCCCCGCCACTCACTATGATGTCATAATGGTTGACTATGGGATGGAGGATGTGTGATGGGTATATATGGGCACTGGACTATGGGATGGAGGATATGTATGACGGGTATATGGGCACAGGACTATGGGATGGAGGATGTGTGATGGGTATATGGGCACTGGACTATTGGATGGAGGATATGTTTGATGGGTATATGGGCACGGGACTATGGGATGGCGGATAGGTATGATGGGTATATGGGCATGGGACTATGAGAAGAAGGATGTGTGATGGGTATATGGGCACTCGACTATGGGATGACGAATATGTATGATGGGTATATGGACATGGGACTATGGGATGGAGGATGTGTGATGGGTATATGGGCATGGGACTAAGGGATGGAGGATATGTGATGGGTATAGGTATATGGGCACGCGACTATGGGATGGAGGATATGTAAGATGGGTATATGGGCACGGGCCTATGGGATCATGGATATGTATGATGGGTATATGGGCACGGGACTATGGGATGGAGGATAATTATAATTTGCTATAACTAACCACAGTTAGTTACTATGCCCGGGCAGCGCCGGGCTCTTCAGCTAGTATGTGTATACATGTATTTTTTTTAACATGTCAGTGTTATTTTACAGTAGCCACATATGAAATGCCAGCTTTTCTAAGGACACAGGTGCGTAAAAAACAGACAGCACACGCATGGTGCGTGTGCTGTGCGTTTTTTTCATATATCCATTGACTTGCATTGGCGAGTCTCATCTGAGAATTGCAGCAAATCGCTGCATGCTGCAATTTTTTTCCATCCCAATCGTGATCCGATCCAAGCTGGAAAAAAATGATGACACAATGATAGATTAACATCGGTACAAATTCAATCTGATTTTTTATCAGAATGAATTCGTCCAATTTAATCGCAAGTGGGCATGAGCCCTTAGTCTCGTTCTCACAATCATGGCTCATGGGTGATGATGCCAGTGACTTGATCTACCCTGAGAAAATTGATTGATGATGTGGGACCTAGTTGGATGTTGTCGGATCTGCAGAGTTTTTTTTTATTTATAAATAGGTAAGCCAGTGAAAGCGTGAGTGAATCTTTAGTCAAATAAAATGTTTTTTTTCTGTGTGTGTATGAGTTGACATTAAAAAGCTGACATCAACCCCATCAAATATTACTCCACTTGCCACAGCACCAGGGCAAGCTGGAAGAGCCGAGGTTAAGCGCCAGAATCTTGGGGCAGCTGAGGGCTGGTGTTATTAGTCTAGGAGGGGACCAATATCCATGGCCCCTTCCCAACCTGTTAGGATCAGCACGCAGCTGTCTGTTTATCTTTTGCTGGTTATTAAAAATAGGGGAATATCACATTGGGGTCCTACATTTTTAAGAACCAGTAAAGTTAAACAGACAGCTGTAAGCTGATATTAATAGGTTGGGAACCTTTACGGATATTGGCCCTTTCGTAGAATAATAACACCAGACCCCAGCTGTCTACTATTCCTCAGCTGGTTATTAAATATAGGGGGATCCATGTCATTTATTTCATTTATTTATTAACAAGCACAGTAAAATACACACCCAAGTTACAGCCTTTGAGTTCCACAGTAGCTTGAGTGCTGAACCATTGAGTGCTGGAGTGCAGAGTGCCGGACTTGTGGTCATTCATCTGTCCAGCACTGGTGCTGTGCTCTGTGAGAACCAGCTGCTATGAACTCAGGTGGCATTACAGTAAAGTTACTGCAGTTCACTGGCTGACTCACACAGAGATTACCGTGTGAACCACTGTCTGTGACCTGCCATAACCTTAATTATGTCACTGTTTGTCACTTCAGCCAGGTTTTCTGTCATGATCCAAGGTGGATCTGACAAGTAAATGGACAAAGTGAACTTTTTTTTTTTGGCTTGGAGCCAAAGTGGGTATTATTACATGTGGTGTTGTTTGTTCTAAGTTGCCCCGGTGGTGGTGAGTGGTATTACACTTTAGTTTTAATGTGCACATAATTATAAATCAGGTGTGAGGCTCTATAAAAGAGTGTCAGGTGTGTTTAATCACTGTTGGTGATAGTGAGTCAGTCACAAGGAAGCCTGGGTGAAAGATGGAGCTGAATGAGAGTCCTGGGCAGTCCAGTCAGAGGGGTTGAGTCAGCTATGGAGTCTGCAGGGAGTGCTGGCATGGACTGGTGGAGTCCAACGATGTGGTCTGCAAGAAGGGCTGGCATGGCGTGGTGGAGTCGCAGATTATGGTGTCAGCAGGAAGTGCTTGCATGGCTTGGTGGAGTGGCCACTATGGTGAGAGTTGCACTCAGCATACTGGACTTGGTTGCTGAAAACTGGACTTAAGCATGCTGGACTTATTGGCAGAAAAGTTGGACTCAAGCATGCTGGACGTTTTGGCAGAAGCTGGACTCATCTTTGGGACTCTGTTTACTGGGCAGCTGCAACTGGTGGTGGACTCTGCTCCAAGGCTGCACTAGGGTGATGGATCTGGTTATGGTGATGGATCTGGTTGGAGGAGAAGATGCACGCAGGTGGTGGGCTCTTTTGCTAGGAGCGTACGCAACAGAGCAAAGCTAAGTGGTGTTCCCCCTGTATTGTCATTTTCCCTTATGTATGTTTAGTGCAGTGGTGGGATTAGTTTCCACACCGACCAATTCCCTAGTGAGGGTTTAGGTGCAGGGCGAGTCAGGGTTTGAGCTACACGTGCGTTGCCCGGTGCGGAATTGGCATAGGGAACATTAGGAGTGCAGGGACACTGGCTCAGGGGAGTACAGGAGGTCTCCACATCCCTATTCCCTATCGCAGGGCCCACCATTGTTATTGTTACCCAGATTTCCCCTTTATTATTTAAATTCGCCTTACTGGAGGCGGGGTTTCCAGACTACTGTATATATAACGTGTATTACCTAGATTCACCAGTTGGAGGCGGTGTATCCAGCTGCACGTTTTATTATTTAAATTCGCCCTACTGGAGGCAGTGTATTCAGGGTCACACATGTCATGGGTTCGCCTTGCGGTACTCGCTGCGTCCAGACACACATGACCGTGACATTCTCATGATACTCTCATTGTGTTCCATCTGTCATGCTAAGCAGTCACATTACTGATGCTGAGCAGTCCATTACTGATGTAACTGCTCAGCACTTATGGTTTAATAGCGGACAGTTTAGGATTACTTTGATTTTTTTAATGTTAATTAATGAGTGAAAGAAAGTAATTGTCAGGGAATGTTTACTACAATTAAAGGACTTAATCTGTCTGTGTGCCGTATTACTTTTGCCTACGGGGTTAATAATGAGGGTGTCTGACAGACTACTCTCCATTACTAACCTCTGGGCTTAATGTCAGCAGACATTACACAGCTGACATCAATCCTGTAAACTGTTACCCTACTTGCCAATGCACCTAATTGACACACTATTCTTGAGTCAGGGCTGGTGTTATTAGTGTGAGAGGGTGCCAATATCCATGGCCCTTTCCAAGCTTATTAATATCATCACGCAGCTGTCTGTTTAGTCTATGTTGGTTGCTAAAAATAAGAGGGACATCCAAGTCATTTTTTAGGGTCCCTCTACTTTTAATAGCCAGTTAAGGAAAACCAGACAACTGCAGACTGATATTAATAGACTGTGCAGCTCCATGCATATTGGACTTTTCCCAGGATAAAAATACCAGCCCCCAGCTGTCTGTTTTCTTTTTATTGGTATTAAAAAGGAAAGGAACTGTATGTAATTTTTTCTAATGATTTATTTATTATAATAGTCCTGCCAATCTTAGCCATGCAATTACTTGAAAAGGTCTTGTGATGGAACCAGAAGTGTGCACAGCCTTAAAGCTTGTTCAAGAAGCTTTATTAGACTTCCAGACACGAACAGGAAGCTGAACATACTGTAAGAAGTCCATTTTTGTGGTCCGGTGTGAACCCCAGACTTTCCAGTTCAGGTTCACTCATCCCTACTGCTTAGTTGCTGTGATGCAGTGTGACAGCTTTGTGTCCCCCTGGACATCTAATCCCATCCATACTGAGAGATTTAGAGTTAACTGCTGTATTTAGAATGGGGATGCAAGCTATTTAACCCCTTCCTGACATACACCGTACATATACTTCTCTTTGCTGCGTTCCAGCAAAGAGAAGTACTGTATATGTACGTTGCCTTGTTCGCGTGGACTCACGCTGAGCACCACAGCAATAGAGTGTGGGTGTCATCTCTGCTAGCACCAATCATGGGCATTTAACCCCTCAGTAATGACAGCGACATCGAGGAGCATCACGCAGGGAGTGGGCTCCCTATGTGCTCCCATCAGCACAAAGCAATGCATTCACTTTGTGCTGATGGTATCCATGGTTACCTACGGCCGCAATATGGCAGCGGAGTCCTTCAGGGAAGGTATCTTGTCAGTACCTGCAAAGAGCAGGAGCTGACACATCTCCTTCCCTGCCTATTAGATGCTACTCTTATGCTTTTCAGTGCAGAAGCATTGCAGAGTATGGCGTGAGTGTGAGATCAGCAATGTGTTACTATGCAGTGATGTCTCATCCTGGGACAATGTAAGAAAATAAAACAAAAATATTATTAAAAAGTGTAAAAATGTAAAAAATAATCCCCAAATAGAGAACAGAAAAAAGTAAAATACTAATCCAATAAAGACATTTATTTATCTAAAAAAACAAGCAAAAAAACAACAATAAAAGTACGCATATTTGGTATCCCCGCATCTGGAACAACCTGCTCTATAAAAAAAATAAATAAAACACGAGGCAAAAAACAATGCTTTATCTTCATTATGCTGTACAAAAATTGCGATCAAAAAGGCAAATGTAAATGGTACTGCTGAAAAGGTCAACTTGTCCTGAAAAAAAAAATGACGCCATAAAGCTCTGTCAGTGAAAAAATAAATATAAATTGGGTATTGCTGTAGTCGTACTGACCCGAATAATTTTGCCACAAGCAGAACAGTATAAAAAAAAACCATAAAACATTTCTTGAATTGCTGGTTTTTGTTAATTGAAGAATAAATTTGTCTATTTACGTATACCAATTCTTCACCTGCTGTTGGTTTCTTTGTTTTACCACCTCCAAAAGATCTACTTTCACACATCAGTTTTTCTCCATCAGGTGCGATCCGGCATCGCGCCGGAGCGCCGGATCCGGCAAATGTTATGTAAAACCGAATGTGACGGATCCGGTTTTCTGCCGGATCCATCTTGGTCGTCAGACCATAAACCGGATCCGTCTCATCAGTTTCATCCGTTTTTCCGCCGGATAACGCCGGATCCGATTTTTAAAAACGCCCCTTGGGGGCTTCGAAACGGGATTGGCTGCAGAAATCTATATATATCGTGTTCCTACAGCCCATCTTTGACAGGTTGTAGAGGAGAAACTGCAGGTTGGAGAGAAGAGCAAGTGACTGGCGAAGATGGATGTTGTGAGTGCAAATATTTTGAAGAATTTGGTGGATTTTACAGCGGAGGCAAACCGTTTGAGGGTGATTGTTCTGGAGAAGGAGAGAGCGAGACAGCAGCACATCAGGCATCGTAGACGACGTTTGTGGATCCACCCTATCACAGCCAAGAGAATGACGCGTGGGGTCTATTCTACACTCTGCATGGACCTTAGATGAAACCCGGAGAAATTTTTTGGATATGTTCGGATGAAAATGGAGAATTTTGATTACTTGGTGGAGCGCATTGCACACCTCATAAGAAAAGCGGACACCTATTGCCGCTTCTCCGTTTCACCCGCAGAGCGTCTGATGGTGACTTTAAGGTAAGCCACATTTATTGGATATGCTCGCATGAGAGCACACTTTCACTGCAATCTTGTTGGTGGTAGTTTGTACCTCCAAGTGTTATAGCTGAGTTTTGGTATGTAATGCTGTGATTTTTAACTAATTTATTGTTTTTTAATTCCCCACAGATTTCTTGCAACTGGAGAATCCCTTTCGTCACCTTATTTCCAGTACAGACTCAGGATTTCAACCATATCTGGAATAGTGAAGTACACATGCCGTGCACTGTGGGACTCCTTAGTTGAAGAGTTTTTACCAGAGCCCACAACAGAGAAGTGGATTGAAATTTCTGAAAAGTTTCTACAGATATGTCAGTTTCCGAACTGCTTGGGTGCTGTGGATGGGAAACATATCCGCATTGTAAAGCCAGCAGGATCTGGATCGGAATATTTCAATTACAAGAAATAATTCTCCATTGTCCTCATGGCCATCGCTGACACGGAACACAAATTTATTGCTGTTGATATTGGGGCCTATGGCCGCTCCAATGACTCTCAAGTTTTCAAACTGTCTGCCATGGGGCGTAAACTGTATGGAAACACCTTCCAGTTCCCATCCCCTAGACCGCTGCCGCAAACATCTGGTCCACCTATGCCTTTTGTCTGTGTAGGGGATGAAGCATTCCAGCTGTCAGAACACCTTTTGAAACCCTACTGTAGCAGAGGATTGACAAGAACAAAGCGCATTTTTAATTACCGGCTAACAAGAGCAAGAAGAATGGTGGAATGCTCCTTTGGTATTCTGACAGCCAAATGGCATATCCTATTGCATGCGATCAACCTCAAGACAGAAACTGTGGATGAGGTGATCAAAGCTTGCGTGGTACTTCACAATTTTGTTATGTGCAAGGAACCCTTTTCCATTGAGGACACCGCTGAAGAAACCACCTTGCAAGATTACCAGAACATTACCAATAGAAGTTCTGTGACAGTGTCACGAATGAGGGACAATTTTGCAGAATACTTTATGTCACCTCAAGGCAGAATAGACTGGCAGGATGACAGAATTTGATAAATTTCTGCCCTTAACCAAAGTTGTGTACCTTCTGTACCAACAGTATATACCTTTTCCAAGCAAAGTTGGCTATCTTGTCATCTATCTTGTCATGGTTTAACTATTTTTACCTTGACCGCAGTTGTGTACCTGGTTGTGTTTTAGGCAAAGTCCTTCACCTTTTACCAAACGTTGTGTACATTGTTAGGAAATCCCCAACAAGATACACAACTATTGGTAAAAGGTGAATTACTTTGTCTAAAACACAACCAGGAACACAACTGTGGCCAAAAGGTAAAATTTATTTACCTTTTACCCACAGTAATGTACCTGGTTTTGTATACCTTTTTTACCTTTTGTATACCCTGTACTTAACCTTTTTTTATACCATAGTTCGCCGCAGAAATAAAAGAGAGACAACCAGTGCAAACCAATACTTTAACTTTTATTGAAAATTTTTTTTTTTTTAATAAACTGTTTAACTGTTAAAAATGTTTCTCTTTTTTATTTAAATACACACTTTTATAAATGAGTGTAGTGTGGGGTGGAAATACTGCTTGAGGGGCTGCGGGACACTTCGACACTGGGAGTGTGGAGAGAGGACTGGGATCGTGGTGGGGAAGGAACAGTTAGAGGTGAAGGGGTGGAAAAAGCAAGAGAATGGGTGAACATGTGGGTGGCAGAACAGGTGGTGGGTTGGGCAGGGAATGGAGTAGCAGATGATGTGGTTGCGAAGTGGTAGGGGGAATGAGTTTGGTACTGGAAAGTAGTTTGGTACGGGGCAGGTTGCTGGAAGTGGGGAGGTTGCTGGTACTGGGGAGGTTGCTGGTACTGGGGAGTTTGCTGGTACTGGGGAGGTGGCTGGTACTGAGGAGGTGGCTGGTATTGAATAGGAGGGGGAGTATGGACAGTGGCTGGAGGGGGTGCAGGTGTTGGAACTACAGTGGTGGGAGGTGGAGGTTGGGAGGTAACCTGCTGTAGAGCACCGTGGCATGAATGCATTACATGCATCTGCTGGGTAGGAGATAGTGTTGCCATGCGCTCCACAACAGACCTGAAAAAGGTGTGGTTTGGAGAAGATCTTGCTTCTGAATGCATTGTTTGCAGAAGTGTCTTCAACTCCAGAATGCCGGAGTTGAGCTGCTGAAAGCCTGCGGACATTTGCTCGGACAAGACTTTGAGACAGTTCTGGAAAGATGCATTCAGATGCAAGAACTCTGGGGCATAGCTCTTTTCCTGACCCCTCTGCCGCTGCCACCCAGTACCCGCAGGTGTACTAGAGGTGGCAGGGGCAGAAGGGTGGGGTAAAGGGAAAGCGATCTCCTCACCAGCAGCTTCATGTAATGTAGGCGGCCACGATGCTCCTGTGCTGGTGGATGGGTCAGATGGGTCAAATGTGTGAGAAGGCTGGGAAGGTGCAGATGTAATAGGGCGGTCGAAGTGTCCCTCGGTGCCGGTCTCCTCAGGGATCGCTTCAGAAGGGTACAACCGTGCAGGCTCCCGAGTGCTGGTTACCGTGCTGTGGAACAAAGAGAAAAAAACAATTAATATAGTAACATGCCATTGGCCCTGGCTGAAAAAAAAATTAGACATGTAAGCATTACTTTTGGACATGGGGTGTGTAATATTTACCTTCTGGTGACCATTGTTGCCCGGGGGAACGTCAGGGCTCGTGCGTACTTGTACTTGCTCCTTCGTCCTCCAGATCGACTCGGGGCCCGCACCTCTTTATTGAACTCCTTCTTGAAACAATCCCTCACAGACCGCCACTGCTTCACAATTCTCTCCCCTGAAACGAGAAAGCACAAAGTGGTTAGTATACAACATCAGTGTTTCACAAACTCCAGTCCTCGTGGTTCCCAACGGGACATGTTTTCAGGATTCCAATAGTGTTTCTCAAAAGGAAATGCTGAAAACATGACCCGTGGGTACCACGAAGACTGGAGTTCGGGAAACACTGCTTGACATCAAGCAACGGGAACTGTATATACTTACGCTCTTGAATCTGGGCCCGAGCTTCAAGGTCCTCCCAGCGGTCCACAAGGAGCGAACGGATTTCCTCCCAGAGCCGTCGGGTCACAATTAGATCAGCATGCCGGCGGTCAGCCATATTCCAAAGCGGCTCCCTTTCTCTAACAAGATCGATGAGGTGGTCGACATCAATCCCTCCATCCTCACCGTCAGAGTCGGAAGCACGCTGTGAAGGCTGTTAAAGAAAAAGAGAAAAATAAAATAATTAGCCACCACAAGAAATCAAATAAAAAGTTCAAAAAAACCAAAGCAAAAATATTATACTTACACACTGGTGACCGCCGCGTCGCTGTCGTCGATGACCCTGGGAGGCACTGTGAGGACCTCTTGGCCGAGCACCAGATTGGGAAGACTAGAAAAGAAAAGCAAAAAAATTATGTGGTTGGATGTAGGCATATGTGTTTGCTGTGTGATATCTGCGCTACATTGTTTTCGATGTGTTGTGTGTAGTGTGATGTTGTGTTTCTGCGTTTGATGCAGGAAACTTACCAATTGCGAGCCCACTCCAGGTATCTGTCCACCCCTTCCTTCTTCTTCTGGGAGCTCCTCTTCAGCTTGTGATTCCTGTTTTGAAATAAAAGCCAATGAATAGACATATATTACAGAGATGATGGATTTTTTAAATAAAAACTTACCGTCAAACGCTGATGATATGAGGGAGGGCTCCCAGAAGGAAATGTGGTGTCCTCCTGCTGGCAAGTCTCCACTCCTGACGCTGCTGCTGCTGTTGCTGCTGCTGCCGGTGCTGCTGCATCTATACGGCGTGTTCTGCTGGTGAATAAAGAGAAAGAAAGGGCCACTGAATATATTGATATTCCATAGCCCTATTTTTGAGGAATGGGGAATTTGATAATTACCGTATGCCATCTGCTGGTGGACTCCCCTCCGCATGGTCACCATGGTCCCTTCGCTCCATTTGGGGTGGTGGTGCTGGGGGTGCAGTGGTCTCCTGCCTTCTCCTGCGGCTGTCGACTCTCTTGGGTGGCATGTTGGCTGTGGCTGAGGGTCCCACTGTCATGGTTTTATATATGTTTGCTGTGGGCAGGGCTACTGAGCATGCTCAGACCAAAAAAACCGGATCCGGCCACCGGCACATTGCGGCGCTCATAGACTTTCATTGTGTGAAAAAGCCGGATGCGCTGGATCCGGTGGGTCCGGCTTTTTCGCCGTAGACAAAAAACGTTACAGTTGCTGTTTTTTCCAGACGCCGGATTGCGGCACATTGCCGGATCCGGCCAAAACCGGACGAAACGCATGACCATCCGGCGCTAATGTAAGTCAATGCGGAATAACCATTGTTTGATGAGTCTTGCTACATTCTAATACAAACATGTTATGGTTGAGTTGGGTGAAATTTTTGGCAGCTAAATGAGCAAAAAAATATTCTTTTGGGATGTGTTTGATAGCATACAGGAGGCATGTCTAATGTAAGGCAACTAGAAGTCTATTTGGTAGAAGCAGGCTGTTGTGGAATTTACAATGGTCACTTATGTTCAAAGTGCTGCCATTATTCAAATAGTATGTAGCATGGAGATAGAGCAAAATAATAATATCATTTTCTATAAAGATTTTTTTTATGCATGCAAAGTGGCAGAAGTCTTTGATATATGATCTACAGTGACTTGCGAAAGTATTCACCCCTTTGGCATTTTTCATGTTTTGCTACCTCACAACCTGGAATTTCAAGAGTTTTTTTTAAGAGGATTTGCATCAGTTCTTATAAAGAACATGCCTACAACTATGAACATTTGGTTTTCTTTTTGTATGCGGGGATTGCAACACAAGCAATCCCTGCATGTGTTGCGTGTGTCTACCACCGCAAAACATGCAGCTGCAGGGACTGAAATATATTAACAGAGCACACCCAAGATACTTGGATAACACAGGAGCATGCTTGGATAACGTTATCCGAGCACATTTGCTCATCACTAATGCTCACCCATGGCACTTGGTAATTGGCAGTGATAGTTCTTACTTCCTGTTTAGGAGATGGAGATGAAGTTCATGATTGGAGTAAGCATTTGGAAAGTTGTTCAGGAGATGGCTGAGTGGAGTTTGTTTGTGTGTTTATCCTCATCCTCTTCTATTTGATTTATCCTACATATACCTTCCCTGTGTTCCACTCTGTTTGGTGATTGTATTTTGCATGATTGCAGTTTGAATTATCCCTGTCCATCTTCCCTTGTTTGTCTGGTTATTGTTATCCTATACACTTGAGCCTCATACCTCTTTGTGTGGGGGATGGAATAGATAAGGGTTAACATAGAAGCATAGCAAGGCACATGATCCTGGGGTCTCCACCTTCATAAGTAATCTGGAGGCAGTGATAGACTAGTTCGAGGTATTGGGTAGGAGCCAAGAGTCCCTAGTCACTATGTGACATTATCACTGGTGATACATTTTTGGATCCAAGATGGATCATGTGGCTGTTCTGGTGGGGCACCCACCAAAACACTACCTGGAGGTGGCAGACTTACTGCATGCTCAGCAACTTTGCATCACCCATTGACTCCAGGCTTTGGGGTCTCAGTTCTAGGGCAACTCCTGGTTGAGCCTAAGATCGATTTTTTTGGATAGGTTCCTTGAGGGTCAGTACAAGTTACGACCTCACTGCTTGGGTTCCGAGGAGCACCACGTGGAGATTGTGAGCTCACTGCTGTATGGCGACCTTCAAGTCTGGGCATTTTCTCTCCCATCTGATTCCCAGTCGCTTCAGATGGTCAAGTAATGTTTTTCTACTTTGGGCCTAATCTATAACAATCCCATCCGAATCTCTCTGGCTGAGTCTAAATTGTGTCAGCTTCAGCAGGGAGGAGTTGTTCTCTGAGTTCCGTAGGTGATCCATGGACACATTATGGAATGACCCTTCGCTCCGAAGTCAATTTTGACAAGGGCTGTCTGAAAAGTTAAAAGATGCCATTTTCTTGTATGAGACCGTGGTTTCCCTGAAGGCTGACATGTGTTTGACAGTCTGTGTAAACCGTCAACTCAGACAAAATGGGAAACCTCAATTTCCATGGAGTGTAAGGTATCTAGGCCTGAGTCCACTAAGGAACCCATGTAGTTGGGGGGGACAACTCAATACATTGATCCTCCAACAACTCGGCGTAAAAGCTGAGTGTGTTATTTTTGTGGGAGGATGGGCTATTTAGGTTGCACTTGCCCATCCATACGTTACCAAAAACGGACGCTGGAAAATTAAGAAGCCTAGGTTGCATTGAGGTTAGCAACCTGGGTGTGCATAGGGTGCATATTTCCTTTGTTGGTAGGTTGTAATTCTTTCTTCTCGCCAAAATCCATGTGGGTGGGAGAAAGGTTTTTATTTCTGCCTTTTTGGAATGTGGGGCAGGGTTCAATCTGGTTGACGCCCAGTTTGTCCAGACCCAGGGCCTTATTCGTCAAACGTTATCAAGACCTATTCCAATAATGGAATAACCATCCCTCGACCAAAACTGTGCCGCTAACTATAGACCTGTCTCTAATCTTCCCTTCATCTCTAAACTCCTGGAACGCCTGGTCCACTCCCGTCTTATCCGCTATCTCTCAGAAAACTCTGTTCTCGACCCTCTCCAATCCGGTTTCCGCTCTTTACACTCCACTGAAACTGCCCTCACTAAAGTCTCTAATGATCTGCTAACAGCTAAATCAAATGGTCATTACTCCATGCTAATTCTCTTGGATCTCTCTGCAGCATTCGACACTGTGGATCATCAGCTCCTCCTCACTATGCTCCATTCCATTGGCCTCAAGGACACCGTTCTCTCCTGGTTCTCCTCCTATCTCTCCGACCGCTCCTTTACTGTTTCTTTTGCCGGTTCCTGCTCCTCTCACCTTCCCCTTACTGTTGGGGTTCCTCAAGGATCGGTTCTAGGCCCCCTCCTCTTCTCCTTGTACACTGCCCCTATTGGTCAAACAATCAGTAGATTTGGTTTCCAGTACCATCTCTATGCTGATGACACCCAATTATACGCTTCTTCTCCTGACATCACGCCAGCCTTTCTAGAAAACACTGGCGATTGTCTAAACGCTGTGTCTAATATCATGTCCTCACTATATCTGAAACTGAACCTGTCAAAGACTGAACTCCTTGTGTTTCCTCCCGCTACCAATGTACCTACACCCGACATTGCCATTTCCGTCTGTGGTTCCACTATTACTCCCCAGCAACATGCCCGCTGTCTTGGGGTCATACTTGATTCCGAGCTTTCCTTTGCCCCCCACATTCGATCACTGGCTCGCTCTTGTCATCTGCACCTCAAAAACATTTCTAGAATTCGACCTTTTCTTACTTTTGACTCTGCAAAAACTCTTACTGTTTCTCTTATTCATTCTCGTCTCGACTATTGTAACTCTCTTCTAATCGGTCTCCCTCTTACAAAACTCTCCCCTCTCCAATCTGTCTTGAATGCTGCAGCCAGGATCATATTCCTCACCAATCGTTACACCGATGCCTCTACCTTGTGCCAGTCATTACACTGGCTACCCATCCACTCCAGAATTCAGTATAAACTTATTACCCTCACCCACAAAGCCCTCCATGGCTCAGCACCACCCTACATCTCCTCCCTTGTTTCAGTATACCACCCTACCCGCGCCCTCCATTCTGCTGATGACCTGAGGTTAGTATCCTCAATAGTCAGAACCTCCCACTCCCGTCTCCAAGACTTTACACGTGCCGCGCCAATTCTTTGGAATGCACTTCCCAGGTCAATACGATTAGTCCCCAATCCCCACAATTTTAAGCGTGTCCTGAAAACGCATTTATTCAGACTGGCCTATCGCCTCAACACATTAACCTAACCTATCCCTGTGTGGCAGAGCCAAAAATTTTACCATAACCAGGTTCCCAGCATCATGTTCCCACATGCTTTATGCATCCATTAGCCCTCTGTGTCTGTACTGTTACACACTTAACATTATGGCTGGTCCATACAATCAGGGCAATTGTTACCACCCACCTTTCGTGTCTACCTCTTTCCTCATAGACTGTAAGCTTGCGAGCAGGGCCCTCACTCCTCTTGGTATTTGTTATAATCTACTGTATGTGATTATTGTTATGCTGTAATGTCTATTGTCTGTACAAATCCCCTCCGAAATGTAAAGTGCTGCGGAATATGTCGGCGCTATAAAAATAAAATTTATTATTATTATTATTATTAGATTCTGCACCCTTGAGTCAGGGGCACTTGGTTTGGTTGTCCTTGAAGAACATTAAGTTTATGGTTTCTATTTGGAAACTGGGACCCAGGTTCATTGGCCCCTATAAAATTGTTTCCATCATTGCGCCTTGCTTTACCACCTATTTTCAAGAAACATAATGTGTTTCCCCGATCACGTCTCAATAAATATGTTGCTTCATCTGAACCATCGTCACCACTACCTTCTGTCATTGTTGATAGGAATCTGGAATTCCATATAGAAAAGATTATTATTGATTCTCGTTTTGTACGTCGGTCTCTTCAATACTTGGTACATTGTAAGGGTTACGGTCCTGAGGAGAGAATGTAGGTACTGCATCAGATGTACATGTGATCAGGTTGGTCTAGTCTTATCATGCTTAACATCTATATAAACCTGCCTTTGAGGTTCTGGTGGTCCCTCTTAGGAGCACGGGGAACTGTCATGGAGATACTTTACTGATTAGAACTGCTTCTCCACCTTATTAAACAGTGCATTTTTTTCCATGATGGCAAGACAAGGGTCAATCAGCTCAATTGATCACCTGGAGCTCTCCAACCTTGATTGCCTCAGCTGTTCGCCACTCCTCTCTGCCAAATATGCTCACCACTGACACTTGGGAATTGTCAGTGATAGTTCCTACTGCCTGGTCAGGAGCTGGAGGTCAAGTTTGTGTTTGGAGTAGGTGTTTGGAGAGTTGTTCAGGAGAATGTTGCATGGAGTTTGTTTGTGTGTCCATCCTTATTCTTTCCTATTTGGTTTAACCTTACTATACCTCCCTTGTGTTCCACTCTGTTGTTTGGTGAGTGTATTTTGTATGATTGCAGTTTTCATTTATCCCTGTCCATCTTCCCTTGTTTGTCTGGTTAGTGTTATCCTATACACTTTGGCTTCACACCTCCCTGGTGGGGGAAGGAACAGATAAATGTAAATAGGAGCATAGCAAGGCAAGAGACCCTGGCATTTTGTTGTTTAGGAGTAATCCAAGGGACAATGATAGACTAGGGCATCCATAGTTCATGGAATTGGGTACTTGCCCACAGTCTCTATTTACTAAGGCTGGTTTCACATTAGCGTTTGGAGGCACAGCGGACGCTCGCCGTGAAGCTCTGCCCCCTGCCATGCCTCCTCCGGTCAGCTCCGCCTATGGGCGCATGCCGCTGCATGTGGCTTGCGTACCCTATCTTTAGCATTGGGTACGCAGGCCGGGCGCAGGTATGCTTTTGCCGCCGCATGTGTCCTTTTGATGGCGGCGACCTGCGCCAAATGCAACATGTTGCATTTTGGTGCGATCGCTGCCCCGTCAAAAGGACGCATGCGACGGCAAAAGCATACCTGTGCACAGCCTGTGTAACCAATGCTAAAGATAGGGTACGCAGGCCGCATGCAGCAGCATGCGCTCATAGGCGGAGCTGACCGAAGGAGGCGCATCAGGGGGTGGAGCTTCACGGCGAACGTCCACTTCACCTCCAAATGCTAATGTGAAACCAGCCTAAGGGACACTGTGCAGCTTCCCTGATTAATGCCTTCCTTGTCCAGGCTGAGAGTTTTGATGGGCAGCCCTCTCTTGGCAGGTTTGTTGTGGTACCATGTTCTTTCCATGTGATGATAATGGAGTTGATGGCGTTCTGGAGGATCATAAGATGTTGTGATTTCTTTTATAACTCAATCCTGATTTGGACTTTTCGACAACTTTGTCCCTGACTTGTTTGGAGATCTCCGCGGTTTTCATGGTGCTGTTTGGTTAGTGGTGCCTTTTGCTTCACCCTCCATCAGACACACCACTGGCACTCCCGAGTTCAGGCTCAGTGCACTTGACAGATACAGATTATAAAACCACCTATACTATATAATCAGTGACCTTCAGGAATGTATTTACAGAGAATACACAAAATCAAAAGCATATTAAAACACAAAGTACCAATTTTTTCAACTACTGCCAAATAGTCTCCAGTTTTCATGACATAACCATTACTAAACAATAAAATTGGAATAAAAATTCTTAATGGTAATGCACTTAGAAGCTACTTCATTTCACTCAGATTCAGAGGTTACATGTAATGGATGCACTATTTCTTGGGCAGCTGAAAGCTGATGTCCTTAGTCTGGGAGGGGGTCAATATCCATGACCCCTTCCTAGGCTATTAATATCAGCCCGCAGCTGTGTGCATAGCTTTTGCTGGTTAGTAAATATAGGGGGGATTCCACATCATATGACTATTAGCCCCTTTCCAAAATATTATCAAATCTTGACTGTCAGCTTTCCCTCAGCCGGTCTGTAAAATTATGGGGACCCCATAATTTATTTAAAGGGAACATTTCCCCTCCTTTTTCAGCTATGAGCTGCGGCCACTGCCTTTCGGGGCTTATCTGCAGCATTCTATAATGCTGTAGATAAGCCCCCGGTCTAACCTGAAAAATAAGAAAAACAAGTTTTAACTTTTATTATACTCACACCGGGGCGCTGGGCCTCTCTGACCTCTCCCGGCGCCTGCGCACTCCAGAACTTGGCTCTGCCCTCAACAGGGCAGATCAGTACGCCTGCGCTGGAGCCACGACACGAAGCAAGGAAGATGACAACATCGTATGAAGATGGGAGGTGCCAGACCCAAACCTGCAACTTCCATCAAACCGAACCGCCACCCGGGTGAGTAAAATAAAACTTGTTTTTCTTCTCTTTCAGGTTAGATTGGGGGCTTAACTACAGCATTCTAAAATGCTGTAGATAAGCAACGAAAGTAAGTGGCTGCAGCCCATAGCTGAATAAGGAGGTTCCCTTTAATATGCGCTAGACAAAGACAACGGCAGCTGACTACAACTATCATAAAACTCAACTGGTGCCGCAAATCGCAGAGACACCAACCAACAATGATGACAGTTGTAGTCAGTGCTAGAAACAGATGACTGCTAGTTGCAGGGAGATTAGGAGACAATAATGATAGTTGTAGTCAGCATCTTGTGCCTAGGAACAGTGTGAACTATAAGGCTATGTGCACACGCTGCGGATTCTGCTGCGTTTCTGCAGCGTTTTTGGCTCTGCGGAAACGCAGCAGTTCCGCAGACATGGTACAGTACCATGTTAGCCTATGGCATTTCAAATCCGCTGTGCTCATGCTGCGTTTTTTTCCGTGCAGTTTTGCTGCGGCTTACAAATCGCAACATGTCAATTCTTTGGGCTGATTCCGCAGCGGTTTCACACCTTTAACATAGTAGAGGTGTGAAACCGCAGGGTCAAAACCGCAGGCTAATCTGCAGGAAAACCGCAGGTCACTTTACCTGCAGTTTTACCTGCGGATCCGTGCGGAAAACCCCACAGGTGAATCCGCAAGCGTGTGCACATAGCCTAATGCTTTTTCATAGGCATTGGTATGTGTCATACTGATGACACATGGATGTCTGTGGGTTTTTCACATGGAAATGCAGTTTGTGTGAAATACCTGACCTGTGAGCACCACCATTGAATACAGTGGGTGAGTGTATGTCCGTATTTGCAGTCCTTAATTATCGGACTGCATACAGATGTAGAAAACGGACATGTCAAGAAGGTTTTACTAAGCATGTGACTTATGAAGGTACTTGCTTGTGCTAGAATTTTTTTAGGGGCTTCATCGCAAGAGGGATGAATACATATGCACATGCCAATTTTTAGTTATTTGATCCCATAAATTTAGCTTTTGCCTATATTGTTCTCACTTCACTTCACCAACTTGGACTATTTGGTGCTGATATATCACACACAAATCGGATTACAAAAATATTTAGACACAGATTGTAATGTAACAAAATAGGTAAAAAGCCAAAGGGGTGAATATGTTCACAAGTCACTGTATATTGATTGTTGCTCTGTTTATATTATACTGTCAAATGTATTATAACTTTTTATGACTTCCAAAGGAAAAAAAAGGAATACTTCCTCACATACAGTTTGTCATTGGGCTGGATATGTATGGTTATGCGCCAAGCTGCCATAATGATCTGTGACTATGTGCATGAGAACCAAAGCTTCTGCATTCTTTTGCATCAAACATCTAACTGTGTAGCAGCTAATATTTTAATCATGTTAATTTGCCAAGGCATTTGAAAGCATGCAAAATTAACAAGGCAACAAGCTCATAAATTTATAGGTGCTATATTTTTTTAAAGAAAGCTGTGTGACTACTTTCATATTTGAAATGCAAACAGATTCAATAACATCTCTAATCTAGCACAAATGCCCTCATCAACATGAATAAGAAAGATTTTTGTTGATCTTAATCATTCCTATTCATTAATCATTTTTCTTAAAAGGTTATGTAAGTTATATGACAGATCAATTCTGCTGACCTTCTAATAAGATCAGTGTAAGTGTTGAATCATCACCGTGAAGTGATTGCTACTACAATATATCAAGCTACCGTATATTCCCATTGAAGGACTTTTGTAAGAACCCTTAGTGACTCCGCTCTACTGCTATAAATAATAGCTTGTTTGCAGTGTTTTATTTATGCTCATAGTATTCTAAACTTTCTATAGTTTTAGCACTGAGGTATAATGGATATAAGAAGCCTGACTAATTTTATAATCAATATTTCACTAATGTGACTTCATATCACCTCACCCATTAAATGCACAATATCAGAGGTAAGGCAAAGAAGAAAGCAAATAAACACAAATAATTGCACAAATTTAATGTCCAGAGATCAAAATCTTCACAAAGATTTTTATAATGATATGGAAAAAGAACAATAACTATGAGATTTTGTTGAAATGAGTAAGGAAAAATACTCAAACATAGGGAAAGCGTACAAACAATTTGCTGATGTTAGCCTTAGTGGAGTTTGAACCTGGCAAACTATTATTACAAAGCAGCATTGCCAGTCACTAAGCCACTGTCAGAGGCTGGCTGGCAAATTTTGGCCTAGGGGGGCAAATACAAAGCAGTGGCCCATGAATAGCGGCTTATAATTATTGGCTCCAATTCATTAAAACTGGGCTGTATCACTCCTGTCTTAAGAAAGGGGTGTATTACACTACGATGTGATGGATTCATTAACATGAATTCTCCACTTAATGAATTTAGGGCACCGTGTAAGTGCCGTGCGACTCCGTCAGGCATATACTGGAGAACTTGTGGCATAATTTTCCTTGAACCAGATTGGTTTGTTTAGCAACAGTAATACCAAATGCAAGTCATATTTGGCTTCCTTTGCAAGTGCATTATAAAAGAGTAAGCGAGGGGTAATGGAGTATATATCTCATCGCTCATCTCAGTCACAGCAGGATGATATAGTCTTTGACAGTGATACCATGAGCTGGAGTCAGAGTTGTGCTAAGTCCACCTCCTTCTCCGTCATTACAATTAATGTGGTGTAGAGAAAAATTTCCAATCTATCAATGGCATTTGTTTCTATTCTTCACTTAACCCATAAGGAACATACCACACCAGAAAAACTTGTCCTAGTTGTTATTTTGGAAGACTTGTACAGTCAGCTTTTGTTCTCAGAAGACATGGTGCCATAGATGAACAGCACAATTCTAATGCCAACCAGTTTGGCAGGCTCTGAGAGTGGAACTGGCCAGGACACCATTCGTAATAGCAGCACTCTAAGCCAAGACGAACCTCAAGGTGGGAATCAGGCATTGGGGTAAGGAGCACTGGCTATTTCACAAACAGAGACAGACGCCTGTCAACCAAATTATGGATGATGATGAATATGATGATGATTCTGTGCTGGATAAACAAGACAGAGGTGACAAGGAGTTGAGGTCATTAGAGGAGGACTTTACTGGCATTTGCGATATATAGCACAGGCGCTGTGCGTTAAAAATATTCCCTGGGACCTAATCAATTTTTCATGCGGTCAGAGGTCTTGTCACAGTGGTAGTGAGTTGAG
Organism: Dendrobates tinctorius; assembly: GCF_039654945.1. Lineage (NCBI taxonomy): Eukaryota > Metazoa > Chordata > Amphibia > Anura > Dendrobatidae > Dendrobates > Dendrobates tinctorius. The sequence continues at coordinate 2,309,009 of NW_027361948.1, read as the reverse complement.
CATGCAGGCTACTTGCGTGTGGGAATTTGGGAATTCTTTTCTATGCTTCCTGAAGACCAAGATAATGCATAGTGTAGGCTGTGTTGATGGAAATTAAGCTTGGTACATCCTGGGGCACATGGAAAAGGAACTGGATCACTTCATCGGGACATAAAACAGCTTCACCTGTTCATGTGGAGAAAGCAAACTGACCATCAAGATGAGCATGGTATAAGCAGTCCTGTTTCTTCTCCTTGTAATATTCTTTCTAGTAACCAGTCTGCACATGCAATAAGTGCCTTGTTATAGTCATCAACACCATTATCATCATCACCTACTGCTTTCCATACACTTCCTACTCTACCTCCATTGTGTCGTCAGTTCTTATTCTGTGTGCAAAAGAAACATGTATTTAATGAAGCAATTATATAGAAATTGTACACCTATATGTCCAAGTTTGCCACTATTTATTCCACATTACATGGATTTCATTGCATTTGCAAAAAAAATTGCATGCGCTCAGGTTCAATGGAAGATACCTAGTCGCCATTATTTATTGTAATAACTTACATATAACTCTTACAAATTCAAATTTTATTAATATATCTTAAAAACCACCTAAAAGAAATTCTTGTGCATGAAAGTGATACAAAAAACACAGAAAGGTCTAAGAAATTAGACACATAAATAAAGGTCTGAAAGGTTCAGACTATAATGGTCCATAAATCAATTAAATTGACACCTAATATAATAAACAAGTCTCTTTTTGCACGATTCACGATATATCATAAAGGGTGGGAATACACCTGCTGTATTCCAGGAAGTCCGTGTTCGGGGTCCGTGCCCGAACACGAGGTGTTCATTACAGATCCTGAACTTTACTGTTTGGTTTCGCCCATCTCTACTGTCAATTTAAAAAAAAATAGTAAAAAAATTAGCTGCAAACATTTATATGAGAGATAATATCAGCTGCTTTATTGGTACTGTATGAAATAAGTTTACTGGACACTCAGGTGGTCCATTGCCCTACTAATGTGACCAATTTTGAATAACAGGCTCTACAGTCACTGATTAAGAATAAGGGATTGGTAATTAAGCCCACTGATAAGGACGGAGCTATAGTAATTAAGGACCAAAAAGATTATCTTAAGGAAATATGTAGGCAATTATCAGATACTCAAATTTATTGACCTCTTAAGTCTAATCCTGCTTCTTCAATAGCCCATAAGATCAAATAGACCATTGGGACTTTTCTTGAGAATCATAACATAGAAAAAAAGTACACATTTTCATGATCAATAAATATACTATTCCTTCGATATTTTACATCCTATCAAAAATACATAAACGACTCAATATGTCACCTGGACAACCAATAGTTGCCTCCACAGATTCGATACTGTCTCCTTTATCTATACTGCTTGAAAAAATGTTGTCTACATTCATTTAGAATACCAAATATTTTATTTTGGATGATGTGAGTAAACGGTCAGAGGAGAGCCAATCTTTTTGGGAGAAAGCTTTGGCTCATTGAAATGCATCTTGCACCAGTTTTTTTGGTATCCCTTATTTTGAAAACGTTCTTTCAAAACATTAGCTTCATTGTTAAAATCAGAATCTCTCGTACAATTCTTCCTAATCCTCCAGTATTGTCCATAGGGGACATTGAGGATCCACTAGGGGAGATGGCCGCTGTTAAACTCTAAATAACTATTTACATCTACATTCTTGAAATGGGTTGATGTAAAAAATGGCCTGCAGTGTCCACATGGACAACTAAATGCAAAAATTGGATGGATGTATTGGACACATTAGCCGTAAAGGACAGCCCCAAAGGGTTTAAATTTAGGCTGAGGACAAACTCCAATGCTTCTGTCTCAGTACCAGTCCAAAATATGAACAGGTCTTCTATAAAGCGATGATAGAGAGCTATTTTCCCCATTGCCAGGTCAGACTGCGCGATGAAGATGGATTCAAATGCCCCCATAAACAAATTTGCATAACTAGGGGCTAATCTCATCCCCATCGCACAGCCTTTGACCTGTTTGTAATAAGAGTGCTCAAGTACAAAGCTTATGGCTTTCTTCAGAAAGTGTCAGGAACACCGCACTGAACTTGCTCACTGAGCCAGTGCGCGTGCCCTGAGTAAAGCAAAAGAGTGCTCAAAGCTACCTGTGGAGCGAGCAGCAACCGAATAGATGCGTACTTCAGAGCAGCAGGGCCTGAAGCACGTGACTGCTAGAGGCGTGGCCTGAACTCCACAGAGCTAGGAGCTGCAAGACAATTCCTAGCAGAGTAACTGCGAGACAAAGTTACCAAGGGGCATAGACAGGGAGAATAGTCAGGACGTAGCCAATGAGTCATACACAGAGATAACTGCAAGGTACCAAAGGGGGCGAGCAGAGAGTAGTCAGGTCACATGCAATGAGTCATACACCGATAGTTGCAAGGTACAAGAGGGGCGAGCAGAGAGTTGTCAGGTCACAGGCAATGAGTCATACACAGAATATAACGCAGTACAAAATCAACAGGCAAACTCACAACGGGAAACAGAATCGGGTCAGAACCATATAATCAAGCAATAGCAACAAACAAGCACACAGGGGTCAGCACACTAGACCAAAGGCAAAAGTATAACTGGCAGGGATTGAAGCTGCCCAGAGGTTTATGAAGCTCTCCCAGAACCAGAAAGAGGCCACAATCATTAACCCCAAGTGTGCAGGTCAAAACCTGCACAGAGCTCCAGACATTAACCCCCGGTGTGCAGCTCAAAACCTGCACTGGGATCATGACAGTACCCCCCTCTCAACGGGGGGCCTCTGGACCCCCAGGCTTCCCCGGGTACTTGGCATGGAACGCCTGAACCAGGCGATCAGCATGTACCGAACGAGCAGGGACCCACGAGCGCTCTTCTGGTCCATATCCCTTCCAGTGGACCAGGTACTGCAAAGAGCGGCGCACCCGGCGAGAGTCCACAATATGTCCGACCTCATACTCCAATTGACCCTCCACCAGCACTGGAGGAACAACAGTCTCAGAGTTCTCTTTGACAGATCCTGCTGGTTTTAACAGAGACTTATGGAACACATTAGATATTTTTAAGGAGGCGGGGAGACGCAACCTATATGCCACAGGGTTGACTATCTCCATAATCTCGTACGGACCAATGAACTTTGGTCCCAACTTAACTGATGGTACCTTTAAGTTGATGTTACGCGTGGAGAGCCAAACCTTCTCTCCCACCTGAAACATGTCTCCCGAGGCTCTATTTTTGTCCGCAAAATATTTGTATCTCCCCTGGGCCCGAGAGATATTACGCCGGACTTCAGCCCAGAGGTTTTTTAACCGTTGAACGGACCCCTCTGCTCCTGGACAACCGGAATCCACCCGAGAAAACTCCCCAAAATGCGGATTAAAGCCATAGTTAATCAGGAATGGGGACATGTTGGTGGACTGACTCACCCGGTTGTTAAAAGCGAATTCAGCCAACGGTAACGCATCACACCAATCCTCCTGTCTGGCAGAGGTCAGACACCTGAGAATTTGTTCCAGGGATTGATTGGTGCGTTCCGTCTGACCATTGCTCTCCGGGTGATATGCCGACGAGAAGGAGAGTGAGATGCCCAATTTCATACAGAACGCCCTCCAAAATTTGGCCACAAACTGCACACCTCTGTCAGACACAACATTCAGGGGTACCCCATGCAATCGGACCACATGCTGCACAAACAACCTAGACAATGTTTCTGCTGAAGGTAATGCTGTCAAGGGAATGAAATGGGCCTGTTTAGAAAACCTGTCCACCACCACTCAGATCACGGTATTGCCCCCGGAAGGTGGAAGACCGGTAATAAAATCCATGGAAAGATGAGTCCATGGCCTATCAGGAACCGGTAAAGGTATGAGTTCCCCAGCCGGTCGGTTATGCGAGCTTTTGGAACGGGCACACATGCCACAAGCAGAAACAAATTTTTTGACATCGGACCTTAATGAAGGCCACCAAAAACCCCTGGTTACTGCCTCTCTAGTGGCCGTGATACCTGGATGAGCACTCAGCCTAGAATCATGAAACTCCTGCAGAAGTCTAGGCCGCAATGAATCAGGAACAAACAGTTTATCGCTTGGCCTGGTTGCCGGAGCTAGGACCTGAGCCCTTAGGATTTCTTGTTCCAACTCAGTTGAGACCCCCGCCACTACCACCCCTGGGGGAAGGATGGAGGATGGCGGCTCAGGGGGAGACACTGGATCAAAACTTCTGGACAGGGCATCCGCTTTAACATTTTTGGATCCCGGTCGAAAAGTAATTGAGAACTGAAATCGTGAAAAAAAAAGTGACCAACGGGCCTGTCTAGGAGTAAGCCTCTTAGCAGATTCAAGGTATGCCAAATTTTTGTGATCCGTGACAACCGTGATAGGGTGAGCCGCCCCTTCCAAAAAATGCCTCCATTCCTCAAATGCAAGCTTGACCGCAAGAAGTTCTCTATTGCCTACATCATAGTTTTTCTCAGCTGAAGAGAACTTCTTGGTGAAGAAGGCACAGGGTTTGAGATTGGTAAGGGTGGCCGGACCCTGGGACAGCACAGCCCCCACCCCCACTTCAGAAGCATCCACCTCCACAATGAATGGTTTGGACGGGTCAGGTTGCACCAACACCGGGGCAGACATAAAACACTTCTTAATCGCTGAGAAGGATTCCTTAGCAAATACAGACCAATTTTTTACATCAGCTCCCTTCTGGGTAAGATCAGTGAGTGGTTTAACCACTTGTGAGAAACCTTTAATGAATCTCCGATAATAGTTCGCAAATCCCAAGAAGCGCTGGAGCCCCTTGAGATCTCGGGGCTGAACCCAGTCAGCAATCGCCAGCACCTTCTTAGGATCCATACGAAACCCCTCACAGGACACAATCAACCCCAAAAAAGACAGCTCCTGTACAAAGAACGAACATTTTTCCAATTTGGCGAACAATTGGTTCTCCCTGAGTCTCTGGAGAACTGTTTTAAGATGTTGCAAGTGAGATTGACTGTCCGGGGAATACACCAAAATATCATCCAAATAAATAATAACAAAACGGCCTATCAGATCAGAAAACACAACATTGATGAAATTTTGGAAAATAGCGGGTGCATTAGTTAACCCAAATGGCATTACCAGGTTCTCGAAGAGTCCTTCTGATGTGAGGAATGCCGTTTTCCACTCGTCCCCTTCCCGAACCCTTATCAGATTGTAGGCCCCCCGCAGATCCAACTTGGAGAACCATTGGGCCCCGGCTAACTGATTACATAAGTCTGGGATGAGGGGAAGTGGGTAAGAGTTCCTAACCGTTATCTTGTTCAGTTCCCGAAAGTCGAGGCACGGCCGCAAACCACCATCTTTTTTCTTCACAAAGAAGAACCCTGCTGCCACAGGTGACACAGAAGGCCTGATATGCCCTTTGCGGAGACTCTCAGCTATGTACTCCTTCATGGCTTGGCGCTCAGGCCCAGACAAATTGAACAATCGAGCCTTAGGTAACTTGGCTCCGGGTACTAAATCAATGGCACAATCATAGGGTCTATGTGGTGGCAGCGCCTCAGCCTCACTTTCGGAAAAAACGTCTTCGAAATCTTTCAGGTACTCTGGAATACCTTCCAGATCGACAGACGACACAGACACAGATTTAACAGCGTTAACAAGATGTCTCCGGTTACCACATTTACTATTGCATCCCTATTGAGTGATTTCCCCTGTAACCCAATCAATGGTAGGATTATGGCATTGAAGCCAAGGCATCCCCAGTACCAGTCCTGCAGGCAAGTTATCTACCACCAGACAACTTAGTTTCTCCACATGAGCGGAACCCACTTTTAGGGAAAAAAGTTCAGACCTGCAACAGATACCGTTTTGTGTAAGAGGAGATGAGTTAATTGCCACAAGTTTAACAGGATCGTGAAGCCTTACTGTCCCTATCTTATAAAGAGTCATGACCTTGGTATCAATCAGGTTCACAGCCGAACCGCAGTCAATAAAAGCAGTAGTCTGAACAGGACCATAACCAAGTTCCAGTTCCACCTGCAGCACCATTTTAGCACATGAGGAAAATTGTACCTGAAGGTCTGGGTAGCCTCCTCGATTACTACCCAGACCTAGTCGTTTCCCGCCATCTTGGAGGATGACGGACAGGAGGGGCAGTCCTTCTTCCAATGTCCAGATTTCCCACAATAGAAGCACAACTGCTTTTCCCGGCGGCGTCTTCTTTCCTTTCCCTCACAGGTGACAGCGTTCACCTCCATAGCTATAGGAAGAGTCTGGGTCTCATCTCCACTGAAGAATAATGGTGTTTCCTGTTGCATAATGCCTCTAGCCCGCAGCCTGCGATCCATGCGAACCGCTTGGACCATGGCATCCTCCAGGGAGTCAGGCGGAGGATGAAGTGCCAAAGCATCCTTCAGATGTTCACACAGGCCTCTGTGGAACAGCCCCCGCAGGGCAGCATCACTCCAGGAAATCTCTGCTGCCCAACGTCTGAATTCAGTACAGAACCATTCGGCCGAGTGCTCCCCCTGACAGACACTCATTACTTTGTCCTCAGCCAACCGCACTCTATCAGGCTCATCATAAATAAGCCCTAAGGCTTCAAAAAATGCATCCACAGACATTCTCTCAGGGGCAGAAGAGGAAAGCGAGAATGCCCAGGCTTGTGGGGACCCCCTAAGCAGGGACATCACCACCCCCACCCTCTGTTTCTCATCCCCAGAGGAGCGGGGTCTCAAAGAAAAAAAAAGCTTACAGCCTTCCTTAAATGCCCTGAAATCATCCTTGTTACCAGAAAACATATCTGGTAATTTAACTGGGGATTCAGGTGGGACTAAAATGACATCTCTATTCCCCACCTGCTGGAAGCCTGCGGAAAGTAACCCCTGAACTGAGTCCTCAACCCGCCGTTGGGACTGGGCCAGAGCTTGGTGTTCCAAACTAAGCTTCTGCAGTGACTGAGTCAAGCTTTTCACCTGCTCAGATAAAGCACACATTGGGTCCATGCTGCAGCAGTGAGGAGAGAAAAAAAAAAAAAAAAAAAATTGTATGGCCAGTTATAATGTCAGGAACACCGCACTGAACTTGCTCACTGAGCCAGTGCGCGTGTCCTGAGTAAAGCGAAAGCGTGCTCAAAGCTACCTGTGGAGCGAGCAGCAACCGAATAGATGCGTACTTCAGAGCAGCAGGGCCTGATGCACGTGACTGCTAGAGGCGTGGCCTGAACTCCACAGAGCTAGCAGCTGCAAGACAATTCCTAGCAGAGTAACTGCGAGACAAAGTTACCAAGGGGCATAGACAGGGAGAATAGTCAGGATGTAGCCAATGAGTCATACACAGAGATAACTGCAAGGTACCAAAGGGGGCGAGCAGAGAGTAGTCAGGTCACATGCAATGAGTCATACACCGATAGTTGCAAGGTACAAGAGGGGCGAGCAGAGAGTTGTCAGGTCACAGGCAATGAGTCATACACAGAATATAATGCAGTACAAAATCAACAGGCAAACTCACAACGGGAAACAGAATCGGGTCAGAACCATATAATCAAGCAATAGCAACAAACAAGCACACGGGGGTCAGCACACTAGACCAAAGGCAAAAGTATAACTGGCAGGGATTGAAGCTGCCCAGAGGTTTATGAAGCTCTCCCAGAACCAGAAAGAGGCCACAATCATTAACCCCAAGTGTGCAGGTCAAAACCTGCACAGAGCTCCAGACATTAACCCCCGGTGTGCAGCTCAAAACCTGCACTGGGATCATGACAGAAAGTCCTTTTGTGGTGGGGGCAACTGGTCATCTACCGAAAGTGATTGATTGTTGAGTCAATACCACAATCATGCGGAATATTGGTATACAGGGCCTGGACGTCCATTGTTAGAAGGGCGCAGTTAGTCAGAGGGTAAATTTCAAAGGACATCAATCAGATGGGCCAAATTCCTGAGATAGGAATCTAGGCTGATCACATGTTTTTGGAGGAAGAGGTCCACATAGTGAGACAGATTACTGGTTATCGAATTGATACCAGAAATAATGGGACGGCCAGGAGGAATCACAGGATTTTTATGAACTTTGTGAAGGAAATAAAAAAGGGGGTTCTAAAATGAGAGATATAAAGAAACTTAAACTCTTTCTTATTTAAAATGCCTAGGGAGTGGGCTAGCTAAATTAGCAGATTATTTTAAAGAAAAATTTCAGTCGATGTGTCATGATCCAACTTGTGATAGTAGCTATCATCCCCCAATATTCTCAACCCCTCTTAAATATACCAACCCCTGTTCATTACAATTATCCCACCCCCCCTTATCCGCATTTTTAATAATATCATTACTCTCCCTCAAATATTAGATAGCTGCTATTTCCCCAGTTCTTAGGCTACTGACCATTTAAAGAGTGGTGGAAAATGAACGTACTTCTTCAAAAATCAATTGCTAGCGTGATCAGCGATGGACAGCGGGGGAGCTGGTTGGAGGTAAGTATCGCACATAGCGATATCGCTAGCAATATCGCTGCTGCGTCACCAAATCGGTGATGCTTTAGCAATATTGTTAGCGATATCGCTATGTGTAAAACCCCCTTAACTGCGTCCTTCTAACAATGGACGTCCAGGTCCTGTATACTAATATTCCGCATGATCGTGGTATTGAGGCAATCAATCACTTTATCTCGGTAGATGACCAGTTGCCCCCACCACAAAAGGACTTTCTGAAGAAAGCCATAAGCTTTGTACTTAATAACAATGTTTTCACCTTTGAGCACTCTCATTACCAATAGGTCAAAGGCTGCGCGATGGGGACGAGATTTGCCCCCAGTTATGCAAATTTGTTTATGGGGGCATTTGAATCCGTTTTCATCGCGCAGTCTGACCTGGCAACTGGGAAAATAGCTCTCTATCATTATTTTATAGACGACCTATTCATAATTTGGACTGGTACTGAGACAGAAGCATTGGAGTTTGTCCACAGCCTAAATCTGAACCCTTGGGGGCTGTCCTTTACAGCTAATGTGTCCAATACATCTATCCAATTTTTGCATTTAGTTGTCCATTTGAACACTGCAGGCCATTTTTTACATCAACCCATTTCAAGAATGTAGATGTAAATAGTTATTTAGAGTTTATCAGCGGCCATCTCCCCAAGTGGATCCTCAATGTCCCCTATGGACAATACTGGAGGATTAGGAAGAATTGTATGAGGGATTCTGATTTTAACAATGAAGCAAATGTTTTGAAAGAATGTTTTCAAAATAAGGGATACCCAAAAAAACTGGTGCAGGATGCAATTCAAAAAGCCAAAGCTTTCTCCCAAAAAGATTGCATAGATAAGATAAAAAACAGAAACAGTAATGCTCCCTCTACTTTTGACTTTGGCAAAAAGAGTTTTGTGACTATGTTTAATCAATCACATGTGAAAATTAAAAATCTCCTGATGAAATATTGGTTCATTCTTGAGGGTGATGCCATACTTTCTGGACATGTCCCTACTCTGCCTAGAACGGTATTCAGAAGGAGTCGGACCCTACATAATCTTGTCACTCCAAGCAATACCACCCTGCACTCCTCCCATGGGTCTGGTATCCAACCAGTCAAGAACCCTGGTTGTTTTGCTTGTAGTTCAGCTAAGTGTCTTTGCTGCTCCTCTATTGTAAACGGTGCAAAAGAATTCAGATCTAATACTACTGGTAACTATTACAAGATCAATCATTTTGTGAACTGCCAATCAATCGATGTTGTGTACCTATTGGAATGTAGTTGTGGGCTCCAATATGTAGGCCGCACTATACAGACCATGCATGCTCGGCTCAACAAACGCCGTCAGAATATACGGAATAGCTATCTACTGCACAGCTTCTCCAAACATTTCTTTAATAGGCACCAGAAAGATCCAAAATCGCTCAAATTAATAATTATTGATCATATACCTGATACTGTACCTGACCGCTATAACAGCCTAATTAATCGGGAAAGCTTTTGGATTTTTAAATTGGGCAGATTGGCACCTGAGGGACTGAACCTAACCATTGAAAAAGTGATGAGATAATTCTATATATTTTACATATTTTATATATATCTTTTTACTGGTTTATTTTATTGTTTTACTGTTTTATTTGTCACCATTTTACTATAACATAAGTGTTCTTAATTTTGCTTTTTACCTTGTTTCAGTCTTTTTAATTATGTATTATTATATATTTTTCCCCTTGTTTATTTCTTCCTGTGATTTTACTCTGTCATGTGACTTGTCAATCATGTGTCTAACCACCGTGACCATTGATTGATTGCTGGTCACATATATACCCCTTCATGTTTTAATCAATAAACTGACACCTGATGAAGACAGTTTACTGTCAAAACACGTTGTGGGCTAAAGAAACTACTGCTATCTTCTGAGAATTCTGAGAATGTTTTTTCATGACATATTGGGCTTCATGTTATTGGTAAATTTAGGTCTATAATTTTTGCGTTTATTTGTGAAAAAATCAGAAATTTGGCTAAAATTTTGAAAATTTCACAATTTTCAAATTTTGAATTTTTATTCTGTTAAATCAGAGAGTAATGTCACACAAAATAGTAGCTAAATAACATTTCCCACATGTCTACTTTACATCAGCACAATTTTGGAAACAAATTTTTTTTTGTTAGGAAGTTATAAGGGTTAAAATTTGACCATTGATTTCTCATTTTTACAACAAAATTTACAAAACCAATTTTTTAGGGACCACCTCACATTTGAAGTCACTTTGAGGGGTCTATATGGCAGAAAATACCCAAAAGTGACACCATTCTAAAAACTGCACCCCTCAAGCTACTCAAAACTACACTCAAGAAGATTATTAACCCTTCAGGTGCTCCACAGGAACTAAAGCAATGTGGAAGGAAAAAATGTACATTTTAATTTTTCCAACAAAAATTTTCTTTTAGCATCAATTTTTTCAATTTCACATGGTCAACAGGATAAAATGGATCCTAAAATTTGTTGGGCAATTTCTCCTGAGTACACAGATACCTCATATGTGGTCATAAACCACTGTTCGGGTGCACGACAGGGCTCAGAAGGGAAGGAGTGCCATTTGACTTTTTGAATGGAAAATATGCTGGAATATTTAGCGGTTGCCATGTGATGTTTGGAGAGCCCCTGGGTGCCTAAACATTGGAGCTACCCCACAAGTGACCCCACTTTGGAAACTAGACCCTCCAAGGAACTTATCTAGATGCATAGTGAGTACTTTGAACACCCAGGTGCTTCACAAATTGATCCGTGAAAAAAAAAGTCCTTTTTTTTCACAAAAATTTTCTTTTAGCCTCAGTTTTTTCATTTTCACATGGGCAACACGGTAAAATAGATCCTAAAATTTGTTGGACAATTTCTCCTGAGTACACCGATACCTCATATGTGGTCATAAACCACTGTTTTGGCGCACGGCAAGGTCCGGAAGGGAAGGAGCGCCATTTGACCTTTTGAATGGAAAATTAGCTCCAGTCGTTATCGGACACCATGTCACGTTTGGAGAGCCCCTGTGTGCCTAAACAGTGAGAATCCCCCACAAGTGACACAATTTTGGAAACTAGACCCCTTAAGGAACTTTTCTAGATGTGTAGTGAGCACTTTGAACCCCCAAGTGCTTCACAAAAGTTTATAACACAGAGCAGTGAAAATAAAAAATCATTTTTTTCCTCAAAAATGATTTTTTAGCATGGTATTTTTTATTTTCACATGGCTAACAGGAGAAATTGGACCACAAAAGTTGTTGTCCAGTTTGTCCTGAGTACGCTGGTACCCCATATGTGGGGGGAACCACTGTATGGGCACACAGTAGGACTCAGAAGGGAAGGAGCGCCATTTGACTTTGAAATGAAAATTAGCTCCAATTGTTAGCGGACACCATGTCGTGTTTGGAGAGCCCCTGTGTGCCTAAACTTTGGAGCTCCCCCACAAATGACCCCATTTTGGAAACTAAACCCCCTAAGGAACTTATCTAGATGCATAGTGAGCATTTTGAACCCCCAGGTGCTTCACCGAAGTTTATAATGCAGAACCGTGAAAATAAAAAAATATTTTTTTCCTCAAAAAATTATTTTTTAGTCCTCAATTTTTTATTTTCACAAGGGTAACAGGAGAAATTGGACCCCAAAAGTTGTTCTCCAGTTTGTCCTGAGTACGCTGGTACCCAATATGTGGGGGGGACCACTGTTAGGGCACACGTCGGGGCTTGGAAGGGAAGTAGTGACATTTTGATATTCTGACTTTGATGGAATGGTCTGCAGGCGACATGCTACATTTGTAGAGCACCTGATTTACCAAAGCTGTGGAAAACCTCCACAAGTGACCTCATTTTTGGAAATTAGACCCCCAAGGAACTTATCTAGGTGTGTGGTGAGCACCTTGAACCCCCAAGTGCTTCACAGAAGTTTATAACGCAGAGCCGTGAAAATAAAAAATCATTTTTTTTCCTTAACATAAATGATTTTTAGCCCGCAATTTTTTTTCACAAGAGTAACAGGATAAATTGGAACCCAAAAGTTGTTGTCTTTTTTGCCTGAGTATGGTGGTACCCCATATGTGGGGGGAACCACTGTTTGGGCACACGTCAGGGCTTGGAAGGGAAGTAGTGACATTTTGAAATGCTGACTTTGAAGGAATGATTTGCAGGCGTCATGTTACATTTGCAGAGCCCCTGATGTGACTAAACTATGGAAACCTTCCACAAGTAACCTCATTTTGGAAACTAGACCCCCCAAGAAACTTATCTAGGTATGTGGTGAGCACCTTGAACCCCCAAGTGCTTCACAGAAGTTTATAACACAGAGCCGTGAAAATAAAAAATCATATTTTTCTCAACAAAAATGATTTTTAGCCCACAATTTTTTTTTTCACAAGGGTAACAGAATAAATTGGACCCCAAAAGTTGTTGTCCAGTTTGTCCTGAGTATACTAGTACCCCATATGTGGGGGGACCACTGTTTGGGCACACGTCAGGGCTTGGAAATGAAGTAGTGATGTTTTGAAACTTGCCGACTTGATGGAATGGTCTGCGGACGCCATGTTACATTTGCAGAGCCCCTGATGTCACTAAACTGTGGAAACCCCCCTCAAGTGACCCCATTTTGGAAACTAGACCCCCCAAGGAACTTATCTAGATGTGTAGTGAGCACTTTGAACCCCCAAGTGCTTCACAGAAGTTTATAACGCTAAGCTGTGAGAATAAAAAAACTTTTTTTTCTCAAAAAATGATTTTTTTAAGCTCGCAATTTAGACCCCCAAAGTTGTTGTGCAATTTTTCCTGAGTATGCTGATACCCATATGTTGGGGTAAACCACTGTTTGGGCACACATTGGGGCTTGGAAGGGAGGGAGCACCGTTTGACTTTTTGAATGCAAAATTGGCAGGAATCAATGGTGGCACCATGTCGCGTTTGGAGACCCCCTGATGTGCCTAAACAGTGGAAAACTCTCAATTCTAACTCCAACCCTAACCCCAATACACCCCTAACCACAACCCTAACCCCAACACATCCCTAACCCTAATCCCAACCCTAACCATAACTCTAACCCCAACATACCCCTAACCCTAATCCCAACTCTAACCACAAGCCTAACCCTAATTCCAACCCTAACTCTAATTCTAACCTTAACCCTAATTTCAACCGTAACCCTAATTCCCCCCTAACCCTAATTCCACCCTAACCCTAATTCCAACCCTAACCCTAATTCCACCCTAACCCTAACTCTAATTTCAACCCTAACCCTAACCCTAATTCCAACCCTAACCCTAATTCTAACCCTAACCCTAATGGAAAAACAAAAATAAAAATAAGAATATTTTCTTTATTTTATTGAAGTGCAAAGCCCCCTGTATCTGTGCGTCAGGTGACCTTTCATTGACCCTGGTCACCCAACCCACAGGGGGGCTTTAAATCAATGACACAGCATATGCGTCATTGGTCGGATTGGCACCGACTTTCATGACGCATACGCTGTGCTACTGGTCGGGAAGGGGTTAAAATCATGGTCCAGCCATCTTAAGGGAATGGGAATAGATAAAGGCTGCATGAGATGGTCACCAGCTAACATTTGTAGTGCTTTTGGGTGTGGTGAAGTTTAATGGAGAATTATGTTCAGAGAAACAGTAAATAGGATATTTACAAAAATGACTTTGATTTGGGAACTTGATAGACCGATCTAAACAGATTAGATTTTAGGGATCACCTAAAACTGTAAGTTGTGGTTAGTTCTAATTTCTTGAGGTAGAGCATTCCAAAGAATTGGTGCAACTTGGGAAAAGTCTTGGAGCCGGGAGTGGGAGGTACGGATTAGTGTGGATGTTATTCGAAAGTCTCTTGGGATGCGTAAAGAACGGGTCAGCTGATAAACAGAAATAAAGGAGGAGATGTAGGGGATGCTGTACTGTGGAAAGCTTTGCAGATGAGAAGAAGCTATTTAAATTGGATCTTGTAATGTATGGGCAGTCAGTGCATTGGCTGGCACAGAGTGAAAGCATCCGAGTAACGACTGGCCAGATAGATGACCCTGGCTGCTGCAATAAGAATGGGCTGGAGAAGGGAAAGTCTAGTGAAGGGGAAGTCAATTATTACAGAGTTACAATAGTAAAGGCAGGTGTGGATCAGAGCAACAGCAAAGGTTTTTTGTTGTTTCCATGGTGAGAAAGGGGTGGATTCTAGAGAAGTCACTTGTACCTGAAGAACAAGAGCAGCAAGAGATTTTATATAGGAGGTGAAGGAAAGATTGGTGTCAAACATAACACCCAGACAGCACATCTGTTGCCTAGGTGTTATTTTGGGGCAACACATGGAGAGGGATATGTCAGATTTAGGGAGGTAAGTAGATGGAAGGAGCAGCAAAACTTCAAAGGTTGAGTTTCAGATAGACAGCGGACATAATGCTGGAAACTGTGGACAGATAATCACTAGAGTTCTGTAGTACAGAGAGGGTAAGGTCAGGGGATGAAGTATATAGTAGTGTGTCATCAGCATAAAGATGGTGCTAAAAGCCAAATTTGCTGATGGCCTGTCCAATTGGGGCCATGTAGAGAGAGAAAAGAAGAGTGCCAAGGACTAAATACTGAGGGACCCCAGTAGTGAGGAGAAGTGGAGCCAGCAAGTAATACACTGAAGGAGTGGGCATAAAGAGAGTAAGAGAACCAGGAGAGAGCAATGTCCTTTATGCCTGTTGTTTGGAGCATAGAGCATAGGAGGTGGTGGTCAACAGTGTTGAAAGCTGCAGAGTTTTGCTGACAAAAGATCATTGGTCCCTTGATCAGTACATTTTCTGTAGAATACTGGTGGCGGAAGACAGACTGGAATGGATCTAGAAGAGAGCGAGTGGAGAGGTAATAGTTAAGTCAGAAGAAGACCAGGCACTCCAAGAGTTTAGAGATGAAGGAGATTGGAGACTGGTTTCTACTTATTTGTGCAGGATTTGTCTAGACAAGATTTTTTTAATACTGGAGTAATGATAGAGTGTTTGAAGGAGGAGGGGAAGACAGGAAAGAGAGACTGGAGTAGGTGTGAAGGAATGGGGTCAGTAGTGCATATAGTAGAACGAGAAGAAGAGAGGAGCCTGGAGACTTCTTCTTCTGTGACTGGGTCAAATGTGGAGAGAGAGCCAGAGGAGATGTGGGGAAAGATGGGAGTCATGACACTTGGTGGCTGGGAGCTGATTTCCTGATGGATATTTTTTATTTTCTCTTCAAAGTAGGAGCCAGATCATCAGCACATATGTCGGTGATAAAGACCTGCACTTTCAGACTTAGGAGGGAGTGAAAGGTGTTGAATAGTTTGGGGGGTTGTTGGATAGTGAGGAGATAATGGTGTGAAGTGGGTCTGTTTGGTGAGGGTAAGGGCAGAGTTATAGGTTCTTAACATAAATTTATAATTGATAAAGTATTCTGGTGTGTGTGTGTTTGCCTCCACACACCTAGAGCATCACTGGAGAACTCGAGTTTGCAATGTTAGCCAGGGCTGTTTTACTCTGTGTTTGAAGGTTTTGAGGGTGAGGGGAGCTACTTGGTCCAGGGTGCTTCTGAGAGTGTCATTGTAGTGATGTTCAGCCAGATCAGGAAAGGAAAAAGAGGAGATTGGAGACAACGATCAGTGTAGGTAGTCTGTAAAGGTATGATGGTTAATGGCTTGTAGATTTCTGAATGTGTGATAGGTAGGAGTGTACCGGAGTGGGCGAGGATTTGTGAGTGTGAAGGAGACACTGATGTTGTCAGAGAGGGGAAGAGGTAAGTTATCTAGGTAGGAGATTGAACAGAGCCAGAAAAAGAACAGGTCAAGGATATTACCGTCTTTGTGCATTTCAGAGGTTGAAAGCTGTGAGAGACCAAGAGAAGTGGTTAGAGATAGAAGCAGGGATGCAGATGGGGAGGTGGGGCTGTTTATGGCAATGTTGAGGTTTCCCAAGATAAGGGTTAGTAAGGCCTGTTTCACACATCAGTTTTTTTGTGTCAGTTAAAATCCGCCAAAATGGCGGAAAGCGGATCCGTTGTTAACTGATGTGAATGTATGTCACCGGACCGTTTTTTTGACGGATCCGCCGAATGAAGAATTTTAAAGGAACCGCTGCCCGGGAAGGAGAGAGAGAGATAATGTTTTTTTGTGTCCGCCATAAATGATTTCAGGGTTAAATTTCCACCTGACTTCATTCCTCCGGGCATGCGCACTATAAAAATGCGGATCTTGCAGTACAAAAATCGTTACATGGTCCGTCCAGGCATCTCGGCGGACGCAAAAAAATTGACGGATCCGCAAAAAATGGATCCAACGGATGGCCATCCGTCAAGATCCGCTGGTAATGCAAATCAATGGGGAAAAAAACGGATCCGCCAAAAAAAATGGTGGATCCGTTTATTTACAAAAATGGCGGATTTGACTGATGGTCAAAAACGGAAGTGTGAAACAGGCCTAATTCTAAGGACATGAAGTGCGACAGCTAGGCAGAAAAATGGTCAAGGAACTGGGTGGGTGAGCTACTCTGAGAGAGAGGGGATGGAAGACCCTGATGGTGTGGACCTCAAAAAAGGGAATGAGAGTGATGGAACTGGGGGGATGACTGGAAAGAACATTGTGGGGAAAGGAGTAAGTTGACTCCACCACCAAGTCTGTTCGCAGGTCTTGGGGAATGGCAAATTTAAACCGCCATATCCTGAATCCAGGTTTTGGTGATGGACAGCAGATTAACAGAGTTGTTAAGAGACCAAAAAAAAATTGTGAACTGTACCAAGCCAATTGGTATTTAAAAATTTTAACCCACCATATTTTTACGTAAAGCACTTTAAACTGTATACATGAATCACTGAATTCATAAAATGTTTTGGAAGGATTTTTTAGAGTTTAAAATAGTACAGTGAAGTGTAACAGGAACTGTGTTACAGTATATGGGTGAATTATTAAATCCATAAAAAGTTTTGGAATCTTTTTTTTAGTTTAATATACAAGCAAAATATAACAAGAACCATGTTACAGTGTATGGATGACTTATTGAATCCATAAAGAGTTTTGGAAGGTTTTTTACAGTTTAATATACCAGTGAAATGTAACAAGAATCCATAAAAAAGTTCACTTTTTTAATTATTTTTTTTAAGCATCAAAAGGTAGCAGAAAGCATGTAATACTGAATGGATGAGTAATTGAATCCAAACACATTTCTCGCTGCTTTTTTGTAGTGTATATATACCAACGAAATGTGCCACAGAGCATGGAGTACAGTATGGATCAGTAATTGAATCCATGCATCGAGTCTGGTGCTTAGATGATAAGTGATAGATCATGCTTGTGGTGGTTAGATTCTTAGTGGTTAGGCCCTTGATGATCTTGGCATGGCACAGGTTGCAAATGACCATTTTTTTTGTCTGAGAACACTTTTTAAAAAAGGATCAGACTGGGGAACATCTAACTCTTTGATATAGAAATTCAGGATTGTTGGTGCTCTGCGTAACAATTGCCCGTCTTGTCCCTCTGGTCACACCAGTAACTCTTCCTGCCTATTTTGGTGCTGCCAATCCCTCCCCCCTCAGTGACTTCGCCATTGACCATCTCATCTTTTGCTGCCACACTCTGATCCTCTTTACTTGGTGACTTGACAATGACAAGTCTTATTGGCAACTGTGTCTCATATCATCTTCCTCCCTTGACAAAATTTGCCATTTGACACCATCATCTTCATGTGGCCATTGTTACTTTAAGTTTTGTGTGTCACTAAACATCATCTCCTTCTGTCTCTCTTAAAACATGCAGGTTGAGAGGCCACAATCAAGAAGTGAAGTTGTAAAGAGCACCTAGGTGTGTTCTAGTATGCGATCACTAGTAGAGATGAGTGAATATATCAATATTTGGTTCAGATCACGATCACCGAATTTGCAATATTCGCCGATTTAATTGTCGATTTAATCACCAAATATAGCCAAACGCCATACACAGCACAAATGCCGGTGTTTCCCACACTGTGTGAAAGTGTGAGAAACACTGGTGTAGAGGTTCTGATTGGCGGCAACATCACCTCCAGCAGATCATTACCGCCGTTAGAGCTATGCAGGGGCATGCTGTCAGATGTTGGAGTGACCCCGCAGAGATGTGGTGAACCACAGCAAAAAGCTTACCACCAGTCAGCAGGCGCCAGCTGATGAGATGAGAGATTACTCCTCCCTAAGAGACTACTCCTCCCTCTCTTGTCAGTCGGCGCCTGTGGTCAAAGTTAAAAAACCTCATATAAATTAATTAAATACATATTAAAATTAAATACACATTATACTCACCTAACCCTCAATCCCCAATGCCTTTTTCTCCTATAAAAAATGAAAAATAAAAAAATATACTCACCTTAATGCCCAATACATGATTTCCATGTCTCCTATAAAAAATCCCAAATAATAAAGCTACATATACTCACATTTTTGCCGCAGTTCATGTAATCCTGAGTGTCTCATGGCGATCTCAAGTGAAGAACAGTCATAACAGGAGATGTGACTGCTCTACCTGTCCGCTGAAGATACACTGACAGGAGCGTCATCGCTCCCACAGTGTATAGTGCTGACATGCTGTGTGAGTAGTGTTGAGCATTCCGATACCGCAAATATCAGGTATCGGCCGATATTCGCTGTATCGGAGTTCCGATACTGAGTTCCGATATTTTTACAATATCGAATACCGGAATCGGAAGTTCCCATAATGCAATGAGCCAGTTTGTGTTAACTAATGGCATGGCTGTGATTGGCTGCTGAAATGATGTCATCATGATGCGCGGTCTGTGCGGGCCTGCTGGGGGTCTGTGCGGGCCTGCCGGGGGTCTGTGCGGGCTGCCGGGGGTCTGTACGGGCCTGCCGGGGGTCTGTGCGGGCCTGCCGGGGGTCTACATGGGCCTGCCGGGGGTCTGTGCGGGCCTGCCGGGGGTTGTGTGTGTGTGCAGGCATCGTCCGATGGGACTACAAGTCCCATCGGGCTATGCCTGCTACAATGACAGTGATTGACACATTAGCCAATGATGGGACAGTAGTAGTCCCATCATCCGGTTAATGTGTTGAACGTAAAAAAAAAACATACTACATACATGCTACATATATACAACATTCATACAACATGCATACATACTACATATATACTTCATATATACTACATTCATACAACATACATACATACTACATACATACTACATATATACTGCATTCATACAGCATACATACATACTACATAATACATACATACTACATATATACTACATTCATACAACATACATTCATACATACATACTACATATACACTACATATATACTACATTCATTCAACATACATACATACATACTACATTCATACAACATACATACATACTACATAAAACATACATACTACATATATACTACATTCATACAACATACATACATACATACTACATACATACTACATATATACTACATTCATACAACATACATACATACTACATACATACTACATATATACTACATTCATACAACATACATACATACTACATAATACATACATACTACATATATACTACATTCATACAACATACATACATACATACTACATATATACTACATTCATACAACATACATACATACTACATACTACATACATACTACTTATATACTACATTCATACAACATATATACATACTGCATACTACATACTTACTACATACAATATACATACAACATACATACTACATACATACTACATACAAGACATTCATACAATACATGCATATAGACATACAGTACATATAACATAGAGTACATACTCACCATCACTTGTCACTTTGATCCCCGAAGCCAGTGTCATCTCACTGTAAAAAATATTAAAATAATAAACAACCAATATACTCCCTGATCTGCAGAAATCCACGAGTGTCCCACGACGATCTCCTGCAGTGCATCACTGAGAGGTTACTATAGTTCACTGGTCTCACTTTATGGCAAAAGCTGCGTGGGAACTTTCTCACACAGCAATGCCGAAAGTGAGACTAGGGACTTTTATTTTACAGTGGCGGAGGAATACAGTGCGGAAGGATACCTACCTCCCGTCACTGTATTCCTGGGGCCCCTAGAGAGCGGTCGCATCAGCTGATGCTGCTGTTCTCCACGGGAAATCGTCGTGGGACACTCGTGGATTTCTGCGGATCAGGGAGTATATTGGTTGTTTGTTATTTTAATATTTTTTACAGATGACACTGACTTCGGGGATCAAAGTGACAAGTGATGGTGAGTATGTACTTTATGTTATATGTACTGTATGTCTATATGTATGTATTGTATGAATGTATGAATGTATTGTATGTAGTATGTAAGTAGTATGCATGTAGTATGTATGTTGTATGTCTGTAGCATGTTGTATGTATGTTGTATGTATGTAGTATGTATGTAGTATGTACTATGTATGTATGTTGTGTTATGAATGAGTCACCGGAGGAGGAGAAAACAAAAATACAAGCTAAGTCCAGAAAACCGGAGAGGTTAGTAGCTATCGGATTGCAGACCCCTGATCCTATACACCACAACTAACAGTAGCCGTGGGGGGTTCCTACTGTGCCCTAGACCCCTCGTCACAGCCGGAGAACTACATAAGCCTAAAGAAGGAAAGGGGATATCTAAACTGCCCCAGAGCAGACTCCAAAGCAATAGACAGCCCCCAACATGTATTGTCGGTGAAAAACAGATGAAAACACAAACACAGACAGAAAGACAGGCTGAGCAAACAATGGGGCCCAACTAACTAGATAGGACAGGACAGAAAAGATGCCGACTGCAATCCGCAAAAAACCCTACCAAAAATGTCCCAACCGTCTGATAGGGAAAAAGGCCCTGAAGTCGCTAGACTTCAAAATCACTATATCAGCACTCAGGTATATTCTTAAAACAGAGCAAAGAGATCAACTGATCAGAGACAAAAATGGAATTCAGCCAGTCCCAACCAGGACTGGCTGAATACAAAAACTAAGGAAACCAGACAAAATCTCATGGAATAATAGCAGGGCAAAAACTTAGCTTTTAGTAGACAGGAACTAAGCTGGATGCAAGAGCTCAGAGCAGAAAGGGTCACCAGCAGCCCTGCAGGGCGTCGGCTGCTTTATATCCACTCAGAAATTCCAGATGTCCAATCACACTCCGCCTGTTCAGATGACAGGTTCTTCCCATCCCAATCAATTTCACTACCTCTCTTCACCAGCAGAGGGAGTTCATCAGACATCAAAGGTGAAGGGGAGAATGAACTCACAACAGTACCTCCCCCTTGAGGAGGGGTCACCGAACCCGCATCCACGCCACCAGGGCGATCAGGATGGGCCCGATGAAAAGCACGAACCAATCTTTCGGCATGAATATCGGATGCAGGGACCCAAGAATTATCCTCCTGGCAATAACCCTTCCATTTAACCAAATACTGGAGTCTCCGTCTAGCCAGACGAGAATCCAGTATCTTCTCAACCTCATATTCCACATTACCTTCAACCAATACAGGGTCAGGAGGTGCCAGCACAGGAACTACTGGCTCAACAAACCTCTTTAACAGAGACTTATGAAACACGTTATGGATCTTGAATGGAACAGGAAGAGCCAATTGAAAAGAGACCGGATTAAGAATCTCCAAAATTTTGTAAGGTCCAATAAATCTAGGTTTAAACTTTGGAGAAGCCACCTTCATAGAGATATTCTTTGATGACAATCAAACCATATCACCAACCTTAAACTGGGGACCAATGGTCCTATGCCGGTTGGAAAACCGCTGGGCCTTTTCCTGGGAGAGAGACAACTTATCCACCACTTGGTCCCAAATCTGGTGCATTCTCTCCACCACAGTGTCAACACCTGGGCAGGCAGAAGACTCCACCTGCCCTGAAGAGAATCGAGGATGAAACCCATAGTTACAAAAATAAAAGGTGACATCAAAGTGGCAGAACTAGCTCAATTATTTAAAGCAAATTCGGCCAAGGGCAAAAATGAAACCCAATCATCCTGATCAGCAGAAATAAAACATCTCAAATACGACTCCAAAGTTTGGTTTGTTCTCTCTGTCTGCCCATTGGTCTGAGGGTGAAAAGCAGAGGAGAAGGACAACTGAATTCCCAGCTTGGAACAGAAAGTCCTCCAAAATCTAGAAACAAACTAAACTCCTCTGTCAGATACAATGTTCTCAGGAATCCCGTGCAAGCCAACCACCTGTTGCAAAAACAAGGGCACCAACTCTGAGGAAGATGGCAACTTAGGGAGTGGTACAAGATGGACCATCTTAGAGAATCTATCACAAATCACCCAAATAACAGTCAATCTGTGAGAGACAGGCATATCAGAGATAAAAATCCATTGAAATATGGGTCCATGGCCTCCTGGGCACCGGCAAAGGCATCAACAACCCACTAGAGCGAGAACAAGGTTTAGACCGGAAGCAAGTCCCACAGGACTGCACAAAATTCCTGACACCACGAGACAAGGCGGGCCACCAAAAAGACCGACTCACCAAATCTCTAGTACCAAGATGACCAGCCAATGCGGAGCAATGAACCTCAGACATCACTCTCTTCCTCCACTGGTCAGGAACATACAATTTTCCAATGGGACAACGCTCAGGTTTGTCCTCCTGAAACTCTTCCAGAGCACGTCTCAAATCGGGCGAGATGGCAGAAAGAACTACCCCCTCACCGAAGATGGTAGCAGGCTTGGTCACAATAGGAGAATCAGCAAAGAAACTCCTAGAGAGGGCGTCTGCCTTGACATTCTTAGTGCCCGGAAGAAAAGAGACCACAAAATCAAAACGTGTGAAAAACAAGGCCCACCTAGCCTGTCTAGGATTCAAGCGTTTGGCCGACTCCAGGTAAATCAAATTCTTGTGGTCAGTAAGGACCACGACTTGATGTTTAGCTCCCTCCAACCAATGTCTCCACTCCTCAAATGCCCATTTCATGGCTAACAGTTCCCGATTCCCCACATCATAGTTACGTTCAGATGGGGAGAACTTTCGGGAAAAGAAAGCACAGGGATTCATTTTAGATGTTACAGGATCTTTTTGGGACAAACCAGCTGCTGCACCAATCTCAGAAGCGTCCACCTCTACCTGAAACGGGAGTGAGACATCAGGGTGCCGCCAAACCAGAGCAGAAGTGAACCTTCGCTTCAGCTCCTGAAAAGAAGAAACAGCCTCCGGAGACCAATTCAGCACATCAGCCCCCTTCTTAGTCAAATCAGTCAATGGTTTGGCAATACCAGAAAAAATAGCTATAAATTTACGATAAAAATTAGCAAAACCCAAAAACTTCTGGAGGGCCTTCAAAGAAGTGGGCTGAACCCAATCATAAATGGCCTGTATCTTGGCCGGGTCCATTTCAATAGTTGACGGAGACAAAATAAATCCCAAAAATGAAATCCTCTGTACACCAAAAAGGCATTTCGATCCCTTGACATACAGGGAATTCTCCCTCAAAATCCGGAACACAGTCCAAACATGTTCCACATGAGAGTCCCAATCCTTGGAAAAGATCAAAATATCATCCAGATAGATGATCAAAAATTTATCCACAAAGTCTCGGAAAATATCATTCATGAAGCACTGGAAGACAGAAGGGGCATTAGTGAGCCCAAAAGGCATCACCAGGTACTCAAAATGTCCCTCCGGAATATTAAACGCCGTCTTCCATTCATCCCCCTGCTTAATGCGAATAAGATTATACGCCCCCCTGAGGTCAAGCTTGGTAAACCAGCAAGCACCTTTAACTCTGGAGAATAGATCAGAAATCAGGGGTAACGGATACTGATATTTAACAGTAATTTTGTTGTGGGAACGATAGTCAATACAAGGCCTTAATGAACCATCTTTCTTGGCCACAAAAAAATACAGCACTTAAGGGTGAAGAGGATGGTCTAATATGACCCTTCTCCAACGCCTCCTTAATATAGGATCGCACAGCCTCGTGCTCGGGTACAGATAAATTGAAAAGCCGACCCTTGGGAAATTTACACCCAGGGCTCAGCTCAATTGCACAGTCATAACTCCTATGAGGAGGCAAAGACACAGACTCATTCTCACTAAATACATTATAAAAATCAGCCAAATAGTCAGGAACATCATGCGACTGGGGAGAGGTGGAGAAAATAGGAGCGTCACTAAGGGCACACCGACAACCCCAACTCACCACAGACACAGATTTCCAATGCAAAACTGGATTATGAATTTGCAACCAGGGAAACCCCAGAACAATGGTATCATGCAAATTATGCAACACCAAAAATCTGCAATTTTCTTGATGGTCTGGGGCGACCCGCATTACCACCTGGGTCCAAAACTGAGGTTTATTCTTCACCAAAGGAGTAGCATCAATACCCCTCAAAGGGATAGGCGTCCGCAGAGGTGTCATAGGAAACCCACAACGTTTAGCAAAATCCAAGTCCATCAGGTTCAGAGCTGCTCCTGAATCCACAAAAGCCTTAGCGGAAAATGTGGACAGGGAGCAGATCAGAGTAATTGCCAGAAGAAACTTAGGTTGAACACCACCCACAGCAAATGTGTGTGGAAAACGTTTCTCTCATTTAGGGAAGACAGAAATAATATGAGAGGTATCTCCACAGAAAAAACATAGCTTATTACGCCTTCTGAACTCCTGATGTTGCGCCCTAGACAAAACTCTATCACATTGCATAGGTTCAGACATTTGTTCAACAGGTGGCAACACCTCTCGTGCAGTTTTGCGTTCACGCAAACGCCGATCAACCTGAATGGTTAATGACATAGACTCATCAAGACCAGAGGGAACAGGAAATCCCACCATAGTATATTTTACGGTTTCTGACAAACCCTTCCGAAAGAGAGTTGCCCAGGCACCATCATTCCAGGTAGTAAGGACCGCCCACTTTCGGAATTTTTGACAGTACAACTCTGCAGAATCCTGACCCTGGCTCAATGCCAACAGGGCCTTTTCAGCCTGATCAATAGCATTAGGTTCATCATACAACAACCCCAAGGCCTGAAAAAATGCATTCACATCAGTCAGAATAGGATCATCAGGTTTCAAAGAAAACGCCCAATCCTGGGGATCGCCACGCAGCCAAGAGATGACAATTTTAACCTGCTGCGCGGAGCTCCCCGATGAGTTAGGCTTCAAGGCAAAAAATAATTTACAATTATTCTTAAAATTCAGAAATTTAGACCGATCCCCAAAAACACATCAGGAGTAGGGATCTTTGATTCAGCAGCATGTGAATGAGCAAGATAGGTGGAAATTCCCCGCACTTTAGCAGTAAGCTGCTCCACGCGATCAGACAATTGCTTAATCTCCATTGAGAAAAAATTCCCCCTACGGCCTCAGAGAAATAGAGGAAAAAATATACACCAAAAAAATAAAAAAATAAAAATTCTGACACTTTTTTTTTTTACAATTCTTTCCTGCTATTGAGCACCCTAGAATCTGCGGTATGGCTGGTGATTCTGTTATGAATGAGTCACTGGAGGAGGAGAAAACAAAAATACAAGCTAAGTCCAGAAAACCGGAGAGGTTGGTAGCTATCGGATTGCAGACCCCTGATCCCATACACCACAACTAACAGTAGCCGTGGGGGGTTCCTACGGTGCCCTAGACCCCTCGTCACAGCCGGAAAACTACATAAGCCTAAAGAAGGAAAGGGTAAATCTAAACTGTCCCAGAGCAGACCCCAAAGCAATAGACAGCCCCCAACATGTATTGTCGGTGAAAAACAGATGAAAACACAAACACAGACAGAAAGACAGGCTGAGCAAACGATGGGGCCCAACTAACTAGATAGGACAGGACAGAAAAGATGCTGGCTGCAATCTGCAAAAAACCCTACCAAAAATGTCCCAACCGTCTGATAGGGAAAAAGGCCCTGAAGTCGCTAGACTTCAAAATCACTATATCAGCACTCAGGTATATTCCGAAAACAGAGCAAAGAGATCAACTGATCATAGACAAAAATGGAATTCAGCCAGTCCCAACCAGGACTGGCTGAATACAAACACTAAGGAAACCAGACAAAATCTCATGGAATAATAGCAGGCAAAAACTTAGCTTTTAGTAGACAGGAACTAAGCTGAATGCAAGAGCTCAGAGCAGAAAGGGTCACCAGCAACCCTGCAGGGCGTCGGCTGCCTTATATCCACTCAGAAATTCCAGATGTCCAATCACACTCTGCCTGTTCAGATGACAGGTTCTTCCCATCCCAATCAATTTCACTACCTCTCTTCACCAGCAGAGGGAGTTCATCAGACATCAAAGGTGAAGGGGAGAATGAACTCACAACAATGTTGTATGAATGTAGTATATATGTAGTATGTATGTATGATGTTGTATGAATGTAGTATATATGTAGTATGTATGTAGTATGTATGTATGTTGTATGAATGTAGTATATATGAAGTATGTATGTAGTATGTATGTATGTATGTTGTATGAATGTAGTATATATGTAGTGTGTATGTAGTATGTATGTATGTATGTTGTATGAATGTATGAATGTAGTATATATGTAGTATGTATGCATTATGTAGTATGTATGTATGTTGTATGAATGTAATATATATGTAGCAAGTATGTGGTATGTATGTATGTTGTATGAATGTAGTATATATGAAGTATGTATGTAGTATGTATGTATGTTGTATGAATGTTTTATATATGTAGTATGCATGTAGTATGTATGTAGTATGTATGTTTTTTTTTTACATTCAACACATTAGCCGGATGATGGGACTACTACTGTCCCATCATTGGCTAATGTGTCAATCACTGTCATTGTAGCAGGCATAGCCCGATGGGACTTGTAGTCCCATCGGACGATGCCTGCACACACACACAACCCCCGGCAGCCCGCACAGACCCCCGGCAGCCCGCACAGACCCCCTGCAGGCCCGCACAGACTCCCAGAAGCCCGCACAGACCCCCGGCAGGCCCGCACAGACCCCCGGAAGGCCTGCACAGACCCCCAGCAGGCCCGCACAGACCCACGGCAGCCCGCACAGACCAATGGCAGGCCCACACAGACCAATGGCAGGCCCGCACAGACCCCCGGCAGGCCTGCACAGACCCCCGGCAGGCCTGCACAGACCCCCGGCAGGCCCGCACAGACCCCCGAGAGGCCCGTACAGACCCCGCCCGCACACACACATGCACAGTCTCTGCCCACGCACCACCCACACTCTTCTCCCCTCCCGAACTCGATGTGCAAGTAAAGAAAGGGTTTATTTTTATTCCAATGTTTGTGCCGCATTGACTTGCATGGGTTTCCGGTATCGGAATCGGCGATGCCCGATATTTTTGGGGTATCGGTCCGATCCAACCAGATCCGATATTTCCCAATATCGGAAGGTATCGCTCAACACTATCTGTGAGTGGTCACATGACTTCATGATGAACTCCTGTGAACTTTCTAATGCAGCGATGGTGCTGTAAGTGATATTGCTGGAGCTGATCTGCTCATGGATTCCGGTGAACTCTCCCACAGCAGCTAAGTGCTATATACTGCAGGAGCAATTACTTCTGGCTGTCTTTGCGCTCTCAAAGTCACAAATATCATCGTGGGACATTATAGATTATTATCTTCTTGGCGGATAGGTGAGGAATATTGTGGTCTATTATTTTCTTTTTGTTGCAGGAAACTTTGGCTTCAGTGGATTAGGTGTTCAGTAAATATGATTTAATTTAGATTCAATAAAAGGAGTCTGTGTCTTTATTTCGAATAAATGAGAAAATGGAAAACGTTCTTAAACCAATCTCTTGTCTGAGTCTCTTTCCTGCGCTCATAAGACCATTTTCCTTTTTCTCATTGCTCCTATCCTCCATTGGAGGTTTTCGGCTGGAGCTGCGGTGGAGACCTGACATCCTTGTCTGCCCCTAGGTTGCTTCTTAAGTGTTCCTTTATGACCGCTTATCACTGACTCTTATTATTTCAAATAAAGGACATTTTCTGTGTGTGTGCTTTTTCTAATATCACTATGGGATTAGTAATGGGGGTTTCTTATAGATGCCTCTACATTACTAACCTGAGGGCTTGATGTCACCTGACAATACAAAGGTGATATCAACCCCCAACCATTACTCCACTTGCCACCGCTAGAGGGCAAATGGGAAGAGTGAGGCTAAGTGCCAGATCTGACAGCTTTTTGATGGACAATACTCTATACTCCTCCTTCTAGACCTGTCCTCTGCCTTCGACACAGTTGACCACTGATCCTCTCTTCCTTTGGCTTCAAAGACCTCACCCTATCCTGGATCTCCTCATACCTCTCCAACCGCACATTCAGTGTCTCCCACTCCCACACTAACTCTTCATCCCACCCTCTCTCTGTTGGAGTCCCCCAAGGCTCTGTTATAGGACCCCTAATCTATACACTTGGCCTGGGGCAACTCATAAAGTCCCACGGATTCCAGTACCACCTTTATGCCGATGATACTCAGATCTACCTCTCTGGCCCAGACGTCACCTCTCTGCTCTCCAAAATCCCGGAGTGTCTATCAGCCATATCCTCCTTCTCCTCCCGCTTCCTCAAACCGAATGTGGACAAATCTGAACTGATCATCTTTCCCTCATCTCACAGATCTTCCTTACCTGACCTATCTATAACAATTGACGACATCACGCTTTCCCCCGTACCAGAGGTCCGCTGCCTCGGAGTAACCCTTGACTCTGCCCTATCCTTCAAACCGCACATCCAAGCTCTCTCCACATCCTGCCGCCTCCAGCTCAAAAATATTTCCAGAATCCGTCCCTTCCTCAACCCTCACTCTACTAAAATGCTTGTGCATGCCCTCATCATCTCCTGTCTCGACAACTGCAACATCCTTTTCTGTGGCCTCCCTGCTAACACTCTCCCACCTCTCCAGTCCATCCTTAACTCTGCTGCCTGACTAATTCATCTCTCTCCTCGCTACTCCTCCACTTCTCCCCTCTGCAAATCTCTTCACTGGCTCCCACTCCCTCAGCATATCCAATTCAAATTACTAATACTGACCTACAAGGCTATGTACATCCTGTCTCCTCCATATATCTCTGAACTAATCTCCCGATATCTTCCCTCACGTAATCTTCGATCCTCCCAAGACCTCCTTCTCTCCTCTACACTTATTCGCTCCTCACCCAACCTCCTCCAAGACTTCTCTCAAATAGCCCCTATCCTCTGGAATTCTTTGCCCCAACACGTCCGGCTATCAACCACACTCGGATCCTTCAGATGGAACCTGAAAACCCATCTCTAAAGGAAAACCTACAGCCTGCAATGATCCCCGCTGCCTCCTCACCACTACTGGAGCTACCGCCTCACCATCACTGGAGCTGCTGCAACCCCCCAACCTACTGTTTCCTTCCCCACCATCCTGTAGAATGTAAGCCCGAAAGGGAAGGGTCCTCTCTCCCCTCTATATCAGTCTGCGATTGTTAGTTTGGTTACTGTAAGTGATATCTGTAATTTGTATGTAACCCCTTCGCATGTACAGCACAATGGAATCAAAGGGCTATATAAATAAATAATAATATTAATTATAGATGCGCCTTTTCTGGGGCATCTGAGAGCTGATGTTTTTAGTCTGGGAGGGGGCCAATATCCTTGACCCCTTCCTAGGCTATTAATATCAGCTCACAGCTATCTGCCTAGTATTTGCTAGTTAGATTTTATAGGGCGTTCTATGTCAATTTTTTCAGGGGTCTCCCTGTAAACTAGCCAGTAAAGACTAAGCAAACAGCTGTGAGCTGATATTAGTAGCCTGGGAATCTTTATGGCTATTGGCTCCTTCCCAGAATATTAACATCAGCCCTCAGCAGTTGACTTTCCCTCTGCTGGTTATGAAAATTGTGCAGGAGCCCACACAATATTTTTGTAAAAATTAATAGTTGCTCTATGGTTACAGCCTATGTAGGTTCATTGTGTTAAAGCTCCTACATAGACTGGTTACAGTATGTGTGTGTACATGTGCCTGAGTGCATGTGTGTGTGTTTACTTACCAGATTAGTAATGAGGGTGTCTGCCTGTAACCTTTTCATTCCTAAACCTAAGGTTTGGTGTCAATGACAGCTGCTGACACCAAGTCCTAATCCCATTGCCCTTATGCTACTGCATCAGAATGTAAAATAAGGCATTGAACCAAGAAATTACATCACAAAACTTTTTTTAAATATCTTTATTTATCTCAAAAAAGCCTTCATTGCTGTACAAAAACGTGCCAAAAAAAGCAGCAAAATGTGAGGTTTTCCGGCAGCGTTTTTGCTGTTACGAGATGCAGAAGCCTTGCAGAAATTTCTGCAAGCAAATACTCAACGTACGCACATACCCTAAGCTTGGAGTCACACTAGCGATTTTAAAAATGGTCTAATTTTGTTTCTGCAAAGTCGGTCCAGTGTAATGCAAGTGTCATGCGTTTTTCATGCGAGTACAATCCGATTTTTAACACCTAAGATCCTAGTTACATTCTAATGCCGGTAACACACTTCCTGATATTTTCGGTACCGGAAAAAAATGGTACTGGATCTGTCATTGTTTGTGTGTATATTTCTTGTGGCACATGCTTGGCAACCATGTGCCGCCCGTGTGCCACATCAGTACAACAAGCCGGGTGTCAGGGAAGCAACGACAGTAAGTGCTGTTCCCAAGCGCTAGGTGCATTAAACAACTCTCATCATTCTTCCCTGCTCTGCCAGCAATCAGCACGAGCAGGGGAGAATGATGAGTGTTGTTTTCAAGTGAGAACAAAGACAGCAGGTGGTAGCTTTTGGGACTATTACTGCCATCAGCCTATGCCAGCTGCCACTTAAAGCAGTGAGAGCAGGAATGGCCAATGGGAGTATTTCTCACCCGCCACCTGCACTATAAATAAATAAATAAATACATTAAAAAGTGGCAGGGGCTCCCATGTATTTTTTGATAACCAGCCAGGCAAAACTCTCAGCTTGGGGCTGCAATCCTCAGCTGCCAGCTGCAGCAAGGCTGGTTATCAAGAAGAGAGGGGTCCACACGCCGTGTTTTTTAATTATTTAAAAAATGAATTAAAAAACAGAGTGGGGTCCCTCCCATTTTTGACAGCTAGTTTTACTAAAGCAGACAGCTTTGGGTTGGTATTCTTAGGCTGATAAGGGGTCATAGATTTTGACCCCTCCAACCTTAAAAAAAAAACCACCCAGAAAAGGCACATCTATTAGATGTGCCAATTCTGGCACTTTGCCTGGCTCTTCCCACTTGCCCTGTAGCGGTGGCAAGTGGGGTTCATAATTGTCGGGTTGATGTCACCTTTATATTGTCTCGTGACATCAAGTATGGAGAGTCATCTGTAAAACACCTATCCATTGCTAATCCTATAGTTATGTGGTAAATAAAGACAAAGCCAGAATAAAGTCCTTTATTTAAAATGAAACAAAACACACTTTTCCACTTTTATTTTAAAATAATAAAGACAGTTATACTCACCTAAAGCTTAATTCCACTGAATCCCTTGTTTACTGGAATAAAACTAAAATAAAAAAACAACAATATTCCTCACCTCTTTGTTGTTCTGCCCATGCTGTAATCCATGCCTGGGGATTAATAGTTTTCAACCTGGACGGTGCCATGATGCAGCCGTGGAAAAAAGTCACTGTGTTCACTGCAGATCACAATGAAAAATTCTCACAGTGATCTACAGTGAAGTCACTGAGCTTGAACTGTAGTGACCTCATCACTGACTTTGTCCCACAGTGCTGAGATCACCACAGTTCAGCCTAGCTGGTAACGCAGCCTCAGTGACCTGTGGTAACCTCGATGACGTCACCACTAGTCACTGAGGCTGTGCTCTCAGCAGCTCATTCACCTGGTGGTTCCTTCAAAATTACAATATCATCAAAATGTTAATTTATTTCAGTTCTTCGATAGAAAAAGTGAAACTCATATATTTTCATTGCAAACAGATTGATCTATTTCAAGTGTTTTTTTCTGTTAATGTTGATGATTAAGGCTTGCAGCCAATGAAAATCCAAAAGTCATTTTCTCAGTAAATTAGAATAATTAACAAAAAACACCTGCAAATGCTTCCTAAGCTTTTTAAAAGGTCCATTAGACTTTTTCTTTAGGTTTCACAATCATGGGGAAGACTGCTGGCTAGAGATGGGCGGACACCTGGATGTTCGAGTTCAGGGAGTTGGGACAAATAGTTACAAAAAGTTTGGGTTCGGGTACCAGAACAGTACCTGGACCTGAACACTAACCCGTACCCCATTCACTTCAATGGGGGCCCGAACATCCAGTGATTGCTGCGCTGTTATGTGTATAACAGTGCAGCAAACACCGCTTCAGATCGGTGGGGAAATACTCCCCACCGGTCAGCGAGCCGCAGTTCTGATGCTGTTAAAAGACAGCGGGAGCGCTCAGCTGTGATCGAAGGTATAAACTTTATCCTCGGTCACTGATGACAGCTGATGGGACTACAGCTCTCATAATCTGACACCTGCTACTGCTAATTACAGAGAGAGCAGGAGCAGCGGTTGTGAGTTTTCATCAGTCGCTCCTGCCCTATAAATAATTAAAAAAATCTGCCTGGGTTCCCCCGTATTTTTGATGACCAGCCAGGCAAAACTCACAGCAAGGGGCTGTAACCCTCAGCTGTCAGCTTCAGCCAGGCTAGTTAGCAACAAATAAAGGGATCCCCATGCTGGTTTTTTTTATTATTTAAATAAAAAAATTTAAAAAACAGCATGGGGTCCCCATCATTTTTACTCGTTGCTAAAGCAGACAGCTGGGGGCTGGTATTCTCAGGCTGGTAAGGGGCTATGGTTATTGCCCCCACAGCCTAAAAATAGCAGCCCGCAACTGCCCAGAAAAGGCACATCTATTAGATGCGCCAATTCTGGCGCTTTGCCAGGATCTTCTCACATGTCCTTTAGTGGTGTCAAGTGGCGTAATATTTGTGGGGCCCATGGCTTAGTAATGGAAAGGCGTCTATTAGACTCCCATCCATTACTAATCCTATATTTCTATTGTTTGTAAATAAAGACAAACCAGAATAAAGTCCTTTATTCAAATAAGACTAAACATAGTTTTCCATTTTTATTTCAACTCCTAATCCCAACGAAGTCCTCGAACTCCTGTAATTAAAAGTAAAATAAAAAAAAACAATATACCATACCTGTCCATCGTTCTGTCCCACACCATAATCCATGTTTGGGGGTGAACAGTTTTCAACCTAGACAGTGCCAAGATGCATCCGTCCAGGCTGAAAACCACTGGTGACTGAACTGCTGCAAGCACAGCCTCAGAGACCGGTGGTGACATCATTACCAGAGGTAACTTCTGGTCACTGAGCCTTCGTTCCCAGCCGAACTGAACTGCTATGACCTCCATGACATCCCTGCTACTAGCGTGAGACTTTTTCTGGGGTTGCTGAGATCTGACGTTTTTAGCCTGGGAGGGGGCAGTATCCATGACCCTTTCCTAGGCTATTAATATCAGCCCTCAGCTGTCTGCATAGAATTCACTGGTTATTATTTATAGGGGGACCCCACATCATTTTTTTAGGGTCCCCTATTTTAATAGCCAGTGAAGGCTAAGTATACAGCTGTGAGCTGATATATAGCCTGGGAAGCTCCATGGGCAATACCCCCTTCTCAGGCTATAAAAATGGGCCCCCAGCTGTCGCTTTCCTTCTGCTGGTTGTGAAAATTGCACGGGAGCCTACACCATTTTTTTTCCACAAAATAATCTTTTGTCAATTAAATATACGTACAGTAATTTGCACACACACTGTACTAATTTTATTTGTCCCAGACATCTATATATCTCTCCATGGATGGATGCAGGGAGGGATGGATGGAAATATAGCTGAATGGATGGAGGGATAGATGTGTGGATGAGGATTTGATGACTGGAGGGATGAATGAGGGATGGATGGAGATACAGCTGAAGAGATGGATGTGTGGATGAGGGATGTGTGGATGAGGGATGTGTGGATGAGGGATGGATGGAGGGATGGAAATATAGCTGGATGGATGGAGGAATGGATGAGTGGATGAGGGATGGATGAATGAGGGATGGATGGAGATATAGCTGGACGGACGGATGGATGGATGTGTGAATGGGAGATGTGTGGATGAGGGATGGATGGAGGGAGAGAGGGATGGATGGATGGAAGGCAGGAAATGCAGCTGAACGGATGGATGGATGGATGTGTGGATGAGGGATGGATGGCTGAAGAGATGGATGAATGAGGGATGGATGGATGGAAATATAGCTGGATGGATGGAGGGATGGATGAGGGATGGATGAATGAGGGATGGCTGGATGAATGAAGATATAGCTGGATGGATGGAGGGATGGATATGTGGATGAGGGATGGATGGAGGGAGGGATGGATGGAGGGAAGGAAGGGTGAAGGATGGATGGATGAATGA
Source organism: Dendrobates tinctorius (assembly GCF_039654945.1). NCBI lineage: Eukaryota > Metazoa > Chordata > Amphibia > Anura > Dendrobatidae > Dendrobates > Dendrobates tinctorius. The sequence goes on along the minus strand of NW_027361948.1, from coordinate 2,274,150 downwards.
GGGATGGATGAGATATAATTGGACAGATGGATGGGTGACTGGAATCCATATTGTCTCACACTGTAGTCCAATTTGCTGTAATCTGTGTTATATGTGCTCTTCAGCAAGAATGGTTGGATCATGCCATCGCTCAGGCTGAGATGCAGTGAAGAATGAGCTGCAGCGAGTGGGCCCCTGAACTGCAGTGCTCACCGCTAGCACAATGAGAAAAAGTCTCACTGTGCACAAGTGAGTTCACTGTGATAAATTTCTCCCAGTGAACTGAGATTAACTTGCCCCTGCACCGTGAGACTTTCTCACGGTGAAAGCGGGGATCTCACCGAGGTCACCGCAGTTCAGCCCGACAGGGAACAGAGCCTGAGTGACCAGAGGTTACCTCAATGATGTCACCACCGGTCACTAAGCCTGCGCTCACAGCCACTCAGTCACCAGCAGTTTTCAGCCTGGATGCACACATCTTCACACCGTTAGGGTTGAAAACTGTTCATCCCCCAGACATGGATTAAGGCGTGGGACAGAATGACAGACAGGTATGGTATATTATTGTTTTTTATTATACTTTTATTACAGGAGATTGAGGGCTTTGCTGGGATTAGGTGATTAAATAAAAATGGAAAACTGTGTTTAGTCTTATTTGAAATAAAGGACTTTATTCTGGCTGTGTCTTTATTTACAATACAACTATAGGATTAGTAATGGAAAGGTGTCTTATAGATACCTTTCCATTACTAAGCTGTGGGCTTGATGTCCCCTGAAAGGAGACATCAACCCCACAAATATTACCCCACTTGCCACCGCTACAGGGCAAGTGGGAAGAGTCAGGCAAAATGCCAGAATTGGCGCATCTAATAGATGCACCTTTTCTGGGCAGCTGCAGGCTGCTATTTTTAGGCTGGGGAGCAATAACCATAGCCCCTTACCATTCTCATAACACCAGCCCCCAGCAGTCTGCTTTAGCAAGGTTGGTTGTTAAAAATGGGGGGGACCCCACACCGTTTTTTAATTATGTATTTAAATAATTAAAAAAAACAACATGGGGACCCCTCTATTCTTGCTATATTGCCTTGCTGAAGTTGACAACTTAGGGTTGCAGCCCTCTGCTGTGAGATTTGTCTGGCTGGTTAGCAAAAATACAGGGGTACAGGGGAACCCACACCATTTTTTTTATTATTTATTTACAGCGCAGGAGCGGCAAATGAAAACTCCCATCCGCTGCTCCTGCTCTCACTATAATTAGATGTAGCAGGTGTCAGATCATGGGAGCAGCAGTCACATCATCTGACACCAGTGACCAAAGGTAAAGTTTTTACTTCTGATCACAGCTGAGCACTCCTGCTGTCTTTTGACAGCGTGGGAACCATGGCTCTCTGACAGGCGGGGAGGATTTCCCCACCAATCAGAAGCGGTGTTTGCCGCGCTGTCATGCACATGACAGCAAAACAAACACCCGGTGTTCGGGCAGCCAAACCCGAACAGTAACATGGACTTCCTGGTGAAGTCTGTGTTCGGTGTCCGTGCCCTAACACTACATGTTCAGTTTGGACGCCGAACTTTACTGTTCGGGTTCTCTCATCGCTACTGCTGACTTGACAGATGTCAAGAAGGCAGACATTGACACACTTCACAAGAAGAGTAAGCCACAAAAGGTCATTGCTAAAGAAGCTGGCTGTTCACAGAGTGCTGTATCCAAGCATATTAATGGAAAGTTGAGTGGAAGGAAAAAGTGTGGTAGAAAAATTTGTACAAGCAACCGGGATAACAGCGGCCTTGAAAGGATGGTTAAGAAAAGGCCATTCAAAAATTTGGGGGAGATTCACAAAGAGTGGACTGCTGCTGGAGTCATTGATTCAAGAGCCACCACACACAGACATATCCAGGACATGGGTTACAAGTGTCACATTCCTTGTGTCCAGCTACTCATGACCAATAGACAACGCCAGAAGCGTCTCACCTCGACCAAGGAGAAAAAGAACTGGACTGTTGCTTAGTGGTTCAAGGTGTTTTCAGATGAAAGTAAATTTTGCATTTCATTTGGAAATCAAGGTCCCCGAGTCTGGAGGAAGAGTGGAGAGGCACACAATCCAAGCTGCTTGAGATCTAGTGTGAAGTTTCCACAATCAGTGATGGTTTCGGGAGCCATGTCTTCCGCTGTTGTAGGTCCACTGTGTTTTATCAAAACCAAAGTCAGCGCAGCCATCTGCCAGGAAATTTTAGAGCACTTCATGCTTCCCCCTGCCGTCAAACTTTTTGGAGATGGAAATTTCATTCTCCAGCAGGACTTGGCACCTGTCCACATTGCCACTAGAGATTTTTTCATAGCGTTTTTAACCTATGATAAGTATTGACAGAATATTAAGTTTAAGTTTTAATGTTATGGCTAATAAGAGTATATAGGCAAGTGAACAAAATTATATTTTTAAATCTGTATCAATCAATTTCAGCAATCTCCTTCAGATGTTCATTATTCTTGCAAATTGTTAATCAGGAGATGAACTGTAGGTCTAAAATGGCATCTGCTGTGTATGGCAACCAGAGACTGGAAAAAAAATGTTATATAAGCCCAAAACTGTACAATACGTTTATCTAAAAGCTATTTAAAATAATGAGCATGCAGAAAGGTTCTTTGTCACTTGAAGATCAAATAAACACATTTTATAATTGTTGTAAAAAGGAATTTGTATCATAAAGTAGGCTGTTTGGCTGCCAGTGACAGTTACATATTTGCAGTATATATAATTAATTTGATTCAAGTTTAAGATTACAAATACAAGCATTGTAAATGTTTCAAGTAATAGCTTTTCTGCTTCATATTATGATTTTAAGATAAATAATGTATATTTCATTTTTCATTTAGTCATTTTAGCCTTTTTTTTACAATAATGCTATGTAAAAAAGGAGATTTAATGATAATTAAACCACAATAAGTCCTTTCTGTTGCATATCAAACACACAGTTATTGTTAATTAACATTATTTGCTATATTTAAAGATTCTAGAGTTTAACGTATCTTTTGAAACTCAAATTCGCCGAGTTCTCCAAATTTCCCTCAAATATTTGATTATCATTGACTAAATTTGGACAAATTGCATAATTTGAAAACCTCCAATTGCATGGATAATACGTGTAGAACACTGTGAATTTCCCCTTTCATCAATTTTGAGCATTCTAATGCAAATACAACCTTTTTAATGTCCAAATGACTACAACCTATAAGGCTAGATACTGGATGAAAATCACAAGCAACCATCCGTGTTTTTAACAAAATACTGTGGGATCAGACTTGTTAGGTTACCTAAATAGAATAAAATGTCTAAAAATTATGCATTTTTGGGTAGAAAATGTATTCATTACTGTTATTTATAGACATGTAGTACTAATGTAAGACGCTGTGGCATTTTCACTTGATAGGATACAGCAGTCCCTTTTTTCTAAATGAAAAAGTGATAGCTTTTTTGTAAGCCATCCAAAAAATATTATTTTAATTTAGAAGACAAAGTAGAAGTAGTGTACTGTTTTGATTGTGAAATAGCATTTGCCTCGCAGCTAGAAGGGACAATAATTATCCATTTTGGGGGGTCCTTCACTGGTTTGCAACACAAAGTGTTTAGGCAATTGCAAAGGATTTTTATCAAGCTATTAGTGATGAGCGAGCACTGAGATGCTTGGATGCTCGTTGCTCAGATCGATCAAATTGGAATGCTCGGGTGCTCGACCCTAGCAACAAGCCCAATTTAAGTCTATGGGAAACCCGAGCATTTTGGCGGTTGCAGCTGAAAAGAGGAAATCGGAAAACCAGGGGAAGAGTCTTGAGGAGATCATTTGCATATTCCCAGTGCCTTCTGGGATAAGTGAAGAGTCTCCGCGAGCTCAACGATCACTGGGTTTTGGCGGTTGCAGCTGAAAAGAGGAAATCGGAAAACCAGGGGAAGAGTCTTGAGGAGATCATTTGCATATTCCCAGTGCCTTCTGGGATAAGTGAAGAGTCTCCGCGAGCTCAACGATCACTGGGTTTTGGCGGTTGCAGCTGAAAAGAGGAAATCGGAAAACCAGGGGAAGAGTCTTGAGGAGATCATTTGCATATTCCCAGTGCCTTCTGGGATAAGTGAAGAGTCTCCGCGAGCTCAACGATCACTGGGTTTTGGCGGTTGCAGCTGAAAAGAGGAAATCGGAAAACCAGGGGAAGAGTCTTGAGGAGATCATTTGCATATTCCCAGTGCCTTCTGGGATAAGTGAAGAGTCTCCGCGAGCTCAACGATCACTGGGTTTTGGCGGTTGCAGCTGAAAAGAGGAAATCGGAAAACCAGGGGAAGAGTCTTGAGGAGATCATTTGCATATTCCCAGTGCCTTCTGGGATAAGTGAAGAGTCTCCGCGAGCTCAACGATCACTGGGTTTTGGCGGTTGCAGCTGAAAAGAGGAAATCGGAAAACCAGGGGAAGAGTCTTGAGGAGATCATTTGCATATTCCCAGTGCCTTCTGGGATAAGTGAAGAGTCTCCGCGAGCTCAACGATCACTGGGTTTTGGCGGTTGCAGCTGAAAAGAGGAAATCGGAAAACCAGGGGAAGAGTCTTGAGGAGATCATTTGCATATTCCCAGTGCCTTCTGGGATAAGTGAAGAGTCTCCGCGAGCTCAACAATCACTGGGTTTTGGCGGTTGCAGCTGAAAAGAGGAAATCGGAAAACCAGGGGAAGAGTCTTGAGGAGATCATTTGCATATTCCCAGTGCCTTCTGGGATAAGTGAAGAGTCTCCGCGAGCTCAACGATCACTGGGTTTTGGCGGTTGCAGCTGAAAAGAGGAAATCGGAAAACCAGGGGAAGAGTCTTGAGGAGATCATTTGCATATTCCCAGTGCCTTCTGGGATAAGTGAAGAGTCTCCGCGAGCTCAACGATCACTGGGTTTTGGCGGTTGCAGCTGAAAAGAGGAAAACCAGGGGAAGAGTCTTGAGGAGATCATTTGCATATTCCCAGTGCCTTCTGGGATAAGTGAAGAGTCTCCGCGAGCTCAACGATCACTGGGTTTTGGCGGTTGCAGCTGAAAAGAGGAAATCGGAAAAACCAGGGGAAGAGTCTTGAGGAGATCATTTGCATATTCCCAGTGCCTTCTGGGATAAGTGAAGAGTCTCCGCGAGCTCAACGATCACTGGGTTTTGGCGGTTGCAGCTGAAAAGAGGAAATCGGAAAAACCAGGGGAAGAGTCTTGAGGAGATCATTTGCATATTCCCAGTGCCTTCTGGGATAAGTGAAGAGTCTCCGCGAGCTCAACGATCACTGGGTTTTGGCGGTTGCAGCTGAAAAGAGGAAATCGGAAAACCAGGGGAAGAGTCTTGAGGAGATCATTTGCATATTCCCAGTGCCTTCTGGGATAAGTGAAGAGTCTCCGCGAGCTCAACGATCACTGGGTTTTGGCGGTTGCAGCTGAAAAGAGGAAATCGGAAAACCAGGGGAAGAGTCTTGAGGAGATCATTTGCATATTCCCAGTGCCTTCTGGGATAAGTGAAGAGTCTCCGCGAGCTCAACGATCACTGGGTTTTGGCGGTTGCAGCTGAAAAGAGGAAATCGGAAAAACCGCGCGCCTATCGGCGCGCGAAATTTGGCTCATCTTTCATCGTTTTTAAGAAATCTCAAGATGGAAGAGGCCAGGAGCCATTTGGTGAGCTGCATTTCTTGCTACATGTTCACAGATTTACCAGTGGAAAAGCCAAACTTCACATGCCACAAATGCAAGCTTGTGTCCCTGTTGGAGGAAAAGTTGCAAAATCTCGAAGAGAGGTTAGCTACGTTGAAGATCATTAAGGAAGGTGAAGAGTTCTTGGACAGAGCAGAATTATCTCTTCATGTTACAGAAAGAGAAGAAATTCGAAGTACACCTGAAGAAACAGAGGAATGGAGACATGTGACCCAGGGAAGCAGGAGGATCAGGAGGCAGTCAGCACCCATACTGCTCAGAAACCAGTACCAGGCTCTCACGCAGGAAAACGATGAAGAAATATATCAGGATAAGACTTTGCCAACAAACAGCAACCTTGTACGCCTTCAGAGTCCTCCTGGATGGAGAAAGAAAAATGTTGTGAAGAAGAAACGGAGAGTAGTGGTCATGGGGGATTCCCTGCTGAGAGGAACAGAGGCCGCTATCTGCAGACCGGATATAACTACAAGAGAAATGTGCTGTCTTCCAGGTGCAAAAATTAAAGATGTGTCTGACAGGATATCAGGACTATTCAGACCTACAGATGACTACCCATTCCTGCTACTACATGTGGGGACAAATGACACCACAAGAAACGACCTGGAAATCATCTGCAGAGACTTTGAAGACTTAGGCAAGAAAGTGAAAGAACTGGGAGCGCAGGTGGTCTTCTCTTCCATCCTCCCAGTGGATGGCCATGGAACAAGGAGGTGGAATAAGATTCTGCAGGTGAACAACTGGCTACGTCGATGGTGCCGTCAGCAAGGATTTGGATTTCTGGATCACGGAGTGAACTACTTATACGATGGACTACTTGCTAGAGATGGGGTGCACCTTACGAAGACTGGAAAGCATGTATTTGGAAGTCGCCTTGCTACACTTGTAAGGAGAGCTTTAAACTAGAACAACATGGGAAGGGAAGCAAAAGACCAGAAAAAGCCATACACCTGACAAATGCTATTGAGAACTCTGCTATTAGAAGTGGAAAGGAAGAACAAAGACGAAAGAATCTAATTAATAAAAATATTGGAGAAAGAGAAACCAATCACAAACTAAAATGTTTCTATACTAATGCACAAAGCATGGGCAACAAACAAGGAGAATTGGAACTACTAACACAGGAACAGAAATATGATGTAATTGGAATCACTGAAACTTGGTGGGACAATACACATGATTGGAATACAAGACTAGAAGGATACAACTTATTTGCAAGAAACAGACTTGATAAACGAGGAGGGGGTGTCGCATTGTATGTTCGAAATGAGTATATCTGCACAGAGATTGAAGCTTCAGAGACTGGGAGTTCTGTGGAAACTGTTTGGGTAAGAATACAAGGACAGAACAATGGAAAGGACACCATTGTAGGCATTTACTACAGGCCACCTGTGCAAGCCTTATATATAGATGAACTCTTTATGCATCAGATGGCCAAGTTCTCCAAAAAATATGACATAGTTGTCATGGGAGATTTCAACTATCCAGACATTTGTTGGGAATCTCTCTCAGGCAAAACTAACAGGTCAAGGAAATTCTTATCCTCTCTTGCTGACAACTTTATCTTCCAAAAGGTAAGGGAGAAAACAAGGGGAACTGCTACCTTGGATCTAATCCTTATAAACAGGGAGGAAATGGTTGAGGAGGTAAAAGTGGCTGGGACCCTAGGAGGTAGCGACCATGCTATTTTAGAATTTTGGATTACTAGAGGTGGAAGACCTGTGAAGACTCAGACGTCAAGGTTAGATTTCAGAAAGGCAGATTTTAAGGGATTCAGAAAGAGAATTGGAGGGATCCAATGGCTGGATATCCTTAAAGACAAAAATGTCCAGGAAGGATGGGAAATCTTGAAAAATGAAATTCTCAAAGCACAGTTGTTAACAATTCCGAAAAAAGGGAAGAATAGGAAGCATTTAAGGAAACCAGGATGGATGAACACAGAACTTAAGCACATGCTAAAAAGGAAGAAAAAAATGTTTATAAAATGGAAAGAGGGAGGCATATCTAAAGAAGAATATAATGCTGTCTGCAGAACCTGCAGGGCACAAATCAGATTAGCTAAAGCTGAAAATGAACTGAGGCTTGCAAGAGATGTCAAAAGCAATAATAAAGGATTTTGGGGATATGTCAAAAGTAAAAGAAAAGTCAAAGATGCTATAGGATTTTTACAGGATGAAAATGATGAAATGGTAAGACAGGATGTTGAGAAGGCTGAACTTTTAAATTCCTATTTTGCATCTGTTTTCTCTCAGAAAGGAAATGCAACATCAACTGTTATTCACTGTCCTATTAAGGGAATAGAAGAATCCAGGATATCTATAAACAGAAAGATAGTGAGGAAACACTTAGCTAACCTAAATGAATTCAAGTCTCCAGGTCCAGATGAATTACACCCCAGAGTACTGAAGGAGATAGCAGAAGAAATTTTTGAACCCCTCTCCATAATCTTTGAAAATTCTTGGAGAACAGGAGAAGTGCCAGAAGACTGGAGAAGAGCAAATGTTGTTCCTATCTTCAAAAAGGGGAAGAAGGTGGACCCAGGCAACTATAGGCCGGTGAGTCTGACTTCTATACCAGGAAAGATCTTTGAACAAATTATTAAACAACATGTATGTCAATACCTGGATAAGAATGAAGTGATTAAACAGAGTCAGCATGGGTTTCTAACTAATAAGTCATGTCAGACTAACTTAATTTCCTTCTATGACGGTATCACTGATTGGGTGGATCAAGGAAATGCTGTAGATATAGTATATCTTGACTTCAGCAAAGCATTTGACAAAGTCTCTCATACAATCCTTATTGAAAAAATGACTAAGTATGGAATGGACAAGGCAACTGTTAGGTGGATTCATAACTGGCTTAGTGATCGGACCCAAAGAGTGGTCGTAAATGGCTGTACATCCAGTTGGAAGAATGTCTCAAGTGGGGTACCACAGGGCTCTGTCCTGGGCCCTGTATTGTTCAACATCTTTATCAATGATTTAGATGAAGGAATTGAGGGTAAACTGATTAAATTTGCTGATGACACAAAGCTAGGAGGGATAGCTAATACTAGAGAAGAGAGAGAGAGGATTCAAAAAGATTTAAATAAACTGGAGAAGTGGGCAGCAACTAACAGAATGGTTTTTAACAGGGAGAAATGCAAAGTACTACATCTGGGCAATAAAAATGAAAAAAGCATATATAGAATGGGAGGAATAGGGCTAAGTGACAGCACATGTGAAAAAGACTTGGGTATACTAATAGATCACAGACTGAATATGAGTCAACAGTGTGATGCAGCAGCAAAAAAGGCAAATGCAATTCTAGGATGTATTAACAGAAGCATACAGTCTAGATCACGTGAAGTCATTATTTCCCTCTACTCCTCTTTGGTCAGACCTCATCTGGAATATTGTGTCCAGTTTTGGGCACCACATTTTAAAAAAGACATCAACAAACTGGAGCAAGTTCAGAAAAGAGCGACCAGAATGGTGACCGGTCTGCAAACCCTGTCTTATGAGGAAAGGTTGCAGGATTTGGGAATGTTTAGTTTGCAAAAGAGAAGACTGAGAGGAGACTTAATAGCTGTCTACAAATATCTAAAGGGCTGTCACATTGTAGAAGGATCAACTTTATTCTCATTTGCACAAGGAAAGACTAGAAGCAATGGGATGAAACTGAATGGGAAGAGACACAGATTAGATATTAGAAAAAACTTTTTGACAGTTAGAGTGATCAATGAGTGGAACAGGCTGCCACGAGAAGTGGTGAGTTCTCCTTCAATGGAAGTCTTCAAACAGAGGCTGGACAGACATCTGACTGGGATGATTTAGCGAATCCTGCTTTGAGCAGGGGGTTGGACCAGATGGCCCAGGAGGTCCCTTCCAACTCTACGATTCTATGATTCCCAGGTCACAGCTGTGAACAATGTTGTCAGAGTCTTTCGCCACTTTTACAGGAGCACAATAAAACATACAAAAACAAAATCAAAATGGATATTCCTGGGAAATACAGTATGTTAAGGAATATCCTTTCCAGGGTAATGACTTGTACTGTATATAAGGCAAAATATATAGCCCAAAACAAAAATGTTCTTCCACCACTTGTGCTATGTTCACACATAGCGTTTTTTATGTGTTTTTCAACTTTAGCATTGCTTTTAACCAAGAGAAATGCATTCACAGGAAAATGTCATTTGAACATTTTACAACCTTATCTCGCCATGTGGTGTGTGACACATCATCAGACACATCCTGTTTTGTTTATTAAAGAGGGACTCTGAAAGTCACAAAGCCTATTTTAATAGGGCCAGCAGTCGGCCCTCAGTATTCTTAGAGAGCCATCAGCTGGCTATGCTTTGTTGTTCCCATTATTAAACAGTTAAAAAAAATCTCCAGCATGAAACTCCATTTCAGAAAAAAATCCAATATTTTATTGATAACATACTTAAAAATCCAGCATCAAAAATGGAAAGAAATGATGACAAATGGGGTCCCTGGTGGTCTGAAACCAATGCATTGGTATGGTCAGCAAGGTACTCCATCACCATCTTCCAAAACTTTTCACTCCTTGTGATAGTACAGAAAAGCGGGAGGGTGATGCTAATTATGGCATCATCGCCGCTCACCATTTTGGTGGACTCCTCAAAATTTTGTAGGATAGTGCATATGTCTGATATCCATGTCCACTCCTGAGGTTTTATATGTGGAGTCTGAACTGAATACCAATAGCCTTGTTGATGCTGGTAGTCAACAACCGCCCACTTCTGCTCACAAATCCTTTCCAACATATGCAGTGTAGAGTTCCAACGCGTGGAGACTTCACACACCATTTGGTGAGTCGGAAGCTGCAAAGGCTGCTGAAGCACGGCAAGGGCTGCAGAAGCTGTAGCTGACTTTCTAAAATGGGCACACAGGTGGCATCCTTTCACAAGCAGATCCGGCAGCTCCGGGTGGTTTTTTAGAAACCGCTAAACTAAGAGGTTAAGCACATGGGTCAGGCATGGTACGTATGTGAGCTCGCCTCGTCTCAGAGCCGCCACCAGGTTCTGGCCATTGTCACACACCACCATACTTGGCTGTAGGTTCAGTGGTGTCAGCCATAGATCTGCCTACTCTTTCAGAGCTATCCACAACTCTTCAGCATTGTGTGGTTTGTCACCTAAGCATATTAGCTTCAGCACAGTCTGTTGCCACTTGGCTGAGGCAGTGCTGCAGTGCTTCCAGCTTGTGAATGATGTGGTCATTTTGGAGATGGAGGCTGAAGAGGAGGAGGAGGTGCAGGAGCTGCAGACTGTGGGGGCAACCATGACTGACACAGGGCCCACAATCATTGGTGTCGGGAGGACATGTTCCATCCCAAGGTCTGACTGGATCCTGGCTTCCACTATGTTAACCTAGCATGTCATCAGCGAGATGTACCATCCCTGCCCAGAAGCACTTATCCATGTGTCTGTGGTTAGATGGACTTTCACAGTAACAGCATTGTTCAGGGCACGGGTAACGTTGTGGGACATAAACTTGTGTAATGCCAGGATGGCATACCAGGAGAAATAGTTGCGGCTAGGGACTGAGTACCTTGGGACAGCGGCCACCATCAGGTTTTGGAAAGCTTCTGTCTCCACGCATCTAAAAGGCAGCATTTCAAGTGCAAGCAGATGATAAATGTGTGAATTTAGTACTGTGACCTGTGGGGCGTTGGCTGTGCATTTACACTTGCATTCCAATGACTGGGGTATGGACAACTGAAGGCTGTGCTGGGACAAGGACATGGACATGCTTGATGGTCATGCTAGCAGAGTGTGGGCAATGACAGGTGCAGGACAGGAGGCATCTTCACATGCACTATAGACAGGGGATTGGCTTGCATGCACAACAGTGAAAGAAGCAGTGGTGTCAACCAAAGACACTGTTCCAGGAGCCTGGGGTTCAGCCCACAAAGTCGGGTGCTTTGCTGCCATGTGCCTGATGATGCTGGTGGTGGTCAGGCTGGTAGTTTTGCAACCCCTTCTGATGCGGGCATGGCAGGTTGTGCAAATGGCCTGTTTGGGGTTATCAGCAGACTCTTTAAAAAATAACCAGACTCTGGAAGACCTAACAGTGGGACTGGCAACTTCCGTCATGTTGGTGTTACGGGGGATGGTTGCCTTCCTTCTGTCTGCAGCCACCACACTGCTTCTTCCTTCCTGTTGGGGTGCTATGCCTCCCTCCCCCTGTGTGTTGCTGTCCTCGCTCTGCATGTCCTCCTGCCAGGCTGGGTCAGTTAATATATCATCCACCACCTCGTCTTCCATTTCTGCACCCTGGTCCTCCTCCTGACTTTCTTGCAATTGTTTCTCATCATCGTTTACCTGTTCTGACACGTTCCCACTGTTGCCTTCGTGTGACCGTGGCTGCTGAAATATTTGGGCATCGCTACATGCAATCTCATCTTTCCCAGCTTCAAGTGGACCAGGCGAGAGGCCTGAATCTATAAAAGGAAAAGTGGACAGCTCTTTGAAGTGTCCTAGTGTAGGATCAGTTGTCTCTGAGAACTCAGCATGGTGTGAGGAAGGAGGATCAGGTTGAGGAATATGCGGTCCAGACTCACAGCTACTCAGACTTGACAGTGCGTAAGACAGGGTGTTGATGGTGGTGGCAAAGTGACTGGAAGCATTATCCGCTATCCAACAATAACCTTTTGACACTGCTCTAGGTTCAATAGTGGTGTGCTGCTGCGGTCCCCTAGTAATTGGGACAGGAAGGTCAAGTGAGAAGATGTGGGTGTTTGTTGTGACTTAATTTTAGCTTGCCCACGGCCCCAGCCTCTGCATGCACCATCACCATTACGTCCACTTCCCCATCCCTTGCCATGCGCCTTGCCCATATTAAATGGACTACAATATTTTACACGTTCACTACAAATGGCTGAATTTGGAGCAAACTTATGTGAGATCCGTGTGCAGGAAAACCAGAGTTTAAAATAGCTGTAGGTAATAATTTTTTTTGAGCAAACTGGTGTCAATAACTAGGCTAAGACACAGGAAAAACAGTTGAATGGAGGCCTCAAATGCCACAATTTGTTGACCACAGATAGATGAGGCATGTGACGGAGATTCCACATTGTAAAATATGTGGCCTGTATTTTTTTTTGCAGCAAAATAGTGTTTATAATTGGAGTAACACACAGCAAAAACAGTTGAATGGAGGTCTCAAATGACACAATTTATAGCCCACAGATAAATGAGGCATGTGACGGAGATACCACACTGTAAAATATATGGCCTGGATTTTAATTTTTTTTTTTTACAGAAAAATAGTGTCCCTAACTAGGGTAGCACACACAAAAACAGTTCAATGTAGGCCTGACATGACACAATTTTTAGCCCACCAATAGATGAGGCGTGTGATGGAGATACCGCACTGTAAAATATGTGACCTGTATTTTTATTTTTTTACAGGAAAACAGTGTCAAGAACTAGGGTAACACACAGAAAAAACAGTTGAATGGAGGCCTGAAATGCCGCAATTTTTAGCCCACAGATAAATGAGGCGTGTGACGGAGAGACCACACTTTCAAATACCTGGCCTGTATTTTTTTGTTTTAGTCAGTAAAATTGTGTCAATACATAGGCTAAATCACAACAAAAACAATTCTATGTTGGCCTGAAATGGCACAATTTTGAGCGCAATGATATGTGATCCATGTGGCAGACAATACCCCGTGGACAATAACTTCCCTGTAGCTAAATTTTTTTTTGGCAGCTACAAATTTTTTTTGGCAGCCAAATGGCATCAAGAAATTGTATAAGGCACTCCAAAATACATTTACAGTACCACAAAAATGGTGGAATTTTCTGCACACTCATATGTGATTGCTGAGAAGGGCAAACCCGTTTACAATAGCTGGGTTTTCATGCTGTACTATGAAAAGGATCTGGCGTATTCTGCAGTGTCAAGAAGCAAATGGAGAAAAAAGTGTGCTCTGGATTGCTTCTGAATAAAATAATCAGGATTAAGATGAAAAAAAATTATTCTTGGCCACTGATATCAGGGGCTATGTATATATACGGTCACTATATAATAGGCAGCAGCAGCGGACAATAATGGAATGGACCCTCTTGATGTATGCAATGAAGTATGCCACATACAATGCCTGCCTGACTAACACTGATATCTATATACCCACATACAGTGCCTGCATGCCTTGCACTGATATGTATATACCCACATATACTCCCTGCTTACCTAGCACTGCAATCTATATACCCCGTAATTAGTCCCTAGAAGGACTGTTGATTTATCTGGATTTGTGTATTCTATTGGTATACCCACAGTAACTGTATACCCCACCTATTCTGTCCCTATCGCTGCAGCAACTCTCCCTACACTGGTGATTCCTGGGCTGACTGGGAAAAGCAGGGCGGCGCCAGGTCTGATATAGACCTGAGGACACTGTGCGGCCAGCCAATCACTGTAATGCCACAACCAACATGGCTGCAGCATTACAGTGCATTGCAGACAATCCCTGCATGTTGATTAGCACTCTAAAGAGTGACAAATATGCAGGGCGGGGACCCAAGCTCCAGCCGAATAATCCCAGAAATGCTCAGCGCTCACCGAGCACTGCGAGTACAGCGATGCTTGGGCGAGTACCGAGCATTACCGAGTTTGCTCACTCATTACAACAAGCTCTCCAAAAATTATCCCTTTTTCTGGGGGAAAACAGTGGCACTATTTTGAAAGTGTAGATGTTATTAAATGTTGATATCAAGCTTTTTAAAAATTAATCCTGTTTTGTGACCTGTTTCTTGAGGGTACAAAAACATGTAAGTACATCTCCCAGAATCAATAGTATTGCCTAGCACTATAAACCACAGTGGGAAGATAGGAGGTGTGTGGCTGTGTAGTAGCTGTAGCAGAAGTAACATGTTAGAACGTTAAGCTGTGCCAGACAATGAGATGATTGGCAGTTTAAGGTCAGAAATTTCAACTCTGGGAACAGCAGTGTATTCTAGCTCTATAAAGTACAGAGGGAAGCCAGGAAATATGTGGCTTTCCAGTGGCTGCAGCAGAAGCAGAATTGTTAAGAAGGGGCAGGCAAGGAGATGCTAGCCAGTTTAGGGACAGCAAAGGCAGCCTCAGTAGCAACAGCACAGTCTAGCACTATGGAAAGCAGTGGGAAGCTTGGAAGTAAGTAGCTGGTGTAGCTGGGCAATGGCTTTGGCAGAAGCAGCCCTGTACAGAGTAAAGACAGGGCATGCAAGGGGATGCTTGGCAGTATAGATTACATGCTGGACAGAAATGGATGCCCAGCAGAATGGGATCCATCAGCACTGTCAACAACAGAATGATGTAGACAACAGTCAAAAGACAGTCATGCAAGCAAACAGATGTCAGTGCATGAGAGTCTGCACAGATACAAGCCTGGATTGATTTTGTCAAATGGTATGTCTTTCAAGCTTGTGGCAGGTAACCTGGTCAGCTTTGGAGTGACAAATTCATTAGCTATGTTAAGTAGTCTTTTTGACACAGCACTGGAGACTGGACATAAGAGAACTCTTATAGCAAAATGGGCCATTTCTTACTGCTGGTCCAATTTGTTAACAAAGAAACTAGGGTGCACCTATGATGGAATAATAAAGAGAAACACCAAGCTAAATGTACATCAGAGTGCTACACTCTGTATGGCAGACAAAGTACATGTAAAAGGGAGAAAAAGATAAAAACAAAAATTGGTGTGCACACCTGATACATAATCAAAGAATACAAAACTTTAGTTAATAATTATGGATACACAAATCCATTAAAAACATTTAAAAACATGTAAACACAACAAAATCCTTATCCAACATCCCTGGTACTATATAAAATGCCTAAATGGCCACAAATATAGTAAGGAGCAATGAACAAACAATATTTGTAAGACTATTTATTGGTATATGCATATATTCACCCCTATGTAGAATGGAAATAATAATCATGCATGGTATAGAGGCCACACATAGACCGGGTGGTCCAATTTGTTGACACAGAAATCCATGGGATTGGGACTGAAGGTATCTGGTACCACTAAACCCATCTAGTCCAGATGGTGCTTATAAGTTTGCAAAAGTTAGGCAGGTTGTTGAAGTAGTAGAAAAAAAAGACAACTGGATTATCGTTTCTAATATACTGCTAGAGTTGCTGCTGCTTCAGCTTTTTGCAGCCGTAATGCTGGCATAAATAGGGAAACATTGTGCTTTGTGGATCACAATGGGTTTTGATGGTCAGTAGTGCAGGTGGCAGGTATTGCTCTACAAAAAATTCAAGGAATAGTTACCAGGGCTTACCCTGAAAGCAAGCCAATTTGTATTCCCTTTTGAAAGCTGGGAATAATTCAGCTATTTAGCTTTTATTGCGATCTAAAAGTGTGGCTCATAATGTATGCATTATACTTGTCCACCCACGAGTATTGCAGCATATAAATTGAATTATTTCCTGGAAAAATATTAGCAGGACCATATAGCTAATTCCACGTGTGATCCCACTGTTTTGTTTTATTGCCTCTTCAAAGGGCATCAGTAGGTGACACACATCCTTCATTAGAGCACAAAAAAACAGGGAGAAGAAGTGTGTGCAAAGATGTCCAGGATCACCGTTAATATACAGGGTGGTCCAAAGTAGGTGGACAGTAAGTGTAATAGGGTTATGAAGGGGGAGATTTATCAAACATGGTGTAAAGTGAAACTGACTCAGTTGCCCTTAGCAACCAATCAGATTCCGCTTTTCATTCTTCACAGACTCTTTGGAAAATGAAAGTTGGAATCTGATTGGTTGCTAAGGGCAACTGAGTCAGTTTCACAGATCCAGTTTTCACAGATAAATCTCCCCCAAATCTGTTTTCTTTTCAGATAATTCATATAACTCATAATGGCAAATAATTTAAATACAGATCAAAGAAAATGGATTTTAAAAGAGTATTGTAAATCTCAAAATGCTGAAACAGTTAGAGGAAATTGGGTTGAAAAATTTGGTACTCAAGCCCCAAAGAGATAAACCATTTACCGCATTCGTAACAAATTCGATGCCACTGGCTCAATCCTTAATGCTCCAAAAACTGGTTGACGCAAAACAGTCTGTACAGAAAATAATTAACAGCTTGTTCCTGAAATATTTGTTCAGAGTCGAAAAAAGTCCATCAGAAGAGTCTCTTTAGAATTGGGAATTTCACGAGCTTCCATCATGCGAATCCTGAAATCTATTGGGTGGAAAGCTTATCGTCCATGTCTATTTCATGGTTTATTGGAGGATGATCCAGACAGGCGGCTGCAATTTAGTGAGATTATGCTTAACGAAATTGAAGAAAATCCAGTAATTTTAGATAACATTATGTGGAGTGATGAAGCTTCTTTCAAATTATCTGGCCATATTAACAGACATAATTGTATTTACTGGTATAATGAGAACATGCATTTAATATTAGAGCAACAACTAAATGAGCCTGGTGTCAATGTTTGGGGTGGCACTTCAAGTTTTGGTGATTTTCGACCATTTTTTTTTAATGGAACAGTCACAGTAGATAAGTATCTCGAAATTCTAATGAATCAAGTTGTTCCCCAGTTACAGCAACAGCCTAATTCAAATGACCTTTAATTCCAACAAGATGGGGCCCCTCCACAATTTCAAGATGTGGCCCCTCCACAATTTTCAAGAGTAGTCCGCGAGTATCTTGATGAAACATTTCCTAATAAAAGGATTGGCCGAAGAGGCCCACTTGATTGGCCGGCATGTTCACCAGAATTGACCCCAATGGATTTTTTCTTTTGGGGAGTACTCAAGGACAAAGTTTATAGTCGAAAACCAAAAAGTGTCAGTGATTTGAAGAATTACATAAGAGATGCATTTCAAGAAATTAATACCCAAAGAAACTTGTGCAAAAATGTTTGTCGAAGCGTAAGAGGCAGACTTCAAAGCTGTGCAAATTGTGATGGAAAACAGTTTGAGCACCTGCGCTGATAAAATTTAAGGGCTTTTGTATTATTGTTCAGAATAAAATTTAATTGCCAATGTTATGCTTGTTAGTAAATATAATTTCATATATAAATCAAAATAAATGTTATTATTTTCTGTCCACCTACTTTTGGACAACCCTGTATAAGAAATATATAGAACAAAATTTATTTTAATACAGTTATACAAGCAAGATATAAAACATAAATTTAAAATCAATTAAACAGCCATTAAGGCTGAAATAACACCTGAAGGACCCAGTAGGGACGATCCAGAATCCTCCACTATGTGCTGCGGAAATAAGCTAAAAAGCATGTATTTCACACAGATACACAGACCTAAATTGAAAGTCAAGGATAGATGCAATGTACAGGTTCTATAGACTAAACTGCACAACCCCCCCCCCCGCCAGGGTAAAATGAAGTATTAAATCTCAGAAAATAATTTTAGGGAAAAAAAGATCAAGCAAACAATATTCCAAAAACAGAGGATATAATGCATAATAAAGACAACTGAGGGGAACAAAAGAGGGCTGAGTAAGACCTGTGGATGGATGCGGTGGTAAGAGCGCCCAGTCACTGCATGATGTGTGGAGGGAAGAGCCCCACATGTATCGCCACTGAGGGGGAAAGTGAGAGGTTATGGTTAAGTACCAATCTTATATAACACATGGAAGTCAATTACCTATGTGTCAGGTGTTGATGGGGGCAGAGGGAAAACTTCCAGAGAGGGAAACCAGCAAACAGGTGTACTTGGATAGGAATCACTTCCTGGTGCAAAAAGGTCTCTATACGTGTGCATACATAACAGACAAACCGCAAATGCAAGTAATAAGCAGAAGCCACAAAAAATTATTCTGTTATTAACGTCATACAGTTAGGGACCCGACTTTAAAATAGTTTATAGCATCTAGTGTATTATAGAAGCCTGATCCATAGACCGCAAAAAAATCTTCTGTTATTAACATTATACAGTAAGGGACCTGACTTTAAAATAAGTTGTAGCATCTAGTGTGCTATAGGGGCCTGATCCATTGGCCACAAAATTCTTCTGTTACTTGTGTTATACAGCATTGGACCTGACTTTAAAATTGTTTGTAGCATAACTTCTTTGTCATATAGGCCTCATCCACATGCAAAGAATTCTTTTTTTCTGTGACTAACACGAAACAGCACACCATATTTCAACTTTGAATTCAACTTTGAATTCACTGTTGCTGAAATTCAGCTGTTTGCAGAGGTGGTGCAGAGTTTAAAATCTAATTTTTTTGTTGCTAATACTGTGCTCCTACCACACTATCTGAGCAACATGACTGGGAAAAAGCAAGGCTGTGATGGAAGGGGAATTGTCATGATCCAGACCAGGATTTACCTGTCTCTTCTTTTCCTGGTCTGGTCATTCATGTGATAACTTTTCTCTGCCTCGTTTTGGTGTCAGTTCTGTTATTTCTCTGCGCTGCTTCCTGCAGGCACTGTCAGTTATATTTTCTGCCTATGTCTTGTATAGCTGACACTGGAGAACCCCCTGGTTTGTCCTGCTTTGCTTAGCTGACTTTGCTTGTTTCTGTGTTCTCCGTCCCTGCCCGTCCTGTCTCTGTGTGTCCTTATGTGTTTTAATTCCCTGGTACCTGACTCTGCTTTGGCTCTGACCTGCTCCTGTCTCTTGCTTGTGGTATTTCTGCTTCTGACTGGTACTGACCTTTTTGGTGTGCTTCTGTTTGGTATTTCACTTGGTAATGCGCTACTCTCTGGTATTGACCCGGCTTGTTTGACTATTCTGCTGCCACCTGGTGTAGCCTCGCTGCAGTGCTGCTGGTCTGCTTCCCCCCCGTGTCCCAACTATCCAACCATTCAACTGACTGTACGGAACCACAGATGGATGAGCATGAAGAGCTGTTCACACATTCTATGCCATGTTAATCAGAGGTGTACTCAAAAGCTTCGCAGAGTCAAGAGGAGGAAACCTGAACCAATATCCAAAATTTTTTAAACTTGGATCCAGGGCAGCATGAAATATGGTCCAAACAGCATCCTGACCCTTGTCGTCAGACGTTAATCCCTGGGTGAGGAGGTGATCCTGTTGCTGAGACTCAGATATCTGAGGCTTATGTGGACTGTGTTAAGCTGTCAGGGCAAAACCAGGTTCTTTACCTACTCCAGTCATGCTGACTGAGAGTTGCCTTCCGCTGTAACAGAAGTGGACATGCCTGCTGTTTTTGACCGATCTCAGAGAATGAGTACACCACAAGTTTCTCAATTCACCGTAACATCTCTGCATGCACCACTCTCACGGTTCAGCAGTTTGTCTGGTTCACTGTATTCCGCCCTCTCTCAGCACTGCAGGCAGCCCATGGTTCAGAAGTTGTGGTCACGTAAAAGATTGTTTCCTCCTATGCATGACAAAGCTAAGAGGTTGAACTCCACCATCTCCAATCTGTTGGCCACGGAAATGCTGCCTTTCCACCTGGCAGATGCAGATGGTTTCCGAAAGCTTATGGCCGTCGCAGTCCACCAATTCGAATTACCCAGTCGCCATTACTTTTTTAAGAAAGCTGTGCCTGTGCTACACCAGCATGTCGCAGACAACATCACCCATTCCTTGACAAAATCTCTGTCTGCCAGGGTGCATTTCACCACAGATACTTGGATGAGTAAGCGTGGCTAAGGGCGTTACATCTTGCTGACTGGCTACTGGATGACTCTGATGGCTGTGGGGACAGGCGCTGCTCTATAAGTCTTGGAATCCCGAAAGCTTGCAGGACAAATCATTACATTTAATACTTCAGCCTCCTCTATCTCACCTGCGCCCTCAACCTCTGCCTTAATGAGACACGCTTTCCAACAGTGCAGAGCAAACCCCCACCACCTACATACTGCGCAGCCAGGGCTCACCACAATCAGGCAGTCAAAAAATTGATATGCCATGGAGATCACAGTCATGCTGCAACTGTAGAGTTATGGACAGCTCTCCAGGCTGAGTTTGGTTTGATCAATGGTTGTCTCCTCTGCATCCAAGGAAGGGCATGTATGATAACAGTGCAAACCTGGTGGTGGCACTACGGCAAGGCAAGCTTGCACAACTGTATTGCATGGCTCGCATCCTCAAACTGGTGGTACAGCGTTTTCTCCACCACTCTTCTGGTCTGGGTGAGCTGTTCCATAAAGCACGTAAGCTTTGTGCTAATTTTTGCCGTTCGCACCCCTCTAGTCAACGACTTGCATCGGTACAGACATCTTTATCCATGCCAGTTAACAGCTTTATATGCGTTGTGCCGACACAGTGTAAATCCACTCTGCACATGTCAGAATGACTGTGCCAGCAGCAAGGAGCCTGATGCAGTATGTCATGTCGTATAGCCTGGGCCAACGCAGTACAGATGTAGTGCATACCACGTTTACAGAGTGGGCACAGATTAAGGACCTCTGCACCCTTGTGCACAGTTTTAAAATGTCTGTTAATATGGTTAGCACTGACGACGCCATCATTAGCAACACTATTCCGGTCATCTATATGCTGGAGCAGACTTTGAATAGCCTGTGGGAGGAGATGGTGGTCCCAGAAGAAGAGAAGGAAGCAGAGGAGGCTGCGGAAGGGATAAGATTGTCTCTAAGTTCAAGACTGTCATCACACAGGCAGGTGCCAAGGGAGGATGGATTACTGCGATCAAAGGGGGTTGATGATAACACACAAATTGTTATCAAAGGTGCAAGATCTGAGGAACAAATGGAGGAGGAAAAGGTGATGGGCAAGCAACTATCAGATGAAGAGGACAATCCTCCCCTCTCTGTTGTTCTTGGTTGGTGGGAGAGGAAAGAGGAAACGAGCCTCATTGTTACCCAGCCACCAACAAGGCTTGTACCTCATGGTAGATCCCAACATATGAGTGCCTTCTTGCTGCACTATCTGCAACATGATCCCCATTATAGTTATGATTAGGAATAATGCTGACTACTTGGTTGCCACTCTGTTAAATCCACATTATAAAACCAAATTTTGCCAGATGATTCCCATCCTAGACAGGGATCCAAGAATACTGGAGTATCAAAACACGCTTTTACACAGCCTTAAGAGAGCTTTTCCCCAAGACAGCAGTGAAGCACAGTTCGCATCGCAGCTATAGACTTCCAACCTCCAGCATATCAATTCGCCAATGCCAACATTAACAGCAGCAGAAGTGGTGGAAGAGGACGAAGCAATTTCAATGAGTCCTTTGACACTTTTTTAGACAACTCGTGCACCAGCACAACAGAGTCCAAGTCTTACATGTGGTGAACGAATGGAGACGATGGTGCAGGAGTATCTATTACTGAATATCAGTACCATCAGGGAGGGCTTGGACCCTTTCACATTTTGGTCTTCTAAAATGGATGAGTGGCCTGAGTTCGCCTCACACGCCTTGGAGATTTCATCTTGCCTGGCAGCCAGCCAGCGTTCTTTCAGAACATGCCTTCAGCGCTGATGGTGGTGTCCTGACAGATAACGGCATCCGGAAGACCCCTGAAAGTGTAGACTGCCTAACTTTCATCAAGATAAACAAGTCAGGGACCTCCAAGGACTTTTGCACCCTAATCATAGACTGTACAGACTAGGTGATATTGCATTTTTAGTGTGATGCATTAATGTCACGTAACTGCACTCTGTGATATCTTTAGTGTGGCTTCTGTGGCTGCTGCTGCTGCTGCTGATAACACAAATTTGTGGAAATGTGAACAGTCATGGTTGGTCTTCATTTGCTGGGTTAGCTGTAGTGGAAGTCGTCTCGGTACCAATTTTACTATTTCTATTCTCATGACAGTTATTACACTTCGGTGGTGTCAAGCTCTCATTTTTTTAAAATGTGGACCCTTCTTGTTGGGTGTCCATCTGCTGTGTTGGGTGTAGTGAAAGACCTGTCGGTCCCTATTATACTATTTCTACGGTGGTGAAATTGATGCCACTTTGGTGGTGTATGCCAATAATTTTTGAAAATGTGATCATTCCTTGTTGGGTGTCCATCTGCTGTATTGGGTGTAGTGAAAGACCTGTCGGTCCCTATTTTACTATTTCTACTGTGGTGAAATTGATGCCACTACTGTGATGTAAGGCCCTCGTTTCTTTAAAGGAGAACACTACTTTTTGGGTGTCCATCGGCTGCATTGAGTGTAGAGGAAGAACAGTCAGTCCCTATTATACTGTTTCTACTGTGGTGAAATTGATGTCACTTTGGTGGTGTCTGCCTATAATTTTTGGAAATGTGAACACTCCTGGTTGGGTGTCCATCTGCTGTATTGGGTTAGTGAAAGACCTGTCGGTCCCTAATATACTATTTCTACTGTGGTGAAATTGATGCCACTTCTGTGGTGTGAGGCCCTTATTTAGTTAAATGTGGACACTCCTTGTTGGGTGTCCATCTGCAGCATTGGGTGTAATGAAAGACCTGTCGTTCCCTATTATACTATTTGTACTGTGGTGAAATTGATGCCACTTTGGTTAATTTTTGGAAATGTGAACACTCCTGGTCTTCTTCATGCGTTTTGCATGTAACAGTGGGCCACCGACACCGTCAGGCCTTAACATCCTTGGTGGACTCAACTACCCGTGTTACTATCCTTAAAATTGTCTGAAAGTGGTAGTCTAGAAAACTGATATTTGTGTCACTTGAGTGTGGCTCAGCATGAAAGCAGGTATTGCATATGGTATCAGGGCTCCCAGCAAAGAGGGCCTACACCGATCCATCACCGACCTCGTCTTACTGTGACATTCAATTGAAAGCTGTAAATGCTGTCCCAGACCCCGATAACTCATTACTGGCTGATTGCTGCAGTGCCATGCTAATATCTGTGCTGTGGGTGAATTGAGGCCACTATCCTGGTGTCTATCCCTCATTTGATGTCTTTTGGCAGCATTTGGGGCCGTTATAAGGTGTGCATGCGTTTTTTTGCCTCTCATTGAGCTGAATGGCGTTCGGTTATGTTCGACGAATATTCAACAAATTATTGGGCGAATGTTGCAAATATTGCAAATTCAGCCAATGTAATCCGAACTGAATATTGAAATATTTGCTCATCTCTATTTATAACGTAGATCTGTGAAAATAAAAAAAATCACAATTTACCCACAAAATGTTCTTTTAACCCCATTTTTTAATTTTCACAAGGGCAACAGGAGAAAATTTACCTCAAAATTTATTGCACATTTTCTACTGAGTACGACGATGCCCAGTGTGTGAACTACTACTATTTGAACGCACAGTAGGGCTCGGAAGGGAATGAGCACTGTTTGAATTTTTGAACACGAAAAAAGCTGGAATTGAGAGCGAATCTCATCGTGTTTGGAAATCTCCTGATGTGCCTAAACAGTGAAAAACCCCACAAATGATCCCATTTTGGAAATTAGACCCCTTTGGGAAATTACCTAGATGTGTCATGAGCACCTGGAACCCCCAGGTGCTTCACAGAAGTTTATAATGTAGAGCTGTGAAAATAAAAAAATTACATTTTAACCACAAAAATGCACTTTAACCCCTTTCTGCCATTAGACGTACTATCCTGTCCATGTGCCCTGGAACTTAATTCCCAAGGACGGGATAGTACGTCTAATGCGATCAGCGGCGCTCACGTGGTGAGCGCCGCTGATCGTGGCCGGGTGTCAGCTGATTATCACAGCTGACACCCGGCACAATGTGTCAGGGGCAGTCACACGATCGCGGTGTACCGGGGGTTAAAGGGAAG
This sequence comes from Dendrobates tinctorius, assembly GCF_039654945.1. NCBI lineage: Eukaryota > Metazoa > Chordata > Amphibia > Anura > Dendrobatidae > Dendrobates > Dendrobates tinctorius. The sequence continues at coordinate 2,249,802 of NW_027361948.1, read as the reverse complement.
CATCGGCAGGGAGGGGGCTCCCTCCATGCTTCCCTGAGCCCCCCACGGCAGCGCAATGTGCAGCGCTGCTGCAGGGGGCTCTTTCCCTACAGGCCCCCGGATCCAAGATGGCGACGGGGTCCTTCGGGGGCCTGTTGGGAGCTGACTTCCTCACTGCCTGCAAAGCGCAGGCATGAGGAAGTCTGCAGAACTGCCTGTGACAGATTGCTGATCTGTCACAGTGATCTGTGATGTGACAGATCAGCGATCTGTCACAGGACAGTGATGTCCCACCTGGGACTATGTAATAAAGTAAAAAAAAAAAAAAAAAAGTGTAAAAATAATTTAGAAAAAATCGCTAAATAAATTAGTAAAAAAAATAAAATATTCCCCAATAAATTCATTTTTTGAAAGTAAAAAAAACAAAACAATAAAAGTACACATATTTGGTATCGCCGCGTCCGCAGCGACCCGCCCTATAAAAATGTCCCATTAGTTAACCCCTTTAGCCAACCCCTTAAAAAATAAAAATAAAAAACGAAGCAAAAAATAATGATTTATTATCATACCACTGAACAAAAAGTGCAATAACGCGCGATCAAAAAGACGCATAAAAAAATCCATGATACCGCTGAAAATGTCAGCTTGTCCCGCAAAAAACGAGCTGCCATACAGCATCATCCGCAAAAAAATAAAAAAGTTATAGCTCGCAGAATAAAGCGATGCAAAAATAATTATTTTTTATATAAAATTGTTTTCATTGCAAAAAACTGACAAAACATAAAAAACAACCTAAATGAGGTATCGCTGTAACCATACCGACCCGAAGAATAAAACCGCTTTATCAATTTTACCGCACGCGGAACGGTGTAAACGCACCCCCCCAAAAGAAATTCATGAAATGCTGTTTTTGTTCATTCTGTGTCCCAAAAATCGGAATAAAAAGTGATCAAAAAATGTCACGTGCCCAAAAATGGTATCAACAAAAACATCAACTCGTCCTGCAAAGAATAAGACCTGACATGACTCGGTGAGTCAAAATACGGAAAAATTATAGCTCTCAATATGTGGTGATGCAAAAACTATTTTTACAATAAAAAGCGTCTTTTAGCGTGCGACAGCTGCCAAACATAAAAACTGCTATAAATAGTAAATCAAACCCCCCGTTATCACCCCCTTAGTTAGGAAAAAATAATCAAATAAAAAAAATGTATTTATTTCCATTTTCCCTTTAGGGTTAGGGTTAGGGCTAGGGCTAGGGTTAGGGCTAGGGTTAGGGCTAGGGTTAGGGCTCAGATTAGGGTTAGGGGTGTGTTGGGGTTAGGGTTGGAGTTATAATTGGGGGTTTCCATTGTTTGGGCACATCAGGTGCTCTCCAAATGCAACATGGCGTCTGATCTCAATTCCAGCCAATTCTGCGCTGAAAAAGTCAAATGGTGCTCCTTCCCTTCCAAGCTCTGCCATGCGCCCAAACAGTGTTTTACCCCCACATATAGAGTATCAGCATACTCAGGACAAATTGCAAGACAACTTTTGGGGTCCAATTTCTCCTGTTACCCTTAAGAAAATAAAAAATTGGGGGCAAAAATATCATTTTTGTGGAAAAAAATGATTTTTTTATTTTCACGCCCAGGCGTTATAAACTTCTGTGAAGCACTTGGGGGTTCAAAGTGCTCACCACACATCTAGATAAGTTCCGTGGGGGGTCTAGTTTCCAAAATGGGGTCACTTGTGGGGAGTTTCAATAGTTTAGGTACATCAGGGGCTCTCCAAACGCACATGACACCCACAGACCAATCCATGACAGTCTGCATTCCAAAACGTCACTACTTCCCTTCCGAGCCCCGACGTGTACCCATACAGTAGTTTTCTCCCACATATGAGATATCAGTGTACTCAGGACAAATTGGACAACAACTTTTGGGGTCCAATTTCTCCTGTTACCCTTGGGAAAGTAAAAAAATTGGAGACTAATTGATCATGTTTGTGGAAAAAATACAATTTTTTTATTTTCATGCCTGGGCATTACAAACTTCTGTGAAGCCCTTGGGGGTTCAATGTGCTCACCACACATCTAGATAAGTTCCTTAGGGGGTCTAGTTTCCAAAATGGGGTCATTTGTGGGGGGTTTCTACTGTTTTGGTACATCAGGGGCTTTCCAAACGCGACATGGTGTCCGATCTCAATTCCAGCCAAAAGCGTCAAATGGCGCTGCTTCCATTCCGAGCTCTGCCATGTGCCCAAATAGTGGTTTACCCCCACATGTGGGGTATCAGTGTACTCAGGACAAATTGTACAATATCTTTTAGGGTCCTGTTACCCTTGGAAAAATAAGAATTGAGGATGAAAAGATCATTTTTGTGGAAAAAATATGATTTTTTAATTGTACGGCTGTATGTTATAAACTTCTGTGAAGCCGTTGGGGGTTCAAAGTTCTCACCACACATCTAGATAAGTTCCTTGGGGGGTCTAGTTTCCAAAATGGTGTCATTTGTGGGGGGTTTCCACTGTTTTGGTACATCAGGGGTTTTCCAATCGCGACATGGTGTCCGATCTCAATTCCAGCCAAAAACGTCAAATGGTGCTGCTTCCCTTCCGAGCTCTGCCATGCGCCCAAATAGTCATTTACACCCACATATGGGGTATCAGCATAGTCAGAACAAATTGCACAATAACTTTTAGGGTCCTGTTACCCTTGGAAAAATAAAAATTGGGGGTGAAAAGATCATTTTTTAATATGATTTTTTAATTGTACCGCTGTACGTTATAAACTTCTGTGAAGCCCTTGTGGGTTCAAAGTTCTCACCACATATCTAGATAAGGGGTTAAGCCCCAATTTTTTTATTTTCACAAGGATCACAGGATAAGTAGGAAAATTGGTTGTACATTTTCTTCTGAGTACGTCGATACCCCATTTGTGAGGGAATACTACTATTGGGTTCATGGCAGGGCTCAGAAGGGAAGGAGTAACATTTGACTTTTTGAACGCAAAACCAGCTGGAATTGAGAAACGACACCATGTTGCATTTGGAAAGCCCCTGATGTGCCTAAATAGTGGAAATTCCCCATAAGAGAACCCATTTTTGAAACTAGACCCCTCAAACAATTCATCTAATTGTGCAGTGAGTATTTTGAACCCATAGGTGCCTCACAGAATTTTTTAACATTGAGATGTGGAAATATGACATTTGTCAGGTACACAAGGATTAATAGGTGAAACTAGACCCCACAATTTATTGTTCAATTTCTCCCGAATGAGGTGTTGTAAGAAATTACTGTTAGGCCACACTTCAGAAATCCTACAAGACCCCACAGAGCCATTGTCCAAACAATCATGATAAAAAAATTAACAAATTTTATTGAAAAATATATTACAAAGCATTAAACATATAATGGACAGTGAAGATGACAAAGCACATTTAAGGCTCATATGTGAAGGACAGCAAACGTTGGTTATATCACAGGGCGGGTGCTAGAGACAAGGCTGAGTAAACTACACCTCAAAAAGGGGTCAAAATATAAACATGCTCAAAAGTGCATGGTGCTTGTAAGGTGCAGTATTAGAATATATTTAGAAGGACAACAGGTCAAGGGAGGTGTACAGCAAAGGTAAAAGTGCCAGTGCTCAGCTTACCCATAATACTGCCTGCCAACGTGTGTCCAGTGCAGCCCCAAAATTAATGTTAGGCCACACGTCAGGGCTGATAAGGAAGGAGCGCTATTTGGCTTTTGGAGTACAGATTTTCTTAGAATAGTTTGTGGGTAACATTTTCGGATCCTCAAAGGTGCTAGAACAGCAGAAAAACCTCAAAAGTGATCCCACTGTAAAAACTCCACATCTCAATGAATTAATCTGTGGCTGCAACAACTATTTTGTAACATCCATGCCAGGCTTTTTTCTGGAGAATTAAAAATCTGCTAGTCTAAGGCAGGAGACGCACTAAAGGTATGGCGAAACGGTCCGATTCTCCCTGCTGAGAGTCGCACAACTGTTCTCCGTATGGTCATCTGTGTATAATGCGTTGTGCCATGATGCAATTTTCTCCCACCAATGTATCCTTATGGCATCTGCATGACATCGGTATGACATGCGTATAGCTTTACATTTCTCACTGATTTTCCCCATGGAATTATATTGCTCAATGGGCTGAAATGAGGAAAATGTGTGCGTGTTTGTCGCAACCTAGATGGATGTTCCATGTGGCGTCCGAGTTTTTCTCACACCCATAGGCTTGCATTGGCTAGTCTTGGATGATAAACGTGTAGAATCGCAGCATGCTGCAATTTTACACGCATGTTGAATATGTCTGAGAAAAAATATGATGATGTGAGCTGCCCCATAGTGGGGACATTTGAATTTGGGAGAGGAGAATTCACAGGATTTTATTTGAGGGGGCGGGAACCATGTCGCTTTTCCATAGCCTTTGTTCTATCAGTAACATGGCAACCCTATAGCTCCAGTGACAGATGACGAACCTGAGTGGGGGATGGTTTTCTGCAGGATAAATTAAGATTTTTATTGGTAACATTTTGGGGTACATAATATTTTTTGATCCTTTCCAGAATAATGCTGGATCACCTTTTTGTGTTCTACACTGAGCACTTACCTCGGGGTTTCCGTGTAAATCTTTCAAAAATGCAATTCAGATGAAAGCCCTAACGGAGCCACCTACCATAATGAGGCAGATGGAGACAATTCATATTCCATTTGTCATCTGTTCCAGTGACATCTATCGTTTTAGGCGTGCACAGGTCTGTGGTCGCCCAAACTTGTGCGCTAACTAGATGTCTAAAATGATGGGACATCACTGGACCACTGACTAGTCCAAACTGACTTCACCTGCCTCATAAGTAAGGGTTCCACCCCGGGGTTTTGTCTGAATCACCATTTTGGGGAATTTACACGTAAACCCCAAAGTAAGCACTCAGCAGAGAGCGCAGGATAAATGTGAGCAAACCTTATTCTGATTTTCAGGACGCAGAATGAACCAATAGACAGCAAGTTCTTATTTTTATTTTTGCATGGTTCAAGTGATAAGGCGGATTTATTCTTCAGGTCCGTGCAATTATAGCAATAACAGATTTATATTTTTTTAGGTTTTGCGAATATCACACAGTAAAAATTCTTTTTTTAAAAAAAAAGTACAGTAGTTTTCTTGTTGCCATATTCTGAGAGCTGTAACTTTTTTATTTTTTGTCAAACAGAGCTGTATGAAGGCTTATTTTTTGCAGGAGTTGCAGATTTTTTGGTACCATTTTGGGAAGCATAATGTTTTTTGATCACTTTATACTCAGATTTTTCAGACACACAAAGACAAAACCCAGCAATTCAGTTATTGGTTTTATTTATTTATTTTTTTGCGCCGTTCATCGTGCGGTAAAAGCAATAAGACCGATTTGTTTGTCAGGTTGTTACAATTTAAGCAATACCAGATTTATTTTTTTATGCTTTGCTATTTTTACACACTAAAAACAATATTTTAGCAAAATTAATTTGTTTTTTTTATCATCATGAGAGTTGTAACTTTTAAAATTTTTTCTGCTGCATTAGCTTTATTAGGGCTTATTTTTTGGGGGCGGTTTGGCGTTTTTTTCTGCCATATTTTTTCAATATGACTTTTTTGATCTCTTTTTAGTCACTATTTTGTGAGTCAAAAAAAGCAACATTTTTGGCATGTTTTTTATTATTTTTCATGGCGTTCGCCAAACAGAATAAAGCGAGTTTTATGAAGCGAATTGTTCCTGATGTGGCAATATCAATTATGTGTATTTTTTTTATCATAAATGCTGTGTTTTGAGTGGCAAAACTGATTTTTGTGAGTTTTGTCCGCTTTTCATGTTTTTTTTACTTTTTTACATATTTTACTTTACTTTTTTCATTTTTTTTTTACACCTTTTCACTGTGGGACATGTATCACTTGTCCCACAGTACATGAGAGCAGTCAATGTCTCACTCACACTGACTGTGAGACTTAACTTATTACTGGACTCACAGGCCACTGTATCCTGGGGTAAAAAAAATCCATTTTACTCATTAAATTAAAGCCCATGGCAGGAATCTTTAAGCAAGCTTATTTTGCTGCAGTATTTTTAGCTCCTGAATTATCTTACAGATTAAGGGCAATATCAATGTTGATGAAATAAAGTAAACTAGACTGCTTAGAGTCAGATAAATCTCTTTTTTGGCTTATTTTGTTTGAGGAAAACAATCTGTCTAATAAATCTGCACATCCTAATTAAGGGTGTTAATATCCTTAGGCTTCATCGCCTCATATAAAAATACACATCACTTGATCTGCTTCATCCAATAATCAATCAATTGTATACAGCTTAGAGCTGGTAAATTGGCATAAGAGTAATTTGGTCAAAATACTCACTTGCATAATAATTTTGCACACAAATATATATATAAAGGATCCAAAAAGAATGAGGGCAGCACTGCCTTCATTCTTTTGGATCCTAACATGACGTTTGGTACATGCCTGGAAAGATATTTTGCACCCTACAGATTCTTTTTGGTGCTGCCTTTTAATTTTGTTTATATATATATACAGTATATATATATATATATATATATATATACATACATTTCTTTTTAATTCAGTATACTTACTATTGACAGACAATATTTGTTTCTTTACTATTTAAATTTAATAACCCTATTTATTCCATTTTAAGTGTCAACATGAATCAAATTTTCTCATCTCAGTGGCTCACAATTTTATTTCAAGTGCATTACAGTAAGGTTCTGAAGGAATGTTCAGAGTCTCACACCATTAGTTCTAGCCACGTTCCATTAATTTCTGGCTTATAATACTGTGCCAGAGATTTATACAACAGACCTTAGAGCTTAGCCTAGCTCAGTTCACGGTTTAAATTTACAATAGCTGGAAATAAAACAATACATTATTCATATGCATCCTATTGTGATTTATAAACTCCATATTCTATAAAGTTAATTATGTTGCCTAATGGACTTTTATCATGCAAGCTATGTTGATCTATGTCTATTACTTAGGATTGTGAAAGTGTTTTTCTTGGGAAGAACTATTCTCAGAGGGTCAAGGAAAAAAGGATGCTTTTTGAAGAAAAAAAGTGTAATTGTAGTTATAGAGGCATGACTGAATGAAACATTTGTGGTAAATGATCCCACTGCTGAAAATAGATGCATGCAACAAATAAGAACCCATTTTTGTGCCGCCTTAATGGTGCCCATTTCTAAACACTAGTGATTTCTAATATTCCTTATAGATTTGCAAAAAGTAAAAACATTAAAAGAATCAAAACGAGTATATAAACTATTACTCCTAAATAATGCATAATTTTGTTTTTAGTATCTTACACCACCTAAAGCAAATGGAATTTTATTAACATGGTAAAACCTGAGCACTATGAAATTCTGGCTGATTTTGTATGCTTTACTGATTCATTAATATGTTTGCAGTTAGACTTTTTTCATGTTTTGGATACTGATTGTAATGGATGGACAGGCCATGCATCTCCTGATTTGCGCACAACATCCTCATTGGTATTGTAAGGTAGTTGCCAGACATAATGGATGGGAGTTATGTATCACAGAAGTGCATGTCTTCTGTGATATAAATCTGGAGTATTGCTATAGTACACATAGTATTAAGAGGGGTTAATCGGCCATCTTAGGCCAAGCTCTAATTGTGAGCATCTGAAGAGTTAGGGTGAGTAGGCTGCTTACCATATTTCCACCCGAGAGTGGTACACATTGTAAAATTGGACCTGTTTATCGGACACATGGTACTGTGCATGGGATTGTCTAGACCTCCTGGTTTGTGTGGTTTTGCAAAAATACTAAGAAACTGGACTCTAAGCCAAGAGGGCGAACCCACACTATTGTATTAACTGTTTACTTTATGTTTTATTTTATGCCGAACAAAAGCTGTATTTAAGTTTTCCTGCAATGTGATTTATAAGGACTGAAATTAACCAACCGTACTTTAAATAGAAAAGGTACCTGTAAATACTCAGATTGCGCTCAAGTGAGAAGGCCTTATAAATCACCAGGAGAAACAAAGAAGACATACATCAAAAGCAGGGATCACCATAGAAAAATTATCAATTTTATTACATGAGATATACAAGACACCAAAAAAAGATTAAAAACATTTAAAATAGACAAAGGTTATTACTATAACCTATAACCCTGGGAGCAATAACAAGCCCTACAAAACACCACCCGGTTATATACATATAATGTGTGTGGCAAGTCCACATAACAGATATAATATGTATAATACCCTAAACCCTATACAAAGCATCTAGATATATAATATGGCAAGGTACATCAATTTAAATACGCCAAGAGACAAATCCTAAATGCAGATATTTATGAGTATGCATTCGGGGGGTAAAAAGACACACAATGTGTATGGTTGGCTTTATGCAGCAAATTTAACCTACATGCAAATATTTAGGTAAGGGGAAGGAGGAAACAGGGGTGTAAGTATATGAAAATACACACCATAAAAGTTCTAAATCAATCAGAATGGAGTATTGTGGCATCAAATAATGGTACAGTATAGTGAACTATAGTAAAGGTCACTATATTAACCCATGTTCAAAAATTCAAAGATCCCTCTTAATTAATCTTACTATTGTTGGTGCCCTCCGCATCCCCCTAGAAAGTGAGAAGGCCTTGTTATAGTATATGAGACTGATGAGTGTGGTCAAGAAAACAAAAGCCAGTATATGCATCATGGTCTGTACTAGGACCGTGAAAGGCAGCTTTTAGAGTTGAGCGAAACGGGTCGGTCAAATTCATAAGTCGCCGACTTTCTCTGAAGTCGGTTTTCATGAAACGAAACCCGACCATAGAGTGAGGTCGGCCACGAGGATGGCGACCAGAGCGCCAAAGTCGCATTTCAATTGATGCTTCCAGCGCCCTTTTTCAGCCAATGATGGAGAATGCACACTGTGGGCAACGCGATGACATGGGCATCGGTCACCACCATCTTTAAGAAGGGCATGCAAGTGATTGGCTTGCTTTGTGTGGCATCACAGGGGCTATAAAAGGGCATGCACGCCAACCGCCATCTTACTTCTGCTGATCTTAGCATTAGGGAGAGGTTGCTGCTGCTGATTCAGAATAAGGGAGAGCGTTAGGCAGGGAAGAAGAAAAAAATTGCTTCTGCTGGTAGCGATTTCCACTTACAACACAACAGTTTGTGTGCAGTGACAGGGGAGGCTATATTTTTGTGCATCAGCTCTGTTGGTTATTAGGCTGCCTTATAAGGCTCCCTGATAGCTGCATTGCTGTTTGCACACTGCTGTGGAAACTGCTTTTTAAAAAGCAAAAATACTTTTCTTCCTCTTTTCCGCACAGTTACCAAGCGCTCATTTTTCCACACTTTTGTGTGCAGCAGTCCTGCTTATTATGCTGCCTGCTGCCATACTTGGACTGAAAGCATCATTGTCAGCCTCCTAAAATCTCTAGGGCGCTTCCAATTCTCCCCAATACTATATACACACCTTGTACCTGGTCATACACCTGCCTATTTCAGCCTGTTAAATTGAGGTGGAATCTTTTTTAATCCATGTCAATTTTAATCCATGTCAACTGGCTGCAAGTGAGATTTAGTTATTGCCAACACCTGTTAGGTGCCACATGTAAGTTACAGGTGCTGTTAATTACACAAATTAGAGAAGCATCACATGATTTTTCGAACAGTGCCAATACTTTTGTCCACCCTCTTTTTTATGTTTGGTGTGGAATTATATCCAATTTGGCTTTAGGACAATTCTTTTTGTGTTTTTTCATTTAAGACAAATTAAATGAAGATAATAATAACAAAGAAAATGTGTTTGCAATCATTTTCAGGAAGAAACTGAGTATTATCTGACAGAATTGCAGGGATGTCAATACTTTTGGCCACAACTATATAGTGGGTCTGAGATAATAGTTCAGCCTCCTAAAATCTCTAGGGAGCTTCCAGTTCTCCCCAATACTATATACACACCTTGTGCCTTGTCATACACCTGCCTATTTCAGCCTGTTAAATTGAGGTGTAATCTATAGTGGGCCTAAGATAATAGTTAAGCCTCCTAAAATCTCTAGGGAGCTTCCAATTCTCCCCACTACTATATACACCTTTTACCTTGTTTTACAGTACCATATAGCTGGTGGTATTTTGGGTACATTTTTCCAAAAATGAGGAAATATGGTGGAAGAGGCCGTGGAAGTGGGCGGGGGTTGCCAGCTGGTACTGATGGTGGTGGGGGTTTTGGTGCATCTGCTGGTAGTGGCAAAAGCACAGTAGCACCTAAGGCAGGAGGTGTTGAGCCTGCATCATCGTCTGGCTCCACAAGGCCTCAAAGGCTCCCTTTTCTGGGAGTAGGTAAACCGCTTTCAAAGCCGAAGCTTCAGGAACAAGTTTTGGCTTACATTGCTGACACAGCCTCCAGCTATATCGCCTCCTCTTCTGAAGTTTCAAAAAATAAAAGCACTGAGTCGTCAGTGGAAGCTCCTGGTCAGGAACAACACCTTTCCTTGTGTCCTTCACACATACCAAAAGTGAAGGATGCGGCAGGCCACACTACAGATTACTCCATGGAGCTCTTTTCACATACCATGCCTGGGTTAAGTCAAATCGTGAATTCCCCAGTCCAAGATGAATCGGACATGGAGTGCACTGATGCACAGCCACTGCTAGATTTTTCTGCTGGTACATTCACTCAGAGCACTACATTGTCCTCGCAGTGTACTTTGCCATAATCTGACCCTGATGAAACTCAGGTGCCCCTTCCCGCATACTATACCACCTTACACGGTGACACAGAGGAAGGTGCACATGAAATTGAAGAGGAGGTGATGGATGACCCAGTTGTTGACCCAGATTGGCATCCATTGGGGGAAGAGGGTGCCGCTGCCAATAGCTCAGAAGAGGAAGATCCGCAGCAGGCATCGACATCGCAACAGCTGTTATCTGGCAGGCCTGTAGCAGTCCAAAACGGTTTGGAAAAACCCAAAGAGTTGCAGGACAGCTTGGCCAGACGGTCACATTAGCACAGCGTGCAAGGCCTCAAAATGTCTTCCATAGTAGGAAGAGTGCAGTGTGGCACTTTTTTGAACAAAATCCTAATGATCAGGCAAAGGTTATCTGTAAGAAGTGCACAAAGACCTTTATCCGAGGGAAAAATCTGAGAAATTTGAATACCAGTTGCATGCTAAGACATTTAAACACCATGCACTTGCATGCATGGACGGACTACCAAACCTCACGTACCACATGTGCACCTGCTCCGAATGAAAGTACTCATCCTCTCATCAGCGTACACAGTGTTTGAACGTCCACATTGCCAAACTAGTCTCGTTAGAGATGATGCCCAACCAGTTGGTTGAAAGCGAAGCTTTCCACGAGCTCATGGCCTACGCAGTACCACGCTGTGACCTACCCAGTCGGCACTTCTTTTCTCGAAAAGCCATCCCAGCCCTCCACCTGCATGTGAAAGACCGCATTGTCCATGCACTCAAGCAATCAGTAAGTGGAAAGGTGCACCTCACAACAGATGCATGGTCCAGTAGGCATGGCAGGGCCGTTACGTGTCCATCACTGCGCACTGGGTTAATGTGGTGGATGCAGGGTCAACAGGGGACAGCGGCGGTGGGACAGTGCTGCCTAGCCCACGGTATAGGAAACAGTTGGCTGTAGGCATTCGACCCTCCTCCTCCTCCAGAAACGAAAGCTCATCCACAGAGCGCAGTCGCACAAGCACTCCATCCGCAGCTGCCAGTGTTGCACACGAGGTGTTCCACTATCGAACAGCTAGTGGTAAGCGTCAGCAGGCTGTGTTGAAGATGATGTGTTTGGGCGACAGTAGACACTCCGTGGAGGTACTGGCCGACTACTTGCAGTGACAAACTGAGTCATGGCTGGGCAGTCTACATCTTGAGGCAGGCAAGGTAGTTAGTGATAACGGTCGGAATTTTGTGGCAGCCATAGCCCTTTCAAAACTCAGACACATACCTTGCCTGGCTCACACCTTGAACCTGGTGGTGCAGTGCTTCCTCAATAATTTTCCAGAGTTAACATCCCTGCTCCATAAGGTGCAAAGACTGTGCTCGCACATCCGCCGGTCGCCCGTACACTCCAGTGGTATGCAGAAGCTGCAGCGATCGCTCCACCTTCCCAAGCACCGCCTAATTATCGACGTTGCAACAAGGTGGAACTCCACCCTGCACATGGTTCAGAGGCTGTGCGAACAGATGCAGGCTGTAATTCATTTGTGGGAGGATACACGGGCAGGCAGTTTGAGGGCAGACATGGAGTTGTCAGGTGTGCAGTGGTCAAAGCTGAAAGACCTCTGTAAAGTCGTTCAGTGTTTTAAGGAATGCACACGGCTGTTAAGCACAGATGATGCCATCATAAGCATGAGCATCCCACTTATGCATCTGCTCATGCAAACTTTGACGCACATTAAGGAGCAGGCGTCTGCAGCCGAGGAGGAATAGGAGGAGGGAAGCCTTGATGACAGTCAGCCATTGTCTGCTCAGGGAACTCTCCTGGACGAGATAGAGGAAGAAGAGGAAGAGGAGGAGGATGATGGGGATGATTACTTAGGGGAGGATGCTTCTCAGGGGGCAAGAGAAAATGTTGGCATGGCAAGGTCAGGTACAGGGTTTGTGCGTGACTGGAAGGATGTTGATTTGCCAGAAAGTGCTCCTCCACCCAGCACTCGCATTGCATCATTGACACCGGGAACATTGGCCCACATGTGTGATTATGCCTTGTAGATCCAAAAAATGGGACCGCCGCATTGCCAAAATGATGAACGATGATGACTACTGGTTGGCCAGCATCCTGGATCCATGCTATAAAGGCAAATTCCAAAACATCATGCCACAGGAGAATCTAGAGCTAATATTGGCTAACAAACAGGCAACTCTGGTAAACCGTTTGTTTGAGGCAGTCCCAGCACACAGCGGCGGTGATGTTCTCCCACGAGCCGTAGGGGGGGCAATATGGAAGAGGTGTTCGTGGTGCACACAGCTGAAGTGTCGTTGGACACAGGGGTCTCATGGCCATGTTGTGGACTGATTTTTCAAGTACCGCTCACACGACTGGTAATACTGCACTGATTGAAAGTGACAGGAGACAGCAGTTGTCAACGATGGTTACAAACTACTTCTCTTCCCATATCGATGTTCTCCCTCACAGCTCATTCCCCTTTGACTATTGGGCCTGTAAACTGGAAACCTGGCCTGAATTGGCACAATATGCCTTACAGGAGCTCGCTTGCCCTGCTGCTAGTGTGCTCTCCGAAAGAGTCTTCAGTGCTGCTGGATCAATCCTGACAGAAAAAAGAACCCGTCTGTCCACCCAAAATGTTGATGATCTAGCCTTCATTAACATGAACCATGCATGGGTTTCAAAGGATTTTGTCCCACCTTCCCCTGCTGACATGTAGGTTGCCAGAAAAATGGCTCGCTTTTGTCCTCCTCTTCCTCAGACTTCTCCAATTCCTCCATTTGCAGCTGCTGAATGTCCAACATCAACATATGCCATTTTTTCAACCTCCCTAACTGGGCTGCCTCCCCCCCAGGACTGGGGTCACCATTTGGCGCACGCACCCGTGCGAGTGCCATTGCCCTGGACAGGTGGGTGGGTCGACTCTTGGTCAACGGCACTGCCACAGGGTCCCTCATAGTACAATCAAGTGTCTCTGATGGTGGGGGTGCACACCCGCCGTTAAACACACCAGTGTACTATGAGGGGCCCTGTGTTAGTACCGCCGCCCATGAGTGGGCCCCCCCTGCTTGCTCAGGGCCCCAGCACTTGCAATACTTACCTCTCCCTGCTCCACCGCTGTGTAGTCTGGGCTGTTAAATCCTTCACTGGGACTGCTAATACAAATTTGGTGAACTGATAGATGATGGTTAAGACGTAGCTATGCCCTGTCCTTTTGGGCTCTATCTTCAGATGATCAATGGCTTCCATTTGTTATGGACATCGACTCACAATGAGATGCAGTGGTGGTTTATTGTCAGCTTTCACGGTTTTCCTACTCACAGACGTGTGACATTCTTGCCCACATTTTAAAATGTGTCCTCTCATGCCAATCCAATAGAATCACCTACGGCCTGTGGCTTCTGTCTTTTGCACTCCAAAGTTACCTGACAGATCATGATAGGCAGTGAGGACAATGTCTACATCTCTCCCTGTGATCACAATTTGATGGAGATGAGTAACGGTGATGGGATCCACGGTACTGCGATACAGCAAACCTTGTTTTCGCTGTCTCCACAGACAAAGTAATTGAGGGTCAGCATCGCCTCTGAGAATTCTCCCAGGAGTTTTTCCCATGATTAGTAATTCCAAAATTTCTGCAATCACTCGACTTTCCTTCTGTACTTGTATCCATCTCGTTTCCTCTTGCGGAGAGTCTGGACTGTCTTTCTGAGACTGAAATATATATGAAGATTGAAAAATACCCCAATATTGTATACTGGTGTACGCTTCGAATACATTACCCTTTTTCTACTTTTTAGTTTCTTGTCTAATCCATACTGAGGCTGTGAGCGTCTTTGTCGGACTCCGGAATTATACACGGAGATTTTTAATGTTTAAACTATGCTATATATACCTGTTATCCGGTGATACTTTACCCTTTCTCAACTTTCTTCAATCTTGTCGAATCCATACTGGGCCTGAGACCATCTGAGCCTGCCTCCTGATATATAGACATATAGACTGAGGAAGAAGACAGTTAGTCTTTGAAACATGTTGGAAAGTCCATTGGTCCCCGTCGCAACCACCAGCAAATGAAACTGACGTGGTCATGTGTTGACTCACATCACGAAGGTCCTGTATACCTGGAGCAGCTCACAGACGCCGGGAGCACGAGAGGCCGCTCACGTCTGCTCCACAGCTGGAGGTACACTGACAGGAGGCTGCCACCGGCCGGGGCAGCCCCTGTAACTCGTCTATACCCCAGTGTACAAACCCCCCCTCCTTTTCCAAGCGCTGGAGCAAAAAGTGCTATTTTAACTTGCACCGCTTACTGGAGTGAGGACTTCGCATCGCATTATCTTTACAGGTACCGCTCTCTGACTTGTGCATTTACTTTTGCGGCTACTCTGCACAGCCGTTCACAGGCTGCAATTTGACTTTGACTTTTTTTTTTTTTTTTAAGCTACTATCAGGGAGAATTACCCTGCAGTATATAACCTGTTCAGTGATTTCAGGTTTTTACCCTCACTCATGCCTTTTTAGTTTGTGATTGTTCAGGTTGGAACTAAGATTGCCACCAGCATCTATATATATTCTTTTTCCCTTAAGCACTTCTTCTGAGGTCTTACAATTGACTATTACTAATTGCTATTTTCTCGCTATTATCCAGCTACATTAAGAGCACTTATAAGAGGTTTTTTTTTTTTTTTCTATAACCACTAGTGTTGAGCATTCCAATACCGCAAGTATCGGGTATCGGCCGATATTAGCTGTATCGGAATTCCGATACTTAGTTCCGATACTTTTTTCATATCGAATACCGGAATCGGAAGTTCCCATAATGCTAGGAGCCCGCTCGATTTGATTCAGCCAATGGGGATCCTCAGAAGTGTGGGCATATCCTGTTAGGCATGTAGGCATGTTAACTACTGGCATGGCTGTGATTGGCTGCTGAAATGATGTCATGATGCACTATAAAAAGCGCTGCAGCCGCCATTTCTGGTCACTCTGCTGTGAATTCAGTTAGGGACAGGCTGCTGTTGAAGACTGTGAGGGACAGTTAGAAATAGCGATTCCACAAAACATATAGTGCTTAACCCAGGCTACATAAACAACCACTGTAGCTTGCTTTTCCCTAGCAGCGCTGTTTTCACAGCTGTCTGCAAGGGCTGTGTGAGTGCAGACCCACGCTGTGTAGTGTGTCCTGCAGGCACGTCTGCTTGTAGGCCGACCAGCATGTGTCTCTGCCTCATAAACATTTTTCTTTTATTGCTGCTTTTTTTTTCTCCTGTATAGTGTGCTTCCATACGTATCCATATACGTTGGTTGCAAACACTAAAGGAGTGGACAGCGGAGCCTTTCAGCAGCCTTTCAGTGCTATAGCCCATTTCTCTGCACTGTTTTTGGCTGTCTGATAGGTCTCTCTGTGTGTGAGTGCAGCTCACGTTGCAGTGTGTTCTACAGCCACCGCTAGCTGTAGTCCGCTCAGCGTGCGTCACTGCCTCATACATAGTCTTTTTTTTGCAGCTAATTTAGCCAGATTTTTGCTCCTATATTAGTGTGCTTCCAACCGCATCCATTGTCATTGGTTGGTTGCAAACACTATATTGGATTAGATAGAGGAGCCTTTTTGCTGGCTTGTGCCCTTCAGGGCCAGCCAGGCTAGTATCACCCTATTTTTTGGAGCCTCATCAATTGCATTGTAGGTTAGCTTCCTGCATTGTAATCGCTCCAAAAAGTTTGTGATACTATAGCTTTCAAACTTTGGTCACATCCTTTCCTTTCCCCCCACCCAAAAAAAAGGAAATAAAGTTCACCAAACACTCCACTTTACAGTTGTCTAGGCCACATTAGATCATATTAAAGTGTAGTACACATACTCTTAGCCAAATTAGTGTTTCTTATACTGGTTAGCAGGTGTTCAGGAATAAGAACACTAAGCCACCCCTTTTTTACTTTTCTGCCTATCTTTATCAGTCTACCAAGATGAAGAAGGCAGGGAGTAAGGCACGTGGTCGTGGCCGTGGAGTTTCAGCAGGGAGAGGACGGGGGGATTCAGCAGGGAGAGGACGTGGGGATTCGGTGTCTGCTGCGGCCACCAGTGACCCGGCATCCCCCACTTTTACCAGGCAACAGTCCTTCATGCGCAGCTTTGTAGGACCTCGCCGTACCCCACTGCTGCGTGACGAACAAATTGAAGCCGTTGTCGGATGGATGGCAGCTAACGCATCCACTTCAATGACTTCCGCATCCTCCCAAGGCCAGAGCACTGAAGAGCAACCATCTGTCTCTTCACCACCTGCCAAATTGCCCAGGCAGTCTGAGAGCCCTGGACAGGAGCCATCTCAATCTTTACTTCTGTTCTCAGAATCTGTTGGCTTGGAAAGAGGTGGCCAGCCAAGCAGCATTCTAGAGCGTGAAGAAGAGGGAGTATGCAGTGATGCGCAACTGCTTTGTCCCTCTGAATCTGAAGAGGCGGGTGGGCCAGTGCCTATGGTCAGCACACCTCAGTATGCATCAGATGATGATGAGACTCAGTTGCCAATTTCTGGTGCGTGTTGTGCTGGCGAGACAACCCAGGACCAGCCGGTGCTTGAAGAGGGGAGTGGAGATGATGAGGTCCTTGACCCATCATGGCGTCAGCCACAGGAAGGTGGTGGGAGCAGCTCTGAGGAAGAGATTCCCCGAACGGCCAAAAGAGGAGGGAGAGGGCGGGGGCAGACTTGGTTGCCTGTAGCCTCCACTTCGGCACCCGTGAGGAGCAATCCTCTTCCAAAACACAAAACGGGCACTCCCAGGACTTGCAGTGCGTGGTCTTTTTTTGACACAGTTGCAGATGACATTTGCTTTGTCAAATGCAAGCTGTGTCATCAGAAAGTGAAACGAGGGAAAAATGTGACCAACCTCAATACCACAAATATGTGGAAACATGTGCGTACCAAGCACGAGGTGGAGTTACACAGACACACTGAAGATGTTTGGCCAACCTTCAGCAGCACCTACCACCTCTTCAGCTCGTGTTGGGGCCTCTTCCTCCAGCTCACACACAGCTGGTTCGGCTTCCTCACTGGAACGCCATGGAAGAACCACTGCCACTGTTGTCCAGAGACCCAGTGAAATTCCACCCACTGAACCACGTTCGCAGTCATCAGCACACTCCCAGGCCACTCACCAGCAATCGGTAGCACAGGCATGGGAGAAAAAGCGGCCATACTCGGCAAACCATCCCTGAGCACTGGCTCTGAATGCCGGCATTGCCAAACTACTGGCCCTTGAGATGCTGTCATTCAGGCTGGTGGAGACTGACACCTTCCGGAACTTTATGTCATTGGCAGTTCCACAATACAATGTGCCCAGCCGCTTTTATTTCAGCAGGCAAGCTGTCCCTGCCCTGCAAAAGCATGTGGAGGGAAAAATTAAAAATGCGCTACTAAATGCGGTCAGTAGCAAGGTCCACCTGACCACCGATGCGTGGACCAGTAGCCATGGACAGGGACGATACCTTTCCCTCACTGCCCATTGGGTCAATGTTGTGGAGCCGGGTACAGATCTGGAGAGTGGCTCTGTACGTATTCTGCCAACTCCAAGGATTGCAGGAATGCAGTCTGTACATATTGAGTCCTCCTCCTACTCTAGTTCCTCGGAATCAGCACTGCTTGAGCCTGTTAGGCCAGATATGAGCACAGGTGTGGCCAAACGTCAACAGGCCGTCCTTAAATTAATTTCTTTGGGGAATCGGAGCCACACAGCACAGGAGCTCTGGAATGCCATCAAGCAGGAGAGCGATGTGTGGTTTGTGCCAGCGAATCTCCAGCCAGGTTTGGTAGTGAGTGAAAATGGCCGAAATCTAGTGGCAGCTCTGGGCCTAGGCAACCTCACTCACATACCACGTCTGGCAGATGTGCTCAATTTGGTCGTGCAGAGCTTTCTGAGGGACTATCCGGATCTTGATGCACTGCTGCACAAGGTTCGCCTAGAGTGTGCTCACTTGCGGCGTTCCAGCATGGCAAGATCGCGCATTGCATCTCTGCAATGCCGATTCCGCCTGCCAGAACATCGCATCATATGTGACCTCCCCACCAGGTGGAATTCAACGTTACATATGTTGGAGCGGTTGTGTGAGCAGCAGGCAGCAGTAATGGAGTACCAGCTGCATCAGGCGCAAACAAGTCACACTGTGCGCCGGACACACTTCACCACCACTGAGTGGGCCACTATGAGGGACATCTGCCAAGTTTTGCGTGCCTTCGATGACTCCACGCGGTTGGCCAGTGCAGATGATGCACTAATCAGCATGACTGTCCCCCTCATCTGTCTGCTTCAAAAAACCTTACAAGCACTAAGTGAGGAGGTTTTTGAAGAGGTCGAGGATGAGCAGTCAGAAATGCCATCTGCTTCTGGCAAGTCTGCGCAACATGCTTCCACACAAAGGCCCAGGCAGGGGACACTTAGTGAGGAGGATGACGAGGAGTCAATGGAGGAGGAGGAGCACATCTCTCCAGAGGAGGGAGGTACACAAGGCTCTAGTAGTCAGTGTGTACAGCGAGGGTGGGGTGATGCTTAGCAGGCAGAGATGCTGCCTCAAGCTGGGGACAGTGTCTCCGGTCCAGTTGGCAGTCTGCAGCACATGGTTGATTTCATGCTGCAGTGCTTGTTAAATGACCGCCGAATCGCCAACATTCTCCACACGGCTGATTATTGGGTGTACACCCTCCTAGATCCTCACTACCGGGACAACTTACAAAGCCTCATACCACAGTTGAACCGGGAGCGAAAAATGCGGGAGTACCAAGAAACACTTGTGCAGGCCATCATGTTCTCCATTCCCCCCACAAGTGTTGCTGGTAGTGCTTTTCAAAGCAGCCATGTGGGTAGAGGCAGTGGAGGAAGCTCTGCACAAAGAGGTAGCAGAGGCAGTGCCGCAGGACAAGGCAAGGCCAGTATGGCCCAAATGTGGAAAAGTTTTGTGGGACCGCCACAAACGGCTACATCATCACAGACGGCTCCAGTCAGCAGGAGGCAACGTTTCCGTCAGATGGTGACAGACTACTTGTCGTGCCCTGTTAGTGTTCTCCCAGACGGCTCTTCCCCGTTCAAGTATTGGGTCTCTAAGCTGGATGCATGGCCAGAGCTTAGCCAGTATGCATTGGAGGTGCTGGCTTGCCCTGCTGCCAGTGTATTATCGGAACGTGTCTTTAGTGCTGCAGGTGGTGTGGTAACAGACCGTCGCACACGACTATCCGCCGATAATGTTGACCGGCTTACTTTTGTGAAAATGAACAAGGCCTGGATCTCACCTGAATTTGCCAGTCCTCTTCCAGGATAAATAATTGGCTGGCAACAGGATCCAGGTCTCCTGTTGTGTTCATGTTTCTATGACCTGAACTTTATTTCCTGGGCTACAGCAACGCCCGTTGTTGCTCAGAAGTGCTGTCCGCACAGACAAAACACTCGCTCATGTGTAAGTGGGGTTCGGTAACGTCAGCTGATCCCCTGCTGTGTGTACGGCAAACTCTCCTGCTGCCTACAACTTCTGACTACCTCTGATTTAATATGTTCTCTGATTTGTCCTCTGTCTCCACTCTGTTTTGAGTATTTCCTCCGGCCTACAACACCGCCTGTTTCTGCTCTCAAGTGCCGTCTGCACAATCCACACTTGTTCCTGTGGTACCTGAGTCCTGTAACATCTGCTCATCTCCAGAGTTGAGCACGGCAATGTCTCCTGCTTTGTCTACATTCCCACTACTTGTAGTGGAAATGTGGACAGAGCAGGAGATATTGCCTGACTCACCTCTAGGGAGAAGCTGCTGTTACAGAACCCCAGTAACACAGGAACAAGTGTGGGTTGTGCAGACGGCATTTCAGAGCAGCAATTGGCGTGGTTGGAAGCCAGAGGAAATACTCGAAACAGAGTGAAGACAGAGGCCTAATTGGAGTACGTTGACAGTTAGTAGTAGTCTAGAAACAATCGCAAACTGCCACCAAGTAGGCCTCGGCCTACTACCTGATTTTCCCTGGGCTCCGACACCGCCAGTTGGTGCTCAGAAGTGCTGTCCGCACAGACAAAACACTCGCTCATGTGTAAGTGGGGTTCGGTAACGTCAGCTGATCCCCTGCTGTGTGTATGGCAAAGTGTCCTGCTCCCTCCACAGTCAAACAACCTCAGATTTACACCTGGCTCCAAGTAGGCCTCGGCCTACTACCTGATTTTCCTTGGGCTCCGACAACGCCAGTTGGTGCTCAGAAGTGCTGTCCGCACAGACAAAACACTCGCTCATGTGTAAGTGGGGTTCGGTAACGTCAGCTGATCCCCTGCTGTGTGTACGGCAAACTCTCCTGCTGCCTACAACTTCTGACTACCTCTGATTTAATATGTTCTCTGATTTGCCCTCTGTCTCCACTCTGTTTTGAGTATTTCCTCCGGCCTACAACACCGCCTGTTTCTGCTCTCAAGTGCCGTCTGCACAATCCACACTTGTTCCTGTGGTACCTGGGTCCTGTAACATCTGCTCATCTCCAGAGTTGAGCACGGCAATGTCTCCTGCTTTGTCTACATTCCCACTACTTGTAGTGGAAACGTGGACAGAGCAGGAGACATTGCCTGACTCACCTCTAGGGAGAAGCTGCTGTTACAGAACCCCAGTAACACAGGAACAAGTGTGGGTTGTGCAGACGGCATTTCAGAGCAGCAACTGGCGTGGTTGGAAGCCAGAGGAAATACTCGAAACAGAGTGAAGACAGAGGCCTAATTGGAGTACGTTGACAGTTAGTAGTAGTCTAGAAACAATCGCAAACTGCCACCAAGTAGGCCTCGGCCTACTACCTGATTTTCCCTGGGCTCCGACACCGCCAGTTGGTGCTCAGAAGTGCTGTCCGCACAGACAAAACACTCGCTCATGTGTAAGTGGGGTTCGGTAACGTCAGCTGATCCCCTGCTGTGTGTATGGCAAAGTGTCCTGCTCCCTCCACAGTCAAACAACCTCAGATTTACACCTGGCTCCAAGTAGGCCTCGGCCTACTACCTCATTTTCCCTGGGCTCCGACAACGCCAGTTGGTGCTCGGAAGTGCTGTCCACACAGAAAAACACACTCGTTCATGTGAAAGTGGGGTTCGGTAACGTCAGCTGATCCCCTGCTGTGTGGAGGGCAAACTGCTGCTGCCTCCAAATTTTAGCTACTTCAGATTTAAACATTCTCTGATTTGGCCTCTGTCTCCACTCTGTCTCTAGTATTTCCCCTGACCTCCAACACCGCCAGTTCCTGCTCACAGTTGCCGTCCACGCATTCCACACTTGTTCCTGTGTTACTGGGGTTCTGTTACGTCAGCAGATCCCCCAATGTGTGTCCGCCACTGTCTCCTGCGCTGTCCACCTTCCCACTGCAAGTGGTGGGAATGTGGACAGAGCAGGAGACAGTGGCAGACACACATCAGGGGATCTGCTGACATTACAGAATCCCAGTAACACAGGAACACGTGTGGATTGGGCAGACGGCTACTGTACGCATAAACTGGCGGTGTTGGTGGTCACGTGAAATCCTGGAAACAGAGTGGAGACAGATGCCTAATTGGAGCACGTTGACAGTCTGTTGTAGCCTACAAACAATCTAAAACTGCCACCAAGTAGGCCTCGGCCTGCACCCTGTCTCTCCCTGGGCTCCAACAACGCTAGTTGGTGCTCGGAAGTGCTGTCCACACAAAAAAACACACTCGTTCATGTGAAAGTGGGGGTCAGTAATGTCAGCTGATCCCCTGCTGTGTGGAGGGCAAACTGCTGCTGCCTCCAAATTCAAACAACGTCTTATCTTAAACTGCCTCGAAGTAGGCCTCAGCCTACAAAATGACTATCCCTGGGCTCCAACATCGTCAGTTGTTGCTCGGAAGTGCCGTCCACACAGAAAAACACACTCGTTCATGTGAAAGTGGGGTTCGGTAACGTCGGCTGATCCCCTGCTGTGTGGAGGGCAAAGTGTCCTGCTCCCTCCAAAGTCAAAATACCTCAGCTTTACACCTGGCTCCTAGTAGGCCTCGGCCTGCACCATGATTGTCCCTGGGCTCCAACACCGCCAGTTGGTGCTCGGAAGTGCTGTCCACACAGAAAAACACTCGTTCATGTGAAAGTGGGGTTCGGTAACGTCAGCTGATCCCCTGCTGTGTGGAGGGCAAAGTGTCCTGCTCCCTCCAAAGTCAAAATACCTCAGCTTTACACCTGGCTCCTAGTAGGCCTCGGCCTGCACCATGATTGTCCCTGGGTTCCAACAATGCTAGTTGGTGCTCGGAAGTGCTGTCCACACAGAAAAACACACTCGTTCATGTGAAAGTGGGGTTCGGTAACGTCAGCTGATCCCCTGCTGTGTGGAGGGCAAACTGCTGCTGCCTCCAAATTGTAACTACTTCAGATTTAAACATTCTCTGATTTGGCCTCTGTCTCCACTCTGTCTCTAGTATTTCCCCTGACCTCCAACACCGCCAGTTCCTGCTCACAGTTGCCGTCCACGCATTCCACACTTGTTCCTGTGTTCCTGGTGTTCTGTAACGTGAGCTGATCCCCCAATGTGTGTCCGGCACTGTCTCCTGCGCTGTCCACCTTCCCACTGCAAGTGGTGGGAATGTGGACAGAGCAGGAGACATTGGCAGACAAACATCAGGAGATCTGCTGACATTACAGAACACCAGTAACACAGGAACACGTGTGGACTGGGCAGACGGCTACTGTACGCAGAAACTGGCGGTGTTGGTAGTCACGTGAAATCCTGGAAACAGAGTGGAGACAGATGCCTAATTGGAGCACGTTGACAGTCTGTTGTAGCCTACAAACAATCTAAAACTGCCACCAAGTAGGCCTCGGCCTGCACCCTGGTTCTCCCTGGGCTCCAACAACGCTAGTTGGTGCTCGGAAGTGCTGTCCACACAGAAAAACACACTCGTTCATGTGAAAGTGGGGGTCAGTAATGTCAGCTGATCCCCTGCTGTGTGGAGGGCAAAGTGTCCTGCTCCCTCCAAAGTCAAAATACCTCAGCTTTACACCTGGCTCCTAATAGGCCTCGGCCTGCACCATGATTGTCCCTGGGCTCCAACAATGCCAGTTGGTGCTCGGAAGTGCTGTCCACACAGAAAAACACACTCGTTCATGTGAAAGTGGGGTTCGGTAACGTCGGCTGATCCCCTGCTGTGTGGAGGGCAAAGTGTCCTGCTCCCTCCAAAGTCAAAATACCTCAGCTTTACACCTGGCTCCTAGTAGGCCTCGGCCTGCACCATGATTGTCCCTGGGTTCCAACAACGCTAGTTGGTGCTCGGAAGTGCTGTCCACACAGAAAAACACACTCGTTCATGTGAAAGTGGGGTTCGGTAACGTCAGCTGATCCCCTGCTGTGTGGAGGGCAAACTGCTGCTGCCTCCAAATTGTAACTACTTCAGATTTAAACATTCTCTGATTTGGCCTCTGTCTCCACTCTGTCTCTAGAATTTCCCCTGACCTCCAACACCGCCAGTTCCTGCTCACAGTTGCCGTCCACGCATTCCACACTTGTTCCTGTGTTCCTGGTGTTCTGTAACTTGAGCTGATCCCCCAATGTGTGTCCGGCACTGTCTCCTGCGCTGTCCACCTTCCCACTGCAAGTGGTGGGAATGTGGACAGAGCATGAGACATTGGCAGACAAACATCAGGGGATCTGCTGACATTACAGAACACCAGTAACACAGGAACACGTGTGGACTGGGCAGACGGCTACTGTACGCATAAACTGGCGGTGTTGGTAGTCACGCGAAATCCTGGAAACAGAGTGGAGACAGATGCCTAATTGGAGCACGTTGACAGTCTGTTGTAGCCTACAAACAATCTAAAACTGCCACCAAGTAGGCCTCGGCCTGCACCCTGGTTCTCCCTGGGCTCCAACAACGCTAGTTGGTGCTCGGAAGTGCTGTCCACACAGAAAAACACACTCGTTCATGTGAAAGTGGGGGTCAGTAATGTCAGCTGATCCCCTGCTGTGTGGAGGGCAGAGTGTCCTGCTCCCTCCAAAGTCAAAATACCTCAGCTTTACACCTGGCTCCTAATAGGCCTCGGCCTGCACCATGATTGTCCCTGGGCTCCAACAACGCCAGTTGGTGCTCGGAAGTGCTGTCCACACAGAAAAACACACTCGTTCATGTGAAAGTGGGGTTCGGTAACGTCGGCTGATCCCCTGCTGTGTGGAGGGCAAAGTGTCCTGCTCCCTCCAAAGTCAAAATACCTCAGCTTTACACCTGGCTCCTAGTAGGCCTCGGCCTGCTTCATGATTGTCCCTGGGTTCCAACAATGCTAGTTGGTGCTCGGAAGTGCTGTCCACACAGAAAAACACACTCGTTCATGTGAAAGTGGGGTTCGGTAACGTCAGCTGATCCCCTGCTGTGTGGAGGGCAAACTGCTGCTGCCTCCAAATTGTAACTACTTCAGATTTAAACATTCTCTGATTTGGCCTCTGTCTCCACTCTGTCTCTAGTATTTCCCCTGACCTCCAACACCGCCAGTTCCTGCTCACAGTTGCCGTCCACGCATTCCACACTTGTTCTGTGTTCCTGGTGTTCTGTAACGTGAGCTGATCCCCCAATGTGTGTCTGGCACTGTCTCCAGCGCTGTCCACATTCCCACTGCAAGTGGTGGGAATGTGGACAGAGCAGGAGATATTGGCAGACAAACATCAGGGGATCTGCTGACATTACAGAACACCAGTAACACAGGAACATGTGTGGATTGGGCAGACGGCTACTGTACGCAGAAACTGGCGGTGTTGGTAGTCACGTGAAATCCTGGAAACAGAGTGGAGACAGATGCCTAATTGGAGCACGTTGACAGTCTGTTGTAGCCTACAAACAATCTAAAACTGCCACCAAGTAGGCCTCGGCCTGCACCCTGGTTCTCCCTGGGCTCCAACAACGCTAGTTGGTGCTCGGAAGTGCTGTCCACACAGAAAAACACACTCGTTCATGTGAAAGTGGGGGTCAGTAATGTCAGCTGATCCCCTGCTGTGTGGAGGGCAAAGTGTCCTGCTCCCTCCAAAGTCAAAATACCTCAGCTTTACACCTGGCTCCTAATAGGCCTCGGTCTGCACCATGATTGTCCCTGGGCTCCAACAACGCCAGTTGGTGCTCGGAAGTGCTGTCCACACAGAAAAACACACTCGTTCATGTGAAAGTGGGGTTCGGTAACGTCGGCTGATCCCCTGCTGTGTGGAGGGCAAAGTGTCCTGCTCCCTCCAAAGTCAAAATACCTCAGCTTTACACCTGGCTCCTAGTAGGCCTCGGCCTGCACCATGATTGTCCCTGGGTTCCAACAACGCTAGTTGGTGCTCGGAAGTGCTGTCCACACAGAAAAACACACTCTTTCATGTGAAAGTGGGGTTCGGTAACGTCAGCTGATCCCCTGCTGTGTGGAGGGCAAACTGCTGCTGCCTCCAAATTGTAACTACTTCAGATTTAAACATTCTCTGATTTGGCCTCTGTCTCCACTCTGTCTCTAGTATTTCCCCTGACCTCCAACACCGCCAGTTCCTGCTCACAGTTGCCGTCCACGCATTCCACACTTGTTCCTGTGTTCCTGGTGTTCTGTAACGTGAGCTGATCCCCCAATGTGTGTCCGGCACTGTCTCGTGCGCTGTCCACCTTCCCACTGCAAGTGGTGGGAATGTGGACAGAGCAGGAGACATTGGCAGACAAACATCAGGGGATCTGCTGACATTACAGAACACCAGTAACACAGGAACACGTGTGGATTGGGCAGACGGCTACTGTACGCATAAACTGGCGGTGTTGGTAGTCACGTGAAATCCTGGAAACAGAGTGGAGACAGATGCCTAATTGGAGCACGTTGACAGTCTGTTGTAGCTTACAAACAATCTAAAACTGCCACCAAGTAGGCCTCGGCCTGCACCCTGGTTCTCCCTGGGCTCCAACAATGCTAGTTGGTGCTCGGAAGTGCTGTCCACACAGAAAAACACACTCGTTCATGTGAAAGTGGGGGTTGTTAACGTCGGCTGATCCCCTGCTGTGTGGAGGGCAAAGTGTCCTGCTCCCTCCAAAGTCAAAATACCTCAGCTTTACACCTGTCTCCTAATAGGCCTCGGCCTGCACCATGATTATCCCTGGGCTCCAACAACGCCAGTTGGTGCTCCGAAGTGCTGTCCACACAGAAAAACACACTCGTTCATGTGAAAGTGGGGTTCGGTAACGTCAGCTGATCCCCTGCTGTGTGGAGGGCAAACTGCTGCTGCCTCCAAATTGTAACTACTTCAGATTTAAACATTCTCTGATTTGGCCTCTGTCTCCACTCTGTCTCTAGTATTTCCCCTGACCTCCAACACCGCCAGTTCCTGCTCACAGTTGCCGTCCACGCATTCCACACGTGTTCCTGTGTTACTGGGGTTCTGTAACATCAGCAGATCCCCCAATATGTGTCCGCCACTGTCTCGTGCGCTGTCCACCTTCCCACTGCAAGCGGTGGGAATGTGGATAGAGCAGGAGACAGTGGCAGACACACATCAGGGGATCTGCTGACATTACAGAATCCCAGTAACACAGCAACACGTGTGGATTGGGCAGACGGCTGCTGTACGCATAAACTGGCGGTGTTGGTGGTCACGTGAAATCCTGGAAACAGAGTGGAGACAGATGCCTAATTGGAGCACGTTGACAGTCTGTTGTAGCCTACAAACAATCTAAAACTACCACCAAGTAGGCCTCGGCCTACACCACGATTGTCCCTGGGCTCCAACAACGCCAGTTGGTGCTCGGCAGTGTCTTTGGCACGGTGACTCCCTGTTGCCCAGCCTGGTTCCAGCACGCCTGCTGTTTCTGGGTAGTGTCAAGGTCACTATGCCACCAATCCGTTGTCATGTCGTCTTG
The DNA here is from genome assembly GCF_039654945.1 of Dendrobates tinctorius. NCBI lineage: Eukaryota > Metazoa > Chordata > Amphibia > Anura > Dendrobatidae > Dendrobates > Dendrobates tinctorius. The sequence goes on along the minus strand of NW_027361948.1, from coordinate 2,222,247 downwards.
CGGCCGGGTTAGCCGACTCTACGGTGCCTGCAGTTTAGGTAACTCCTATGTGGGCTGCGGGAACTGGCACTGAAGGCTGGATCCGTAGTGCCAATGGGACATGGACCCCCTGTAGGAATGTGGGTTTCGGTAACTGCGGCCGGCTTGCGGCCTGGCTACTTTGCTTTGAATGGGTACCTTCTGCTACCCACCCGGGTTCCAGCACTGTCTGCTGGTTCTCACCAGAGCCTTTGGCCTAGGTGCCTCCATCTCGGTATCCGAGGTCCAGCACAGTCAGCTGGTCCTTGGTAGTGCTTTCTAGCACAGGTACCTCCTGCCTAGTAACCGTGGTCCAGCACCGTCAGCTGTTCCTCGGTAGTGCCATTGGCTCTTGTAGCTTTTGCTACCCATCTGGGTTCTAGCACCGTCAGCTGGTTCTCGGCAGTGTCTTTGGCACGGGGACTCCCTGTTTCCCAGCCTGGTTCCAGCACGCCTGCTGTTTCCGGGTAGTGTCAAGGTCACTATGCCACCAATCCGTTGTCCTGTCGTCTTGCGGCCGGGTTAGCCGACTCTATGGTGCCTGCAGTTTAGGTGACTCCTATGTGGGCTGCGGGAACTGGCACTGAAGGCTGGATCCGTAGTGCCAATGGGACATGGACCCCCTGTAAGACTGTGGGTTTTGGTAACTGCGGCCGGCTTGCGGCCTGGCTACTTTGCTTTGAATGGGTACCTTCTGCTACCCACCCGGGTTCCAGCACTGTCTGCTGGTTCTCGCCAGAGCCTTTGGCCTAGGTGCCTCCATCTCGGTATCCGAGGTCCAGCACCGTCAGCTGGTCCTTGGTAGTGCTTTCTAGCACAGGTACCTCCTGCCTAGTAACCGTGGTCCAGCACCGTCAGCTGTTCCTCGGTAGTGCCATTGGCTCTTGTAGCTTTTGCTACCCATCTGGGTTCCAGCACCGTCAGCTGGTTCTCGGCAGTGTCTTTGGCACGGGGACTCCCTGTTGCCCAGCCTGGTTCCAGCACGCCTGCTGTTTCCGGGTAGTGTCAAGGTCACTATGCCACCAATCCGTTGTCCTGTCGTCTTGCGGCCGGGTTAGCCGACTCTATGGTGCCTGCAGTTTAGGTGACTCCTATGTGGGCTGTGGGAACTGGCACTGAAGGCTGGATCCGTAGTGCCAATGGGACATGGACCCCCTGTAGGAATGTGGGTTTCGGTAACTGCGGCCGGCTTGCGGCCTGGCTACTTTGCTTTGAATGGGTACCTTCTGCTACCCACCCGGGTTCCAGCACTGTCTGCTGGTTCTCGCCAGAGCTTTTGGCCTAGGTGCCTCCATCTCGGTATCCGAGATCCAGCACCGTCAGCTGGTCCTTGGTAGTGCTTTCTAGCACAGGTACCTCCTGCCTAGTAACCGTGGTCCAGCACCGTCAGCTGTTCCTCGGTAGTGCCATTGGCTCTTGTAGCTTTTGCTACCCATCTGGGTTCTAGCACCGTCAGCTGGTTCTCGGCAGTGTCTTTGGCACGGGGACTCCCTGTTTCCCAGCCTGGTTCCAGCACGCCTGCTGTTTCCGGGTAGTGTCAAGGTCACTATGCCACCAATCCGTTGTCCTGTCATCTTGCGGCCGGGTTAGCCGACTCTACGGTGCCTGCAGTTTAGGTGACTCCTATGTGGGCTGCGGGAACTGGCACTGAAGGCTGGATCCGTAGTGCCAATGGGACATGGACCCCCTGTAGGACTGTGGGTTTCGGTAACTGCGGCCGGCTTGCGGCCTGGCTACTTTGCTTTGAATGGGTACCTTCTGCTACCCACCCGGGTTCCAGCACTGTCTGCTGGTTCTCGCCAGAGCCTTTGGCCTAGGTAACTCCATCTCGGTATCCGAGGTCCAGCACCGTCAGCTGGTCCTTGGTAGTGCTTTCTAGCACAGGTACCTCCTGCCTAGTAACCGTGGTCCAGCACCGTCAGCTGTCCCTCGGTAGTGCCATTGGCTCTTGTAGCTTTTGCTACCCATCTGGGTTCCAGCACCGTCAGCTGGTTCTCAGCAGTGTCTTTGGCACGGGGACTCCCTGTTGCCCAGCCTGGTTCCAGCACGCCTGCTGTTTCCGGGTAGTGTCAAGGTCACTATGCCACCAATCCGTTGTCCTGTCGTCTTGCGGCCGGGTTAGTCGACTCTACGGTGCCTGCAGTTTAGGTGACTCCTATGTGGGCTGCGGGAACTGGCACTGAAGGCTGGATCCGTAGTGCCAATGGGACATGGACCCCCTGTAGGACTGTGGGTTTCAGTAACTGCAGCCGGCTTGCAGCCTGGCTACTTTGCTTTGAATGGGCACCTTCTGCTACCCACCCGGGTTCCAGCACTGTCTGCTGGTTCTCGCCAGAGCCTTTGGCCTAGGTGCCTCCATCTCGGTATCCGAAGTCCAGCACCGTCAGCTGGTCCTTGGTAGTGCTTTTTAGCACAGGTACCTTCTGCTTAGTAACCGTGGTCCAGCACCGTCAGTTGGTCCTCGGTAGTGCCATTGGCTCTTGTTCCTTCTGCTACCCATCCGGGTGCCAGCACTGTCTGCTGGTTCTCGCCACAGCCTTTGGCCTAGGTGCCTCCATCTCGGTATCCGAGGTCCAGCACAGTCAGCTGGTCCTTGGTAGTGCTTTTTAGCACAGGTACCTTCTGCATAGTAACTGTGGTCCAGCACCGTCAGTTGGTCCTCGGTAGTGCCATTGGCTCTTGTTCCTTCTGCTACCCATCCGGGTGCCAGCACCTTCTGCTGGTTCTCGCCACAGCCTTTGGCCTAGGTGCCTCCATCTCGGTATCCGAGGTCCAGCACCGTCAGCTGGTCCTTGGTAGTGCTTTTTAGCACAGGTACCTTCTGCTTAGTAACCGTGGTCCAGCACCGTCAGTTGGTCCTCGGTAGTGCCATTGGCTCTTGTTCCTTCTGCTACCCATCCGGGTGCCAGCACTGTCTGCTGGTTCTCGCCAGTTTCTCAGCCTTCTTGTACCTTCTGCTACATTTCCATGATCAAGCTTTTTGAAATTGTCTTTGGTAATCCTTATTGATCTCCATGACGACGACCCTGATGACGACGACCCTGAAGACCACACCAAAGAAGACCAGAAATATGATCCTAAATAATAAGACCAAGAGGACAAAGAACATGAAGACAACCACCAAGATACAGAACAAGAAGCAGAAGAAGCAAAAGCAGAACAACAGAAAGCAGAAGAACATTAAGCATAAGACTAAAAATCAGCATAGAAGAAATCAAAATTATAAGCAGCAGAAGACTAAGCAGTAAATGGGGGTGAGTCCGTTCCTCCTCGTGGTGCCCCTGGAAAACGCCTGCTGCTGCAGGCCAAACTGAACGCGGACAAATCCTGTTGTAAATCTTTAGTGACAGGCAGAACGTAAGGTGTAATCTTATAACTTTTATAGATAAGTACTACAGGAATGCCTGTCACCATAAGAAAATGAAGACAAAGAAGAATAGGAAGAAGATGAAGAAATAGCATATTAAAATTGATAATAGCTGAATTAGAAGAATATGAAGAATGGAAAAAAAAATTAATGGGAAGAAGATGAAGAAAAAGAAGATGAATAAGGTGAAGAAAAAGTTGATGAAAAAAATGCTACTGCTGCGGATCATGAAGGAGAAAGTGTGGGAGAAGTACAAAAGAACGTGAAGAGCATGGAAGTTGTGAAACATACATATCTGACAAAATATAAAAAAGGTTAACATAGTCAATATCTTTTTAACTCCGAACGTACTGAAAAAAAAAATTGGAATTAATGCTATGCCATGTGATTTGAATAAACCACTATGCTTTTAATGTCTCCTCCACCTCCCACAATACATTCTACATGATTCTTATCTGTTTTCAATTATGTAGAATTAGCCAACAAGGAAATAAAGGGCTTTTTTTAATTCCGATACCGGAAGTCCCATTGACTTGAATGGGACTTCCGGTATCGGAATCGGCGATACCCGATATTTTTTTCGTATCGGGCGATACCATCCGATACGATATTTTTGGGTATCGAACGGTATCGCTCAACACTAATAACCATCCAATTTAGATTTCCCTCTTCTTTGAGTGTTCCAAGCGCACACTAATATTATTAGTTATTTTATGCTACATATATACCTGTTATCCGGTGATACTGTACCCTTTCTCAACTTTCTACAATCTTGTTGAATCCATACTGGGCCTGAGACCATCTGAGTCTGCCTCCTGATTAGAGATGAGCGGTGTTCGACCTGTTCGCCAAGTTCAAATTCGAGCTGTTTTGAGCGGTGTTCGAGCCGTTTCGAACTCGAACACTTTGCTTAAAATTCGGCTGTTCGAGATTCCCTTCGAGAACGGTTCGCCTAGCTATGCCGCCTGTTTACGAAAGAACCAGTTTTTGACTGCATTTAGCCCAGTTAATACTTTGGGCCTAGTAACTGTGTCTGCTACTCAGCAGAGGAGCCTACCCGTGAACCAAGCTGTGCTGCCTGTTTATGTAAGAACCATTTTTTAACTCCATTTAGCCCAGTGAATACTTTGGGCCTAGTACCTGTGTCTACTGCTCAGCAGAGGAGCCCACCCGTGAACCTAGCTATGCCGCCTGTTTATGTAAGCACTGTCTGCTACTCAGCAGAATTGCCCACCCGTGAACCAAGCTATGCCGACTGTTTATGTAAGAGCTGCGTGCTACTCAGCAGAGGAGCCCAGCTGTTAAGCAAGCTACTGCACCTGTGGTTTGGACACTTAATTTTTTCATATTCTTTCTGGAATGCCGGTTAGGCCTAATTCCGGAATTCCGGTTGACCTGCATTTACTGGGAAATCCTCATTCGCGGGGAAGAATTGGAATCCCAGATCTCCATCACTAATGGGGTTCAACAGGTTATTCGCACCTGTAAATGACACTTGCTGGTCCTTCCAGTGTAGCGCGCATGCAGCCCCGGACATGTAAGGGCATGACAGACCTGTTATTGCTTGATCTCGTGTGCCAGAGCCTCGTGTGTCCCTCTAGTAAGCTGGATGCGGACCGCGGGGGCATGCCGGAGTCTCATTCGTTAACGGAATTAAGCTGACAAATCGCTAGCACAACTAAAAACGGCCATGCACCACCACCCACAGAATCGACAAAGCTTGCAATCTGTCCATCTTTTCTGTGGCTGGCATGGTTGAGGTTGCCCGTGTGGAGTCCAATTAAGCCACAGGCTCCACTCCTGGTGGTGCCCTTCTGGACATTCCTTTAAGGTTCAGCTTTGCAACCATACTGCCCCCGGAAACCAAACACTTTGCCTTCATGGACGCTGTTCGGAGGGTCATGGGAATAACGTCGCCCGATCGGCAGTTGGCATAATTTATGGTGGGAAGTCCGACGGTATATGATCGTCTTCGATTTTAGAATTTTAGATTTTTTTTTATTTTAGATTTTTAGTCCAGCCTTTCTTGACTTTATAAGGGAATGACATGCCTATATCTGTGTCTCCTCGTCCTTTCACTCCTCCACCTCTTTTCTATATGTAGTTGCCCTTTTCCATATGTTATTTTTGTCTTCTGAGCATTTTGTCTACTTTGGGACACCTTTTAAGGTGTTTTGTAATTGTTTTCTATGTGTTTGTATGTGTTTGTGTTTGCCTGCCATTGTTTTCAATGGGGTTCGACGGTGTTTGTCGAATGTTCGATGAGCATTCGACGAACTTGCCTCCTGTTCGACGAACCGAACTGAACTCGAACACTAGCGGGGTGGCTCAACGCTACTCCTGATATATAGACGTACATTTTTAATGTTTAAGCTATGCTATATATACCTGGTATCTGGTGATACTGTACCCTTTCTGCCAGAAAGTCCTCCTCCACCCACCACTCTAAGTGTATCATTGACACCTGGAACATTGGCCCACATGTGTGATTATTTCTTGCGGATCTTGCGGAGAGTCTGTTTCTGACTGTGGAAATAAATACTGAGATTGACAATGACCCCTACACTGTGTACAGCTGTATGCTTCAGATCCATTACCGTTTTCCGGCTTTTTATATTGTGTTGTAATCCATACTGAGCCTGAGGGAGTCTGTGTCTGCCTCCTGAAATATATACGGAGATTTAGAATGTTTAAACTATACTATATATACCTGGTATCTGATGATACTGTACCCTTTTTCTACTTTTTATATTCTTGTCTAATCCATACTGAGCCTGCGAGCGTCTCTGTGTGACTCATGAAATATATAGGGAGATTGACAATTATTCTTTAACTGTATAGAGCTGTACGCTTCTGATACAGTACCATATATCTGATGTTATTTTGGGTACATTTTCTCCAAAATTTGGAAGTATGGCGGAAGAGGCCGCGGATGTGGGTGTGGGGGGTCCAGCTGGTACTGATGGTGCATCTACTGGTAGTGGCAAAAGCACAATAGCCGCTAAGGCAGGAGGTGTTGAGCCTGCATCATGGTCTGGCTCTGGAACGCCTGGAAGGCTACCTTTTCTGGGAATAGGTTAACCGCTTTTAAAGGCGGAGCATCAGGAACTGGTTTTTGCTTACATTGCCGAAACAGACTCCAACAAATATGCCCTCCTCTTCTGAAGTTTCAAAAAATGCAAGCACTGAGTCATCAAGTGCTGGCTCCTGGTCAGGAAGAACCCCTTTCCTTGTGTCCTTCACCCCCACCAAAAGTGAATGATGCAGCAGGCCACACTTCACATTAGTCCATGTAGCTCTTTCTCACATACCATGCCTGGGTTATCAAGTCAAATCGTGAATTCCCCAGTCCAAGATGAATCTGACATGGAGTGTGGGTGGCCAGCCAGGGCAGTGGGGTTAATCGGTACTGGGCCGGTGTCTCTGAGGGATGTGTCACGGTGGTGGTGACCTGGTCCGTGGCCCTGGGCGTCCATGCAAAGGGGTGAATAACTTTTATAGGTGAATGATACGTGACGCCACCTGTGGTTTCTGATAAGATTGACCAGCGCTGCAGTGTTGCTTCTCTGGGGCAGATGTTGTGGTGCAGCTAAGATGTAGAAGCCCTGCACAGGTAGGCCCATAGTCGCAGGGCAGATGAAAGAGTTGGCAGATGGTGTGCAGTGCAGGATGTAGCAGAGCCATGCGCCAGGCGCAGGAGAAAGATGACAGACAGAGTCATGCAGTTCCTTTACCTGTACTTGGTAAGTGCCGTCCTGGACCCAGAGTACAAATGGAGGAGTTGGTCAGCCTGGAAGCAAATTAGGAATTTTCTCTCTGCGGATAGGTAGTGTGGCCTCCATTCTAGCGCTTATCTGAGGTACTCGCAGTACTGAGTTCATTGAAGTTCCCCCTGTTCACTCTCTTTTGAAACTTTCTCATATGACAGGCAGCCGTATCCTTTTCCTTCTGGCTCACACAAGTCGCTGCTGGGGCCTCTGAGCCTTAGTTGGGAACAGAGCATTTACAGCTGCTACTTCCTCCGGTTTCTGCTGCAGGACCGTCAGTGTCCCTACAAACTCGGAGACCGGAATCCGAAACATGCGCTCCAGCTAGGAGTGAACCTTAACTCTGCTCATTCTCCAGCTCCCCTTCTCACGTCCACAGACTGCCCACTTCACAGACTGCCCTAACTTCCCTCCTCCCGACCACAGAGAGCAGCTCCTCAGCAGTCAGGTTCAGAGCTCTCCCTGCTGGCCTGGAGTGGGAACTGTGTTGTGTGTTGGTTTAACTGCTAGAGAGATCCTTTGCTGCTCCCAAGCATGACATCACACTCCCTAGGAGGAAGGTAATGCCACTGTGGCTACCATACTCCTGGGGGCGCCACAAGTGCACTGATGCCCAGCCACTGCTAGATGATTCTGCTGGTACATTGACCCTGACCACTACATTCCCCTTGCACTCTACACAGCCAGAATCTGACCCTGATGAAACTCAGGTTCCCCTTCCCGCATACTATACCACCTTACATGATGACAAAGAGGAAGGTGCAGATGAAAGTGCAGGTTCCTTGAGCAGGAGGGGGCATACTCAGGGGCGGCGGCACTGGCACAGGGCCCCTCGTAGTACACAAAATTGTCTCTGCCGGTGGGATGGCCAACCCTCCGTCAGACACACCGCCGTGCTATTAGGGGCCCTATGCCAGTTGCATCGCCAATGAGTGGGCCCCCCCTGTTTACTCAGGATCACAGCACTTGCAAAGATTAACTACTTACCTCTCCCTGCTCCACCACCGTGACGTCTTCCGCGTTTCCTGACAGTGACATTCTGGTCAGAGAGCGCGATGACATCACGTCTGTACGCCCTCTGCCTAAACAGTCCAAGTGCAGAGAGATGGAAGATGGGGACGACGAGGAGTCCAGACTAGTACAGGGATTCCCTAGCGAGGAGACTTATTTAATTGTTTTAAAGGTTGGGAGCAATTTTTGGGGAGCACTATACTCTGGAGAATGATATATGGGGCCCACCATACACTGGAGCATTCCAAAGGTGGACATCAGACACTGGAGCAGCATTTACAGGGCCCATTATACACTGGAGCATTAGAAATTGGGCCCATTATATATGGAGCATTATTTGGGCCCATAAGACAGTGGAGCTTCATCTATGGGGACCAACATATACTGTAGCATTATGTGGAGCTCATCATATACTGTATTGAACATTATATGGGACCAATGATTCTGTATGGAGAAATATATGGGCCTCATTACTCTGTATAGCGCACTATGCGGTGGCCATAATACTGTATGGAGTAATATACTGTCCGTTTTTGGAGCTATTGGAGAATTTAAAATGGATATCAGTCATGTCATGTAAGAAGTGATGTATTTTTCAATGTACTATACCGCTATTTCTCTGCCGTATCAGAGGATCATGAATTGTGGCATGTGTTAAAGGAGCCCATTGACACTCTTTGGCCCTGGGCTCACGAAAATCTGGAGCCAGCCCTACCCCCCCCACAACTTTAGCCAAATAATCCCCAGTTTTCAATGTCTAACTATTATTATAAAGTAAATTAAGGTTGACAATCTTAAGTAGTAATAATTGATGTTTTTGGCATTAAAATGGGCACTGTAGGTGTGTTTCCTGTCCTCCACTCACTGCCGACTTTTCTTCCCCATTGACTTGCATTGGGTTTCGTATTTCAGTTGGCCTTCGACTTTTCACGATAATCGGCCGATTTCGTTCGACCCGACTTTTGCGAAAGTCGAGTTTCATGAAACCCGACTCAACCCGAAAAAAGGCGAAGTCTCTCATCTCTAGCAGCTTTGTGAAAACTGTTTAAAAAATAAATTTAAACCAATTACAATTAAAAAAAATATACTTTTATGCTATATTTTACAAGAACTTGAAATCATCCTATTTTTATTTTGGCAAATAATCTGGAAACTGTTTGTATATATGACTTTCAGTCATTTTTATTGTAGACAGGATTACAAATGACAGAAAACACCTCTATACACAATAGATATGTAAGGAGATGGACAATTGAGAAGACTTGCACAGTTAATGCCTAACAGAGTGTCTGCAAGCGAGCATCACTATCTGCTGCTCAAGGGTGAAAGAAAAATGGAAAGCAGAGAGAATTGCATCAAAAGGACACTGAAGAGTAAAGTGCATGTTTCCTGGAGGAAAAAATTGGAGGAAACATCAGGTCAAGTGGTAGCTGTGGCACAGTTAGTAATTATAAAAGGCCCAGGAAGGCAGTGAAGGGGAGGAGTAGGTGCCTGAACCTGTAACAGGATGAATGTGAGGTGCAGCAAGATTGACTTATAGCCACCATTATGAGTGAGCAGACCCAAGTAAAGAATCAAGTTGACCAGACCCGAGTGAAGAATTGAGTGACCAGACCCGAGTGAAGAATCGAGTGACATGACTCGTCTTCAAGGCTTGCATGCCATCCAGTGGTTCATGGGTTTTGCCAACTTCTACAGACAATTTATTCCACAATTCTCATTCCTCATGGCACCTATCTCTGCATTAACAAACATAAAGGCTAATGACAGGTTCTTGTCTGATTTGGCCATATCATCCTAACATGCAGTTTCTCTAAGACGTGGATGACTCCTCTGTCGGTGCTGGGGTAGTCCTTGTACAAAGGACTGCTTTGGGGAAGTCTACCTCCTGTGTTTTTTTCTCTATTACTATTGGGGATCGTGAACTAATGGCCTTTAAGATGGCGTCACGAGTTTACCATGACAGAGAGGAGCGAGAAGACCACAGCATATGTTTTCTCCTACTCCTGCACTGATTTGAAGCACTTCACCTTCATAGTAAACAGTGCGGGTTTCTTTTAGCAGTACAGGGGTTAATCTACTCAGTTGAGAGCTCCTGGAGATAAGACTCTCAGTTGTGCACTGTTAGCCTCTACTATATAATCTGCGTCTTGCTAGGACTCATTGTCATAGCTACCTTATGCTGTATGGCTAGAGGTTGTTGTTGGTTATTGTAGGAGAAGGAGTTTGGTGGATTTATCTGTGACTGTTGTCGTAGCTGTTTTTGTTCTGACCAAGCGTCAGATCTTTCCAGATCACCAGTGAGGCCGGAATGATGAGGTTTCTCGCCCTTCAGTTCACAAGCGCTTGGAGACAAAGTGACACACACACTGGTCGTGGCTAAATCACTTTATCTGACGTAATGAAATATAAGACATGTTTTTATACCATTTACAACAATATGTGACTCTGGAGGTCATTTGGCCCCCACCATCACCTCAGGGTCGTACGTACCTTGTTTACAATATACCCAGAACACGTTGTTGAGAACAAATATGATAACAAGTATAGTTTCCTTGAAGACAGAGACTACTAGTCTACATAAGAATAATTCTAGCAATAATAAGGCAAAAGGCAATTGAAGTCTTAAAGGCATTTAAAGGGATATAAAAGCAAACCATTAACTCTTCTATATCAATTTCCCCCTTTTGTAAATGGTATAACCTTTGCCACAGGGTCAGGTGATGTCCACAAAGGAGCTACTCTCTCATGGGTCTAGTACCCATAAGGGGGCTTCCTACCTGCTTCGCCCATCCACCCTCAGTGTGGACACTCACCTTCCCCATCAGCAATGGCCACCTGGGGTCTATGATACACAACAGAAGGTTCAGCCTTAGATTTTTTTTTTCCACACATACATTATTCAGTAGCTTAAGTAATACATATATTAGCGCTTTTACGGCTACATAAAACAATAAGCAAAACAACAAAATTTGCATACAAGTCTGCAAAATGCCAAAAATCCATCCTGCTAAGCCATTAAACCAATTTGCTGGATTTAGGAAAGAGAATGTGTTACCTCACCAGGAGTCTCTGTTTGCACTGTGTTGCTTTAACCATTGGTCTCTACGTTCACCTGTTTTGTCTATACCGGCCCTGATCTGGAGATTGCAAGCAGGGTCTATAAAATTACAACAGGTGGGACCCATTATCTGACACATTCCTCCTTCTTTTGCTGTCAGGTAATCTAGTACTCTAGTATGTTGGTTAGTAACTATGATTAATTGTCTCTGTATTGTATTAGTCTCATTTAGAACTTCAAGAATCTGGAAAATCTGATCGTCCAGGTAGTCGGTAGCTTCCACTAATTTATCCCACATTTGTGTTATGAAGGGGTATATTAGCATACTACTGAATATTTTGTTATCCCCATCTCTACTAGATGCGGCCTACCATTTGGCTGGGGCGTATTGTCTGCAGCCCTTCTATACAAAGTGTGAATTGGGACTGCTGCTGTGTCTATTTTACTATGAGGAACTATGAAAGTGGCTGGTGTCAGTTTAGCAAGAGTGCAGACCCCTCTTATGTCTGGGCTCACCCACCTGTAGGCACGATGTCCGCAAACCAAGAATACTCCTTCAGGGAGAACACAAACGTGACCAGGGGTCTGTATACATTGGTATAAACTCAAAAGTCCTGACCTACTGCAGGCTTATGGGCACACCAAGTATTATTCATTGGTTTTCCCCTTATACCAGATGTACATTTACCCCTTTCTTTCCTTATTATTTTACCCGTAGATGCTCTACAGCCTTCAATACCATCCTGGTACATCGTCTTTTTAACCTGTGTTTGATCATGAGTGTAATTATTGTCCTCACCACAGGTGTCTGCTCCAGTGTGTTGAAGACTGAACCACCGTCCATCATTGGGAATAGGGTCTGAGTGAGGGATTTCAGTCCTCCTCCTGGCGACCATATTTCCGACATCTGAATCATATTCCCGCCACCACATTTGTACCTTTAGGCCGCGTTATATTAAACTGAAACCAGGGATTAGCGGCCCATTCGACTATAGCCAATGAGGCAGATATATCACGGGGCACATCTTTTCCCCAAAACCTAGATTGAGTCCAAGTCCCATTGTGTATGCAGTGTGGGGTTAATACCTCCCATGGCTCCAGAGGTAAGGCCAAGTACGGCATAGTCCTCGCAGATACAGGGCTGTGTGTACAGATCCAACAGTCTTTCGGTTTCTGTCCTTCCATGTCCTTTATGAGAAGAGCATGATGCCGAATGAGTTTGTTGTCCCAGTCAGCATTTAAGAGTTTATCCTGTGTCTCTGTAGAGTGCAGTAACCCTGTCACTGCCAGCAAGGTGATGAGGAGTACAGTCATTCTGCTGTTGACAGGACCTTCTTGCAGTGAAAGGCGTGGATCCAGGTGGACTTTCCCTCAAGTTTTACTGAAGTGGATGTGGTCAGCTGGACTTGGAAGGGGCCGTCAAATCGTGGGTCCCGGATCCTTCTCACGTGTCTCTCGTATAACCACCCAATCACCTGGATTCAGCTGATGCACATCTGCACTGGCATTAGGATCTGGAATGTATGAGAACACATGTTTATGCACCACATTAAGTCTTTCCTGCAAGGCCTGGACGTAGGCTGTCATAGCACCGTGTTGCATTTGTAGCACCTGTGGGAAGTACAGACCAGTCTTTGGTGCACTACCAACAGGACTTCAGAAGGAGACAAGCCTGTGTTTCTATTTGGAGTGTGTCTGACTGAAAAGAGTGCAAGAGGCAAGCACTCCACCCAGCTCTTTCCTGTGTCTGCCATGGCCTTTTGAATTTTCAGTTTGTGTCCCATTTAGTCTTTCCACTTTCCCACTACCTTGTGGCCTATATGGTGTATGAAATGCTTGCTGTACACCTAGGGCCTGCATGACTTCCCTCATTTTTTCTCACGTGAAGTGTGCACCCCTATCTGTTTCTGTGGTTTCTGGGACACCATACCTGCAGATCAGTTCTTTCATCAGTTTGTCTGTAGTCATTTTAGCATTTGCACGTTCTACCGGATAGGCTTCCGGCCAACCAGAGAAGAGATCTACACATACTGGGATATTTGCATACACTCCTACCTTGGTAGCTGTATGTCGTCAATCTGCCATCTCTGAAACGGGTAGAGAGGCCTAGGTGTCGCTTTCTTAGGAAACTTTTACTGTTTTACCTGGGTTGTGCTGTGCACAGATGAGGCATGATTGTACAAGTTTCGCGGCTGCGTAACTGAAACCAGGAGCGATCCAGAAGGCATCTACCATGGCACACATGTGACTTTTTGAGGTGTGAGTGGGGCCATGAGCTGCTTGCGCCATGATTGGGAACAGGGACTTTGGTGGGCACATTTTATCCTTATTCTCCCATACTCCATTTGAGTTCAGCTCAGCTCCCAGTCTCCCCCGGTGTACCTTCTCTGTTTGGGCAGCCTTTTACTGGAGGGATTTCAGGACATCTAGACCCAATGTGGCTGGAATACGCTGACTCCCCGCCACCGTCCACTGCTCTCTAGGCCGCCTTGTGCTATTTTAGCAGCCTCGTTCGCCCTTCTATTGCCCTCTACCTCCACGGAGTCACCTTTGTGTGTGCTTTTACCTTGACAATGCCAACCTGGACTGGTAACATCAATGCCTCCATCAATTGTTTCACCAGCTCTTCATTTTTAATGGTCTTCGAATCTGTGAAAATATTAGCGACTTTACCTGCAGCGGCTCTACACGCCTCAGTGAGTGCCTTCAACTCTGCCTCCTGCGCCGACATGTGAGGAGAGAGTGGTTCCGCTCGGATTACCTCATGTGAGGATACTACTGCATATCCAGTGTAGAATCGTCCATCCTAGTGGTATCTGGGGCCATCTACATGAAAAAAACTCAAAATCTGCATTAGGAACAGGTTTTTCATGAATGTGTGCAAACCCAACTGTCTCCTGACTCATCAGTTCTATGCAGACATGTTCATGCGTCATGTCAAAGTATCCTTCCTCACTTGCTAATACGGTCACCAATTCCCCCTTTTCTGAATCCACAGGCAGGAGGGTGGCTGGATTCAGAACGTTACATCTTTTGAGGGGTGACATACTCAGGAATTAGTAGAGCACACTCAAGTCGGAGCTGTCTGGCCATAGACAGATGTTTTGGTTGAACTTGTAGGAGTATGGCATGGATGTCATGTGGGGAATAGATTGTCAAAAGAAACGTCAGTGTGATCTCACATGCCTTTTCCAGTAGTAGTGCAGCTGCTCCTACCGCACAGACACAATCAATTTTGTGTGAGGTCCCGGGTCTAATGACAAGCAGTCATAAAGTGGTTGGAATATTTGTAAAGCGGACCTTATCCAAGGCCTACTGTAGGTCACTAAACCTAGGAAAGTGCATAGATGCTGATGTGACCTGGGTAGAGGGAGATTTTGAATTGCCTGTTTCCTGTCAGGTGTCTGGTACCTTCGGCAATATAATGTCCCAACAAATGTCACCTTTTGTTTGTAATACTGTAATTTGTCACGTGAGACCTTGCAACCCTTAGGGTCATCCACGTACTGTAATAGTACAATCAGCGGATGAGGTGATTGCCACTACTCAAGGATCCCTGCCATCGCTGCTGAATAGATGGCAGGGGGTTTCTTTCCCCCTTTTGTGGGTGGACTGTCCAACAATATTGTTCACCTCTATGAGTAAAGGAGAAAGATACTGACAGTCTGTGTGCAGGGGTACAGAGAAAAATGCACCTGCTAAATCAATGACTGTGAAACATTTTGACATTACTGGGATCTGTGACAGTATTGTGTGTGTGTGTTAGGGACGATTGAGGTCACACTCACTGTATCATCATTAATAGCCCTTAAGTCATGAACCTTTCTGTAAGTGTCAGCAAACCCTTGAGTTCCTTTTTTTTTTTCTTTTTTTCCTAATGGGATACAAAGTGGTGTCACAGGGGGAAGATCTTTGCAGTCCAAAGGGGGGGTTTCTTTGCACCAGAACCCCTGCCTTAACATACTCTCTAATATCTCTGCTCGGGGTAATTGATTTGGCTAGGCTCAAGGGGTATTGCTTAAAACAATTCAATCATGACAGGGGGAATGGGCAACTGACCCACATCCGTTTTTCCCCTTGCCCAAACAGTGTCTGGCACCTGTCCCATTTCCTCATCCTCAGGCATTTTGGTGTCAGGTGTTAGTTTCACCGCTTTTGTCATATACACCATTGCCGCAATCTTACACAAATGTTTATCTGAGAGGGGACTTGTGACTGTAATACCCTCAGGAGAGTACTGTATGGTGGCCTGGATCGCACTCAGCACATCTGCTCCCAGTAAATTCATAGGGGTATTGTCACTAACAATAAGTTTTGTAAGTACCACAATTCCAGCACCTCACTGTTTCTAGGTCCCTTGGTACCTTACTACGTCTCCACTGTTTTCCTTGTGCTCCAGCATACATGACAGGTCGTCTTATTGTCCTTGTTTGCTCAATTTCTTTAGCTACCTTAAGGAGGTCTTTCGGATCTACATGTCTCCATTCAGGTCTGGCTGTCTGTACTGTGTCTCGTAAGTCTTTGCTCATACCGTCAATGAATGCATTCACCAGTATTCTAACATCAAGTGGGTTTATGCAAATGTACCCCATGTCTGCCCATTTCAGCTGTAACCGTCCAAAGTACATCTCTACACTCTCTCCTCTTTGCTGTGTCACGTTAATCAGGAGTACAGACTGCTCTGATTGTTCCACTGTAGCCCATTGTCTTAGTGACTCACAGTATGTCTCCCCAGACCGTGCAGATTTATCATCCATGCCCCAAGCCTGATTCTTTGTCACATCTGTGTGTGTCTTAATTATATGTCCTAGTGCGTCACCTGCCTTTAAACTCACCAACCTCTCTAGGTCTGCCCAGGTACACTTATATGTCTGCTGTATTTCCTGTATGTGTCTGTAAAATGGGAATGGTTGGTCTTCAGGGTCAGGCAACTGTTTCAACAAAGCTAGCTGGTCAGAGGGGCTCCAGGGATAATACACCTGCATCTTTCTTATTCTAGTCGCACTGATGGGGTTGGTCGTCTGATGTCTACTGTCAGCTTACTCCTCAAAGGTCAATGTCCCCACTACCCACTCTATTATGTCAGCTTCTTATGTCACTACATATGATCTTGTCTGGACAGGATTTAGCGCAACTCGCTTAGGTCAGTAGCACAGGTCACACAAGTAGCTATTCAGTCTGGGTTTGTCTGAGTCTGATCACAGTGTTTACAAGTCCATCTGTTTTGTCTGAGTCTCTGGTTACTCTTTGTCAATCAAAACATTCATAATACACCTTCCACACTGCTGCACATTCATTCTCAAGCATCATTTATTCACTTGCTATTTTCTTCCCTTGCCTGTGCCTTTTTGTACATCCAAACATTCACACTCTGGTATTTTTGCCTTTTTTTTTTTTTTTTAATTGGTCCAACCTGTATTACTGCTTCCTTTCTTCTCTGTCTTTTTCAATTTGCATAGCTCTCTTGGATCTCATTGGGGGCACCGACGGTACACAGAAAAAGTTGCCATGGCTTCAACCTTTTTCTGCCGACAGCTCACTTTTCTTCTGAAATGCCCTCCCAGTGTGCCTGGACTTCTGTCTTACAGGCCACACTTAGCAAGTCAGAGAGAGCCTGCCAAGGTGTAGCGGGAAGGCTCCTTGCCTCTCACCCGGTAGACCTACAGGATGTAGCGGGAAGGCTCTCTGCCTCTCACCTGCTAGATCAGCTGGCTAGAATAGGATCAGGCCTGCATCCTTCCAGCCCAGCTCCATGGATTGTTGTGGGAAGGCTATTTCAACCTTAGACAGCTCACCTTTCTTCTGAAATGCCCTCCCAGTGTGCCTGGACCTCTGTCTTACAGGCCACACTTAGCAAGTCAGAGTGAGCCTGCCAAGGTATATCCAGAGGGCTCCTCACCCTCGCCTCTCACCCACAACAATAAAACCTGCTGTTCACACTACATTTTTTGATTCCGTTTATTTTTTTCGTGTTATGTTTTTGTAACACAAAAACGTTTTAGAAATGTTTGGAAAATGTCTTGTTAAAATTGCGGGCAAAATGCTCTGACACTATAATGCAATTAGTTGTGAGGTTTACAGATGGAAACAGTTGATTTAAAATGTCACAAAAGTGCAGCACTCTGTACAGTACTTTTGTGACATGTAGATTGATGATGGATGGGAATTCATGATCCACAAGGACAAATTGGCAAAACATCCAAACACAAAATTCTGGGGGCAAAACAGGGAACAAACATCAAACTACCGGGGGCGAACTGCCGGGGGCGAACTGCTGGAGGCGAAACATCCGGGGGTGAACTGCTGGGGGTGAAACATCTGGGGGCGAACTTCTGGGAGTGAAACAACCGGGGGCGAACTGCTGGGGGCGAAACATCCGGGGGCGAACTGCCGGGGGCGAAAAATCCGAGGGCGAAACATCCGGGGCCAACTGCTGGGGGCGAAACATCTGGGGGCGAACTGCTGGGGGAGAAACATCCGGGGGCGAACTGCTGGGGGCGAAACATCCAGGGGCGAACTGCCGGGGGCGAACTGCTGGGGGTGAAACATCAGGGGGCGAACTGCTGAGGGCGAAACATCCAAGGGCGAAATGACAGGGGGCGAAAAATTCGGGGGCGAAGCATCCGGGGGCGAACTGCTGGGGGCCAAAATGTGCGGGGGCAAAATGTGCAGGTGCGAATCTTCCTGGGGCGAATTGATAGGGGTGAAATGTGCGGGGGCGAAATGTACCTGGGGGTGAACTGCTGGGGGCAAATTGCGGGGGGCGAACTGTTGGGGGCGAAACTTCCTATAACCGGATGTCTCCCACCCAGCACCTGTCATTGCACATTTGCATGCACCACCAGCAACCACGTCCAACTCCTTGTCTCAGTGCAGCGTGCAGCTGTCCCTACCCCAGGCCTTCGAATGCAAGTGAAAGTACCCAGCTACTCATCCACAGGCTCAAACACTAAATTGCCACATTTCCAGATTGCTTGCACAGAATATTATGCTGTTTAGGTATGTGGACACTGACGCTTTCTGCAACATCATGCCTGTGTATGTCCCTCAGTACTTGGTCCCCAGCCACCACAATTTTTCCCGATGCGCCATCCCCACATTACACCAGCACATCTCCCATAACATCACCTGTACCCTGACCAATGCAATTACTGGGAAGGTCCACTTAATGACCAACACGTGGACAAATACTTGTGACCAAGGATGCTATATTTCCCTGATGGTACATTGGCTGAACCTAGTGAAAGTCAAGACTGACTCGCACCCTGGGACAGCACACGTGCTACCGACATTGAAGATGCAGGCCCTAGTTCCATCAGGATTCACTCCACCTCCCACACCAGTTTCTGTTCCCCCTCCTCTTCATCCTCCATCTCCAAATTGTCATCTTGGACCATGTCTTCCATAACAGTCACTAGCTGGAAGCACTGCAGCACTGCCACTGTGAAGTGGCAACAGGCTCTGCTGAAATTAATTTGTTTAGGTGACAAACAGCACACCACTGCAGAGTTGTTGAAAGGTATCACAGACCAGACAGATCTGTGTCTCTCACCACTGAGCCTACAACCAGGCAGGGTCATGTTTGATAATAGCCATAACCTGGGGGAGACTCTGAAACCTTGCCCATGTACCATGCTCAAATTAGTGGTTCAGTAGTTTCGGCAAACCTACCAGATTTGCCTGAGCTACTTGTGAAGGTATGTGCTTGTGCTCCCATTTCCACAAGTTAGCAACAGCTTCCACCATTCTGGAAGTGTTGCAGCAGCACTTGCAAATTGCCAGCTTACTGACTGGCGTGTGAACTGACAGGCATTGGAACTCCACATTACATACAGTGGGTACAGAAAGTATTCAGACCCCTTTAAATTTTTCACTCTTTGTTTCATTACAGCCATTTGGGAAGTTCAAAAAAGTTCATTTTTTTCTCATTAATGTACTCTCTGCAGCCCATCTTCACTGAAAAAAACAGAAATGTAGACATTTTTGCAAATTTATGAAAAAAGAAAAACTGAAATATCACATGGTCATAAGTATCCGGACCCTTTACTCAGTATTGAGTAGAAGCATTCTATTGAGCTTGTACAACCATGAGTCCTCTTGGGAATGATGCAACAAGTTTTCCACACCTGGATTTGGGGATCCTCTGCCATTCTTCCTTGCAGATCCTCTCCTGTTCCGTCAGGTGAACGTTGGTGGACAGCCATTTTCAGGTCTCTCCAGAGATACTCAATTGGGTTTAGATCAGGGCTCTGGCTGGGCCAGTCAAGAATGGTCACAGAGTTGTTCTGAAGCCACTCCTTTGTTATTTTAGCTGTGTGCTTGGGGTCATTGTCTTGTTGAAAGGTGAACCTTCAGCCAAGTCTGAGGTGCAGAGCACTCTGGAAGAGATTTTCATCCAGGATGCCTCTGTACTTGGCCACATTCATGTTTCCTTCAATTGTAACTAGTCATCCTGTCCCTGCAGCTGAAAAACACCTGAATTAGCATGATGCTGCCACCTCCATTTTTCACTGTTGGGATTGTATTGGGCAGGTGCAGGTGCATCTGTGGAGCTCAGATACACTGACCTTGAGGTTCTTCTTTACCTCTCTCACCAAGGCTCTTCTCCCATGATTGCTCAGTTTGGCTGGATGGCCAGGTCTAGGAAAATTTCTGGAGGTCCCAAACTTCTTCTATTTAAGGATTATGGAAGCCACTGTGCTTTTAGGAACCTTGAGTACTATAGAAATTATTTTGTAATCTTTGCCAGATCAGTGCCTTGCCACACTTCTGTCTCTGAGCTCCTTGGCCAGTTCCTTTGACCACATGATTCTCATTAGGTCTGACATGCACTGTGAGCTATGAGGTCTTATATAGACAGGTGTGTGCCATTACAAATCAAGTCCTATCAGTTTAATTGAACACAGGTGGACTCCAATGAAGGAGTAAAATCATCTAAAGGAGGATCACAAGGAAATGGCCAGCATGTGACTTAAATATGAGTCTCTGAGTAAAGGGTCTGAATACTTATCACCATGTAATATTTCAGTTTTTCTTTTTTAATGTTTGCAAAAATTTCTACATTTCCATTTTTTCAGTCAAGATGAGGTGCAGAGTGTACATTAATGAGAAAAAAAATGAACTTTTTTGAATTTACTAAATGGCTGCAATACAACAAAGAGTGAAAAATTTAAAGGGGTCTGAATAATTTCCTTACCCACTGTATCTACCTATTCTGTATGTGTTTACTGTATGTAATCCATCTCTTCTATCCTGTCGGCTCCTGCAGTGATTTTACAGAACACAGCAGATGAATTACCGGCTTTTCTTCTATCTATGCAATATAAATACATATATATGTGTGTGTCACTGCCATCTATATATCTATGTATTCTATATGTAAAGTATATATCTATTTTATCTATTCTATTCTAACCTGTCACTCTGTGATTATACTGTACGCGGCAGATGAATTGCCGGCTTTTATTCTGTTATATATGTGTGTTTTTTTTTTAAATAACATTTACTTTGAAAACGATGTGGAAAGGACATAGAGAATTGCTGTATGTAAAAGCTCATGTTAAAAACGCATTGCGATCGATAGCAATCACACTGCATTCGGATGTCAGTTGGATGCTAGGTTTGAGAAATCAGATTGTACCAGCATGACACTCGCATTACATTCCTGCGAATCTCGGCAGGGAGACTTGGACCGATTTTTCGTACGTTAAGTGTGAGTAGTTTACCCCAGTATTTGTAAGCCAAAACCAGGAGTGGAACGGTCAGAGGAAAAGCATAATAGAAACATTTGCACCACTTCTGTATTTTACACCCACTCCTGGTTTTGGCTTACAAATACTGGGGTAAAAAACTCACAAAATACTGGATGTGTGCATGTGGCCTAAGACGGATATGTTGGGCAACTTGCAGAACCCGATGTGAAGCACAACCTTGGCCATAGGGAACTGCGCCTAGACGGGACAGGTGTCTAATAAAAATATAGATAAATGATATAGAAACATTAAAATATACATATATCAAATCTTAAAAAAACTTAAAAACCTGATAAGTACAATTATAAGTCATTTCCTAGAAACACATTTACTTAAAAGGGGTTGTCCACATCTCAGACAACCCCTTCTCAATCACTAGATTAAAAACAGGGAAAGATTCCGGCACAACCATCCAGTGATAAAATGGATTCTTTATTGGAAAGTAGTTAAAACATTAGAAGGCAAGGCCTCGTACCTAATGCCTTTCAGGTGTATACACACCCGTAGTCATAGGCTAACTTCTCAATCACTGTATTTCCCCCATATAAAATAATAACAGCCATATTCACCTGTGATGTGAGTGTTGTTCCAACAATGTCGATGCCTGGTCACCCAGGGCTTACATGATATTGTTATGTCATGCAAACCCTGTAGCCAATCAGCATCTGTTTCACATCCACTTCCTTTGGTTGTAACTGACATCTGGAAAACACCAGAAAGCTGCACCATGCTCTCAATTCTGGGTCTCAGTTTCGTCATAAGGAAGTGAGTTAAGAGGCCACTGATTGGCTCTAGGATTGCATGACATAATAGTATCATGCAAGCCTTGGAAAACCAGGTGCTGACATTTCTGGAATGTTGTCCACACCAGAGGTGAATACAGCTGTTATTATTTGACATATAGGAAAAATAGTGATTGAGAAGGTTGTTGTCTGATTAGTGGATAACCCCTTTAAGTTGCTACAGTTTGAGGTTTCCAGTAAGCATACTATAGCAAACATGTGCATAGTATTTGTTTGCATTTAATTTCTTAAATTTAACCAGTACTAGTTATAATTTTCTACTACCCGTTCTCTAGAGATATTTTTTACAGTCAGTATTACATTGAAAGATAACAGACCAAATTCATCGAAACTTTTATGCCAGTATTCTGATGAATCAGACCAAATACATTGAGGCCATGTTGATACGTTCAGTATTTAAAAGCCAAAATCAGGAGTGAAACAGTCAGAGGAAATGTATAATACTGTAGAAACACATCACCACTTCTGGATTTGAACATGGCTTCATATACAGTATAGATAACACACTGTTACGTCTCCTATGGAATCTGCTGGTGCGATGTCTACTCCTTTAGGCTGGTTTCACACTTGTGTTTTTTTTCGCGGTATTTTAGCGCTAAATAGCGCATGCGTTTTTTTTCCTATACTTTGCATGGGATGCGCTTATGTGCGCATACACATGCGTTTGTACGCGTTTTTCCGCGCATGTGTTTTTTTGCGGTATGCGCTCGGGTGCACAAAATGCATCCTGTTGCATTTTTTGGGCGTCCGACTTGCCTAAAAAAAACGCATGCGCGCGCAATGCGTTTTTTTTACAGCAAGACACCCATTATAAATCTATGGGTGCGCATATGTGCGCATTGGCATGCTTATGTATGCGTTTTTTTGCACATGCGTTTTTTTTGTTAACCATGGAATTTAGGGGTTTGGGTTAGAGTTAGGGTTAGTTAAGGGGGTTTAGGGTTAGGGTCAGGGTCAGGGTTAGGGTTAGGGTTAGGGTCAGGGTCAGGGTTAGTTAGGGTTTAGGGTTTGGGTTAGGGTTAAGTATGGTTTGGTTAAGGGTTAGGGTCAGGGTTAGGGTTAGGGTCAGGGTTAGGGTTAGGGTCAGGGTTAGGGTTAGGGTTAGGGTCAGGGTTAGGGTTAGGGTCAGGGTTAGGGTTAGGGTCAGGGTTAGGGTTAGGGTTAGGTTTAGGGTCAGGGTTAGGGTTAGTTAGGGTTTAGGGTTTGGGTTAGGGTTAAGTATGGTTTGGGTCAGGGTTAGGGTTAGGGTTAGGGTTAGGGTCAGGGTTAGGGTTAGGGTCAGGGTTAGGGTTAGGGTTAGGTTTAGGGTCAGGGTTAGGGTTAGTTAGGGTTTAGGGTTTGGGTTAGGGTTAAGTATGGTTTGGTTAAGGGTTAGGGTCAGGGTTAGGGTTAGGGTTAGGGTCAGGGTTAGGGTTAGTAAAAGTCATGGTTTGGGTTAGTGTGAGGGGCCACCTAATGTTTGGAAAAAACGCAAACGCGGTAAAAACGCACTAAAAACGCATACAAACGCATAAAAACGCTGCTTTTTTTCATGCATGCTCATAAAAATGCTTGAAAAAAACGCAGCAGTTGTATGCTTTTGTATGCGTTTTTTCAATGCGTTTTTTTGCGGGAAAAACGCGCTGCAAAAAAAAGCAAGTGTGAAATTAGCCTTAACGAGGTGCCACTGTATTCATTCTGAAGGCAGCGTTGGTGATGGCGAAGAGGTTGGAACCAGATGCTCTGTCCAGCCATTAAAATTATGGTGACGGAACCTATAACAAACAAAATGGGCATAAACCCTGCTGTAACTAAATAAGTGAAAAGAAAAAGTGCATTTAAATAACATAGGGTTCTTAGTAACACTGTTTTAAAGTTAAAATTATGGTGACTGGAACCAGCAAAGTATTATGGGTGTGTATGTGCTGTCCAGCTGGAGTAATCAGCTCCCTGCTTTGGCTGACTGAACAGCACCACTCACTATTAAAGACGCCAAATATAGTAAGCTCTTCCCATGGTTTGCTGTTGCTTCTTCTCCTTAGCTCATATTTTCTCTATTGGTTTCTTGATCTGACTTCGGCCCATTTACTGACAATTCTTCTGTCTGATTTTTTACCCTCCTTGTTCTGAAACGCCTACCTGATAGCTCCTGCCTCTCTGCACCACCAGTATCCATCATTACCAATATAGGAGAATTAGAGCTCCTGTCCCTCACTCCCTGCACAATGATCTCTGTATAGGTCACACAGCATGACTAGAAAGCTCACACATAGGAGTTACTAAACATCTCATGTCCATTTCTTTGCAGGTTCATATAGCCACTGCAAATCATATCATAATTTGAATGTTAAAAGTAGCTCAGGCTAGATGGCAAACAGCAAAAACATGTAGAAAATGGTGATTAAAAAAAGTACAAAGGCAAAACAAAAACAGAAAAAAGAGTATTTATTGTTATCTACTTTTGATTAGCAAACATTATTAATGTCATTAGAGATGATCGAATATAATCGAGTGGAATTGAAATGCATATGAATTACAATTTAAATGAAAAATCTTTTTTTTTTAGGTTGAAAAATAGATGATTTTGCATAAGCTTATATGAATTTGGCCTGAGTAGGTGACTATAATACAGCCAATGTTGCCAATCACTGGCCTGCAACTATGCTGGCATGTACAGCACAAGTTGGTGAAATGACAGATAATTTCTACTATATGGGCTCCCTCACACGAGCGATGATTCTCTCTTTTCAGAGAATTGGATTGATTACGGTAATGACACTCTGCTCAAACTCTGCTCAGAGTTTGAGCCGAGGGTGAGTTTACTGTCATATGATTTTCTCACATGAATAGCTTAGTTACTCACCGATAACGGTGTTTCTCGGAACCCATGACAGCACCACGGAGAGAGGGGGTCCGCCCATCAAGGACAGGAACCTACAGACAAAAGAGCGGCACCTCTCCTCCGCCCCCAGTTGGTTACAGAGCATCAGAGGGTCTCCCGGTTAGTTAACAACAAAAGTATATACATAACATTACAATTTGTATACTTATAGAGAAGTCTCGTGTCTAAGAACACACTCTGCACACATTAAATCGTGCTCACCACACATGTGAAAAAAGGGGGGGAATTAAGCGGGTGCTGTCATGGGTTCCGAGAAACACCGTTATCGGTGAGTAACTAAGCTATTCTCCCTCACCCATGACAGCACCACGGAGAGAATTTCAGAGATTGGTAGCTTAGGGAGGGACCACCGCCTGAAGGACCCTTCTCCCGAAGGTCAGGTCAGACGCAGAGGCTAGATCTAGGCGATAGTGTTTGAAAAAGGTAGAAGGTGTTGACCAGGTGGCCGCCTTACAGATCTGTTCTATTGATACCTCTGATCTTTCTGCCCATGAGGTCGCCATTGCTCTCGTAGAGTGGGCTTTTAGACCCTCCGGGACGGTATTCCCGCTGCATGAGTATGCCAGGGCAATCGCATCCCTTATCCATCTTGCCAGGGTACTTTTGGACGCCCCAAGCCCCTTACGAGGTCCCTGGAAACACACAAAGAGAGATCCTTCCTTCCTACATCCCTTGGTGGCCTCTAGGTAGTGCACTAAGCACCTCTTCACATCTAATGTGTGAAATTTCTCCTCTCCTCTATTCGTAGGGTTTGGGCAGAAGGAAGGAAGGACTACCTCCTGTGATCTATGGAAGTGTGTTGCTACCTTGGGCAAATATGCAGGGTCAGGTTTCAATATAATTCTATCCTCCATAATTTTAATGAATGGGGGTAATGCCGATAAGGCTTGTATGTCACACACTCTGCGAGCCGATGTTAGGGCCACTAGCAATATCGTTTTTAATGATAGGGTCTTTAGTGGAGCTGACTGAATAGGCTCGAATGGGGGTCCTGTTAGGGCTGACAACACTAAGTTCAGATCCCATGATGGTACTTTCTGGGTAGCTATTGGTCTAGACCTGGCTGCGGCCCTCATAAACCGTGATACCCAAGGGTCGCTTGCCACCTCCTGATTATAGAGGGCGCCTAGGGCCGCTACCTGTACCCTCAGTGTGTTAGTCGCTAGTCCCTGTTCTAACCCCCTTTGGAGGAATTCCAGGATTTTATCCATTTGTATTCCATCCTGAACCTTTGCCCCCGAACTGGATAGGAATTTCCTCCAGGTTCTACCATAGGCTTTGATTGTAATTGGTTTTCTACTTTTTTGTAACGTGGAAATTAGATTTTCTGAAAATCCTTTCCCCCTCAGCAGTGACCTTTCAAATTCCATGCTGTTAAATGGAGGTTCACTGCTTGGGGGTGTAGCACAGGACCCTGCGATAGAAGGTCGGGGAGATCTGGTAGAACCCAGGGGTCGGTTACTGACATTATTCTGAGCCATGAAAACCATGTTCTTTTTGGCCAGAAAGGGGCTATAAGTATTACCCAAGCCCCCTCTTCCCTGACTTTCCTTATCACCGCCGGGAGGAGAATGGTCGGTGGGAAGGCATACAGTAGTCCCCGTGTCTATGGGAGCATAAATGCGTCCAGGGTCTGAGGATTCCCCTTGGGATTTAGAGAACAGAATGCTTCCACTTTTTTGTTTTGGTGGTCTGCAAATAAGTCTATGTCTGGGGTTCCCCACATTTCCACAATCTTCTGAAAAACGGACTGATTTAGAGCCCACTCCCCTTTATGTAGTTGAGTACGGCTCAGAAAGTCTGCTGTCTGGTTCTCTACTCCCCGTATGTGTAGCGCCGATAGGGACAGTAAGTTTTCCTCGGCTAACCTGAATATCTCGGAGGATGCCTCCATTAGCGTTCTGGACCTGGTTCCCCCCTGGTGGTTTATATAGGCCACTGTTACTCGGTTGTCCGAGAATATCCGGACATGATGGCCCTTTAATGCTGGCAAAAAGTGACTCAAGGCATAATTTACTGCTAGCAGTTCTTTTTGATTCGAGGAGGCTTTTAGTTCTTGACTTCTCCATCCCCCTTGAGCCACACTGATGCCCATGTGTGCTCCCCATCCCACAGGACTGGCGTCGGTGGTAATTACATGTGTGATCTTGGCCTCCCAGGGGATCCCTTTGGACAAGTTGTTTTTGTCCTCCCACCAGGCTAGGGAATGAATAGTTTTTGAAACTAGCGTAATATGATGTTCCAAGTGGTCTCCTAAGGCCCGCTGGTTGGTCAGGATATCCCACTGCAGATCCCTCATGTGTATTTGTGCCCACTGGACCGCCGGCAAGCATGCAGAGAGGGACCCTAACAGGGACATTGCTCGTCTTAGTGTCATAGAAGGGTTTTGCCTCGCTTTTTGTACCATATGGATAATTCTGTCCTTTTTGTGATCTGGCAAGTAACACACTTGGATGTTTGAATCCAGTGTCAGGCCTAGGAACTCCTGGACTCTCCTTGGCTCCAGCCTTGACTTTTTCAGGTTCAGAAGCCACCCGAGGTTTTTTAGAGTGCTCATCACTCTGTCCCTCTGTTCTGTGCATTTCTGGCCTGAGTTGCTCGCTATTAAAAAGTCGTCCAAATAAGGCACTATCAGAACATCCTGTTCCCTTATGTGAGCCATCATCTCTGCCACCAATTTCGTAAAGACCCGTGGAGCCACTGAGATCCCAAATGGCAGGGCCTTGTATTGGAATTCTCTTATTTCTCCTGCTATCGAGACTGCTAGCCTGAGGTATTGCCTGGATTCTTTGTGAATGGGGACATGGTAGTAGGCATCGCTGAGGTCTAAGACCACCATAAAGCATTGCGGAAAGAGAATTTTAATGGTCGATTTGATCGATTCCATCTTGAATTTTTCGTTCTTGATATAGCAATTCAGTCTTTTTAAATTTATGATGGTGCGGAAGGTGCCGTCTGGTTTGGTTACCAGGAAGAGAGGCGAGTAGAACCCCCTGCCTCTCTCCTGTGGGGGAACCTCCTGTAGGACTTTTTTGTCCAACATACTCAGGACCTCCTTTTCGAGGGCGTCCTGTTCGTTTTTTGACGACCTTATCGGGGTAATTATATATTTTTGCGGCAGGAGAGAATAAAAGTTTATCCTTAATCCTGATCTTACAAGATTTATCAGCCAGGGATTGTTGGATATTTTCTCCCAGGCTGGGAGGAAAAAACTTAGTCTCCCTCCCACCCAGGGCCCACAATCACTTGGCGGGTTTTTTATCCCGGGACGAGTTACCGAAGATGAACCTCCTGTCCCTTCTTCTGTCTTCCCATTTTTGGTCTCTCGGGGGTCTCCTCTGAATGAACTTTTTGTTCCGAAAGGACCGTTTAAAGCCTGTGGCACTCACTGGTCCTAGGTTTGGGAAGCCTTTCTTTTTGTCGCCTGCCTTTTCGAGGATGTCATCCAAGGTTTCCCCGAAGAGGAATTTTCCTTCACAGGGAATGGCGCATAACCTCATTTTTGTCTGGAGATCCCCAGGCCAACATTTTAACCATAAAGCTCTTCTAGCTGCATTCGACAAGGCTGCCGTTTTAGATGACAATCTTATCGAATCAGCCGAAGAGTTGGCCAGGAAGCCTGCCGCCCCTCTTATCATTGGCATGGATTCCAGGATTTTATCTCTGGGAACCCCTTCCCTTATCTGTCTCTCCAATTGGTCTATCCATACCATAAGAGCTCTGGAGGTGCAGGTTGCCGCTGTTGATTCTGCCGCACTAGGGTGTGGCCCGTCTTAATTGTCTGTGGCCAAATTGGATCTTTGGTAGAGATTTTACGTGCACGGAGAAAAGAATACACAAGACAAGGTGTATCGTGTCAGTATGATTCTTCTCTGTCTTTAATCCAAAAATGAACAGCTTTTATACAGAGTTTGTGTTATTACATCATGGGTACATTTCCAGGTTACTATTTGTCGTTCCCATACCGCTACACAATCATTATGTACGTTTCCACGTTAATATTTACTGTTCTCATACTGTTCTCATATCGCTACACAATACTTATGTACATAAGTATTGTTTTCTAGCCCGATCCACCCTAATCCACCCAGTTCATTAAATATTAAATGAAGCTTAGGTGGGTGATATCATACAGAAACAATTAACAGAAAATCAGAAATATCTTAGAGAATCAGAAATATCTTAAAGCAACATGATCAGCAAAGCGTCCATATAGTGGTACAGTTTTGATTCTTGTATATATTCATATGCCATATATTTTCCCCTTAACAGTCCCTCCTTTGGAGATATGCAAAATCAAAATCCTAATCACGTCGAACCTATCGATCTGTCCTCCCGGCCTACCTATCTCAACAATGCTGGAACCTAACTAACTAATCTTCACCGTATATACGAGACGACCCATCTCTAGTAGATGGACCCCCTCCTAACGGACTTTGCACAGGAGGAAGTCAGATCCTGGACTTTCCATCGTTGGCTTGCTTCAGGCAGGCATATTCCGGAGGTGGTGCTTGCATGTTTTCATCGGGACATTTTTCATACAGGGGATCTTCGAAATCGGCATGCATGGTCATCACTGTGGTTTCCATTGTTTTCATCATCATTTTCTTAAGGCATGGAACTATGCAGCATAGAATTAAGGAAAATATGATCAAAGGACATAAAATAACTTTTGCAAACTTAATGGGTCAATAATTGCCTTTATGGCATCCCCAGTGTATTTTATAAACCGTTGTTGATTATTGTATAAATAGTTTATCCGCATTGCATTCTTATTTACGGGGATGGTGGGTTTAAACACAACTATTGTCTCGTTCTTGACTCTGAATTTGTCAAGTGCTCCCTGTGTGCCCCCACTGGTATCTATGCTTCTTAGCCAAAATTTACCTTTTGTGTCAACATTTTCCCTCCCAAGTTTAGTACTTGAGCCTAGTACATATAACCCTTGCTCATTCTCTGAGGGGTTCTCAATGGTGAGGTACAGAACTATGCATCCCTCCTTGGGGCAGTGAGCGGTAGTGACGGGGAGTATTGCATCTGGAAGGCCACTCTGACCCTTAAAATGGGCTTTGGACAGGGTCATGCGACTTAATAGGCTTATTCCCCATTTGTCCCTTCGCTGTAGGGCCTGGGCTGGTTGATGTCTCTAGTCACTTTCACCAGTGTGCCACCCAACAAGAGACTAATCCTCCCAGTTTGAACCTTCCCCTATTTCAGCAGTAGTGACACAGATGAATTGTGTATTAAACCTGATATGAAACTGTGCCATGGGGCCTGGACATTCTTATTGTGAGACAGTAGTCAAATTGATATGTTACTCTTGGGGTGGAGACATTATACCAGAAAGTCAGTATGCCCTTCTCATGAGTGACTACCCCTTGGTGACTGACTACCCCTTGAGCTAGGAAAAGGATAAGTGCCAGATGGATGAAGAGTGGCAGCCGCTACTGGACTCTGGATCCGGCATCTCCTTGCAGTGGGAAGCGAGGACCCATGGACTGCTGCGATAGTTGACAGGACTTGGAACAGGCTGTCATCTCTAGGTTCAAGGGTACGTCTGTTGAACCTCTTGGTGATGAGGACTCAGTCACCGGGCAGGATCTGGTGGGCTCCTATGTCCTCAGGTTCTGGGATGGATGAAAAGACTCGAAAATGCATTTTAGTCACATGTTTTTAAACTTAGTCTACATATAGGCAATTATACTTGTGCGTGTATGTGACCCAAGGGAAAGACTAAACTCTTATGCTATGACTTCCCTGTTTCCTGTATAGCATCAAATATGTAGAGTTTTGTTCGAGGCCTTAAATTTTCCTTGTTCATCCTTAGGCATATTTCATCCTGTATAACTTCATCTTAGGTCCATTTCTTCTTTTCTTCCTTGGATACTTGTTTCTGGAGTGTCAGAACATCTTTTTCCAGGGTTATTCCTTTTCCTCTGTTTCCGTGTCAACCGGTATTACTGCTGCTTCTTTTGCTGTTACTTCAGCTAGTCTGTTGCCCACTGCTTCCCTTGAAGTGTCTCCAGTGTGTGTGCTTTTACTTTTACCACCGCAACTCTTCCTGGCATCAACAAGGACTCCATTAATTCTTGTATGGCTTTGTGGTGTCAGACTGGCGTTCCGTTAGCCGTGATGAAGCCTCTTTCCCTCCAGATTGATCTTGACAGCTTCATGTTGAGTGGACCTCTCGTATGCTTCTGTCAAGGCCCGCAGTCCTGCCTTTGGATGTAGGCAGTGGTTTTGCTGGCAGCAAGTTACTTCTGTGGCTACTGCTATACCAGTGTGCGAACGGCCTTCTTGGTCTGCATACCTTGGTCTATCCACAAAGAGCATCAGGTCAGGATCTTCCAGGTGTTCTCTTGCCTCATGACAGCAAGACAATCGCGTTCAGCCATTTCAGAGTCGACTACCTCTTCCACTAATGTGTCAGAGATGTGGTTTTCATCCTCCATCTTCCTCCCCCCTTTGGCAGAGGTAGAAGAGTAGCTGGATTATGGACAGCACATCTGGAGATGGTGACGTTGTCTGGGAGCAGAGTAGGGCATTGCAGACAGAAATATCAGAAGCTTTATCCAGCACAGGTGGGTTGCAAACACGGTTCTCATGCAGGTCTGGACTTCACGAGTCACTTGGTCAGGTTTTGGAGAGTAGAAGCCAGGAGGGCATTGTCTTCCTCCGGGAAGCTGTGTTAGGACTCCATTTACATGGTCAGGCTTCTTCATGACAAACAGACAAAACAGTTCAGTATAGCGTGGCAGTCCTAGAGCTGTGAAAATGTGATTGCAATTTAGCATATAAAACACACTGATATCTTCTTGGAAAGTCTTGAAATAATTATAAAAAGGTTGCATGTGTAGAAGAGCAGTATTGGTTTGGCTGTCTTCAGTCAGGGTCGGAGGTCATCCATATGTATTGTAAAAAAAAAGTGGCTGTGGGATGTATCCTCTTCCAGGGCTCCAGGACCGTGGTCATGGCTCGGGTGAACATAGAGAGGCTATACTGTGCCCCTTGAGGCATCATAGTCCAAATATATTGCTGGCCCTCGTGTGAAAACAAACAGGTACTGGCTTGCAGCATGTAGAAATAAACTGAAGAAAGCATTGGCCAGGTCAATCACCGTGAACCATAGAAAAATAAATAGAATTGATAAAAACAAAACATAGTGTGTGGGTTTGGTACCATAGATGTGTTCAGTACTATAACTTCATTGACAGCACATAAGTCATGTATTATCCATAACTTCATAGAAATAATTGCAATTTATGAAATGGAGGGTAAATATTGCAATTTCCTTGGCAGCTGGGCTACTGGCTTCTGCCCCACCTTTACAAACTGGATTTTCAGCCTGCCAATATTGAGTCTGGGATCAGTGCCATTAGTTCAACGCCCACATGATCTACAGATGTGTCCTGTAAAAAAAAAGAAAAGACTACATACTTCTTCAGCAAGTAGATCAATGTCCCTGATCAATCTTCTGATTGCATCGGGACCCACCAGGAATTTGAGAGGAGTATCCTCAACCTCTGTCTGGGTGAGAGATGTTGTTTCTCCATTGTATTTTTGTGGGGGGGGCGAGCTGTAAGAGAATACGTACTTTCATGGGTTGTGGACTCAGTATGCCATTACCCTATTAAAATCTGGAGCTCGATGTTGGTGGGTGTCAAGCTTCTTCCAACTGGGAACTAATTTGCATTTCAAATCTGAGATCCAGAAACTTTTTGTTACATCGGTGGAAGAAACTATCCACAGGTTCTCCTTTTCCCTGCATGACATCCTGGAGAATGGGGGGTCTGGCAAGCTGCTTACTAGGGTATCTGTCTCCTGGTATTTCCAGGAGTCCTTGTGTGGAGTAGATTGTGTACAAAAGAATGAGCTTTGAGGCTTAAAAGATGATGATGATGATGATGATGATAATTATGTCCCCTCACCATATAACGAAAAATACTGTAGATTATCAGTCTGAGCTATTTATTTCCTGTCTCTTCCTGTTCTGTTTAATTATATACCTCCATGTCATATTCATCTTTTTCTTCATTATTCTTTTCATAAACGACATTAATTAATAAACCTATAATGGATGCTGGACAGGATGTAGCATAAGACGTGCCATCTATATAAATAGTTGGAAAGAAGGTACGGCTCTTTGGGTTGGTCATCTGACAGTCAGAACAAGTCTCACGATGTTCTGCATTCTGCGTTTGACAGCTGGCACACGTCCAGTCATCGGGAATGTATATAGAAGTATAAATGAATGTAATGCAGATATTGCAACTGACATCTTCCTGTGTAAATATTTGTTTTGCACAAAATTCAGCAATCTTGTTATATTCCTCTCCTCATCCCTTTTTTCCTAACTTCCTCTGCCTTCTTATAAAATGCTTCAGGGTCCTGTAACACCTCATAATACCTGAGGCTGGGATGCTGCTCTCCACTCATTAACACATTCTTCCATCCCTTCTTATCTAATGCTCCTCCCCTCGTGATCGGAGGGTTTCTTAACGTACATTTTCTTCCTCACTCCACTATGGGTCATATCTGTCTCATAGATATCGACTGACCGCTCCCACCCATTCTATCATCTGAATTCTGAGTATATCTGAAAAACATGTGTATGTGTGCGTCTTAAAACAAATTCTCACGGGGTTATGAACAGTTGGATATGTGACTGTAAAAGCTGTATGTACTCCTTATGTCCGAGTAAAGGGGTCTTCAGTGAACATAGTGATGTCTAGCTATCTTGAACACAGTAATATAGGGAATTAACCAACAACTAACACCAGAGTATTTCACAAATCTCGTGTATCCAGAAACTGTGTAGTATAAAAATACCTTATAAATTGTTAAAATTTCTGTTTCCTCAAAACTTTCGCTCTAAAACCTTTCAAAGAAAACCATCTCATAGAGAAATGTAGTGACATTAGTAAAACAATAACTAAAAAGTAACAATAGACCTCGGATCTCACAGAGATATCTGTACAAATCAAGCAATTACCATTCAAGTAATTCTCTTTCTACCTGAACAAATTTTTTTAACAACTAACCTTATAATTATAGTATACAGAACAAAACCAGTTTATCCAATTCTCTAATTTCACAACATATATAGAGAGAGGCAAAGCAGATAAGGCAGACAATTAAACTTTTAGATTACCGTAATTATAAATATGCTTGAAGGGATATATATGTATACTATAAAACAACTTATTACATTTTATATTTTATATCCTCCGGACTGAATACAGATAATGTAGCGTGATTGTTAAACACTTTGGATTCAGGAAATGCAGCTGAAATAGCAGTCTAACCAGTATGGCAGTATATTCAATATGAGAGCTGCGGACAGGCGTGTCTCAACAATGCATCAATACTTCAAACATTAAAAAAAAAATCTATTATGAATGTATTCCTTATCCCTTTCACTGTTCTTTTGTTACCAAAGCAACTAGGGCTGGGCTTTTTGTCACTTTAGGTATAGTAAATAGTGGTAATCACCTCTAGATAGGTGGTTGATATTTCAGCAGAGGGGGGAAAAATTAGTAATCACCTCTTTCCTTAAAAATATGTATATGCCGTGTCATTCACGTCACCGGGCCCAGTTTATACTGTGGGCGTATGGCCGGACGTGAGCACCTATATGTGTATATATATAATATATACATAACTTCTTCGACCGTCTAAGGTCGGAACCAGGGTGATAACCCAGTGGAAACATCCCCTTTGTACTCTGCTCTGTATGCTTCTAGTAGCCCTAGTGCAGTATGAAATAGTTTTTATCAGATACTAGATGGATTCTAGATACACCCTCCGAATTGGTTAGACCGGATAATACACACAGACAATTAAGGAATTATATACCTGACCGGGTCCGTAGGCTCAGGACTTTCAAACGTGGTCAGTTTAAGGGTTCAGAGAAGACAGCCAACTATCTCCTCCCAGCCGGACGTGAATACAGAAGGGTAGGTAAGATGATATATTTTCTCACAAGGTCTCGAGCTGCAGTCTCGTCCCGCTGGAAAGACATCCGTCCTGGGGGGAGATTTTGTTGTGGCTGTGATCGTCTGGTATCGTCCTGAGCCCCACTGTTTGAGCGCCAACTGTTGATTCTGCCGCACTAGGGTGTGGCCCGTCTTAATTGTCTGTGGCCAAATTGGATCTTTGGTAGAGATTTTACGTGCACGGAGAAAAGAATACACAAGACAAGGTGTATCGTGTCAGTATGATTCTTCTCTGTCTTTAATCCAAAAATGAACAGCTTTTATACAGAGTTTGTGTTATTACATCATGGGTACGTTTCCAGGTTACTATTTGTCGTTCCCATACCGCTACACAATCATTATGTACGTTTCCACGTTAATATTTACTGTTCTCATATCGCTACACAATACTTATGTACATAAGTATTGTTTTCTAGCCCGATCCACCCTAATCCACCCAGTTCATTAAATATTAAATGAAGCTTAGGTGGGTGATATCATACAGAAACAATTAACAGAAAATCAGAAATATCTTAGAGAATCAGAAATATCTTAAAGCAACATGATCAGCAAAGCGTCCATATAGTGGTACAGTTTTGATTCTTGTATATATTCATATGCCATATATTTTCCCCTTAACACCGCTACCGCCGGCCTGATGTTTCCCCCTGCTGATTCCCAGGTGCCCTTAATTAGGGTATCCGCTTTTTTATCTAACGAGTCTTTCAGGGTACCCATATCTTCAAAGGGGAGAGCAAACCTTCTCGAAGCTTTGGCTACCGCCACATCTAGTTTGGGGGCCTTATCCCACGATGTGGATGCCTCCTCATCAAATGGGTACTTTCTTTTGATGGAAGGAACCGTAGAGCTTTTCCTATCCGGTTTTTCCCATTCTTTATCTATGAGGCCTTGGATGTTCTTGTTTAACGGAAATACCCTCCGTTTCTTTTGACCCAGTCCCCCGAACATAATGTCCTGGACTGATCTATCAGTCCGGGGGTCTTCCATCCCCATAGTGGATCTTACCGCCTTTACTAAGGCATCCACTTCGTCCAGGGGGAAACAATGACGACCTTCCGTCTCCTCTTCGGAGGATGACGAGTCGGTATTTACAGTATGGGAGGTGACTTCCCCTGACGATAAGCTCTCTGATTGGGACTCTATTACCACGTCCCCCTTCCTTCCTTTCCTTTCCCGTTTTTTGGATGAAAGGGCACTCTGAATTTCTGCGCGGATTACCGCCCTTAGGTCTGCGGCATGATCTGGGGTTTCACCGCCGAGGACCTCCTGTATACAGGAGTCACACAATTTTTTCTCCCAGGGCGTTGGTAATGGCTTCCTACAGGTGGGGCATTCCCTGTTCTTGGTTTTTTCTTTCTTCTTTCCCTGATAAGGGAAAGAAGTCTATTACAATGGGGAACATTCACGAAGATCCACTTACCCCTCATGCGCGGTTGCAGGTACCGGTTCTGGAAGTGGATCCAAATCCCTCACTGGGCGATCCACGGCAGGTGACTTGCTCCTTGCAGTTGAATGTTGCGTGGAGTGGCTACTGGACCGGCTCCCCCGTCCGTCTTTATCCTTTTGGCGGTGCTGGTGATGCTGCCTATGTTGCTGCTGCTGCTGCTTAGGCTGCTGTAGCTCCTCATGCTGGTCGCTATCCATCGCGCCTGAACGCTTCCAGCCCTGAGGCTGCTTCAGCGTTCCAAATTTGAATAAGCCGCCCTGGCGTCACCTGTCTTCCCGGCCTGCACCGCTGCTTCCCCCGGGGAGTGCGCACTGCACATGTGCCGACCGCGGGACCCGGAAGTTCCTCTTCTACTTCCGGGGCAGCGCCATCTTGGTACACCCCTGTACCCGGCGCTGCCCCTATACCGGCGTCCCCTGGCCCCTACTCCTCCCGGAGCGGCGGCCCGGTCCTCCCCGCCCGCTCACCCTGGACAGCCCCTCAGCTGCAGCGGTGGCGGCTTCGGCAACCAACCCCGCCGCGACAGGGGCCTCCCCGCTGTCTGAACGCGGACGGGACGGTCCCGGATCTTCACCTTCCGGTAAGCGCTGAGCTCCTGCTGCCGTGGTTCACCCGTCAAGGACAGGAACCCAACTGGGGGCGGAGGAGAGGTGCCACTCTTTTGACTGTAGGTTCCTGTCCTTGATGGGCGGACCCCCTCTCTCCATGGTGCTGTCATGGGTGAGGGAGAAAGAATCGTATCACAGGTGCGGAGACAATGAGGAACTTAATTTCTTCATCTTCTCCATAGTCTGTGTCAACATAAATCATACTGCACTCGGATGACATTTTGCCCCATATTTTAATGTTGGTCCGAGTCCTATCCGATTAATTGCTGGATAGCACTTATCTAAATTATATGCTCATGTGAGCAAACCCTGAAACTCATGATCAACATTGATTAGATATAAATCAACTTTGAGTTAAATTTCAGGTCCCGGTGAAATTGAAAAATTTGCGATTCAAATAGCGTGCATCATACAAAAAACAAATGCTTGCCACCATTTTAAACAGTGCCGAACATTGGTGCAGTTTTAGAGCATGCTTACATTATGTCAGGCACGGCCGCATGGACTTTGCCATAATACTTTGCGGCTTTTGCATCAAATGGTCTAATGCAGTCAATCAGGGAGGACTATGAGAGCTCCTATAAACGTTGAAAGCAGGAAAAGCAGTGTCCATTTCAATATTTTACAGCATAAGAATAGAAGGTTAGGGCACACAGCTCATCAATAGGGTAGTGTTAAAAATACTTATTCTCATATATTTATCTATTCAGGACTTGTTTCCAGATGTGATACTCTAAAGAAAATATTACAATGTTTCTTATAAAAAAATGTAGTGGTTTATTGGATCTTCCATCAAAAAAGATCATTACAGGAAAACAAATTAGATAAAATAGTTACATTGCCCATATCAAAGTTTGTATGCTTCTTTTCCTGGGATCCTGAATAGAAAAAGGCATCTGTCTCTGTCATAAGCTTCTCTTGAAGTCATACGTGGTGATTAAGTTACATACCAGCTGTTCATTCAACTTAGTGTCGGAGTAAGATGTCCCCCCGAGTGTGTCTGATGGAATTGAAGAAGAGAGCGACCCCCCGCAAGCCCCCTCACCTTATATATACATGTCCCTCAAAGCATGTGGTCTCTATATATGAGGTTGACATTTTACCATACAGAAATAACATGTAATGTCAGCTAAAGGCAATGTGCTCAGCACAGAACTGAAAATAAGAATAAGTTAATTAATAATATTTAACAATTCCCAATTTGATGGTGACAGACATCAATTGGAACCCTCAAAGTAGATAAGTTCATCTTTAGGATAATAAGATCTTCTTTCTTCTTTTCTTCTTCTTTGGAAAAATAATTAAATAAAAATAATAATATCATGTTATTGTTATAGATACTCAATAACATAATTATGTGAATTCATGTTATGGTAAGCCGTGATCAATATTCATATAAAATGTATAATTATACTTCCCTAAATCTAAATTGAAGCATCTCAGGTCCAGTCATCATCATCTGATGTCATCTGGTCTTCATCTTGATGTCTTCTTCTTGATTCTTTTTTTAAAACAGTCTTGATATGATAATTCCTTTGAAATAGCATGTAGATATTGTAGAGATCGTGTATTATGTGTCAAAGTCCATAAATTCAAATGTTGATAAGAAAAGAAAGTCCATAGATGAAATGCAGTTGTATGTCTGTGCAGTGTCACCTTTAAAGACCAGGACTTACATTGGCTTGCCTTGGATAGTTCTGGAATTCTCCATCGGCACTGGTCTTAGAACAGGTGTGACGTCTTTAGTCAGCAAAGCAAGGGTTAAAATGACTCTTCCATGCTAAACATAGCACCATAACCAGTCCTTAGTCCTAATTCACAGGACATGTTAGGGTTGTAGCTTCCTGACAATTACCTTATTATTCACCAGCTTTCATTGAAGCTTTACAGGTGATAGGAAACCACTGGAGCTTGATAAAAACGGGATAACACAGTTCATCTCTGCATCATAGGATCACCGTCCTCTGCAGTTGTGGTTGTCAGGTTAGATAATTTAATTAAAAACACAAAAATTGAGCTTGGTTTGAGTTGATACACATGCAGCATATAAATGCATGTTGCTACTTTAACTGTGGTTGTCATTGGTGGATACTGCACTTGTGGTTGTCAGTGATAAAATGAATTGTAATTGACAGTCTATTATTACTCAGAAGTCATATCAGTGTTACCTTCTGGGACTTCTGGATAAGGATTTTCTTCTTGCAACTTTTGATTACTTTGAATTAAGAAATCTGAAAAGTCTTTATTAGCATAATTCCAGTATCTTGCTTGAAGTCTTCATTCCCTATTCTGTACCAAATCTGGTAATTTTCCTAACCTATAATATCACAGCGTACCATAGCAATCAGTAATATCCATATAATTATTATCAGAATATGTACCATTTATACCATAAGATAGTTCCAGTATCTTGCTTGAAGTCTTCATTCCCTATTCTGTACCAAATCTGGTAATTTTCCAAACCTATAATATCACAGCATACCATAGCAATCAGTAATATCCATATAATTATTATCAGAATATGTACCTTATATGGAATTCATGTTTGGAATAATAAAACAATAATAAGTGATAATACATTATTAACCTTATTCTTCATGTGATAGAACATTTTTTATGTCATAGGTGTAATTAACTTTTTCAACCCATAGGTGTCAGTGTGTTTTATGTAACAAGTGTTTTCATCTTTATTACTAAAACTTTATTAATAGAATATATTTACTAGACCAATAATATGTAAGAACATATAGCCATGAACCAAAATAAGAATATATGAGTGAATGAATGAATGAATGAAAAATTATTGCATATAATTCAGAATTGAAACATTTTCCCTTATAATGGAACCATATCATTGTTATAATGAAGCAATATTCTCATACTAGACATTACTTTATTAAATATTGATGTTTTTCCTTGATTGAGAGAAAAAATAAAAATTTAAGAATTAAAAATAAAAATAAAGTAAGAATAATAAAAATTGAAAGTGAAAAAAAATAAAATAAAAATAAGGCCTTTATATGTTGATGACAAATGCAGAATAGTTATGTTCTCAGTAACATATACCTTTAATATTACCATTATCTGGAATATTTCATATTTGTCATAAACTTGTGTTACCAAAATATTCAAATTATGCAACTTTGCATGTAATACTCTTCTTAGCTCTTCTTTATTAAAATGTGTGAAGAAGAGGTATTAATCAAATGTGATGATGTAATCAGGATCAAAAACACATTTCCCCCTTAATACCAAAAAATATTATTTTATAAAATAATTCACTTATCAAAACCAAAATGAAAAATAATTATTTATACATTATTTGTGTAAATTCTATACTTGCTTTATACTATATATTTGTCTGAAGATGTGCACCCATCTTTGTAACCATTTGAAATATCATTGAATATCATAAATTTATCTTTTGGAAAAAATTAATCTAGATGTAGGTTTTCTTAATAAACCATTCTGATATGATTACACTTATCCACAATTAACTAAATCAAGAAATAATTACTAAAGAAATATAGAAATAATTGGGAAATTCCCACGCAGCAATGGCATAAAGTGAGACTAGGGACTTTTTTTTTTTTTAAGTGGTGGAGGAATACAGTGCGGAAGGATACCTACCTTCCGTCATTGGATTCCTGCAGCCCGTAGAGAACGGCAGCAACAGCTGATGCTGCAGTTCTCTACCCAAGATCGTCGTGGGACACACTCGTGGACTGCTTCGGATCATGGGTGAGTATTTTTGTGGTTTGTTATGTTAATATTTATTCCGTAAAAGACAATGGCTTCGGGGAACAATGTGACAAGTATTGGTAAGTATGTTACTCTATGTTATATGTACTGTATGTCTATGTATGTATTGTATGAATGTATTGTATGTAGCATGCATGTAGTATATATGTGGTATGTATGTAGCATGTAGTATGTATGTAGTATGTATGTAGCATGCAGTATGTATGTAGCATGCATGTAGTATATATGTAGTATATATGTAGTATGTAGTATGTATGTAGTATGTATGTGGTATGTATGTAGCATGTAGTATGTATGTAGCATGCATGTAGTATGTATGTAGTATGTATGTAGTATATATGTAGTATGTATGTAGCATGTAGTATGTATGTAGTATGTATGTAGCATATATGTAGTATGTATGTAGCATGTAGTATATATGTAGTATATATGTAGCATGTAGTATGTATGTGGTATGTATGTAGCATGCAGTATGTATGTAGTATATATGTAGTATGTATGTAGCATGTAGTATATATGTAGTATGCATGTTGCATGCATGTAGTATATATGTAGTATGCATGTTGCATGCATGTAGTATATATGTAGTATGTATGTTGCATGTAGTATATATGTAGTATGTATGTTGCATGTAGTATATATGTAGTATGCATGTTGCATGCATGTAGTATATATGTAGTATGTATGTTGCATGTAGTATATATGTAGTATGAATGTAGCATGTATGTAGTATGTAGTATGAATGTAGCATGTATGTAGTATGCATGTTGTATGTATGTAGCATGTAATTTTTTTTTTTTTTTTACATTCAACACATTAGCCGGATGATGGGACTACTACTGTCCCATCATTGGCTAATGTGTCAATCACTGTCATGGTAGCAGGCATCGCCCGATGGGACTTGTAGTCCCATCGGACGATGCCTGCACAGACCCCCGAAGCCTGCACAGCCCCCCGGCAGGCCGGCACAGCCCCCCGGCAGGCCGGCACAGCCCACTGGAGCCTGCACAGCCCCCCGGCAGGCCGGCACAGACCACCGGAGCCTGCACAGACCCCCTGGCAGGCCGGCACAGCCCCCCGAAAGGCCCGTACAGACCCCAGAGAGGCTGCACAAGGGAAAAACAGGATTTTTCTTATTCCGATACCGGAAGTCCCATAGACTTGAATGGGACTTCCGGTATCGGAATCGGCGATACCGATACTTTTTTTTAAGATCGGCCGATCCATTCCGATCCGATACTTTGAAGTATCGGACGGTATCGCTCAACTCTAGTGATGCACAAAAAATAAGAATTTTTAATCTGTCTTTATCATTTAAATTTTTTTATGCGACTCACAAGAAACTTTCAATGATAACCATGTGGAAAAGGTTACAGGAAGCCACATTTTAAACAACTGATTTTTCTCCTCATTAGTTAAATCAAATTTATCAGCAAAACTCTCAAATATCTCTGAATTTCTGAACACATGGATTTTGTTGTCATACGCAGGAATGATTTGGCATAATTTTAACAAATTTTTCCTAACTTTAATTTGGAGTTGGGCCTCTGAGTGGTCTATTTTTAGTGGTACTTCTGTCCCTCATACGTCCTCTACGTCAGTTCCGAAGTCTCCTCCTATTCCTCCATCTTTTTCCATGTCTGCAAGGTCACCTTGAATGGCTGTTAAAGACATATGTTTCACATCTTGTTCAGTCTCCCAACTTTACAGTCACTCTCGGGAACATCACTACTTTCCTTTGCACAGTCATTTTTGGATTTCTCTGACACAAGCTTTTGAAATACATCAACCAACTGTAAAATATTTTTCAATTTCTCTCTTTCTCTATTAAAGGACACCAGTTTAGAATCTAACTTTAGATTTTCCATTTCACATTCTGCATATAAGCTGAGCCATAGCATGTCTAAATTAGACTCGTCTACAGACATACATTTCAGTTTACTTTGCTTAGAAAAAGAAGTAATGACATCCTTGTTTCTTACCTTGAAATATCTCAGCTTGTAGTTCCTTTATTGGACAACGCTTGCCTCTGGTCATCTACCTTGTACAGTAGTTCATCTGGCACTTGTAGTACTTCTCAATCCAGCTAGCAACTCTTAGTCCACACTCGTAGGTTCTTTCTGATCCTGAAATATCTTAGTGGAGTTCCTGATAACTTGCACATCTGACTTTTTTTACTTCTCTGGCAGCCCCCCTTGAGCAAGTTGAAGGAATTTCACACACACAAAAAAAATCAGATGTGACTGGCTGGCTTGGCCAACTGTTAAAAATACTTATTGTTGTATATTTATTCAGGACTTGTTACCAGATGTGATACTCTAAAGAAAATATCACAATGTTTCTTATAAAAAAAATGTAGTGGTTTATTGAATCTTCCACCAAAAAAGATCATTACAGGAAAACAAAATAGATAAAATAGTTACATTGTCCATATCAAAATTTGTATGCTTCTTTTCCTGAGATCCTGAATGGAAAAAGGCATTTGCCTCTGTCATAAGCTTCTCTTGAAGTCGCATGTGGTGATTAAGTTACATACCAGCTGTTCATTCAACTTAGTGTCCGAGTAAGATGTCCCCCCTGTATGTCTGATGGAAGTGAAGAATTAGAGCAACCCCCAGCAAGCCCCCCACCTTACATTTATATACACGTCCCTCAGAGCACATGGTCTCTATATATGGGGTTGACATTATACCATACAGAAATAACATATGTAATGTCAGCTAAGGCAATGTGCTTGGTACAGAACTGAAAATAAAAATAAGTCAATTAATAATATTTAACAGGTAGGTTCACATGAGCGTATAAGAAAATTATTTCGAATTTCATCCAGAAAATGGTACGATTTTTTCTTGTCATCTATATGCAGTCTATATGTAATCTTTTATTTTTTACAGCTGCACTTATTAATCAT
The DNA here is from genome assembly GCF_039654945.1 of Dendrobates tinctorius. Taxonomy (NCBI): domain Eukaryota; kingdom Metazoa; phylum Chordata; class Amphibia; order Anura; family Dendrobatidae; genus Dendrobates; species Dendrobates tinctorius. Next base: position 2,178,864 of record NW_027361948.1, on the reverse strand, counting down.
TTACAAGACCATTTACAATTTACTATATTACAGAATTATGTAAGAAATTGGATGTTATATTGTGGTTCTGTATGAGGTCAATTTTTTTGCACACCCATAAACTTGAATCCAATCACATGCAAATTATGGAAGAAACAAGTGCTTGCTGTGATTTGGTCAGTGAAAAAAAATTCTCATCTGCAGTGCCCCATTGAATAACATTCATCTGAATGCTGTCCTTTCTTTCATGAACAGTACTTGGACCAAAAATACAGTCTTGTGAAAGAGCCCTTGCAGATAGGAGAAGAAAGGCCTAAATTAGAATGCAGCATATTACCGTATGGCTGAAGAACATAGAAAATGGGAGTGGTAGTCTCAGTCTGTGAATAATAATACACAAATTCAAATGTTAGAGAGAACTTACAGAGTCCTTGTGGCTGTGAAGTGATTGATCCATGATATACTGCAAAAGAGAACTTTAATAACATCATTTTTTAAAATTCTCGATGCCCTGCAAAAAAGGTAGTTTAAATTCCCCTCAGTCCTAATTTTCCTAGTGAAGAAAAATACTGAATCCAAGGCTTGTTTGTCATAGAAAGTGTGTTAGATGCCAGGATTCTCCCACTGCACGGGATAGATCCCAATCATTGTCTGGGGCTGTGTTCTCCCATTCTGGTCCAGCCGCCGGGATTCCTGCTCAGCACAGGTGTCGGTCACAGCATCTTGTCAGGCATGTGGTATATGTTTGGTTACTGCAGGTCCTCCAGCCAAATCTATGGTAACTAGTGATATTCAGGTACAGTCTTGCGCTCTGGAGTTTAAGTCCAGAGATCACCTTACTGAGCATGTCCATGATGTTGTGTCTTCTCATTGGTGGTTGGATATTAGCTGCTCTGGTGATGTGGCAGCTCTGGATTGGCCCGCCGGCGATGTCATGATCGGCTGGGCGTGAGTGTTTGGGGTGGAGCTTTGGGTATAAAAGGCTTTTAGTGGCACATGCGGGTGCGCTAGTATCATTCAGGTTCAGTGTGTGAGTGGATACTCCACCACTCTGTCTGCACGTATGTGTATTTGTCTACCTTCTGATCCTGAGCTTATTATGGTTTATTCCACTTGGCTTAGCATCTGTCTCATTCATGTGTGTAGTTAGCACAGTTCAGTTACAGAGCAAACTATGTGCTATACTTCTCTGTGAAGTCAACAGGGTTTTGTACCTAGCGTCATTTGAGTTATTTCTCTTGACTTAGCATCTATTTAGTTCTAGTGTGCCGTTAGCACTGTTCTTTTACAGAGCAAACTCAACCCTTTTGCAATACCTCTTTGTGAAATTAACACAGCTGGGTATTCTGCATTCTGTTCATATTGTTTGGAGTTAAAGCAGTCTGATTAAGGTGAACGCTCGCTGTTATGAATGGGCCACCGAGGAGGAGAGCAAGCCCAAGCTAAGCCACAGAAAACTAGAGAGGTTGGTAACTAAGCGGATTGCAGACCTCCGATCCTATCCACACAACTAGCAGTAGTCGTGCAGCGTACCTACGATGATCCTAGATGCCTCGGCACAGTGAAAGAGCTAACTAAGCCTACAGCAAGAAAGGGGAAATCTAAACTGCCCCAGAGGAGACCCCAAAAGAATAGATAGCCCCCAAACATATATTATCGGTGAGAAAAGGTGAAAAGATTCCACCTGCCCTGAAGAAAATTGAGGATTAAATCCAAAGTTACAGAAAAAGAGCGACATCAAAGTGGCAGAACTAGCTCTATTGTTTAGCGCGAATTCGGCTGAGGGCAAAAATGAGACCGAGTCATCCTGATCAGCAGATATGAAACATCTCAAATAGGACTCCAAAGTCTAGTTTGTTCTCTCAGTCTGCCCATTGGTCTGAGGATGAAATGCAGAGGAGAAAGATATCTGAATTCCCAGTTTGGAACAAAAAGCTCTCCAAAATCTGGAAACAAACTGAACTCCTCCGTCTGACACAATGTTCTCAGGAATCCCGTGCAACCGAACCACCTGTTGTAAAAACAAGGGCACCAACTCAGAAGAAGATGGCAACTTTGGGAGTGGTACAAGATGGATCATTTTAGAAAATCTATCACAAATCACCCAGATAACAGTCATTCTCTGAGAGACAGGAAGATCGGAAATAAAATCCATTGAGATATGGGTTCATGGCATCCTCGGCACCGGCAGGGACATCAACAACCCATTAGAATGAGAACAGGACTTGGACCAAGAACAAGTCCCACAGCACTGCACAAAATTCCTGACATCATGAGATAAGGTAGGCCACCAAAAAGACAGACTCACCAAATCTCTGGTACCAAAAATACCTGGATGACCAGCCAACGCGGAGCAATGAATTTCAGACATTACTCTCTTCCTCCACTGGTCAGGGACATACAATTTTCCCGTAGGGCAACGTTCAGGTTTGTCCTACTGAAATTCCTCCAGGGCACGTCTAAAATTGGGTGAGATGGCGGAAAGAACTGCACCCTCATTTAGAGTGGTAGGTGGCTCGGTCACATTAAGAGAATCTGCAAAGAAACTCCTAGTAAGGGTGTCTGCCTTAACATTCTTAGTGCCCGGAAGAAAAGAGACCACAAAATTAAAACGCGTGAAAAACAAGGCCCACCTAGCCTATCTAGGATTCAAGCGTTTGGCTCATTCAAGATAAATTAAATTCTTGTGGTTGGTGAGGACCACAACTTGATGTCTAGCTCCTGTTACGAGTGGCGGAAGGCACTAAATAAAACATAAATGAAGTGCCTTCGCCACTCGGGGTCCACGTGCGGCAGGTGATATAACCGCTGCTAGAGAGGCAGAGCCCTGTGGCGGTAATGTGCACGGGGTTAACTGCACCCTAAGTGCACTGAAGCGAGCTCTGTTATGCTCACATAGCTGCAGGCAAAAGTATAAACTAATATGCTGAGTCTGTTCAGGGACACAGACTAAAGGTACTGTCACACTTAGCGATGTACCAGCGATCCGGACCAGCAATATGACGCGGTCAGGATCGCTGGTACATCGCTAAGTGGTTGCTAGTGAGCTGCCACACAGGCAGATCTCACCACCGACATCGCTGGGGATGGGGGTTGCTACCTACCTGTCACAACAGGCGATCCTGCATCCTCCCGCCCGGCTCCACACGTCGCTCGTCGTCACAGCAGGAAGCGCCGCAGGAAGCTGACGACGATAAACAGTCCAGGACGTTCTCGCGCGATCAGCGATAAGCAGCAGGGGAGTGGGTTGTTGGTAAGTATCAGACATAGCGATATCGCTAGCAATATCGCTATAACGTCACAAGTTATAGCGATATTGCTAGCGATATCGCTTAGTGCGACAGTACCTTTACAGCGAAACTGCCACGGTATTTAGAGTCACAGAAGTAGCCTTAGGCAGCAGGACTACTCCCTCTAGACCTACCGTTAAATAAGATAGGAGGCGTCGCAACTGCAGACGCGGGAGAACTGCAACCGCAGCGTGGTGTGAACAGTGCCACAGAGGAGACACCGCAATATCGCTGGCACAATGCAGGACGCTGGCTGCTGTAAAAGGTGGAGTTTGAGCGCGCTGGCGCTAGCGCGCACACTGGCTGTATCCCAATCACTCACACATTCGTATTATCAGAGGGAAGGGGTTTCATAATAAGTCATTCACCAGTCCAAGCATCCATCACCAAACACACAGCAGCAAGTATGAAAAATACTAGCGCATGGCGGAACAGCCATGCGCACTTTTTATAGTGACCGGGACCTTCCGGAAATCTCCAGAGCCCTGAGCTGAACCAATGGAATCAGGAGCAGGACCTGAGCACCTGACTCCTGAACTCCAATGGGAGCTTATTCCAGGAGCATGCTCAGAAGCTGGCTGAAAGGACTTAGCCTCTGGTGACAAATGTGAGGATCTAGATCTCTGCATAAGTATGGCAGGACACAGATTCCTAACATTACCCCCCTCCTAAGGCCCCGTCCTCCCTGAGCCCTCCGGGCGAATACCCTGTGCCCTGCGGTGGCATAGGGCTCAAACTCGTCCGAGGGCGAGCTTGGTGTCCAGGTAGGGGTTACAGTAACCCGAGACACCTGGAAGGCATCAGAGGAACCGAGGTCACCAGGTTTCAAGAGGGACACTTGGGAGATAGTAGGAGCGGGAGTGACAGAGGCACGCTGCCGTGTGTCGGCAGATGTTGCCTCCCTCTGTCTAGGACGGTTAGGCTGAGCACATAAGGTGCAAGCCTGTATACATTTTTTTATGTCCCGAGCTCTATGGGGCCACAAATACGCATCAGCCAACAGTTTTGAGACCTGCATATAGCCCCGATGGTGGTGCATGTTAGACGCATGCGCCCAAGCGAGCACCTGAGCCCTGAGATGAGGAGGGACAAAGGTCTCGATAGCCGGTTCAGACTCCAACCTTTGCGGGGAGCCGGCTTCCGGAGAAACCGCACAGACATGGTGACAACCGCAGATGGATTCCTGGTCAGAGTCTGTATTAAAGTTGGGGCGAGACACCTCCATGGGCTCAGGAGGTAGAACCTCCGGCTCGTCTGGCTCAAGGGGTACAAAAAATTTGGGAGCCGAAACGGATTTGCGCATGGAGTGAGCCCGCTCCATACCGCGCTCCGAAAAACGGAGATCGATACGTGAGGAGACCGAGATTAGCTCTTCCAAGCTGGTGGGAATCCCTCTAGTAGAGAGAGCTCCTCTAGACCTCGCCAAAAAACGGGGATTAGGGCCTTGTCGGACCATTCCAACTTGGACAGCAGTGTCCGAAAACGGACAGCATACTGGCTAACCGAGAGTGACCCCTGAGTAAGGGCGAGTAACTGCAGGGACGTATCATGCATGACCCGAGGACCGAGAAAAACTTGCCTGATGGCAGTTAACAAGTTAGCCGCGGACCGAATCTCAGGGTCTCCACGCTCCCACAGAGGCGTTGCCCATTCCAGCGCCTTGCCCGACAGTAGGGAGATAACAAAAGCCACCTTAGCCTGCTCCGTAGGAAATTGCGCAGCCAGCAGCTCCAGGTGTATCGAGCACTGGCTGATAAAACCCCTACAGGAGGCGCCATCCCCAGCATATTTATCGGTCAACGGGAGGCAGGTAACTGTCGGTGCAAGGGCGGACATGGACATACGTCCTACCGCATCTGTGAGTGCCTGGATGGCAGCATTTGAAGCCTGCGCAGCTGCGAGAGACCTCTCCAGGGTAGCAAGACGAGCCTCGAGCTGACGCCCAATCTGTAACAGTTGCTGCTGATCTGCCATCTCTAGCCAGACCCTGGTGCTAGTATTATGTTACGAGTGGTGGAAGGCACTAAATAAAAAATAAATGAAGTGCCTTCGCCACTCGGGGTCCACCGTGCGGCAGGTGATATAACCGCTGCTAGAGAGGCAGAGCACTGTGGCGGTAATGTGCACGGGGTTAACTGCACCCTAAGTGCACTGAAGCGAGCTCTGTTATGCTCACAGAGCTGCAGGCAAAAGTATAAACTAATACGCTGAGTCTGTTCAGGGACACAGACTAACAGCGAAACTGTCACGGTATTTAGAGTCACAGAAGTAGCCTTAGGCAGCAGGACTACTCCCTCTAGACCTACCGCTAAATAAGACAGGAGGCGTCGCAACTGCAGACGCGGGACAACTGCAACCGCAGTGTGGTGTGAACAGTGCCACAGAGGAGACACCGCAATATCACTGGCGCAATGCAGGATGCTGGCTGCTGTAAAAGGTGGAGCTTGAGCGCGCTGGCGCTAGCGCGTACACTGGCTGTATCCCAATCACTCACACATTCGTATTATCAGAGGGAAGGGGTTTCATAATAAGTCATTCACCAGTCCAAGCATCCATCACCAAACACACAGCAGCAAGTATGAAAAATACTAGCGCATGGCGGAACAGCCATGCGCACTTTTTATAGTGACCGGGACCTTCCGGAAATCTCCAGAGCCCTGAGCTGAACCAAGGAATCAGGAGCAGGACCTGAGCACCTGACTCCTGAACTCCAATGGGAGCTCATTACAGGAGCATGCTCAGAAGCTGGCTGAAAGGACTTAGCCTCTGGAGACAAATGTGAGGATCTGGATCTCGGCATAAGTATGGCAGGACACAGATTCCTAACAGCTCCCTCCAACCAATGTCTCCAATCTTGAAATGCCCATTTCATGGCCAACAATTCCCGATTCCCCACGTCATAGTTACGTTCAGATGGGGAGAATTTTCAAGGAAAGAAGGCACAGGGATTCATCTTAGAAGTCACAGGATCTTTTTGGGACAAAACGGCTCCTGCATCAATCTCAGAAGCATCTACCTCCACCAGAAATGGGAGTGAGACATCAGGTTGCCGTAGAACCGGAGCAGAAGTGAATCTCCGCTTAAGCTCCTGAAATGCCGAGACTGCCTCTGGAGACCAATTCACCACATCAGTGCCCTTTTTGGTCAGATCAGTCCGTGGTTTAACAATACCAGAAAAATTAGTTACAAATTTACAGTAGAAATTAGCAAAACCAAAAAACTTCTGGAGAGCCTTCAAAGAAGTGGGCTGAACCCAATCATATATGGCCTGTATCTTGGCCGGGTCCATTTCAATAGCAGACGGGGACAAATTGAATCCCAAAAATGAAATCCTCTGTACACCAAAGAGGCACTTCGATCCCTTAACATACAGAGAATTTTCCCTTAAAATCCGGAACACAGTCTGGACATGTTCTACATGAGAATCTCAATCACTGGAAAAAATCAAAATATCCAGATAAATGATCAAAAACGTATCCACAAAGTCCTGGAAAATATCGTTCATAAAAGATTGGAAGACAGAAGGGGCATTAGTGAGCCCAAAAGGCATCACCAGGTACTCAAAATGCCCCTCCGGAGTATTATACGCCATCTTCCATTCATCCCCGTGCTTGATGTGAATAAGATTATACGCCCCCTGAGGTCAAGCTTGGTAAACCAACAGGCACTTTTAACTCTGGAAAATAAATCAGAAATCAGGGGTAATGGATACTGATATAGAATCATAGAATCATAGAATCGTAGAGTTGGAAGGGACCTCCTGGGCCATCTGGTCCAACCCCCTGCTCAAAGCAGGATTCGCAAAATCATCCCAGACAGATGTCTGTCCAGCCTCCGTTTGAAAACGTCTATTGAAGGAGAACTCACCACCTCTCATGGCAGCCTGTTCCACTCATTGATCACTCTAACTGTCAAAAAGTTTTTCTAATATCTAATTTGTGTCTCCTTCCATTCAGTTTCATCTCATTGCTTCTAGTCTTTCCTTGTGCAAATGAGAATAAAGATGATCCTTCTACAATGTGACAACCCTTCAGATATTTGTAGACAGCTATTAAGTCTCCTCTCAGTCTTCTCTTCTGCAAGCTAAGCATTCCCAAATCCTGCAACCTTTCCTCATAAGACAGGGTTTGCAGACCGGTCACCATTCTGGTCGCTCTTTTCTGAACTAGCTCCAGTTTGTTGATGTCTTTTTTAAAAGGTGGCACTCAAAACTGGACACAGTATTCCAGATGAGGTCTGACCAAAGAGGAGTAGAGGGCAATAATGACTTCACATGATCTAGACTGTATGCTTCTGTTTATACATCCAAGAATTGCATTTGCCTTTTTTGCTGCTGCATCACACTGTTGACTCATATTCAGTTTGTGATCAATTAGTATACCCAAGTCTTTTTCACATGTGCTGTTGCTTAGCCCTATTCCTCCCATTTTGTATATGCTTTTTTCATTTTTATTGCCAAGATGTAGTACTTTGCATTTTTCCCTGTTAAAAACCATTCATATTTAACAGTGATTTTGTTAAGGGAACGATAGTCTATACATGGCCTTAATGAACCATCTTTCTTGGCCACAAAGAAAAAAACAGTGCCTAAAGGTGAAGAGGATGGTCTAATATGACCCTTCTCCAATGACTCCTTGATATAAGATCACATATGTAGCATCATGTTCGGGTACCGATAGGTTGAAAAGCCGACCCTTGGGAAATTTACACCCGGGCATTAACTCAATTGCACAGTCATAACTCCTATGAGGAGGCAAAGACGCTGACTTACTCTCACTAAATACATCAGAAAAATCATCCAAATAGTCAGGAGTATCATGAGACTGGGGAGAGGTGGAGAAAACAGGAGTGTCACTAAGAACACATTGACAACCCCAACTCACCACAGACACAGATTTCCAATCCAAAACAGGATTATGAGTCTGCAACCAAGGAAAACCCAGAACAATAGTATCATGCAAATTGTGCAACACCAAAAATTTACAATTTTCTTGGTGGTCCGGAGCGACCCGCATTATCACCTGGGTCCAAAACTGGGTTTATTCTTCACCAAAGGAGTAGCATCAATACCCCTCAAATGGATAGGAGTCCACAGGGGTATCATAGGAAAACCACAACATTTAGCAAAGTCTAAATCCATCAGATTCAAAGCTGCTCCTGAATCTACAAAAGCTTTAGCAGAAAATGTAGACAAGGAGCAGATCAGGGTAATTGCCAAAAGGAACTTAGGCTGTACACTGCCCACAGCAAATGTGTGAGCAAAACGTTTTTCTCATTTAGGGCAGACAGAAATAGTATGAGATGCGCCCCCCAGAAAAACACAGCTTATTATGCCTTCTAAACTCCTGATGTTGCGCCCGAGACAAAACCCTATCACATTGCATGGATTTAGACATTCGTTCGAAAGGCGGCAATGCCTCTCGTGTAGTTTTATGATCTCGTAAACGCCGATCAACTTGAATGGCCAATGACATAGAGTCGTCTAGACCAGAGGGAACAGGAAATCCCACCATAACTTCTTTTACAGTTTCTGCCAAACCCTTCCGAAAGAGAGCTGCTAGGGCATCGTCATTCCATTTAGTAAGGACCGCCCACTTTCGGAATTTTTGACACTATAACTCTGCAGAATCCTGACCCTGGTTCAATGCCAATAAGGTTTTCTCGGCTTGATCAATAGCATTAGGTTCATCATACAACAACTCCAAGGCTTGAAAAAATGCGTCCACATTAGCCAGAATAAGATCTCCGGGTGTCAAAGAAAAGGCCCAATCCTGGGGATCGCCGTGCAGCAGGGAGATGACAATTTTAACCTGCTGCACAGAGCTCCCCGATGAGTTAGATTTCAAAGCAAAAAATAGCTTACAATTATTCTTAAAATTCAAAAATTTAGACCGATCCCCAGAAAACACATCAGGAGTAGGGATTTTTGGTTCAACAGCAGATGATTGAACGAGATAGGCAGAAATTCCCTGCACTTCTGCAGCGAGCTGCTCAACATGATCAGACAATTGCTTAGTCTCCATTTAGAAAAAAAAAATCTCCTCCTTCAGCCCCAGAAAAAAAGAGGAAAAAGTATATGAGAAAAAAAAATTCTGACACCTTTTTTTAAAAAAATTCTTTCCTACTTTGGAGTACCCTAGAGTCTACAGTTAGGCTGGTGATTCTGATATGAATGGGTCACCGAGGAGGAGAGCAAGCCCAAGCTAAACTACAGAAAGCCAGAGAGGTTGATAACTAAGCAGATTGCAGACCCATGATCCTAACCACACAACTAGCAGTAGCCGTGGAGCATACCTACGATGATCCTAGATGCCTCGGCACAGCTAGAGAGCTAACTAAGCCTAAAGCAAGAAAGGGGAACTCTAAACTGCCCCAGAGCAGACCCCAAAGGAATAGATAGCCCCCAAACATATATTGTCGGTGAGACAAGGTGAAAACACAAACACAGGCTGGAAAATAGACTGAACAAATGATGGGGCCCACAGTGACTAGACAGGACAGGAAAGGAAAGACACTGTCTGCAATCACGCAAAACACCCTGCAAAAAGTCCAACACGTCTGATGCAAAAAACAGTGAAGTCGCGCTATATCAGCACTCTGGTATATTCTTAAAGCAGAGCAAAAAGAGGCCAATCTAATGAGGGACAAAAGCAAACTGACACAAGCAGTAACATTTGGACGGTGATTCAGCACAGCCCCAGCCGGAGCATGCTGACCCACACAAAACTGAGATAGACAAAACCAGATCAAATGCAAACAGAATAGCAAATGAACACTTAGCTGAACATGCAGGGACTGAGCTGGAAACATCAGACCTGAGGAGGCAGAGGAAAATCACCAGCAGGGATAGAGGGAGTCGGCTGTCTTAAACCCCAATCTGAAACCTCAGATCTCCAATCGTCATCCTCATCAGGTGGCAAGCCTCTGTTAATCAGATCAGCTCCATTACCTCCAGTAACCACCAGAGGGAGCCCAGAAAGAGAACTCGCAACCCCTCTGTCAATCTGACCAGCTCCACTACCTTCAGTAATAACCAGAGGGAGGCCAGAAAGCGAATTCACAACAGCTCGCTGCTTCGTTTCGCCATTGTTCACACTAGCAGCAGTTGTACATCTCTGCACGGTGGACCCCGGGTTGCGATTGCACTTTAATTTATATTTTATTTAGTGCATTTCACCAACCCTAACAAAGTGTGCTTCCCAGCTGGTAAGACAGACAAGCCATAAGCTATATTTTATTTGCATTTCATTTGGAATTTTTTGTTTTCAAAAGCAGGGTATTATATTTGTAAAGACAAATAATCTAAACATTCCAGAGATGTAATGCAACTGACTTCCTCCCAACATGTACAAGTTTTACAAATATTTCTATTATGGCATACTCATAAATAGTTCAATATTACACCCATACAGGCAAAATTAATATAATGGCCTGTTTTAGGTGGTTGCTTTTGGGACGTGAACTGACTTAGCTTCTACTGTCACATGCTTTCTGGTAAAGGACCCATAGGGTATATTTCTATTCTAAAATCTTAAATTCCTTTCCGAACATTGACATATCCATACATCCAGGTCGCCTGGTACATATCGACTTTGGACGTATGGATATGCACAGGCACTGAGAGTGCACAATTGCCTTCGGGTGTCAACTGATCCTGATAGCTGACACCCAACACTCAGTGCCAGGAGCAGTAATAATAAAATCATCAGCTCATCCTGCAAAAAACAAGCCCTCACATTACTCAGTCAGCAGAAATATAGAAAAATTATAGCTATCAACATATGGGGATGCAAAAACCTAAATAATAAATAAAGTCGACAATTCACTTATATCGCACGAGGAATGGTGTAAAAAATACATAAAAACAATTCTTGCCCCACTATTGATTTTTTAATTCAAATTATAAGGAGAAAAATCTGACACACTGTCCTTTTATAAGAATTGTGTACTTTTGAGGAAGGGACTCGTGGTCCATGATTTTTCATTCTGTCTCCCAACAGTTGCAATATCACTCGGCTCACATTTATCCTGCGCTTTACGCTGAGCGCTTCCACCACGGTTTCCATGTAAATCTGTGAAATATGTGATTCAGACGGAACCCCTGGTGGAAGATTCTCTATAATGAGGCAGATGGAGGCACTGTGGACTCTGTCTCATCTTTGATTCGGCAGTGTCTGTCTTTTTAGGTTGACAGTTTTGTGTATTTCTGAAAGGACAATGCTGAACAGAGGTCAGACGGAATCCAGAGGAACTCTGCTACCTTATGATAGATAAAGGGATCCCTCTGGGGCTTCATATGAATCATGTCACTTGGAGATTTAGATGGAAACCCCAGAGTAGGTGCTCAGCGTAGAGTGCAGGATGTGATCCCAAATATTATAAAAATGTTCCCAAGCTTCAATTCAATCCATATGAAAAGCAAATCCCTACTCAAGTCCATCTTCTGTTAACAGAAATAAAGGGTTCTTCCACATTACTGGTAGTACAAAGGCTCTGGAAAAGTGAAATGGCTCCTTGCCCTCCCCCCAAAATGCAGCACTTTCTGCCCTCCCAAATTTAATTGCCCCCCTCCTTGATTCCCAGTATGCCTAAACCACATTTAGAGTCTACATGTTTGGCATTTCTGTAGGGATGAGAGCCCGCCTAATTTGCAGGTAAAGATAAGCGAACCTTTTAAGGTTCAGTTCGGATTTGAACTCGATTGAATTCAATGGGAGGCAAAACAAAATGCATAGACAACACCTTCAAAGGACACAAAAGCTGCCGAAACAGTTCAAATTAGGGGCAGACACCAGGAAAAGTGGCATCAATTGAAAAAAAGTACAAATAGTATAATTGAAAAGTATAGATGCATGGAACAGGGAGTTTGGACAGGGCGTGGACCAGCATTTCTAGCTTAAACATTGATCTGTAACAGGTGGATAAGTGACAAGTCTAGGCCTGGTGCTCTCAGAGCTCTGCCAAATTCAGGCAAGAAAACATGAAGAGACCCAAAATAGAGTCCAAACAATTCAAAAAAGTTAGGGTTAGACACCAGGAGATGTGGTATCCATTGACTCACAGTAGAAATTTTATAATGGTGCTGCAGTCAAGCATGGGCCATGCATGACACAGAGTCTGGGCCAGCATTTACAGCTTTTAATTTAAATTCAAATTATGAGGTGGGTGAGGGACAGCTGTAGGACTGTTGTGCAGGGAGCCCTGATACTGCATGCAACAGCTCAAACTGCTTTTCAGTTCAGCCACACTCAGGTGGTACAAATATCAGCTTTGTAGACTACTATTGTTAGAGACATTTAAGGATAGCAATACAGTTAGTTGACTGAAAGAAAGTGCAGGTCTGATGGTCTGGGAGTCCTGCTGCTACATGCAACACACATGAAGGAGACCCAACTTGGAGTCCAAACATTTCCAAAAATTTTGGGGTATACACCAGGAAAAGTAGCATCAATTGACCCACTGTAAAATTTTTATAATGACACAGTATGTATGGATGGGACAGGCCCTGGCCCAGCATTTCTAGCTTACAAATTGATAAGTAAGATGTGGATGAGTGACAAATGTAGGCCTTATGCTCTGAGATGGCTTCCATTACAGATAACCCACCAGATGGAGACCCAACTTGGAATCTCCACATTTCAAAAAGTTATTGCCACACACCAGTAAAGTGGCATCAATTTTCCCAGAGAAGAAATAGTATAATGGGGCTCTGACACCCCTTGCACTACAGGCAACCCATCAGATGGAGACCCAACTTGGACCCAACTTCTTTATCCTATATTGCTGTTTATATTGTTTACTCTGTCACATTTAATCCCCCACTGCTTCTCCCTGCGTGGAGAGTATATTCCTTGTAAATAAACTCTTTAACTCTTGGTCTGGCTCTGATCCATGGTGACATCCTCAGCACCTGCAGCATATTACAAGTGGTGTAGTCGGCAGGAGGTCTAGCATCTCCCTGAGAGCCATGCTAAGTAATTTTCCAAAATTCTCTGGGAGCAATGTTATGTTGTGGAGTTGGATGGAGTGCATTCGGGGAATGATGCGGATGCATCCCATGATGCCGGCCCTGGAGGCAGAGATAGTAGTGATGTCCCTAGAGGGGGAGGCACGGGACTCTGTTGTGCTTAGACCCTCCCAAGCGAAGGATACCCTGGACAAAGTTCTACGTATACTTCAGGAGATGCATGGGGACCCCACTGACGTAGGGGAGCTGCGCATGCGACTGTTTCATCGGTTACAAAGAGAAGGGGAGACCGTGACGCAGTTTATGAATGCCCTGCAGGAATTCCATACTGCCATCGTACGGAAGGACGGCATAGGTGTAGGGCCAATTGACGTTGTGCTGCGAGACTAGCTGGTGATGGGCTTGCATGAGGTGATGATGAAGCAGGCCCTGTGAGAGCGCATGCAGGTAAAGCCAGACCTGACTTTCTCTGAGGTCGGGAGTGTGCAGGAGCTGTGAATGATAGTGCCGATGGGGAAGGTATGGAGCGGAGAGGTAACTGCCACCACGGCCGCTGCCCCCCAATGGGTGGAAGACTTGAAGAAGGAGATTAACCAGTTCTGTGAATAAATGGCTGAATCCAAGAGAACCCTGACTGTAGAGTCCAGCTCACTGGTGCGAGACAAAGGGATCGCTCCCTGATGTGAGACTAGTGTCACCCGGCGAAGAGGACCACCTACATGTTATAGCTGAAGAGAACCAGGTCACATTGCTCGGTGGTGCCCTCGGCGGATCTGACCTTCCCAGCGACATCCGTTAAACTAGACTAAACTAAACGCCGCCCGGAGCATGGAAATTTGAGGAGGACTATCAGAAGTCCCACCAGCCTCGTTTCCACGTGTCCTTTGGTCTGGGTCGAGATAAATGGACAAGCAGTACGTTGCCTAGTAGACACTGGCTCACAGGTTACCACTATGCCTGAAGGATATTTCTGCCGACACTTCAGGGAGGCACTGCGGCCAGAATGGTGGCCAGTGATTAAGCTCACGGCGGCTAACCACTTACCGATCCCAGTCGCAGGGGTGGTATGGATGAACATAGTGGTCTGTGGAAAGGATGTAGGGAGAAGAGGAGTAGTGCTCATGGATGGAGAAGCAGCCTAAGGCCATACCGTAACCTTGGGCATGAATGTGCTTAAAGATCTCGGGAGCCTTCTCATCAGCAAGTCCCCAGACCAGTTCCAGCAAAAATGGAGCGACCAAACCCCTCAAAGGAGGGTCTTCCAGCAACTGATAAGGACAGCTCAGGCCCAGGAAACATACAGTGACGGGAAGTCCCTGGGTAAAGTAATTGTACCTGCCTCTGTCAACAGAGTGTTGCTCCCTGGACAGTCCGTGCTTCTCTTGCCTATCCGGGCTGGTATTCCCCTGGAGGCGGTTGAAGTACAAGTTGAACCTAGCAAGGCTGACCAGCTGCTGTCGGTAGTATTAGTCGCATGGACCCTGGCTACAGTATGGAATGGAACTGTCCTCGTGCATTGTGTAAATTTGGGAGAGAATGACATGACCTTGCCCCCCCAGGAGTGAAGTGGCCCACATCCTGGGCATGCCCGATGAGCTAGTTCCATCTGAAGCAGTACAGCTGACTGCAAAGCTAGAAGATCCATGGCTGTTGACTGTCAATGCTGAAGTAACCTAGGACCCCCGATTTCTGAAGGAGGGGAGACGGATACTGGAACACAAGCGGGTGGATCTCTCGGAACTGACTACCCAACAGGTTCCCTGGGTGGAGTCCTTGCTAGGAAAATATCAGGAAGTGTTTGCCAAAAATAAAGACGACTTTAGGCGCACCACTGCAATAACACACGAGATACCCACCGGGGATGCGGCACCCATCAGGGAACGGTATCGCCAGATACCCCCACAAATGTACCAAGAAGTGAAGGGGATGCTGTCACAAATGTTGAAGAAGGGAGTAATACATGAAAGCCAGAGTCTGTGGGCTGCCCCTATTGTCTTGGTGCAGAAGAAGGACCGGTCTTTACGCTTCTGTGTGGACTACCACTGGCTCAACGCCTGTACAGTAAGGGATTCGTGTCCATTGCCGAGAATAGAGGAGTCCCTGTCGGCATAAGGGAATGCCAGGTACTTTTCCACACTAGACCAGGCCAGTGGTTATTGGCAGGTACCAATATTAGAACAAGACCGAGCCAAGACTGCTTTCATTCTTCCAATGGGATTGTATGAATTCGACCACATGCTATTCGGTCTGGCCAATGCCCTGGGAACATTCCAACACCTCATGGAAAGATGTCTAGGGGACCTGAACTTTGAAGCTACCCTAATCTATCTGGAAGACATCATCATCTTTGCCCCCACCTTTGACGAACATCTAAGGTGACAGGAGCAGGTACTGAGTCGGCTACAAAAGAATGGGCAGAAAGTGAAGCCTCAAAAGTGTCACCTCTTCTGTACTCAGATCGAGTATTTAGGACACACTGACCCAGCAGAAGGAGTGAGGCCTTCTCAGGAGAAGATTGCCATGGTACAGGAGTGGCCTACCACAAAAACCATGAAGGATGAGTGCACATTCCTGGGCTCACAGGATACTTCCGACGCATCATAAAAGACTTTCGCGCATCACAAATCCTCTTCTCGAGCTGCTGAGAGGGGTGCCCTCCTGTTCAAAAAACAGGAACGTACAGTGGGGAGAGCACCAGGAAGAACCGTTCCTAGCCTTGAAGAAAGCTTTGACAGAGGCCTCCGTGCTAGCTTTCTCTGACTTCATGCAACCTTTTATCTTGCACACTGATTGGAGTCTACAGTGGCTTGGAGCAGTACTGTCGCAGATACATGAAGGGGAAAGAGCACGTCAAAGCGTAAGCAAGTCGGTCCTTACATGACACAGAGAAGAACCCAGATAACTACAGTTCATTCAAGCTGGAGTTGTTGTTGCTAGTATGGGCAATGATGGAGAAATTTGCGCAGTACTTGGCTGGCTGTGAAGTCCACGTGTGCACGGATAACAATCTGTTGGCTCATTTGGAGAAAGCGAAGCTGGAACAAAGCTGGGTAACTCGGATGGCGAAATTCCGGTACAAGATCACCTATAAAAAAGGAGCAGAGAATACCCATGCTAATGTCCTTTCCCGATTGCACTTTCGTAGGCTAGCGCCTAATTGGGATGAAGAGCTGGAGGCTGTGGAGGTCCCGGAATTTGGAGGAACAGCCATGATAGTGGCAGCTATGCGGGAGATAAAACAGGAGGGAACTCCTGCGAGTTTAATGGAACAGCCCCACGATGAGTGGCTCCAAGTGCAGGAGGATCAGGAGATAGTCCAGTTGAGACAGTGGGTCATATCTAAACAGTTACCTATCCATCATGAGAGGAGGACTCCAACACCTGAAATGCTGCGAATGCTTCGGCAATGGGAAAGGCTTCAGCTGCGAGATGGCATCCTTTATCGGAATATGTTTCTACAGTCAGAACTCAGCCTCATCTGTCAGACGATGATTCACGCATCCTTGATGGACCAGGCGGCTACGGAGGCTCATGAAAAAGGAGCTCACTTTGGCCCTGACAAGACCTTTCAATGGCTGCAGTGCCTGTTTTACCATCCCAATCTGAGGAGTGTGGTGGAGAGAGTCTGCCAGCAGTGCCGCAACTGTGAACTGGTCAAGCCAACCAAAACAGCGGGTTCCCACGCAAACAGTGAAGGCATCCAGTCCTCTGGATCTGCTGACAATAGACTATCTGATGATTGAGCCAGCACATCAAGGCTATGAGCACTGCTTGGTGGACCACTTCATGAACTTTGCCGTCCTAACGCCAACACAGGATCAGACTGCTGACTCCGCTGATCATACCATCTGCAAGCACTTTATCCAGGTGCATGGGTGTCCTAAACGTACCCACTCCAATCAGGGGGCCTGTTTTCTTGGAAGGGTGATGGAGGAGTTGCACCAGTTGTATAAGATCAGTAAATCTCAGACAACACCCTATCATCCACAGGGGAATAGAGCTTGCAAAAGATTTAACCACACCCAGATCCAAATGCTATGAACCCTGGAGCAGGAGAAGAAGGCACTATGGCCTGAATACGTCCCTGAATTGGTGTGGGTGTATAACAATCGGAAGCACAGCACCACCGGCTTCACACCCTACTCTCTGCTATTCGGCTGGCCCGGAAAAGAGATGACTGAGTTGGAGTTAGAGCCCGAAGAGGACTACCCATGGATGGGGGTGTACTCCTGGGTTCAAGAACATCGATCGACTAGTACAGAATAGGCTACAGGAGCTGGAGCACCCTCAAGTCAAGTCACCCCTTTAAGGGGGCCAACTCTATGGGCCAGAGACCGAGTCTTGGTGAGAGAAAAGAGCCCACACAACAAATTGGAGTAGCAGTGGGAGAAAGGCCCATACAGGGTGAAATGTCGAGTCAGTGTCAAAGGCCCATCTATGAGGTCCAGCCAGAAACAGAAGAGGAACCCCCACTTGTACATTGCACTGGAATATGTTGCGGCCATGTTTGTCTCGGGATCCTGACCAAGCACAGGAAGTACTGCACCCCCACATGCAGTTCCATTGGCTGACGTTGATTTTGAAGATGAGGAAGTCTCCCATTTTCCCCCAAGGTACACAGAAGGGGGCTGGTGCCTGAGACTGCCAACCCAACGGGAGCAACCTCAGCCCACGTTCCTCCCATAACAGCTGACACTTCTGCTCCTTCTGATTTGCGATGCTCTGAGCATTCAACTGCCAGTGTTCCCCGCTCACTATAACCAAGACTAGTTCATCTGGCAACAAATTGTTCAAGGATTGGAAGATTGTCAACAAGAACTACGGAAAATCTCGCCCGTGGAATGGCGAGCAAAAAGAGAGGGGGACTGTAAGAAGGTGAAGAGGAAGCAGAGCCCAAAGGAGCTTACCTCCCCTGCTCCGTGTCTGGAACTACCTAGCAGGGCAGCAACCACCTAGCAGGGCAGCAGGGTTGCCGGGAGGGAAGACTTTCTGCCCTGGACCGACTGCAGCATGTGACTGTAAGGGGCAGAAAGGGAAGAAAAGGGGCAGTGGACCGGAAGCTGTGCAGGCAGAGTGTGCAAAAGCAGAGTGCGTGAGAGGCAGAGCAGAGTGCGCCTGACAGAAAGAAGGCTGCAGCACAGCGCTCCCAGAGAGACAGAACTCCCTGACAGTGAACTGGGACTGCAGGACAGGATGTTGAGAGCACTGTATGTGAGTACGTGGACTCGGTAGCCTCCGTGACCAGAGGAGACTTCCCCCTGACAGTGCATGGACAGTGACCAAATTGCGCAGTCCCAGTGACCGTGATGATAGGCCGGAGACCCTGAGTGTGGCAGAGAGACTTCTCAGTAAGTGCAATAACGTTCCTGTGGAAAGACAGTCGGAGTATCATAAAGAGACTCAGCAGGGGAGACTCAGTTCCGCAGTGTCTCCCTGCTCCTTATTGTAACCCCTGAGGCTCCAGCTTCATCCAGAGGAGAGAATACAGAGACTGTAACCCCTGAGGTCCCAGCTTCATCGAGAGGAGAGACTACAGAGACTGCAAGGGCTGCTGTTGTCAGTGAACACGTGGAAGAAAGAGAACCTTCAGTCAAGCTTTCCCCGGACTGATAAGTTATAATTCCAGTTTAGCCGTTTCAACTCTGCATAACCGTTTAATAGCTATCTTTATCCTATTTTGCTGCTTATATTGTTTACTCTGTCACATTTAATCCCCCACTGCTCTCCCTGCGTGGCGAGTATATTCCTTGTAAATAAATCCTTTAACTCTTGGTCTGTCTCTGATCCATGGCGACATCCTCAGCACCTGCAGCATATTACATTAGCACAAAGAATTTATATGCTAAAATGCGGACTGTTGGTGGGACCACAGAATTAGCACAAAAGATTAATATGCTGAAATATGGACTAGTGGTTGGAACACATAATTAACACAAAGGATTTAGATGTTGAAATGTGAACTGGAAGCTGGACCACAGAATTATTACAAAGGGTTTAGATGCAGAAATGTGGACTTGTGACTGGACAACACAATTAGCACTACAGATTTATATTTTGGAAAGTCGATTTGACATAGGATTCTATCTATCTGACCTAGCTGAGAGTAAGCCGCATAGCTAACTATCTGAATACTTGCAACAGCAGCTTCACTGCCCTGTTACAGTCACAAAATGGCACCAAAGCTTCATGTCCACTTTTTATATGGAGAGGGACATGTGACTTTGGCAGCCAATGACACAAGGCCTTGTGTTTGGACATTGTGGATGATTTCTGTGCTTCCATTTGGCTGCCAGAATCTTCACACATTAAGTCAATAGAAAAAAAGAATAACAATCCACCGCTCCTCTGACCTCTCCCCACTCCCTTCCCTCATCAAACATGTGCCCCCCGCTCATCATACAGCACCACTTCCCTAGCCAAAATGCTAACAAAAGCATTTGTGGAAACTCGATCATTTACCGAACGTGTGTAGAAATTTGCCAATTTTGAGGAAAATGTTTGGGAATCTGAACACGAATTCGAAGGAGCAAAGTTTTTGTGGGGAGTTCTACTGTTTAGGTACATCAGGAGCTCTCCAAACATGATATGGCACCCGCTAATGATTCCAGCAAATTTTGCATTCAAAAAGGAGTTTTTGAACGTCTTTCCAAGCCCTGCTGTGCACCCAAATAGTAGTTTATCCTCACATGTAGGATATTTCTGTGCTCAGAAGGAAACATATTTTGGGGTCCATTTCCTTCTGTTACCATTGTAAAAATAAAAAATGGGTCTAAAATAAACTATTTGTGAAAAAAAGTTAAATGTTTATTTTTTCCTTCTACATTGCTTCAGTTCCTCTGAAGCACTTAGAGATTTAATAAACTACTTAAATAAGCTTTTGTGAGCCTTGAGGGGTGCAGTTCTTAGAATGGTGTCAATTTTGGTATTTTTTGTCATACAGTATATGCTCTTCAAAGTCACTTAATATGTTATGTGGTCCATAAAAAAATGGATTTGAAAATGTTATAAAAATCAGAAATCGCTGATTGACGTTTACCCCTTCTAACTTCCTAGCAAATAATAATTCTGTTCTAAAAATTATGCTTTTGTAAAGTAGACATGTGGTAAATGTTATTTTTTAACTATTTTGTGTGATATAACACTCTGATTTAAGGGCATAAAAAATAAAATTTGAAAATTGCAAAATGTTTACAATTTTCACTAAATTTCTGATTTTTTCACAAATAAATGTAAGTCAAATCAAACAAATTTTACCACTATCATGAATTACAATGCATCTTAAAAAAGCTTTCTCGGAATCACCAGGACCTGAAGAAGCATTCCAGAGTCAATACCACATAAAACACTGGTCAGAATGATAAAATTTGGCCTGGTCATGAAGGTGAAAACAAGCACGGAATGAAGAGTTTAAATAAATAATAAATAATTTTGGAGCTGCTTAAGTGGAGCTGCTTGAGAAGCATGAGTGAGTTGCTTAGTCATTTGAGAATAGAAAACCTATTGCAGATGCCACAAATCAGCATATTTGTTTTTGCTCCCTAAATGAAAGGATACATTTTAAGAAGGTCTTTAACCACTTCACCCCCAAGGGTGGTTTGCACGTTCATGACCGGGCCAATTTTTACAATTCTGACCACTGTCCCTTTATGAGGTTATAACTCTGGAACGCTTCTATGGATCCCGGTGATTCTGACATTGTTTTCTCGTGACATATTGTACTTCATGAGAGTGGTAAAATTTCATTCAAATAACTGGCGTTTATTTGTGAAAAAAATGGAAATTTGGCAAAAATTTTGAAAATTTCGCAATTTTTCAACTTTGAATTTTTATGCCCTTAAATCACAGAGATACGGCACACAAAAAACTTGATAAGTAACATTTCCCACATGTTCACTTTACATCAGCACAATTTTGGAACCAAAATTTTTTTTGTTAGGAAGTTATAAGGGTTAAAAATTGACCAGCGATTTCTCATTTTTGCAACACCATTTTATTTTTACGGACCACATCACATTTGAAGCCACTTTGAGGGGTCTAAATGATAGAAAATACCCAAAAGTGACACCATTCTAAAAACTGCACCCCTTAAGGTGCTCAAAACCACATTCAAGAAGTTTATTAACCCTTTAAGTGCATCACAGGAATTTTTTGAATATTTAAAAAAAAAAAGAATATCTAACTTTTTTCACAAAAAAAATACTTCAGGTTCAATTTTTTTATTTTACCAAGGGTAACAGGACAAATTGGACTGCAAAAGTTATTGTGCAATTTGTCCTGAGTACGCTGATACCTGATATGTTGGGGGAAACCACTGTTTTGGCACATGGCAGAGCTCAGAAGAGAAGGAGCGCCGTTTGACTTTTTCAATGCAAAATTGGCTGGAATTCAGATCGGACGCCATGTCACTTTTGGAGAGCCCCTGATGTACCTAAACAGTGGAAACCCTCCTCAAGTGACTCCATTTTGGAAACTAGACCCCCCAAGGAGCTTATCTAGATATGTGGTGAGAACTTGGAACCCACAAGGGCTTCACAGAAGTTTATAACGTACAGCGGTACAATTAAAAAATCATATTTTTTCCACAAAAATGATCTTTTCGCCCCCAATTTTTATTTTCCCAAGGGTATCAGGACCCTAAAAGTTATTGTGCCATTTGTCCTGAGTACGCTGATACCCCACATGTGGGGGTAAACCACTATTTGGACGCATGGCAGAGCTCGGAAGGGAAGCAGTGCCATTTGACGTTTTTGGCTGGAATTGAGATCGGACACCATGTCGCGATTGGAAAACCCCTGATGTACCAAAACAGTGGAAACCCCCCACAAATGACACCATTTTGGAAACTAGACCCCCCAAGGAACTTATCTAGATGTGTGGTGAGAACTTTGAACCCCCAAGGGCTTCATAGAAGTTTATAACATACAGCCGTACAATTAAAAAATCATATTTTTCCATAAAAATGATCTTTTCACCCTCAATTCTTATTTTTCCAAGGGTAACAGGACCCTAAAAGTTATTGTGCAATTTGTCCTGAGTACGCTGATACCCCACATGTGAGGGTAAACCACTATTTGGGTGCATGGCAAAGCTCGGAAGGGAAGCAGCACCATTTGACGTTTTTGGCTGGAATTGAGATCTGACACCATGTCGCGTTTGGAAAGCCCCTGATGTACCAAAACAGTGGAAACCTCCCACAAATGACACCATCTTGGAAACTAGACCCCCCAAGGAACTTATCTAGATGTGTGGTGAGAACTTTGAACCCCCAAGGGCTTCATTGAAGTTTATAACGCCCGGGCGTGAAAATAAAAAATTTGTATTTTTTCCACAAACATGATCTTTAGTCACCAATTTTTTTATTTTGCCAAGGGTAACAGGAGAAATTGGACCCCAAAAGTTGTTGCCCAATTTGTCCTGAGTACGCTGACACCCCATTTGTGGGAGAAAACTACTGTATGGGCACACGTCGGGGCTCGGAAGGGAAGTAGTGACGTTTTGGAATGCAGACTTTGATGGAATGGTCTGCGGGTGTCATGTGCGTTTGGAGAGCCCCTGATCTACCTAAACTATTGAAACTCCCCACAAGTGACCCCAGTTTGGACACTAGACCCCCCATGGAACTTATCTAGATGTGTGGTGAGCACTTTGAACCCCCAAGTACTTCACAGAAGTTTATAATGCCCGGGCATGAAAATAAAAAAATCATATTTTTTTCACAAACATGATCAATTAGTCCCCAATTATTTTATTTTGCCAAGGGTAACAGGAGAAATTGGACCCCAAAAGTTGTTGCCCAATTTGTCTTGAGTACACTGACACCCCATTTGTGGGAGAAAACTACTGTATGGGCACACGTCGGGGTTCGGAAGGGAAGTAGTGACATTTTGGAATGCAGACTTTGATGGAATGGTCTGCGGGTGTCATGTTGCCTTTGGAGAGCCCCTAATGTACCTATACAGTGGAAACCCCCCACAAGTGACCCCATTTTGGAAACTAGACCCCCTAAGGAACTTATCTAGATGTGTGGTTAGCACTTAGAACCCCCAAGGGTTTCACAGAAGTTTATAATGCCCGGGCATGAAAATAAAAAAATCGTATTTTTTCCACAAACATGATCAATTAGTCCCCAATTTTTTTATTTTCCCAAGGGTAACAGGAGAAATTGGACCCCAAAAGTTGTTGTACAATTTGTCCTGAGTACGCTGACACCCCATTTGTGGGAGAAAACTACTGTATGGGCACACGTCGGGGCTCGGAAGGGAAGTAGTGACGTTTTGGAATGCAGACTTTGATGGAATGGTCTGCGGGTGTCATGTGCGTTTGGAGAGCCCCTGATCTACCTAAACTATTGAAACTCCCCACAAGTGACCCCAGTTTGGACACTAGACCCCCCATGGAACTTATCTAGATGTGTGGTGAGCACTTTGAACCCCCAAGTACTTCACAGAAGTTTATAATGCCCGGGCATGAAAATAAAAAAATCATATTTTTTTCACAAACATGATCAATTAGTCCCCAATTATTTTATTTTGCCAAGGGTAACAGGAGAAATTGGACCCCAAAAGTTGTTGCCCAATTTGTCTTGAGTACGCTGACACCCCATTTGTGGGAGAAAACTACTGTATGGGCACACGTCGGGGTTCGGAAGGGAAGTAGTGACGTTTTGGAATGCAGACTTTGATGGAATGGTCTGCGGGTGTCATGTTGCCTTTGGAGAGCCCCTAATGTACCTATACAGTGGAAACCCCCCACAAGTGACCCCATTTTGGAAACTAGACCCCCTAAGGAACTTATCTAGATGTGTGGTTAGCACTTTGAACCCCCAAGGGTTTCACAGAAGTTTATAATGCCCGGGCATGAAAATAAAAAAATCGTATTTTTTCCACAAACATGATCAATTAGTCCCCAATTTTTTTATTTTCCCAAGGGTAACAGGAGAAATTGGACCCCAAAAGTTGTTGTCCAATTTGTCCTGAGTACGCTGACACCCCATTTGTGGGAGAAAACTACTGTATGGGCACACGTCGGGGCTCGGAAGGGAAGTAGTGACGTTTTGGAATGCAGACTTTGATGGAATGGTCTGCGGGTGTCATGTGCGTTTGGAGAGCCCCTGATCTACCTAAACTATTGAAACTCCCCACAAGTGACCCCATTTTGGACACTAGACCCCCCACGGAACTTATCTAGATGTGTGGTGAGCACTTTTAACCCCCAAGTGCTTCACAGAAGTTTATAATGCCCAGGCATGAAAATAAAAAAATCATATTTTTTTCACAAACATGATCAATTAGTCCCCAATTATTTTATTTTGCCAAGGGTAACAGGAGAAATTGGACCCCAAAAGTTGTTGCCCAATTTGTCCTGAGTACTCTGACACCCCATTTGTGGGAGAAAACTACTGTATGGGCACACGTCGGGGTTCGGAAGGGAAGTAGTGACGTTTTGGAATGCAGACTTTGATGGAATGGTCTGCGGGTGTCATGTGCGTTTGGAGAGCCCCTAATCTACCTAAACTATTGAAACTCCCCACAAGTGACCCCATTTTTGACACTAGACCCCCCCACGGAACTTATCTAGATGTGTGGTGAGCACTTTGAACCCCCAAGTGCTTCACAGAAGTTTATAACGCCCGGGCGTGAAAATAAAAAAAATCATTTTTTTCCACAAAAATGATATTTTTGCCCCCAATTTTTTATTTTCCTAACGGTAACAGGAGAAATTGGACCCCAAAAGTTGTTTTGCAATTTGTCCTGAGTAGGCTGATACCCTACATGTGGGGGTAAAACACTGTTTGGGCGCATGGCAGAGCTTGGAAGGGAAGGAGCACCATTTGACTTTTTCAACTCAGAATTGGCTGGAATTGAGATCAGACGCCATGTTGCATTTGGAGAGCACCTGATGTGCCCAAACAGTGGAAACCCCCAATTCTAACTCCAACCCTAACGCCAACACACCCCTAACCCTAATCTCAGCCCTAACCCTAGCCCTAACCCTAACCCTAGCCCTAACCCTAACCCTAACCCTAACCCTGGCCCTAACCCTAGCCCTAGCCCTAACCCTAATGGGAAAATGGAAATAAATACATTTTCTTTTAATTTTATTATTTTTCCCTTACTAAGGGGGTGATAACGAGGGGTTTGATTTACTATTTATGGCGGTATTTATTTTTGGCGGCTGTCGCACGCTAAAAGACGCTTTTTATTGTAAAAATAGTTTTTGCATCACCACATTTTGAGAGCTATAATTTTTCCGTATTTTGACTCACTGAGTCATATGAGGTCTTATTTTTTTCCGGGACGAGTTGACGTTTTTATTGGTACCATTTTCGGGCACGTGACATTTTTTGATCGCTTTTTATTCCGATTTTTGGGACGCAGAATGAACAAAAACCAGCGTTTCATGAATATCTTTTGGGGGGGTGCGTTTACACCGTTCCGCGTGCGGTAAAATTGATAAAGCGGTTTTATTCTTCGGGTCAGTACGGTTACAGCGATACCTCATTTAGGTTTTTTTTATGTTTTGTCGGTTTTATGCAATGAAAACTATTTTATATAAAAAATAACTATTTTTGTATCGCTTTATTCTGCATGCTATAACTTTTTTATTTTTTCGCTGACCATGCTGTATGGCAGCTAGATTTTTGCGGGACAAGATGACGTTTTCAGCGGTGCCATGGCTATTTACATGTGTCTTTTTGATCGCGCGTTATTGCACTTTTTGTTTGGTGGTAATAAATCATTATTTTTTGCTTCGTTTTTTATTTTTATTTTTTAAGGGGTTCGCTAAAGGCGCTAACTAATGGGATAGTTTTATAGGGCAGGTCGTTACGGACGCGGCGATACCTAATATGTGTACTTTTATTGTTTTGTTTTTATTTAAAAAAAATGGATTTATAGGGGGAATATTTTTTTTTTTTTTCTAATTTATTTGGCGATTTTTTAAAATTATTTTAGCACTTTTTTTTTAACTTTATTACATAGTCCCAGGTGGGACATCACTTTCCTGTGACAGATCACTGATCTGTTACATCACAGATCACTGTGACAGATCAGCAATCTGTCACAGGCAGTTCTGCAGACTTCCTCATGCCTGCGCTTTGCAGGCACTGAGGAAGTCAGCTCCCTACAGGCCCCCGAAGGCCCCCGTCGCCATCTTGGATTCGGGGGCCTGTAGGGAAAGAGACCCCCGCAGCAGCGCTGCACATTGCGCTGCTGTGGGGGGCTCAGGGAAGCACGGAGGGAGCCCCCTCCCTGCCGATGCTTCCCTTTAACCCCTGGTACACCGCGATCATGTTTGATCGCGGTGTGCAAGGGGTTAACGTGTCGGGGGCGGTCCGTGACCGCCCCTGACACATTGTGCCGGGTGTCAGCTGTGATAATCAGCTGACACCCGGCCGCGATCAGCGGCGCTCACCACGTGGGCGCAGCTGATCGCGGTAGACGTACTATCTCGTCCATGGGCATAGGGGCCCGGGTCCCATGGACGGGATAGTACGTCTGATGTCAGGAAGGGGTTAAAAAGCTATCTATTCTTCATTTAGAAGAGAACAAAGCTCTTGGTACTAACTCTAAATAGGGATAATTTTTGCACCACCCTTTGTCAAAAAGTAAAAAATTCTTGGCTTCTTCCATTTGCACCGCTTGTGTATACTGTAAACACCAGCAAGGCAAGCATCCGTCAACTTATGAAAGCCTGAAACTGCAGTGTATAAATAAATAAACTGCTGGTTACCACTAGAGTTAAGTGAATATGTTCGGAATCGGTTGCCGAATCTGAATTTGCCATATTCGTGCCATATTGGTATTCTATTTGAGCCGAAATTTTGTTTGATGACCAAATCCGAACATATTCGATCATATATATACTCCCATTCACTCCAATGACGTTCAGCTGTGTTCTGAGAATATTGCAAAAACAATATTTGCCGCCGATCGTAATTGGAACCGAATTTTGAAAAATTTGGTCAACTCTAGTTACCACAGGTTACCATCTATTTTCCCCTAGTAGATAGATTGAGATTACTTTAACTTTTCTAATGGTGTGTTTGCATTAATGAGATGGAAACAGATTCATTACAGTCCTAGTAGACCTCAGAGTCTCACATTTGTTTTCTGGGCAAGCATAGGCTTAGGAACACTTGAGGTTTGTGACAAATTGATTTTTGGAAGAATTTTATGACGCTTTAAATTTCTAAAGATTCGATCATCTCTAGTATTGATTGTTTATTATTTTGCATAGAGTAAGCACAATGTGGTGTTTAGTCGTCATAATTTATAGTTAATGAATATATTGATTTTTACAAACAGTAAACTAATGGTTCACAGAGTTGTTATTTGGAACTGCTTAAAATTGTGATGCAAGCATCTTTATGAACAATTTGCTCATTCACTTTCACATCATTAATAATTGACAAAAGACTACTTTTTTTCTAATGTGCTTTCATCTGAGCTTTTGATGTAATAGCTTTCTAATGACAACAGCCTGTCAGCTCAAATGGAGTCTATTCTTGGATGCACTGGAACTGTTTACACTTAATAACATGAGGCAGATTCAGCTAGACCAGACTCTAGATCCACACTTTGTATCTTGCTTATATTAATTACTTTCTGCCACAGGCAGACAAGGCATTAAGCAATCGTTTCCAGTAAACCACCCAGGGGACTCACTGATATAAATATATTCAGCAGAGCAACAATTATCACATCATAATAAAAAGTGTCCAGGCCAAGCTGTATTTTTAGAAATGTGTTCTCTTTGGGTATTTGCAGGAATTTGGGATCTCTGCCTACAGGCGCATCTCACAAAACTAGAATATCATCAAAAAAGTTAATTCAATACAAAAAGTGAAACTCCTATATTATATAGAGTCATCTATTTCAAGTCATTTTTTTGTTAATGTTGATGATCATGACTTACAGCCAATGAAAACCCAAAAGTCATTATTTCAGTAAAATAGAATACTTTTTAACACCAGCTTGAAAAAATGATTTTAAAATCAGAAATGTTGGCCTACTGAAATGTATGTTCAGTAGTGTTGAGCCTTCCGATACTGCAAATATCGGGTATCGGCTGATATTCGCGGTATCGGAATTCCGATACTGAGTTCCGATACTTTTTGCATATCGAATACCGGAATCGGAAGTTCCCATAATGCTATGAGCCAGTTTGATTTGTTTCAGCCAATGAGGAATCCTAAGAAATGTGGGCACATCCTGTTAGGCATGTAAGCATGTTAACTACTGGCATGGCTGTGATTGGCTGCTGAAATGATGTCATGATGCACTATAAAAGCCAATGTCGCCATTTTGGGTTCACTCTGCTGTGAATTCAGTTAGGGACAGGACGCTGCTGTTCCAGACTCTGAGTGACAGTTAGAGATATCGATTAGCAATATTGTGCTTCACCCAGGCTAATTTAGCAACCACTGTGTGAAGCTTGCAGCGCTGTTCACAACTGTCTGCAAGGTCTGTGTGTGTGAGTGCAGTTCACGCTGTAGTGTTCTGAAGCCACCTCTGGTTGTAGTCCGCTCAGCGTGCATCACTGCCTCATACATAGTCCTTTTTTTGTTTTATTGCTGCTCATTTTTCCTGATTTTTCCTATTACTGTGCTTCCATCCAAATCCATCTACATTGGTTGCAAACACTATAGGAGTAGATAGTGGAGCCTTTCTGCAGCCTTTCAGTGCTAGTGCCAGTTCTCTGCACTGTTCATGGCTGTCTGTGAGGTCTCTGTGTGTGAGTGCAGCTCACGCTGTAGTGTGTTCTGCAGCCACCTCTGGTTGTAGTCCGCTCAGCGTGCGTCACTGCCTCATACATTGTCCTTTTTTGCTGTAGTGCTGCTTATTTTTCCTGAATTTCTCCTATTAGTGTGCTTCCATCCGTATCCAGCTAGATTGGTTGCAAACACTATATAGGAGTAGATAGAGGAGCCTTTCTGTTGGCTTGTGCCCTGCAGCCCCAGCCAGATTAGTATTAGCCTATTTTTTGTAGCCTCATCTATTACATTGTAGGTTACCTTCCTGCATTGTAATAGCTACAAAATGTTTGTGATACTATCGCTTTTACATCTTTGGTCACATCCTTTTTTTTGTGAAAAAAAACACGTTTAAAAAGTTCACCAAACACTCCACTTTACAGTTGTGTAGGCCACATTAGCTCATATTAAAGTGTAGTCCACACTTTATAAAATTAGTGTTTCTTTTACCTGTTAGCAGCTGTTCAGGAATAAGCACACTAAGCCCTTAGTACTTTTCTGCCTATCTTTATCAGTCTACCAAGATGAAGAAGGCAGGGAGTAAGGCACGTGGTCGTGGGTGTGGAGTATCGGCAGGGAGAGGACGTGGGGATTCTGTGCCTGCTGCGGGCATCAGTGACTCAGCATCCCCCCAGTTTTCCCAGGGAACAGTCCTTTATGCGCAGCTTTGTAGGAGCTCACGGTACCCCACTGCTGCGGGAGGAACAAATTGAAGCTGTTGTCGGATGGATGGCAGCTAACGCATCGACTTCAATTACTTCCACATCCTCTCAGGTCCGGAGCACCGAAGAGCAACCACCTGTCTCTTCACCACCTGCCAAATTGCCCAGGCAGTCAGAGAACCCTGGACATTAGCCATCTCATTCTCTACTTCTGTTCTCTGAATCTCTTGGCTTGGAAACAGGGGGCCAGCCAAGCAGCATTCTAGAATGTGAAGAAGAGGTAGTATGAAGTGATGCGCAACAGCTTTGTCTCTCTGAATCTGAAGAGGCGGGTGGGCCAGTGCCTATGGTCAGCACACCTCAGTACACATCTGATCATGAGATTCAGGTGCCACTTTCTGGTGCGTACGGTGCTGGCGAGACTACCAAGGAGAAGCAAGTGTTTGAAGAGGGGAGTGTAGATGATGAGGTCCTTGACCCATCATGGTGTGAGGAACAGGAAGGTTGTGGGAGCAGCTCTGAGGAAGAGATTCCCCGAATGGCCAAAACAGGAGGGAGAGGGAGGGGGCAGACTTGGTTGCCTGTAGCCTCCACTTCGGCACCCATTAGCAGCATTCCTCTTCCAAAACCCAAAACGTGCGCTCCCAGGACTTGAAGTGCATGGTATTTTTTTGACACAGTTGCAGATGACATTTGCTTTGTCAAATGCAAGCTGTGTAATCAGAAAGCCAAAAGAGGGAAAAGTGTCAGCAACCTGAATACCACAAATATGTGGAAACATGTGCGGACGAAGCACATGGTGGAGTTGCAAAGACACACTGAAGATGTAAGCCAACCTACAGCACCACCTACCACCTCTTCAGCTCGTGTTGTAGCCTCTTCCTCCAGCTCACACACAGCTGGTTCAGCTTCCTCACAGGATCACCATGGAAGAACCTCTAGCACTGTTGTCCAGAGACCCAGTGACATTCCACCCACAGCACCACGTTCCCTGTCATCCTCACACTCCCAGGCCACTCTACAGCCATCGGTAGCACAGGCATGGGAGAAAAGATGGCCATACTCGGCAAACCATCCCCGAGCACAGGCTCTGAATGCTGGCATTGCAAAACTACTGTCCCTTGAAATGCTCTCATTCAGGCTCATGGAGACTGACACCTTCCGTAACTTCATGGCATTGGCAGTCCCATAATACAACGTGCCCAGCTGCTTTTATTTCAGCAGGCAAGCCGTCCCGGGCCCTGCAAAAGCATTTGCACAAGGAAAGACTAGAAGCAATGGGATGAAACTGAATGGGAGGAGACACAGATTAGATATTAGAAAAAACTTTTTGACAGTTAGAGTGATCAATGAGTGGAACAGGCTGCCACGAGAAGTGGTGAGTTCTCCTTCAATGGAAGTCTTCAAACAGAGGCTGGACATCTGACTGGGATGATTTAGGGAATCCTGCTTTGAGCAGGGGGTTGGACCAGATGGCCCAGGAGGTCCCTTCCAACTCTACAATTCTATGATTCTATGATTCTATGATTCTATGAAAAATTAAACATGCGTGGACCAGTAACCATGGACAGGGACGATAACTTTCCCTCACTGCCCATTGGGTAAATGTTGTGGAGCTGGGTACAGATCTTGAGAGTGGGGCTGTACGTGTTCTGCCAACTCCAAGGATTGCAGGAATCCAGTCTGTACACATTGACTCCTCATACTCCAGTTCCTTTGAATCAGCGCTGCAGGAGCCGTCGCAGTCTACCTCCACATGGACCCGTGAACTCTAACCTGTTACGACCGATATGAGCACAGCTGTGGCCAAACGTCAACAGGCCATACTGAAATTAATTTCTTTGGGGAATCGAAGCCACACAGTGCAGGAGCTCTGGAATGCCATCAAGCAGGAGAGCGACGTGTGGTTTGTGCCAGGGAATCTCCAGCCAGGCTTGGTAGTGTGTGACAATGGCCGAAATCTGGTGGCAGCTCTGGGCCTAGGCAACCTCACTCACATCCCATGTCTGGCACATGTGCTCAACTTGGTCGTGCAGAGTTTTTTGAGAGACTATCCGGATCTAGATGCACTGCTGCACAAGGTCCGCATAGAGTGCGCTCACTTGCGGCGTTCCAGCATGGCAAGATCGCGCATTGCAGCTCTGCTGCGCCGATTCTGCCTTCCGGAACATCGCATCATATGTGACCTACCCACTAGGTGAAATTCATTGTTACATATGTTGGAGAGGTTGTGTGAGCAGCAGGCCGCAGTAATGGAGTACCAGCTGCATCAGGCGCAAACAAGTCGCACTGCGCGCCGTTGACATTTCACCACCACTGAGTGGGCCTCTATGAAGGACATCTGCCACGTTTTGCGTGCCTTCGATGATTCCACACCGATGGCGAGTGCAGATGATGCACTAGTCAGCATGACTGTCCCCCTTGTCTGCCTGCTTGAAAAAACACTGCAAGCACTAAGGGAGGAGATTTTGGAAGAGGTGGAGGATGAGGAGTCACAAATGCCATCTGCTTCTGGACAGTCTGCGCAAAGTGGTTCCTCACAAAGGCCTAGGCAGGGGACACTTTGTGAGGAGTATGAGGAGGAGTCAATGGAGGAGGAAGACATCTCTCCAGAGGAGGGAGGTACACAATGCTCTAGTAGTCAGTATGTAGAGCGAGGGTGGGGTGATGCAGAGCAGGCAGAGATGACGCCTCAAGCAGGGGACAGCGTTTCTTGACCAGTTGGGAGTCTGCAGCACATGGTTGATTTCATGCGGCAGTGCCTGAGAAACGACCACCGCATCACCCACATTCTCAACACGGCTGATTATTGGGTGTACACCCTCCTAGATCCTCACTACCGGTACAACTTAAAAAGCCTCATAAAACCGTTGAACCGGGAGTGTAAAATGCGGGAGTACCAAGACACACTAGTGCATTCCATCATGTTCTCCATTCCACCCGAGAGCAGTGCTGCTAGTGCTTTACAAAGCAGCTCTGTGCGTCGAGGCAGTGGGGGAAGCTCTGCCCAAAGAGGGAGCAGATGCAGCGCCTCAGCACAAGGCAAGACCAGCATGGCCCAAATGTGGAAAAGTTTTGTGTCCCCACCACAAATGTCTACACCATCACAGATGGCTCCAGTCAGCAGGAGGCAACGTTTCCGTCAGATGGTGGTGACAGACTACATGTCTTGCCCTCTCAGTTTACTCCCAGACGGCTCTTCCCCCTTCAAGTTTTGGGTCTCTAAGCTGGATACATGGCCAGAGCTTAGCCAGTATGCATTGGAGGTGCTGGCTTGCCCTGCTGCTAGTGTATTATCGGAACGCGTATTTAGTGCCGCAGGTGGTGTACTAACAGAACGTCGCATGCGACTATCCTCCGATGATGTTGACCGGCTTACTTTTCTGAAAATGAACAAGGCCTGGATCTCGCCGGAATTTGCCAGTCCTCTTCGAGATTAAATATTTGGTTGGCAACAGTATCCAGGTCTCCTGTTGTCTGCATGTTTCTACCACCTGAACTGTAATCCCTGGGCTCCAACACCGCCAGTTGCTGCTCAGAAGTGCCGTCTGCACAGAAAAACACTAGCTCCTGTGTTATTGGGGTCCAGTAACGTCAGCTGCTCCCCTGCTGTGTGTCCGGCAATGTCTCCTGCTCTGTCCACATTCATACTACTACGGATTTCAACTACTAGTGGGAATGTGGACAGAGCAGGAGAAATTGCCGGACACACAGCAGGGGATCAGCTGATGTTACTTAACCCCATTAACACAGGAGCAAGTGTTGACTGTGCAGATGGCACTTCTGAGCAGCAACTGGTGGTGTTGGAGGCCAGGATCAGTACTAGAAACAGAGTGGAGCCAGAGGCCTAATTCGAGCACGTTTAAAATCAGTAGTAGTCTACAACAGATATTAAACTTGCTGAAATTAGGCCTCAGCCTACACCCTGATTGAGCCTGGGCTCCAACACCGCCAGTTGCCGCTCAGATCGCACAGAGAAAAACACTAGCTCCTGTGTTAGTGGGGTTCAGTAACGCCAGCTGCTCCCCTGCTGTGTGTCCGGCAATATCTCCTGCTCCGTCCATATTCACACAACATCACATATTAAACTTGCTCCGTGTAGGCCTCAGCCTACACACTGATTGACCCTGGGTTCCAACACCGCCAGTTGCCACTCAGAAGTGCCATATGCACAGAGAAAAACACTACCTCCTGTGTTAATGGAGTTCAGTAACGCCAGCTGCTCCCCTGCTGTGTCTGGCAATGTCTCCTGCTCCGTCCACATTCACACAACATCACGTATTAAACTTGCTCCGTGTAGGCCTCAGCCTACACACTGATTGACCCTGGACTCCAACACCACCAGTTGCCGCTCAGAAGTGCCGTCTGCACAGAGAAAAACACTAGCTCCTGTGTGAGTGAGGTCCAGTAACGCCAGCTGCTCTCCTACTGTGTGTCCAGCAATATCTCCTGCTCCGTCCACATTCACACAACATCACATATTAAACTTGCTCCGTGTAGGCCTCAGCCTACACACTGATTGACCCTGGGCTCCAACACCACCAGTTGCCGCTCAGAAGTGCCGTCTGCACAGAAAAAAACATTAGCTCCTGTGTTAGTGTGGTTCATTAACATCAGCTGCTCCCCTGCTGTGTGTCCGGCAATGTCTCCTGCTCCGTCCACATTCACACAACATCACAAATTAAACTTGCTCCGTGTAGGCCTCAGCCTACACACTGATTGACCCTGGGCTCCAACACAGCCAGTTGCTGCTCAGAAGTGCCGTCTGCACAGAGAAAAACATTAGCTCCTGTGTTAGTGGGGTTCAGTAACGCCAGCTGCTTCCCTGCTGTGTGTCCGGCAATATCTCCTGCTACGTCTACATTCACACAACATCACATATTAAACTTGCTCCGTGTAGGCCTCAGCCTACACACTGATTGACCCTGGGATCCAACACCGCCAGTTGCTGCTCAGAAGTGCCGTCTGCACAGTCAACATATGCTCCAGTGTTATTGGGGTTCAGTAATGTCAGCTGTTCCCCAGCTGTGTGTCCGGCAATTTCTCCTGCTCTGTCCACACTCACACAACTACAGATTTTAAACTTGCTCCAATTAGGCCTCTGTTTGTAGTATTTACCCTGGGTTTCAGCACTGTCGGCTGGTTCCCGGCAGTGTCTTTGGCACGGGTACTCCCTCCTGCCCAGCCTGGTTCCAGCTTGCCAGCTGTTTCCGGGTAGTTTCAATGTCACTTTGCCACCAATATGTTGTCCTGTCGTGTTGCGGTCGGGTTTGCCGACTCTATGGTGCCTGCAGTTTAGGTGCTTCCTATGTGGGCTGAGGGATCTGGCAATAAAGGCTGGTTCTGTAGTGCCAATAGGACAAGCACCCCCTGTTGGACTGTGGGTATAGGTAACTGCTGCCGGCTCACGGCCTTGCAACTTTGTTTTTCATGGGTACCTTCTGCTACCCCTCCGGGTTCCAGCACCATCAGTTGGTCCTCGGTAGTTCCAATGGCTCTTGTAGCTTCTGCTACCCATCCGGGTTCCAGTACCGTCAGCTGGTTCTCAGCAGTGCCTTTGGCTTAGGTGCCTCCTTCTCGGTATCCGAGTTCCAGCAACGTCTGCTGGTCCTTGGTAGTGCTTTCTAGCACAGGTACCTCCTGCTTAGTAACCAGATTCCAGTGCCATCAGCTGGTCCTCGGTAGTGCCATTGGCTCTTGTTCCTTCTGCTGCCCCTCCGGGTTCCAGCACCGTCAGCTGGTCCTTGGTAGTTCCATTGGCTCTTGTAGCTTCTGCTACCCATCCGGGTACCAGTACCGTCAGCTGGTTCTCGGCAGTTCCTCAGCCTTCTTGTACCTTCTGCTACATTTCCACGTTCAAGCTTTTTGAAATGGTTTTTGGTAATCACTCTGGATCTCCCTGACGACGACCCTGAAGACGATGACCCTGAAGACCACCCTGAAGAAGATGACGACCCTGAAGACGGTGACCCTGAAGACGATGACCCTGAAGACCACCCCGAAGACCAAAAAGATGACCCTGAAGAAGATGACCAAGAGGACAAAGAACATGAAGACAACCACCAAGATACAGAACAACAAGAGACAGAAGACCAAGAAACAGAAGACCAAGAAGCAGAAGAACAAAAAGCAGAAGAACATTAAGCATAAGACTAAATATCAGAGCAAAATATATTATCTAAATTATAAGCAGAAGAAGACTAAGCAGTGTATGGGGGTGAGTCCGTTCCTCCTCATGGTGCCCCTGGAAAATGCTTGCTGCTGCAGGCCAAACTGAACACACGGACAAATCCTGTTGTATATCTTTTGTGACAGGCAGAACAGAAGGTGTAATCTTCAAACTTTCATAGATAACAACTACAGGAATGCCTGTCACAAATAAGAATATGATGAAGAAGAAGAATAGGAAGAAGAAGAAGTAGAATATGAAGAAGAAGAATAGTTGAATAAGAAGAATATGAAGAATGTAAAAAAGAAGAATAATAGGAAGAAGGTGAAGAAGAAGAAGATGAATAAGGTGAAGAAGTTAATGAAAAAGATGCTGCTGCTGAGGATCATAAAGGAGAAAGTGTGGGAGAAGTAAAAAAGAAGGTGAAGAGCATGGAAGTAGTGAAACATACATATCTGACAAAATATAAAAAAGGTTAACATAGTCAACATCTTTGTAACTCCGAACGTCTTAAAAAAAAAAGAATTCCTGCTATTACATTTGATTGGGCTAAACTTCTATGCCTTTAATGTCTCCTCCACCTCCCCCAATACATTCTACATTATTCTTAGTTGTTTTCCTTCATGTAGAATTAACCTACAAGGAAAGAAAGGGTTTATTTTAATTCCGATATTTCTGTCCCATTGTCTTGCATTGGTTTCCGGTATTGGAATCGGCGATATCCGATACTTTTTGGGTATCGGTCCGATCCAATCCGATTTGATATTTCACAATATCGGATGGTATCGCTCAACACTAATGTTCAGTAAATGCACTCAATACTTGGTCAGGCTCCTTTTGCAACAATTACTGCATGAATGCGGCGTGGCATGGAGGCAATCAGCCTGTGGTACTGCTGAGGTGTTATGAAAGCCCAGGTTGCTTTGATAGAAGCCTTCAGCTCATCTGCATTGTTCTGTCTGGTGTCTCTCATCTTCCTATTGACAAAACCCCACAGATTCTCTATGGGGTTAAGGTGAGATGAGTTTGCTGGCCAATCAATCACAGTGATACTGTTGTTTTAAACCAGGTATTGGTTCTTTTGCCAGTGTGGACAGGTGCAAAGTCCTGCTGGAGAATGAAATTTCCGTCTCCAAAAAGCTTGTCAGCAGAGGGAAGCATGAAGTGTTATAAAATTTCCTGGTAGATGGCTGGCTGACTTTGGACTTCATGAAACACAGTGGACCTACATTAGCAGATGACATGGCTCCCAAAACCATCAACCTCTGGTTGCCTAGTCTGGGCCTTTTTTGACACTACAAAGGCTGTGCAAACTCATGTTATCTGCCAACTTTGCAAAAAAAACTGAGTGGAGGGAAGAAGTGCAATAATTTGAACGCTACATGCATGAACCTTCAAATGTGCAATCAACATTCCTTACTCTGGAAATCCCTCTGTGATAAAATGCAGACCAGTGGACCTCAACAACCATCAGCCACCCCGTCACCACATCTGCTGCTTCTTCCTGCTCCTCTGTTAATGTAGAAAGTATTCAAAGCAGGAAAAGAACAGCTTTCCATCCAGGTGATTGTGAAAAATATTCAAGCACTTTATTCTGCCATAGTGCCACATTTTGACCCCTTTAGGTCTTTGTCAAGCATACAAAATCCATAAAATGGTGGCTCTATATAGTGTGGTGGCACAAGCACACCAATCACTTAACAGGGTACCACCCACTTACATCATATATACAGTACAATATACAAATAAAATAACAACAATCTCAAAAAATTACATTTACTTTTTAAAACCAATAACAGTACATACAAAATTTCACACAAATGGGAAAAAAAGGTATACAGAAATATACAAAATATATCAAACATCCAATCAGATAACACGATAAGTCATGTTAATATAGAGACAATTATCCAATCAAAGCCTCACCCAATGTTTATTTATATTCAAAGCCAATCCTCAACCAATTCCTCTATGGCGCTAAAAATGCCTGAAACTGGGCCAAATCACAAACACCGACACTATTCTAATAGCTTTAACAATGGATATGATTCGGTACTCACAATGTGATCACCTGTGCACATCGCTCCTGTGCATTGCAGCGCTAATGTCATCAGGTGCCGCCTGACAGCTGACAGGAAATACCATTGACCGTCACTGTCTCACTCCATGCGCATACCACGCATACTCAGCAAAACACCGACATCCGAGAGCAGCCACCTGATCAAATCACATGAGAGCTCTCCTGCATGGCAGCTGAGAGGAAGAAACAAAATTGTTCCCATAGTGACATAATCACATGATCATATCTCCGTTACAAGGGCAACTGAGCGAAAGAAACCAAATTGTTTCTATAACAACACAATCTCATGATCATATCCCCATTGTATTAACTCTTCTACTCCCCAAATGTACCGTTATACTCTCAATAGTGTTTAGAGAATTAATCTAGATTTATCAAACAACCATTGTGAGGGCAAAAATCCATAGGATGCAAAGAATATTTTTCATTGTTAAAATCCATTATATCCCTATATCAACAGATGACCCTGTGGAGAGAAAAGAAGACATGGGACAAATATAAGCATTTATCAATCCTCGTCCAAGGTTCCAAATCACCATGTCCACTCCTTACTCCCCATGGTCAGCGCAGAAATCTATAACATAAAAAATATGGAAATTAGAAAACCAAAAAATCAAAAATAAGAACATCAGATAACACCCTATGAGGAAGGAGGACAGATCAAGAAACACAAACCTGTAGATTGTAATCCAAGTTTAATCCTTTTGGATACACTGTATCAAGAGTGGAAATCCATCTCATCTCTTTTCTTTTAAGGATTTTTAATCTGTCCCCACCCCTCCTCTGTACCGGCACATCATCTATCACCCTAAATCTAAGCTGGTTTACAGAATGCTTAAGCGCACTAAAATGTTTTGATACAGTTAGATCAAATAACCTAGTCCTTATTGTGCTCTTATGTTTGCTTATTCTGGATTTGACTTCCATCATTGTCTCTCCCACATACATAAGCCCACATGGGCATACCAATAAATAAACAACAAAACTAGAGGTACATGTATACCTATTTCTGATGAGATACTTCTTACCGGTATGGGGAAGAGAAAAGCAATCGCCTTTCAGCATATTGCTACAGAACGCACAACTTAAGCAAGGAAAATTCCCACATCTAGGAGGACATAAAGTAGTCTGAACAGAGCCTTTTAGAGAACCCACATCTGATTTCACCAATCCGTCTTTTAAATTTTTGGCCCTCCTATATGAAAAAATTGGAAAAGGAACAAAATCGGGTACACTTGGCAAACCCTTCTGGATTAAACCCCAGTAACGTCTCACAATATTGCCAATCTGCCTACTGGCAGGACGATAGGTAGAAGCAAAAGGTATTTGTTTAGAGACTAAATCAACCCGTTTTTCAAAAGTTGCTTCCCTCAGTATATTCCTTACCTTATCCTTATATCTCATAACTTCTTTTATTGGATAGCCTCGCATCAGGAATTTTTGACATATCTCATTTAACCTCCGGTCCACTCTATCCTCATTTGATACTATTCTTTGAACGCAGAGTAACTGACTCCAAGGGAGTGAGTCCACCATTCTCCTAGGATGATTGCTGTTATATAGGAGTAAATTATGCACCCCAGTCACAGACTGTACAGACTAGGCAATGTTGTAGTTTGTTGATTTTGCATAATTGCAGTCTATGATATCTTTAGTGGAGCTTCTGTGCCTGCTTTCACTGCTGCTGCAGATGGTAACACTAATTTGTAGAAATGTGAACACTCCTGGTTGGGTCTCCTTCTGCTGGGATGGCTGTAGTGGAAGAGTCGTCAGCCCCTACTATACTACTTCTACTCTGGTGAAATTGTTGCCACTTTGTTGGTGTCTGCCACTAATTTTTGGAAATGTGAAAAATCCTGATTGGGTCTCCATCTGCTAGGTTAGATGCAGTGGAAGAAGTGGTGGTCCCTATTATACTATTTGCGCTAATAATGAAATTGATGCCACTTTGTTGGTGTCACCAATTTTTCGAAATGTGGAGACTCCTGTGTTGTGAATTCACTTTCTGGCCTCCCTCTGGTTATTACTAAAGGTAGTGGAGCTGGTCAGATCGACAGAGGAGTTGCGAGTTCTCTTTCTGGGCTCCCTCTGGTGGTTACTGGAGGTAATGGAGCTGATATGATTGACAGAGGCTCGCCACCTGATAATGATCATGACGATTAGAGATCTGGGGTTTCAGACTGGGATTTAAGACAGCCGACTCCCTCTATCCCTGCTGGTGATTTTCTTCCTGTTCCTCTTGAGGTCTGATGTTTCCAGCTCAGTCCCTGCATGTTCAGCTAAGTGGTTTATTTGCTATTCTGTTTGCATTTGATCTGGTTTTGCCTATCTCATCTTGGTGCGGGTCAGCCAGCTCCGGCTGGGGCTGTGCTGAATCACCGCCCAGTTTACTGCTTGTGCCAGTTTGTTTTATCCCCTGTTAGATTGGTCTCTTTTTGCTCTTCTTTCAGAATATACCAGAGTGCTGATATAGTGGGGGGCAAAGTCGTGTGACTTCAGTGTTTTTTGCACCAGGCATGTTGGACATTTTGCAGGGATTTTTGCATGATTGCAGACAGTGTCTTTCCTTTCCTGTCTAGTCAGTGTGGGCCCCATCATTTGCTCAGTCTATTTTCCTGCCTGTGTTTGTGTTTTCATCTTGTCTCACCAACAATATATGATTGGGGACTATCTATTCCTTTGGGGGCTGCTCTGGGGAAGTTTAGATTTCCTCCTTTCTTGCTTTATGCTTAGTTAGCTCTCCGGCTGTGCCAAGGCATCTAGGATCATCGTAGGTACGCTCCACGGCTACTGCTAGTTGTGTGGATAGGATCAGGGGTACCAACCTCTTTGGTTTTCTGTGGCTTAGCCTGGACCTGCTCTCCTCCTCGGTGATCCATTCATAACACTCCTGATTGGGTCTCTCTATCTGCTGGGTTGTCTGTAGTGGAAGAGATGTCTCTCCCCATTACACTATTTCTACTCTGGTGAAATTATGCCACTTCAGAGGTGTCAGACTGTTATGATTGAGTCACCGTAGGAGGCAAAAATAGAAATGCTAGCTAAGTCCAGAAAATTGGCAGCTATCGGATTGCAGACCCCTGAACCTATCAACACAACTAGCAGTAGCCGTGGGGGGCTCCTACGATGCCCTAGGCCCCTCGATCACAGCCGGAGGACTACATAGCCTAAAGACAGAAAGGGAAATCTAAACTGCCCCAGAGCAGACCCCAAAGCAAAAGGCAGCCCCCCACATATAATGACGGTGAAGCAAGAAGAAAGAACAAAACACAGACAGGAAGATAGACTGAGCAAAGATGGGGCCCAAGCTAGCTTAGATAGGAAAGGACAGGAAGGCTGCTGTCTGCAATCCGTGAAAAACCCTATGAAAATAAGAGCCAACAAACTGACAGTAAAAAAAGGCCCTGAAGATGCTAGGCTTCAAAAAAAGCTATGTCAGTACTCAGGAATATTCTGAAGACAGAGCAACAGGCAAAAGGAGATTCAGCTCACCCAAGCAGGGAATGGCAGAATCCAGAAAAGCAAGGAAAACAAAACACAATGCAAAAAGGCAAAGCAGAAATCTTAGCTTTAGATGAGCAGGAATCAGACTGGTTTCCTAGAAGTCCACAGAGAAATCACCCGCAGGCCAGAAGGGCGTCGGCAGCCTTATATCCAGTCACTAACTCCACTCAGCCAGTCATCATCATCAGCCCCAGGTGTTTGACAATCAGGCTCACTACCTTTCTTCACCAGAAGAGGGAGTTCCTCGGGCCTCAGTAGTGAAGGGAAAAATGAACTCACAACAGTACCTCCCCCTTGAGGAGGGGTCACCGAACCCTCAACCACGCCACCAGGGCGATCAGGGTGAGCCCGATGAAAGGCACGCACAAATCTTTTGGCATGAATATCAGAGGCAGAGACCCAGGAATTATCCTCCTGACCATAACCCTTCCACTTAACCAAATACTGGAGTCTCCGTCTAGCCAGATGGGAATCCAGTACTTTCTCTACCTCATATTCCATGTTACCTTCAACCAATACAGGGTCTGGAGGTGCAACCCCCGGAACAACAGGTTCAACAAACCTCTTCAACAAAGATTTATGGAACACATTATGGATCTTAAATGTGACAGGAAGAGCCAAACGAAAAGAGACCGGATTAATAATCTCCAAAATCTTGTAAGGTCCAATAAATCTAGGCTTAAACTTAGGCGAAGCCACCTTCATAGCAATATTTTTTGATGATAACCACACCATATCACCAACCTTAAACTGGGGACCAATGGTCCTATGTCGGTTGGAAAACCGCTGGGCCTTTTCCTGGGAGAGAGATAACTTATCCACCACTTGGTCCCAGATCTGGTGCATTCTCTCCACCACAGTGTCAACACCTGGGCAGGCAGAGGGCTCCACCTGCCCTGAAGAAAATCGAGGATGAAACCCAAAGTTACAAAAAAAAGGTGACATCAAAGTGGCAGAACTAGCTCTATTATTTAAAGCAAATTCGGCCAAGGGCAAAAATGAAACCCAATCATCCTGATCAGCAGAAATAAAACATCTCAAATATGACTCCAAGGTCTGGTTTGTTCTCTCTGTCTGCCCATTGGTCTGAGGGTGAAAAGCAGAGGAGAAGGACAACTGAATTCCCAGCTTGGAACAGAAAGTTCTCCAAAATCTAGACACAAACTGAACTCCTCTGTCAGATACAATGTTCTCAGGAATCCCGTGCAAGCGAACCACCTGTTGTAAAAACAGGGGCACCAATTCAGAGGAAGACGGCAACTTAGGGAGTGGTACAAGATGAACCATCTTAGAGAACCTATCACAAATCACCCAAATAACAGTCATCCTTTGAGAGACAGGCATATCAGAGATGAAATCCATTGAAATATGGGTCCATGGCCTCTTGGGGACAGGCAAAGGCATCAACAACCCACTAGAGCGAGAACACGATTTAGACCGGGAGCACGTCCCACAGGACTGCACAAAATTCCTGACATCACGAGACAAGGAGGGCCACCAAAAAGACCGACTCACCAGATCTCTAGTACCAAAAATACCTGGATGACCAGCCAAAGCAGAGCAATGAACTTCAGACATCACTCTCTTCTTCCACTGGTCAGGAACATACAACTTTCCACTGGGACAACGCTCAGGTTTGTCGTCCTGGAACTCTTCCAGAGCACGTCTCAAATCGGGCGAGATGGCAGAAAGAACTACCCCTTCGCCTAAGATGGTAGCAGGCTTGGTCACCACAGGAGAATCAGCAAAGAAGCTCCTAGAGAGGGCGTCAGCCTTGACATTCTTAGTTCCAGGAAGAAAAGAAACCACAAAATCAAAACGTGTAAAAAACAAGGCCCACCTAGCCTGTCTAGGGTTCAAGTGCTTAGCCGACTCTAGGTAAATCAAATTCTTGTGGTCAGTGAGGACCACGACTTGATGCTTAGCTCCCTCCAACCAATGTCTCCACTCCTCAAATGCCCATTTCATGGCTAACAGTTCCCGATTCCCCACATCATAGTTAGGTTCAGATGGAGAGAACTTTCGGGAAAAGAAAGCACAGGGATTCATTTTAGATGTTACAGGATCCTTTTGGGACAAAACAGCTCCTGCACCAATCTCAGAAGCATCCACCTCTACCTGGAACG
Source organism: Dendrobates tinctorius (assembly GCF_039654945.1). NCBI lineage: Eukaryota > Metazoa > Chordata > Amphibia > Anura > Dendrobatidae > Dendrobates > Dendrobates tinctorius. The sequence goes on along the minus strand of NW_027361948.1, from coordinate 2,135,333 downwards.
GAAGTGAGACATCAGGTTGCCGCAAAACCGGGGCGGAGGTGAATCTTCGCTTCAGCTCCTGAAAGGAAGAAACAGCCTCTGGAGACCAATTTAACACATCAGCACTCTTCTTAGTCAAATCAGTCAATGACTTGGCAATACTAGAAAATTTTGCTATAAATTTCCGATAAAAATTAGCAAAACCCAAAAACTTCTGGAGGGCCTTCAAAGAAGTGGGCTGAACCCAATCGTAAATGGCCTGTACCTTGGCCGGGTCCATTTCAATAGTTGACGGGGACAAAATAAATCCCAAAAAAGAAATCCTCTGTACTCCAAAAAGGCATTTAGATCCTTTGACATACAGGGAATTCTCCCTCAAGATCCGGAACACAGTCCGAATATGTTCCACATGAGAATCCCAATCCTTGGAGAAGATCAAAATATCATCCAGATAGATAATCAAAAATTTATCGACAAAATCTCGGAAAATATCGTTCATGAAGCACTGGAAGACAGAAGGGGCATTAGTGAGCCCAAAAGGCATCACCAGGTACTCAAAATGTCCCTCCGGAGTATTAAACGCCGTCTTCCATTCATCCCCATGCTTAATGCGAATAAGATTAAATGCCCCCCTGAGGTCAAGCTTGGTAAACCAGCAAGCACCTTTAACTCTGGAGAATAGATCAGAAATCAGGGGTAACGGATACTGATATTTAACAGTAATTTTGTTGAGAGCACGATAACACAGGTCAACGAAAAAAAAATTTTTTTCTGGTGTCCAAAATATTTTAATGAATTTGGGGTATTTTTGGGGTGCTGATTCTGAATATGTCATCAGTTTTGCCAGATTGGCTCAAGTTTTTGAGATTTTTGGTATCTTATTTATAGCACTTGTTGGTAAATGCGACGCATCATCTCATTAATTTCTTTGGATTAGTACTTGAACTGAGCAGTTCTCAATATAGTTTTGTGTTAATTAGTGTTCTAAAAGTTTGTTCATAGCTTGATTTTTGCACTAACTTTATGTTGTTGTCTGTTTTCCAGTGAAAAGCATGAACTCATCATGAAGAAGTTGTCTTAACGATCCAGACTCATTCTGTTACATTTGTGGTGAATATACACTGCCAAAACATAGAAGAAACATAACAGACTTCGTAAAAAAAGTGTATTTTGCCTATTTTGGGGTTATGCTTGGGGACCAAGACAAGTTTTGGGCACCACACATAGTGTGCAAAGCATGTATCGAATTATTACGAAAATGGAGCAAAGGACAAAGAAAAAGCTTCAAATTTGGTGTTCCAATGGTGTGGAGAGAGCCAAAAAATCATCATGATGACTGTTATTTCTGTGCAGTGCAAGTGCAAGGATTCAATAAGCATAAGAAACGAAAATGGGAGTAACATGGAATCTGCAAGAAGGCCTGTCCCTCATTGTGAAGATGTGCCTGTACCTGTGTTTACCATAAATAACAGTCATCATGATGATTTTTTGGCTCTCTCCACACCATTGGAACACCAAATTTGAAGCTTTTTCTTTGTCCTTTGCTCCATTTTCGTAATAATTCGATACATGCTTTGCACACTATGTGTGGTGCCCAAAACTTGTCTTGGTCCCCAAGCATAACCCCAAAATAGGCAAAATACACTTTTTTTACGAAGTCTGTTATGTTTCTTCTATGTTTTGGCAGTGTGTATTCACCACAAATGTAACAGAATGAGTCTGGATCGTTAAGACAACTTCTTCTTGATGAGTTCATGCTTTTCACTGGAAAACAGACAACAACATAAAGTTAGTGCAAAAATCAAGCTATGAACAAACTTTTAGAACACTAATTAACACAAAACTATATTGAGAACTGCTCAGTTCAAGTACTAATCCAAAGAAATTAATGAGATGATGCGTCGCATTTACCAACAAGTGCTATAAATAAGATACCAAAAATCTCAAAAACTTGAGCCAATCTGGCAAAACTGATGACATATTCAGAATCAGCACCCCAAAAATACCCTAAATTCGATGAAATATCTTTGGCACCAAAAATGCTGTTGACCAGTGTAATCAATACAAGGTCTTAATGATCCATCCTTTTTGGCTACAAAAAAAAAAACGGCACCTAAGGGTGACGAGGATGGTCTAATATGACCCTTCTCCAACGCCTCCTTAATATAGGATCACATAGCCTAGTGCTCGGGTACAGATAAATTGAAGAGCCGACCATTGGGAAATTTACACCCCGGGCTCAGTTCAATTGCATAGTCATAACTCCTATGAGGAGGCAGGGACGCAGACTCATTCTCACTAAATACATCATAAAAGTCCGCCAAATAATCAGGAACATCATGCGACTGAGGAGAGGTGGAAAACACCGGAGCCTCACTAAAGGCACACCGACAACCCCAACTCACCACAGACACAGATTTCCAATCCAAAACTGGATTATGAATTTGTAACCAGGGAAAACCCAGAACAATAGTATCATGCAGATTATGTAACACCAAAAACCTGCAATTTTCTTGATGGTCTGGGGCGACCCGCATTACCACCTGGGTCCAAAACTGAGGTTTATTTTTAGCCAAAGGAGTAGAATCAATCCCCCTCAAAGGGATAGGCGTCTGCAGAGGTGTCATCGGAAATCCACAACGTTTAGCAAAATCCAAGTCCATTAGGTTTAGAGCTGCTCCCGAATCCACAAAAGCCTTGGCGGAAAATGTGGACAGGGAGCAGATCAGAGTAATAGCCAGAAGAAACTTAGGTTGAACACCACCAACAGAAAACGTGTGTGCAAAGCGTTTCTCGCGTTTAGGACAGACAGAAATAATATGCAGGCATCTCCACAGAAAAAACACAACTTATTACGCCTTCTGAACTCCTGACGCTGCTCTCTGGAAAAAACTCTATCACATTGCATAGGTTCAGACATCTGTTCAACTGGTGGCAACACCTCTCGGGCAGCTCTGCGTTCGCGCAAACGCCGATCAACCTGAATGGCTAAAGACATAGAATCGTCAAGACCAGAGGGAACAGGAAATCCCACCATAGTATCTTTTACGGCTTCTGACAACCCCTTCCGAAAGAGAGCAGCCAAGGCATTATCATTCCAGGTAGTAAGTACTGCCCACTTTCGGAATTTTTGACAGTACAATTCTGCAGAATCACGACCCTGGTTCAATGCCAGCAGGGTCTTTTCAGCCTGATCAATGGCATTAGGTTCGTCATACAACAACCCCAAGGCCTGAAAAAATGCATTCACATTAGTCAGAATAGGATCATCTAGTTTCAAAGAAAACGCCCAATCCTGGGGATCGCCACGCAGCAAAGAGATGACAATTTTAACCTGCTGCGCGGAGCTCCCTGATGAGTTAGGCTTCAAGGCAAAAAATAATTTACAATTATTTTTGAAATTCAAAAATTTAGACCGATCCCCAAAAAATACATCAGGTGTAGGAATCTTTGGTTCAGCAGCATGTGAATGAGCAAGGTAGGCGGAAATTCCCCGCACTTCCGCAGCGAGCTGCTCCACACGATCAGACAATTGCTTTATCTCCATTGAGAGAGAAAAAAATTCCCTCTACGGCCTCAGAGATATAGAGGAAAAAATATACACACTTTTTTTTTTTTATACAATTCTTTCCTGATATTGAGTACCCTAGGATCTGCGGTATGGCGGGTGATTCTGTTATGATTGAGTCACCGTAGGAGGCAAAAATAGAAATGCTAGCTAAGTCCAGAAAACCAGAGAAGTTGGCAGCTATCGGATTGCAGACCCCTGAACCTATCAACACAACTAGCAGTAGCCGTGGGGGGCTCCTACGATGCCCTAGGCCCCTCGATCACAGCCGGAGGACTACATAGCCTAAAGACAGAAAGGGAAATCTAAACTGCCCCAGAGCAGACCGCAAAGCAAAAGGCAGCCCCCCACATATAATGACGGTGAAGCAAGAAGAAAGAACAAAACACAGACAGGAAGATAGACTGAGCAAAGATGGGGCCCAAGCTAGCTTAGATAGGAAAGGACAGGAAGGCTGCTGTCTGCAATCCGTGAAAAACCCTATGAAAATAAGAGCCAACAAACTGACAGTAAAAAAAGGCCCTGAAGATGCTAGGCTTCAAAAAAAGCTATGTCAGTACTCAGGAATATTCTGAAGACAGAGCAACAGGCAAAAGGAGATTCAGCTCACCCAAGCAGGGAATGGCAGAATCCAGAAAAGCAAGGAAAACAAAACACAATGCAAAAAGGCAAAGCAGAAATCTTAGCTTTAGATGAGCAGGAATCAGACTGGTTTCCTAGAAGTCCACAGAGAAATCACCCGCAGGCCAGAAGGGCGTCGGCAGCCTTATATCCAGTCACTAACTCCACTCAGCCAGTCATCATCATCAGCCCCAGGTGTTTGACAATCAGGCTCACTACCTTTCTTCACCAGAAGAGGGAGTTCCTCGGGCCTCAGTAGTGAAGGGGAAAATGAACTCACAACATCAGATCCTAATTTTTTTAAATTTGAAGACTCCTGATTGGGTCTCCAATCCATCTGATGGGTTGGCTGTAGTGAAAGAGGTGTCGGTCCCCATTATACTAGTTCTACTTTATTGCAATTGATGCCACTTTCTTGGTGTCTTAAGGTCTCCTTCATGTGTGTTACCTGTAGCAGTAGGCCTCCGAGACCAGTAGGCCTCCACTTCCTTTGAATCAACTACCCTTGTTACTATCCTTTCATTTTCTGACAATAGTAGTCTACAAAACTGATATTTGTGCCACCTGAGTGTGACTGAGCATCAAAGCAGGTCCAGCTGTTGCATGTGGTATCAGGGCTCCCTGCACAGCAGGCCTACACCGATGCCTCACTCACCTTATCATAATGTAAAGTTCAATTGAAAGCTGTAAATGCTGTCCCAGACCCCGATACCTCATGCCTGGCTGATTGCTGCAGTGACATACTAAAATTTGTACTATGGTACTATGGGTCAATTCAGGCCACTTTCCTGATGTCTGCCCCTAATTTGATATCTTTAGGCAGCTTTTGAGCCCATTGGAAGGTGTGTATGCGTTTGTTTTTGCCTCACATTGACTCCAATGGCGTTTGGCTATGTTTGGCGAATATTCGATGAATAAATCAGTGAATATAGTAAAATTGGCAATTGTAATCTGAATCAAACAATGAAATATTCGCTCATCTCGACTTATGACTGTGTTTACTTCACATTTTTGTCATATAATTAAGATATATTTTCTATCAGAAAAACAGGTGCCTCCTTAGATCCAGTGTACAGTCACATCCATTTAAAATATATGTTTTGTCTTGTTGACATTTTCTACATGACATTTATAATTCCGTCAGTTGCTTCTCACGGTCTCCATAGCAACAGACTACAAGATGTCACTGTTTGCAGAAAATGCTAAATAACTGAAAGTTTGATTGTAGCAAATCTCAACAAAACTAAACGTAGGCTTTAAGAGATTCAGTTTTAAAGAGGAAGTGTGATTTTTTTTATTTAGCTTTTTTTCTTGATAATATATGCAAACATATGCTATGCATTCAAATCCATATGCCCACTCATTTTAACTGTAAAAATAAAATCAGGCTATGAAATCCAAATATAAAATCGTCAAATTTATTCCAAAAGGGCATTCTTTGTTACCCTACTAACATATTATATCCTCAGTCATCATGGGGGCTGCTACCATGTGAAATCAGACAATGACCAACTGAATTGCTCTGTAGGTTGATTAGCTAATGTATGTATATAATTTATCATGCCTTTAAATAAGAATAAATTTGCTCGTATCTTGAGTAAATAAGAGACATATATACTAAATTATGCAAAATATGGCTAAAGCTTGCATAAAGTAGAAAAAAACATTAAACAGGTAAATTTTGATCATTATGACCATATTCACGTGTAGTTAAAATGCTTCCGTTCTGTACTTTGCTAAAAACATAATTTGTGCTAGTTACTCCATTAAGCATTGTTATGACATGCAACATCTCTAACTATAATAATTACCCATTCTAGATACAAATTACAAAATTATCTAATGAAGCTAAGTGAAGGCTAAATATAAACAGAGCTTCATATAAAAAATAAAACCACTCTGTGTATAAACAGAGTGTATGTATGAAATCTTCATGAATAGCGTTTGAGTAAAATAGTCTTTAATGTGTATGTATGATAGGTTCACAATAATCTAGAAAAGTTTTCTTTAAATCAGGGGGACGTGTCGGTAATTTAGCTTCAGAGCTATAGTCAAATATAACAGGAGAAGTCAAAGTAAATTTTGTAAAAATATTTTTAGTTATGTTTGCCTGCCATTATTGAAGAATATACAGTGGCATGTAAAAGTTTGGCCAACCCTGATCAAAATTACTGTTATTGTGAACAGTTAAAGTTAAAGATTTATTGATTTCTAAAAGGGCTAAAGTTAACGATGACACATTTCCTTTGTATTTTAGGCCCCCAAAAAATATATATTTTCAATTTTTACATTTTATAAATTGCAAAAAGGAAAATGAGCCTATGCAAAATTTTGGACACCCTGCATGTTTAGTACCAAGAAGCACCCACTTTTAAATGTATCACAGATTGTAAATGCATTTTTTAGCCAGACAAGAGTCTTTCTATTCTTATTGAGTGATTTTCACCCAAGGATGATTAATCTACCCCCATTTAGAAAGCTGCTATTTTCCTGAAATTTTAGACCCTTTTTTCTCCAATATCCAAGGGGTAATGTTTCTCCTTGTTGAGAGTGATATGTCAAGCCTTACATGCAAAGGTGAGGAGGCTTTTAAGCCTTGCAATGCTCCTCTGGGCAATTAAATATGCATATTGTCTCTTCAGAGCAGAGGAGGACTAGAACTCGAGTGCCACCTATTGGAAGTAGCAATCCTAAAAGTCAATATCGACCCTTTAACGAGCTTTGCCACATGACTAAGGCCTCTTTCACACTTCAGTTTTTTACAATCAGTCACAATCCGCCAGGTTTTGAAAAAAACAGATCCTCAATTTTCTTTTGAGGATCCGTTTTTTTCCCCATTGACTTCCATTATTGGAAGATTGTGACGGATTGCCGTCCGTTGCATCCGTTTTTTTTGCGGATCCGCCAAAAGTTGCTGTCCGTCACCATCCTCAAAGATTTCAAAGCGGAGCTTGCAACGTTTTTTTCTCTGGCGGATCCTCCAGACACTCATTTAACCCGAAATTCTTTCTGGGTGCCGGACAAAACAAAAAAAATTCTCTCTCTCTCTCTCTCTCCTTTTCCAGGCTGCGATTCCTTTTAAAATTTTTCATTTGTCGGATTCGTCAAAAAAACGGACGGGTGGCATCCGTTGTCATCAGTACTAAAACGGATCCGCCATCCGTCCTTTTGGCGGATTTTGACTGATGCAAAAAACTGAAGTGTGAAAGAGGCCTTAGGATAAAAACTGAAAGGAGAATCTCAATTTGTCTTTCAGGGTACTGCCCCTTGTCAGTGGACAGTGTGAGAACTGATTTGGCTGGGTGAGAGGCATCTGATCAGGTTCCAAGGGGTAACATTTATCCTTTTAGAGAGTGACATGTCAAGCATGACATGCAAAGGTGAGGAGACTTTTAAACCTTTTAAAATGAAATAGAAGAATAGGTCTAGAACTCTAGTGCCAACTCTTGGAAGTAGCAATGATAAAAGTCAATAACAACCCTTTACCAAGCCTTGCCCACTATAGAATGCAGTCATATTGAATCAGCTGTAAAGAGATGATGCAGCTTTATCCTGCTTCTCTCTTTAATCCTTGACTACTTTGACTGTAATGCAATTTGTTTAATCCCTTAAGGACCAGAGGTATTTCTACTATTGCGTCTCCGTTTTTTTCTCGCCTTCTTCCCAGAGCCATAACTTTTAATTTTTCTGTCAATATGGCCATGTGAAGGCTTGTTTTCTTGTGGGACAATTTGTACTTTTGAATGACATGATGATTTATTTTACCAAATACAGTAGTGTACCAGAACACAAAAAAATTCAAAGTGCTGTGAAATTGCCAAAAAAGTGCAATTCTGCAATTCTTTTTTTTTTTCATGTTCACTAAGTGCTAACTGACCTGATTATTTTGATTCCCCAGGTAATTATGAGTTCATAGACACCAAACATGTATAGGTTATTTTTTATTTAAGTGGTGAAAACAAATCCCCCCAAAAAATTGCCACTTTCCGAGGCCCATAGCATTTCTAATTTTCGAGATGAGATCTGGGGCTGGGGAAGGTTCTATTGATACCATTTTAGAGTAACTACAATGTTTTGATTTCCCGTTATTGCAAATTAATGCAATGCTGCAGTGACCAATAAAAAGTAATTCTGGCGTTTTGATTTGTTTTGGCATTACGCCGTTTACCAATCTGATTAGTTCTTTTTATGTATTGATAGATTGGGCATTTCTGAATACGGCGATACCAAATGTTTTTTCTATTGTTTTATTTTGAATGGGGCATGATTTAAACTTTTATATTTTTAAAAACATTTTTTTTCACTTTTCACTAGCTTTAATAGTCTCCATAGCAGACTTGAAACTGTGATCATTTGATCGCCTGTGCTACAGCCCTGCTCTGTGTAGCAGAAATGCTCATAGCTTTCCAGCATTGACTATGGTGTTGCAAGCATTGGATATTCATTTTTTTCCTATAACTCCCAGTTATTTTTAATCTGCTATTTTCTATATACCTTTGTTATTTATTTTCTGTTTTGATTATTTGTTTTACAGTACTTTGATGAAGGTCAATGTGATTGAAACGTCTATTGTATGTAGTGTACATTATTAAATAATTTATCACTGGAATCACAGATTGTGTGTGCCAAGTCCTCTGTATACTTATGGCTTCTCTGACCTGGTGCTTCACTGGAGTGAATAGCGTCACTTGGAATCAAGAGGAGAAGAAAATAGTAAGTGGCATTGGCATGTCAGTGGAACGTAAATCTTTTTTTATTGAAGACAATACATGCCTTCAGGAGAGCCGGTAAAATCGTGGAGATCTTCTCTGGATTCCATGCAATACTTTTCTTTTTTACTGTAGATCATTGGACATGTGTTGGGTCCACTTTTGGATTGAATATCAAAAATCTGCCGCCATTATGCGCTAGTTCGGTGGAGGCTGACCCAGACACAATGGTCTATAAAATACATATAAAGTTGCCATATGTAATAGCTGTTTGCTGTATTAGAAGGAGTAAGGGCCCCGTTACATTTAGTGATGCACCAGCGATCCCGCCAATGATACGACCCAGTCAGGATCACTGGTGCATCGCTAAATGGTCGCTAGTGAACTGCCAAACAGTCAGATCTCACCAGCAACGTAGCAGCGGTCGGCGGTCGTTACTTACCTGTCAGACGCGGCGATGATGGCGTCCTCCGCCCGCGTCCACATGTCGCTCGTCGGCGACAGCAGGAAGCCGCCAACGAGAAATGGCCCAGGACATTCTCGCGCGATCAGCGATAGCCAGTGGGGGAGTCGGTCGGAGGTAAGTATCACATGTAGCGATATCGCTGCTGTGTCACAAAGTCGGTGATGCTTTAGTGATATTGCTAGCGATTTCGCTATGTGTGAAGCCCCCTTAAGACTATGGACTCTTGCACATGACAGTGTAAATCAGAGATAACTTTAATAAATAAATAATGGTAGCTAAGTATCTTACTTGCTAATCTTCTTAGTTTGATTTCCCCACTTGTAATGCCGTTTCATGTATTGACAAAGAAATTCATTTACTGGTAAATTTGTGCCTGGATGTCCATGGCTTATTTTTCAACTTAAGAGCTTGTAAATTGCCTACAGCTGATTGGTCCAGTGGACCAATGAGCTGAACCATGGCTCTGCTCTTTACAACTGACTCTAGCATCCTATTCATCTAATGAGATCACCTCCTCTGCACTCGGATCTGGTGCACAATCAATATTAGCATTGATGATTCAGATCACAGTGTGGTTAGTGTGCTGAACTCCTTACCCTCCACCTGATTTCCACATGATGATTTGCCCTGACTCAGAGTGCCACTACCACTACAGCTGACAGAGCCAGCAGCAGAGCTAGACATTTGAATCTTGTCGTCCATTTTATATGGCCCATGTCATCTGAATACAATGGCTGACTGTTCATCTCATCTAATAAATCAACTGGAAGAAGTTATTTTTGTGAAATTTCTAATATCTTCTTTTGTTCCCTTACCTGCCTGGCAGATCACTGATCTGATGCTGTGCAGTACAGAGTGTCAGATCAGCGATCTAATGTAAAATAGTAACGTCCCATCCTGGGACAATTTAATAAAGTAAAAAAAAATATTTGTATGTGCATGGGCCAATTTTTACAATTCTGATCACTGTCACTTTATGAGGTAATAACTCTGAATCGCTTCCATGGATCCCGGTGATTCTGACATTGTTTTCTCGTGACATATTGTACTTCATGATAGTGTTAAATTTATTTGATATTGCTTGCGTTCATTTGTGAAAAATGGAAATTTTGTGAAAATTGTGAAAATTTCGCAATTTTCCAACTCTGAATTTTCATGCCCTTAAATCATACAGGTATGTCACACAAAATACTTAATAATAATAAGTAACATTTCCCACATGTTTAATTTACATCAGCACAATTTTGGAAACAAATTTTTTTGTTAGGAAGTTATAAGGGTTAAAAGATTTTTTGGGGACCACATAACATTTGAAGTCACTTTGAGGGGTCTATATGATAGAAAATACCAAAAAGTGACGCCATTCTAAAATCTGCACCCCTCACGGTGCTCAAAACTACATTCAAGAAGTTTATTAACCCTTCAGGTACTTCACAGGATTTTTTGGAATGTTTTAAAAAAATGAACATTTAACTTTTTTTCACAAAAAATGTATTCAGATCCAATTTTTTATTTTACCAAGCGTAACAGGACAAATTGGACCCCAAAAGTTTTTGTGCAATTTGTCCTGATTATGACGATACCCCATATGTCCAGACAAACCACTGTTTGGGTGCATGGCAGAGCTCGGAAAGGAAGGAGCACCATTTGACTTTTTCAATGCAAAATTGGCTGGAATTGAGATTGGATGCCATGTCGCGTTTGGAGAGCCCCTCATTTGCCTAAACAGTGGAAACCCCCCACAAGTGACACCATTTTTGAAAGTAGACGCCCTAAGGAACTTACATAGCTGTGTGGTGAGCATTTTGAACCCCCCAAGTGCTTCACAGAAGTTTATAACGTAGAGCCGTTAAAATAAAAAATCATATTTTTACCTCAAAAATTATCTTTTCACCCCCAATTTTTTTATTTTCCCAAGGGTAACAGGAGAAATTGGATCCCAAAAGTTGTTGTGCAATTTGTCCTGAGTTTGCTGATACCCCATATGTGGAGGTAAACCACTGTTTGGGTTCATGACACTTTTTATTGGAAAAGAAAATATTTTGAGAGCTATAATTTTTCCATATTTTGGCCCACAGAGTCATGTGAGGTCTTGTTTTTTGCGGGATGATCTGACGTTTTTATTGGTATCATTTTCGGTACATGAAATTTTTTGATCATTTTCTATTCCAATTTTTGTGAGGCAGAATGAACAAAAACCAGCAATTCATGAATTTCTTTTGGGGGGGTGGCGTTTATACCGTTCCGCGTGTGGTAACATTGATAAAGCCGGGTTATTCTTCGGGTTAGTATGATTATAGTGATACCTCATTTATGTAATTATGGTGCTTGAACCTCTAGGTTCAAGCAACATATTGTAATCCGATTTCTTATATTTTGTTATTATTATTCTACTTCTTCTTCTCCGCGTTTTCTGCAATTAATGCGGCCCAAAACCACTGAGTGCAGAGACCACGTTCAGGCGGCGTTTCGAAGCCTCAGTGGGGACAGGTGCGCTATGTATTTTGGAGTCGATCCGATTTGTAGTTTTTTAAAAAATCACATTTTAAGCCAAAATTTTCCCATAGGAATTAATGGCGACCTTTCTATGACCCCCAACTAACATGGATTGAAGCCACAGCGCAGGTGCAGTGACCTTACAAAGATGGCAGCTATGCAAAAGCAGCTTCCACACATGACCCGTATTAGCTAATAGAAGCTGACAGATCGCTGATTCAAGGTCTTAAAGGTGCAGCATGCCAATGGCTTCTGAAAAGCCCCACCCAGTGATGGCTAACCTTGGCACTCCAGCTGTTGTAAAACTACAACTCCAAGCATGCCCTTGCAACCTGCAGAAGTTGAGGCATGCTGGGAGTTGTAGTTCTCCAACAGCTGGAGTGCCAAGGTTCGCCATCACTGCAGTTGGATGCCAAAGTGGCTTTAATAGCCCAGTGTGCCAAAGTGGCCCCTGAGGGGCCCGGAGTGCCAAAGTGGCCCTGAGGCAAAGTGGCAGCATGTGTCAACATGGCTACCAAGTGGCCAAAGTGGCTACCGAGGTGTCGAATGTGCCAAAGTGGCTACCAAGTGGCCAAAGTGGCTACCAAGGTGCCGAATATGCCAAAGTGGCAACCAAGTGGCCGAAGTGGCTACTGAGGTGCCGAATGTGCCAAAGTGGCTACCAAGTTGCCAAAGTGGCTACCGAGGTGCCGAATGTGCCAAAGTGGCTACCGAGGTACTGAATGTGCCAAAGTGGCTACCAAGTTGCCAAAGTGGCTACCGAGGTGCCGAATGTGCCAAAGTGACTACCGAGGTACTGAATGTGCCAAAGTGGCTACCAAGTGGCCAAAGTGGCTACCGAGGTGCCGAATGTGTCAAAGTAGCTACCAAGTGGCCAAAGTGGCTACCGAAATGCCAAATGTGCTAAAGTGGCTACCAAGTGGCCAAAGTGGCTACCAAGTGACCAAAGTGGCTACCAAGGTGCTGAATGTGCCAAAGTGGCTACCAAGTGGCAAAGTGGCTACTGAGGTGCCGAATGTGCCAAATTGGCTACCAAGTGGTCAAAGTGGCTACAGAGGTGCCGAATGCTAAAGTGGCTACCAAGTGGCCAAAGTGGCTTCAGAGGAGCCAAATGTGCTAAAGTGGCTACCAAGTGGCCAAAGTGGCTACCAAGGTGCCGAATGTGCCAAAGTGGCTACCAAATGGCCAAAGTGGCTACAGAGGTGCCGAATGTGCCAAAGTGGATACCAAGTGGCCAAAGTGGCTACCGAGGTGTCGATTGTACCAAATTGGCTATCAAGTGGCCAAAGTGGCTACAGAGCTGCCGAATGTGCCAAAGTGGCTACCAAGTGGCCAAAGTGGCTACCAAGGTGCCGAATATGCCAAAGTGGCAACCAAGTGGCCAAAGTGGCTACTGAGGTGCCGAATGTGCCAAAGTGGCTACCAAGTTGCCAAAGTGGCTACCGAGGTGCCGAATGTGCCAAAGTGGCTACTGAGGTACTGAATGTGCCAAAGTGGCTACCAAGTGACCAAAGTGGCTACCAAGGTGCTGAATGTGCCAAAGTGGCTACCAAGTGGCCAAAGTGGCTATTGAGGTGCCGAATGTGCCAAATTGGCTACCAAGTGGTCAAAGTGGCTACAGAGGTGCCGAATGTGCTAAAGTGGCTACCAAGTGGCCAAAGTGGCTTCAGAGGAGCCAAATGTGCTAAAGTGGCTACCAAGTGGCCAAAGTGGCTACCAAGGTGCCGAATGTGCCAAAGTGGCTACCAAATGGCCAAAGTGGCTACCAAGGTGCCGAATGTGCCAAAGTGGATACCAAGTGGCCAAAGTGGCTACCGAGGTGTCGATTGTACCAAATTGGCTATCAAGTGGCCAAAGTGGCTACAGAGCTGCCGAATGTGCCAAAGTGGCTACCAAGTGGCCAAAGTGGCTACCGAGGGGCCGAATGTGCCAAAGTGGCTACCAAGTGGCCAAAGTGGCTACAGAGGTACCAAATGTACCAAAGTGACTACCAAGTGGTCAAAGTGGCTACTGAGGTGCCAAATGTGCCAAAGTGGCTACCTTGTGGCCAAAGTGGCTACCGAGGTGCCAAATGTGCCAAAGTGGCTACCAAGTGACCAAAGTGGCTACCAAGGTGCTGAATGTGCAAAAGTGGCTACCAAGTGGCCAAAGTTAAAGGATGAAATTAGGACTAAAGAAAATACTCTTGCTACCTATGACAAAAAAGAGAAGGTTGATCCATTTAAGGAGCGATTAAAAGTGAACATAGATAAATTTGAAAAAGACATCATACGAGGTAAAAAGTCCAAATTCCATAGGGATAAAATGGACTATGAGGATCAGAAGGTGTATAGATGGACACATCATGGAAATAAACGCAATAGAAGTGGTTATAAACAACAGACCAAGAAAAGGGAGGAATTGGTAGAGAAGTCCAACTACGCCGCTAGCGATTTTTTATCCTCAGACACGAGCGACCGCGAAAGCGGCACAGACGGGGCAGAAGGAAACACACCAAGATGAAAGAGGAATATGGGACGATACAGAGAGTGGTCACCGAGTTTCAAGCGAGTGACTCGACACAACAACCGACGATGATGGGAGAGCATAATCAGCAGGGGCCAGAACAAAACATGGCATTGGGTGAGTTGAGGATCATTAATCTCACCTCGTATGTGTTGTCAACCATGGAGAGGTCAGTACTGTCAAAGGGTCTTTCATTTTCACCCATGAACATGCTGGATAAGTTTGAACTGACTAAAGATCTTTTCCTCTTTTGTAGGCAGCTGACTTTTTAAATGCTATATCAAAATCCGTCAAAAATTAATGATGTACCCGATAATGATAGGCAAGTACTTCGGGACCTCCTTGATCTCTTGGAAGAAAATGAACATAATGATGGGAGGCGAAAATTTACAGGTAGGTTGCCTTCTCAGGCAACTCCCTCATTTGCACTCTTCCCAGCCATACAAATCTTCTTTGAGAAGACTAGTAGAGATATCCAAAAATTGAAACTAAATAAACACGGTCATAATAACTTTTCAAAGGGAGAGAGGAGGGCGCTATCTTCTCTAAGGAATAATGATACATTTGAGATCAAGCAGGCTGACAAAGGGGGAAACTTGGTCCTATGGCCTAAGGATATGTATATGGATGAGGCCAGGCGGCAATTGACTAATATTCAACATTATCAAGCCCTTCCCTCTGATCCCACAGAGATTTTCAAATCTCATCTAGATAGATTACTCTGTAGGGCATATCAATATGGGATAATAGACAAAAAAGAGAAGGACTTTCTAACAGTAAAACATCCAGTAGTACCAACATTTTACATGGTGCCCAAAGTTCACAAATCCCTGCAAAAACCTCCTGGGAGACCGATTGTGTCGGGTATAGGAGGATTATACGAAAGGTCATGTGTATATGTTGACTTTTTTTTGCAGCCTATAGTACAGGGACTGGACTCATATATCCGTGACTCGGCACATCTTATCCAGTGCCTGGAACCCTTGGAACTTCCGGACCACATCCTTCTGGCAACCTTAGATGTCGAGGCATTATATACGAGCATAAAGCATGACACAGGTATTTCGGCGGTAGAGTATTTTCTGGATTTGTTCTCAACAGGGCACAGGGGACATGATACCTTTGTTTTGGATCTTTTGAGGGAAGTACTTGAAAAAAACTATTTCATTTTTGATAGAGTTTTTTATAGGCAAGTTTCGGGTACCGCCATGGGTGCTAGATGTGCACCTTCGTATGCGAACCTGTACATGGGATGGTGGGAAGATACTCAAGTGCGGACAAAATCAGCCTTCCAGTGCCATGTGCATGGATGGTACCACTTTATTGACGATATCCTCATCCTATGGACAGACTCGAGGGTAGAATTTGATTCTTTTGTTGAGGAACTTAATAACAACAGCTGGAATATACGCTTAACCTCCTGTGTTTCCAACAGCTCGGTGAATTTCCTTGACTTGAAAGTCATGATTCAAGATAATAAGATAAGCACAACACTCCATCGGAAGAGTACAGCGACAAATAATTTTCTTCACTACAAGAGTTTTCACCCAGCCCACTTGCATAATGGGATCCCGAAGGGGCAGTTCTTACGATTAAGGAGGAACTGTAGTCGGCTGGAGGACTTCCAAAAAGAATCTCGTGCTCTAACGGAGCGTTTCCTGGAACGTGGTTATCCACGAAATACGGTGTCCAGAGTGTACGAATATTCAAGGAACTGTACGAGAGAAGACACCCTGAGGCCTAGGGTAAGAACTAATCTAGGCACAATAACTTTAATAACCAAATTTAATAACCAATGGGGTGATGTTTATAGAATTTTGAACAATAATTGGGATATTCTTTGTAGTGAGAATAAAGTAAAGAATTTTATCTCTGAGAGGCCTAGGATGATAGCAAGGAGAGCAACAAACCTTAAGGACTACCTTACGAATAGCCACTTTAGATGTTCCAAAACTAAAATCAGATGTGGTAATTCCAAAAGGGATCATTCCCTTGTGGTAATTGTACAGTATGCCCACTGATGATTGCGACTAGGGGGCTCTCAATACCAGGTATACCTATACAGGTCCAGTCTAGGGCATATTTCAATTGTCGCTCGCGCAATTTGGTCTATGCACTGGTTTGTGGTTGTAATAAGGTATATGTGGGTGAAACCACACAAGAGTTGCGCAGGAGAGTCCAACAACATCTCTCTAATATAGCCACGGCTAGAGTTGATAAAACCAAAGAAAAACAGATCACGTCTGTAGCAGCTCACTTTTTGGAATATCATGGTGGTAGTCCAAAGTCCCTTCGAGTCATGGGGTTGGAAGGAGTTCAGACAAACATCAGGGGAGGTAAAATTACAAATGAGCTATTGAGGCGTGAAGCCAGATGGATCTTTGAAATCAAAAGCTTGGCTCCAGGGGGTTTAAATGAAGAGCTGCTGTATACAGGGTTTTACAAAGAGAGTTAATTTACTATCTTCTTATCTCCTTTGATGACCAGTTTACAGTGGATCTAGAAACACTGATTCCTCCCGTGAACCCCCAGCCCCAAGACGTTTTCTTTTCTTTTGTTTTGTCCGTAGGGCTCTAGGATTGGGATCCAAATCTGGGGGAATATCTCCTGAAAGATACGTGATGATGAAGTTGATTTGGACAGAACAACTACCAACTCGTTACATCTTGGATAATATTTGGACATTTAAGACTAATTATCTTGTGATGATTATGTTCCTTATTGATGGTACACAAGTTGTGGTCTAGTCCTTGTATTATATCGGATCTTCATATGGATGGACTTTTGATACTAAAATAACGCATGTTTATGTCTGACTCACATGCTCTGTGTCTCAATATGTCGGTCATCAATATCTACAGGAGAATTTCGTGTAGATGGATAGCTTTTTAAGATTAGCTAAGTAACCCTGTTAGTATATTCTTGAGAAATTATTCTGTATCTATATGGGGTGATATCAGAGCCTGGTTTCAGAGTGATTTAAAGTATAAGAGTGTGCTTGATTTCATCAAGATAAATTATGAACATATAAATACATAGATTTCATAATTATATCATAGTGAACATTATTTGCGACTGAAATATTTGGGGGTACCCCTGTTAGTTTGCATTATTATGACGCCCTGAGTAGGAAAATTGTGCTATCACATCTAAGTGCTGTATTCACACTATGCGTCATCTTTTGGTAGCGTCTTTAGCGCATTAAGCTTTGGTGCCTGCTTGAATGTACTGATGAGATATATGATTTTTCCTTTATCATTATGATGCTTCTAACAAAGACGATTGTGCTATCAAATCTGGGCGTCGTTATACTGAGTGAGCGTCTAGACCACTCTTTTTTCTTTTTTTTTTTTTTTTTATACAATAAATTGTGGCTGTATTCACACTATGCGTCATCTTATGGTAGCGCTTTTAGCGCATTAAGCCTTGGTGCCTGCACTTGGATGTACTGATGTGATATATGATTTTCCCTATATTTTTATGGAGCTTCTAGCAAGGGTTATTAAATCTGGGCGTCGTTATATTGAGTGAACAAATATAGTTTTACTGTCATGTTGTGCCAGTGCCTAGACAACTTTTTGATACAATAAATTGTGGCTTTATTCACACTATGCGTCATCTTATGGTAGCGCTTTTAGCGCATTAAGCTTTGGTGCCTGCTCTTGAATGTACTGATGTGATGCATGATCTTCCCTATATCCCTATGGTGCTTCCAGCAAGGACGATTGTACTATTAAATCTGGGCGCCATGATATTGAGTGAACAGATAAAGCTTATTATCACTGTCATGTTGTGCCAGTGTCTAGACCACTTTTTGACACATTAAATTGTGGCTTTATTCACACTATGTGTCATCTTATGGTAGCGCTTTTAGCGCATTAAGCTTTGGTGCCTGCACTTGAATGTACTGATGTGATGCATGATCTTCCCTATATCCCTATGGTGCTTCCAGCAAGGACGATTGTACTATTAAATCTGGGCGCCATGATATTGAGTGAACAGATAAAGCTTATTATCACTGTCATGTTGTGCCAGTGTCTAGACCACTTTTTGACACATTAAATTGTGGCTTTATTCACACTATGCGTCATCTTATGGTAGCGCTTTTAGCGCATTAAGCCTTGGTGCCTGCACTTGGATGTACTGATGTGATATATGATTTTCCCTATATTTCTATGGAGCTTCTAGCAAGGGTTATTAAATCTGGGCGTCATTATATTGAGTGAACAAATATAGTTTTACTGTCATGTTGTGCCAGTGTCTAGACCACTTTTTGACACATTAAATTGTGGCTTTATTCACACTATGCGTCATCTTATGGTAGCGCTTTTAGCGCATTAAGCTTTGGTGCCTGTGCTTGGATGTACTGATGTGATGCATGATCTTCCCTATATCCCTATGGTGCTTCCAGCAAGGACGATTGTGCTATTAAATCTGGGCGCCGTGATATTGAGTGAACAGATAAAGCTTATTATCACTGTCATGTTGTGCCAGTGTCTAGACCACTTTTTGACACATTAAATTGTGGCCTTATTCACACTATGCGTCACCTTATGGTAGCGCTTTTAGCGCATTAAGTTTTGGTGCCTGTGCTTGGATGTACTGATCATAGAATCATAGAATCATAGAATCGTAGAGTTGGAAGGGACCTCCTGGGCCATCTGGTCCAACCCCCTGCTCAAAGCAGGATTCGCTAAATCATCCCAGTCAGATGTCTGTCCAGCCTCTGTTTGAAGACTTCCATTGAAGGAGAACTCACCACTTCTCGTGGCAGCCTGTTCCACTCATTGATCACTCTAACTGTCAAAAAGTTTTTTCTAATATCTAATCTGTGTCTCCTCCCATTCAGTTTCATCCCATTGCTTCTAGTCTTTCCTTGTGCAAATGAGAATAAAGTTGATCCTTCTACAATGTGACAGCCCTTTAGATATTTGTAGACAGCAATTAAGTCTCCTCTCAGTCTTCTCTTTTGCAAACTAAACATTCCCAAATCCTGCAACCTTTCCTCATAAGACAGGGTTTGCAGACCGGTCACCATTCTGGTCGCTCTTTTCTGAACCTGCTCCAGTTTGTTGATGTCTTTTTTAAAATGTGGTGCCCAAAACTGGACACAATATTCCAGATGAGGTCTGACCAAAGAGGAGTAGAGGGAAATAATGACTTCACGTGATCTAGACTGTATGCTTCTGTTAATACATCCTAGAACTGCATTTGCCTTTTTTGCTGCTGCATCACACTGTTGACTCATATTCAGTCTGTGATCTATTAGTATACCCAAGTCTTTTTCACATGTGCTGTCACTTAGCCCTATTCCTCCCATTCTATATATGCTTTTTTCATTTTTATTGCCCAGATGTAGTACTTTGCATTTCTCCCTGTTAAAAACCATTCTGTTAGTTACTGCCCACTTCTCCAGTTTATTTAAATCTTTTTGAATCCTCTCTCTCTCTTCTCTAGTATTAGCTATCCCTCCTAGCTTTGTGTCATCAGCAAATTTAATCAGTTTACCCTCAATTCCTTCATCTAAATCGTTGATAAAGATGTTGAACAATACAGGGCCCAGGACAGAGCCCTGTGGTACCCCACTTGAGACATTCTTCCAACTGGATGTGCAGCCATTTACGACCACTCTTTGGGTCCGATCACTAAGCCAGCTATGAATCCACCTAACAGTTGCCTTGTCCATTCCATACTTAGTCATTTTTTCAATAAGGATTGTATGAGAGACTTTGTCAAATGCTTTGCTGAAGTCAAGATATACTATATCTACAGCATTTCCTTGATCCACCCAATCAGTGATACCGTCATAGAAGGAAATTAAGTTAGTCTGACATGACTTATTAGTTACAAACCCATGCTGACTCTGTTTGATCACTTCATTCTCATCCAGGTATTGACTTAAATGTTGTTTAATAATTTGTTCAAAGATCTTTCCTGGTATAGAAGTCAGACTCACCGGCCTATAGTTGCCTGGGTCCACCCTCTTCCCCTTTTTGAAGATAGGAACAACATTTGCTCTTCTCCAGTCTTCTGGCACTTCTCCTGTTCTCCAAGAATTTTCAAAGATTATGGAGAGTGGTTCAGAAATTTCTTCTGCTATCTCCTTCAGTACTCTGGGGTGTAATTCATCTGGACCTGGAGACTTGAATTCATTTAGGTTAGCTAAGTGTTTCCTCACTATCTTTCTGTTTATAGATATCCTGGATTCTTCTATTCCCTTAATAGGACAGTGAATAACAGTTGGTGTTACATTTCCTTTCTGAGAGAAAACAGATGCAAAATAGGAATTTAAAAGTTCAGCCTTCTCAACATCCTGTCTTACCATTTCATCATTTTCATCCTGTAAAAATCCTATAGCATCTTTGACTTTTCTTTTACTTTTGACATATCCCCAAAATCCTTTATTATTGCTTTTGACATCTCTTGCAAGTCTCAATTCATTTTCAGCTTTAGCTAATCTGATTTGTGCCCTGCAGATTCTGCAGACAGCATTATATTCTTCTTTAGATATGCCTCCCTCTTTCCATTTTATAAACATTTTTTTCTTCCTTTTTAGCATGTGCTTAAGTTCTGTGTTCACCCATCCTGGTTTCCTTAAATGCTTCCTATTCTTCCCTCTTTTCGGAATTGTTAACAACTGTGCTTTGAGAATTTCATTTTTCAAGATTTCCCATCCTTCCTGGACATTTTTGTCTTTAAGGATATCCAGCCATTGGATCCCTCCAATTATCTTTCTGAATCCCTTAAAATCTGCCTTTCTGAAATCTAACCTTGACGTCTGAGTCTTCACAGGTCTTCCGCCTCTAGTTATCCAAAATTCTAAAATAGCATGGTCGCTACCTCCTAGGGTTCCAGCCACTTTTACCTCCTCAACCTTTTCCTCCCTGTTTATAAGGATTAGATCCAAGGTAGCAGTTCCCCTTGTTTTCTCCCCTACCTTTTGGAAGATAAAGTTGTCAGCAAGAGAGGATAAGAATTTCCTTGACCTGTTAGTTTTGCCTGAGAGAGATTCCCAACAAATGTCTGGATAGTTGAAATCTCCCATGACAACTATGTCATATTTTTTGGAGAACTTGGCCATTTGATGCATAAAGAGTTCATCCATATCTTCAGCTTGCACAGGCGGCCTGTAGTAAATGCCTACAATGGTGTCCTTTCCATTGTTCTGTCCTTGTATTCTTACCCAAACAGTTTCCACAGAACTCCCAGTCTCTGAAGCTTCAATCTCTGTGCAGATATACGCGTTTCTAACATACAATGCAACACCCCCTCCTCGTTTATCAAGTCTGTTTCTTGCAAATAAGTTGTATCCTTCTAGTCTTGTATTCCAATCATGTGTATCGTCCCACCAAGTTTCAGTGATTCCAATGACATCATATTTCTTTTCTTGTGTTAGTAGTTCCAATTCTCCTTGTTTGTTGCCCATGCTTTGTGCATTAGTATAGAAACATTTTAGTTTGTGATTGGTTTCTCTTTCTCCAATATTTTTATTAATTAGATTCTTTCGTCTTTGTTCTTCCTTTCCACTTCTATTAGCAGAGTTCTCAATAGCATTTGTCAGGTGTATGGCTTTTTCTGGTCTTTTGCTTCCCTTCCCATGTTGTTCTAGTTTAAAGCTCTCCTTACAAGTGTAGCAAGGCGACTTCCAAATACATGCTTTCCAGTCTTCGTAAGGTGCACCCCATCTCTAGCAAGTAGTCCATCGTATAAGTAGTTCACTCCGTGATCCAGAAATCCAAATCGTTGCTGACGGCACCATCGACGTAGCCAGTTGTTCACCTGCAGAATCTTATTCCACCTCCTTGGTCCATGGCCATCCACTGGGAGGATGGAAGAGAAGACCACCTGCGCTCCCAGTTCTTTCACTTTCTTGCCTAAGTCTTCAAAGTCTCTGCAGATGGTTTCCAGGTCGTTTCTTGCGGTGTCATTTGTCCCCACATGTAGTAGCAGGAATGGGTAGTCATCTGTAGGTCTGAAGAGTCCTGATATCCTGTCAGACACATCTTTAATTTTTGCACCTGGAAGACAGCACATTTCTCTTGAAGTTATATCCGGTCTGCAGATAGCGGCCTCTGTTCCTCTCAACATGGAATCCCCCATGACCACCACTCTTCGTTTCTTCTTCACAACATTTTTCTTTCTCCATCCAGGAGGACTCTGAAGGTGTACAAGGTTGCTGTTTGTTGGCAAAGTCTTATCCTGATGTATTTCTTCATCATTTTCCTGCGTGAGAGCCTGGTACTGGTTTCTGAGCAGTATGGGTGCTGACTGCCTCCTGATCCTCCTGCTTCTCTGGGTCACATGTCTCCATTCCTCTGTTTCTTCAGGTGCACTTCGAATTTCTTCTCTTTCTGTAACATGAAGAGATAATTCTGCTCTGTCCAAGAACTCTTCACCTTCCTTAATGATCTTCAACGTAGCCAACCTCTCTTCGAGATTTTGCAACTTTTCCTCCAACAGGGACACAAGCTTGCATTTGTGGCATGTGAAGTTTGGCTTTTCCACTGGTAAGTCTGTGAACATGTAGCAAGAAATGCAGCTCACCAAATGGCTCCTGGCCTCTTCCATCTTGAGATTTCTTAAAAACGATGAAAGATGAGCCAAAATTCGGCGCGCGGTTTTTCCGATTTCCTCTTTTCAGCTGCAACGGCCAAAACCCAGTGATCGTTGAGCTCGCGGAGACTCTTCACTTATCCCAGAAGGCACTGGGAATATGCAAATGATCTCCTCAAGACTCTTCCCCTGGTTTTCCGATTTCCTCTTTTCAGCTGCAACGGCCAAAACCCAGTGATCGTTGAGCTCGCGGAGACTCTTCACTTATCCCAGAAGGCACTGGGAATATGCAAATGATCTCCTCAAGACTCTTCCCCTGGTTTTCCGATTTCCTCTTTTCAGCTGCAACGGCCAAAACCCAGTGATCGTTGAGCTCGCGGAGACTCTTCACTTATCCCAGAAGGCACTGGGAATATGCAAATGATCTCCTCAAGACTCTTCCCCTGGTTTAGATGTGACATATGATCTTCTCTATATCCCTATGGTGCTCTTAGCAAGGATGATTGCGCTATTAAATATAGGTGCCGTGATATTGAGTGCACAGATAAAGTCGCATTTTTCATCGGCCTGAGGTCTCCTTGAGGGGAAGGATCCTTCCTGGGCACCCGCACGCTGCTGAGAATTTTTTTTTTTTTTTTTTCTTGCCGCTGCAGGCGCCTGTGTATTGGAGATCATTGTGTTTGCGCACCTTTACTGATTCAGCACTGAGTAGAGGAGGAAGTACTGAACTCTTGGCAAAACATTTGGGCGCGTGCGCAGTGGAAATAGATGCCTAGTAAGGGCAACTCATATGGTACTTCTGTCAGTTAATACAGGCGCCTGCGCACTGACGGGAGCAGGACGCTGCCTCATTAAACTCAGAACTGATCCACTTTTTTTCTCTTTTTTCTCTCTTTTTTTTTTTTCCCCCAATGAAACTCAGCTGGTAAGAGTGATTACTAATTGGATAGGTGTATATATAAAGGATCTCAACAGAGCATTACACTGACCTTGAGAAAGACACATCACTGTGTCGATACGCGTGGGTTTGGGGGTCCCATGTAACCTACCCGGTAGCTTGTTCATCCTCAGAAACCAGGTGATATCATGCTAGGGAAAGGGACTTGTTAATGTATGTTTATTTGTGTTGGCAACATGATAAGTATTCAATTTTCTATTTATGGCATATGTAGAATCTCTATGTAACCCTAGTAGTTATTGATAATATGGTATTTTTGATCCAAGGTCATGATTGTCATTACAATTGATTTGATAGACCCTAGGTTATGGTAACTAGCAGATACCTGGCATTATACTGAATGGTTGGCCTTGGGACCCATAGTATCAAAATGACCCATTGTCTTTGTTTTGTTATCAGTGTCTGGTTGTTCAGACTTTTTAATTGTTTTTAAACAAAGTGTCTGTTTGTTGTGTCCATTAATAAAATTGATACTTTTTGATTATCATATCCTTGTGGTGATCCCTATTTGTGTGCATATACTTTTTTTCTTTATGTGTTTTCATGTCAATCCATTTATATGCACTAGGTGATCCCACCTAAATTGACATTGTGGATGGTGCCCGTTTATTCTATATCTTGTCAGCAAGTGGCCAAAGTGGCTACTGAGGTGCCGAATGTGCCAAAGTGGCTACTAAGTGGCCAAAGTGGCTACTGAGGTGCCGAATGTGCCAAATTGGCTACCAAGTGGCCAAAGTGGCTACAGAGGTGCCGAATGTGCTAAAGTGGCTACCATGTGGCCAAAGTGGCTTCAGAGGTGCCGAATGTGCTAAAGTGGCTACCAAGTGGCCAAAGTGGCTACCGAGGGGCCGAATGTGCCAAAGTGGCTACCAAGTGGCCAAAGTGGCTACCGAGGGGCCGAATGTGCCAAAGTGGCTACCAAGTGGCCAACGTGGCTACAGAGGTGCCGAATGTGCTAAAGTGGCTACCAAGTGGCCAAAGTGGCTTCAGAGGTGCCGAATGTGCCAAAGTGGCTACCAAGTGGCCAAAGTGGCTACAGAGCTGCCGAATGTGCCAAAGTGGCTACCAAGTGGCCAACGTGGCTACCGAGGTGCCAAATGTGCTAAAGTGGCTACCAAGTGGCCAAAGTGGCTACCGAGGGGCCGAATGTGCCAAAGTGACTACCAAGTGGTCAAAGTGGCTACTGAGGTGCCAAATGTGCCAAAGTGGCTACCTTGTGGCCAAAGTGGCTACCGAGGTGCCGAATGTGCCAAAGTGGCTACCAAGTGGCCAAAGTGGCTACCAAAATGCCAAATGTGCTAAAGTGGCTACCAAGTGGCCAAAGTAGCTACCAAGTGACCAAAGTGGCTACCAAGGTGCCGAATGTGCAAAAGTGGCTACCAAGTGGCCAAAGTGGCTACTGAGGTGCCGAATGTG
Source organism: Dendrobates tinctorius (assembly GCF_039654945.1). Lineage (NCBI taxonomy): Eukaryota > Metazoa > Chordata > Amphibia > Anura > Dendrobatidae > Dendrobates > Dendrobates tinctorius. Next base: position 2,110,062 of record NW_027361948.1, on the reverse strand, counting down.
CCAAAGTGGCTACCAAGTGGCCAAAGTGGCTACCGAGGTGTCGAATGTGCCAAAGTGGCTACCAAGTGGCCAAAGTGGCTACCAAGGTGCCGAATATGCCAAAGTGGCAACCAAGTGGCCGAAGTGGCTACTGAGGTGCTGATTGTGCCAAAGTGGCTACCAAGTGGCCAAAGTGGCTACCGAGGTGCCGAATGTGCCAAAGTGGCTAACGAGGTGCTGAATGTGCCAAATTGGCTACAATGTGGCCAAAATGGCTACAGAGGTGCCAAATGTGCTAAAGTGGCTACCAAGTGGCCAAAGTGGCTACAGAGGTGCCAAATGTGCTAAAGTGGCTACCAAGGTGCCGAATGTGCCAAAGTGGCTACCAAGTGGCCAAAGTGGCTACTGAGGTGCCGAATGTGCCAAAGTGGCTACCAAGTGGCCAAAGTGGCTACCGAGGTGTCGATTGTACCAAATTGGCTGCCAAGTGGCCAAAGTGGCTACAGAGGTTCTGAATGTGCCAAAGTGACTACCAAGTGGCCAACGTGGCTACCGAGGTGCAAAATGTGCTAAAGTGTCTACCAAGTGGCCTAAGTGGCTACCAAGGGTCCGAATGTGCCAAAGTGGCTACCAAGTGGCCAAAGTGGCTACAGAGGTGCCAAATGTACCAAAGTGACTACCAAGTGGTCAAAGTGGCTGCTGAAGTGCCAAATGTGCCAAAGTGGCTACCTTGTGGCCAAAGTGGCTACCGAGGTGCTGAATGTGCCAAAGTGGCTACCAAGTGGCCAAAGTGGCTACCGAGGTGCCAAATGTGCTAAAGTGGCTACCAAGTTTAATTTAAAAATTAAAGATGTGTCTGACAGGATATCAGGACTCTTCAGACCTACAGATGACTACCCGTTCCTGCTACTATATGTGGGGACAAATGACACTGCGAGAAATGACCTGGAAACCATCTGCAGAGACTTTGAAGACTTAGGCAAGAAAGTGAAAGAACTGGGAGCGCAGGTGGTCTTCTCTTCCATCCTCCCAGTGGATGGCCATGGAACAAGGAGGTGGAATAAGATTCTGCAGGTGAACAACTGGCTACGTCGATGGTGCCGTCAGCAACGATTTGGATTTATGGATCACGGAGTGAATTACCTTTACAATGGACTTCTTGCTAGAGATGGGGTGCACCTTACGAAGACTGGAAAACATGTATTTGGAAGTCGCCTTGCTACACTTGTAAGGAGAGCTTTAAACTAGAACAACATGGGGAGGGAAGCAAAAGACCAGAAAAAGCCATACACCTGACAAATGCTATTGAGAACTCTGCTATTAGAAGTGGAAAGGAAGAACAAAGACAAAAGAATCTAATTAATAAAAATTTGGAGAAAGAGAAACCAATCACAAACTAAAATGTTTCTATACTAATGCACAAAGCATGGGCAACAAACAAGGAGAATTGGAACTACTAACACAGGAAAAGAAATATGATGTCATTGGAATCACTGAAACTTGGTGGGACAATACACATGATTGGAATACAAGACTAGAAGGATACAACTTATTTGCAAGAAACAGACTTGGTAAACGAGGAGGAGGTGTCGCATTATATGTTAGAAACACGTATATCTGCAGAGAGATTGAAGCTTCAGAGACTGGGAGTTCTGTGGAAACTGTTTGGGTAAGAATACAAGGACAGAACAATGGAAAGGACACCATTGTAGGCATTTACTACAGGCCGCCTGTGCAAGCTGAAGATATGGATGAACTCTTTATGCATCAAATGGCCAAGTTCTCCAAAAAATATGACATAGTTGTCAAGGGAGATTTCAACTATCCAGACATTTGTTGGGAATCTCTCTCAGGCAAAACTAACAGGTCAAGGAAATTCTTATCTTCTCTTGCTGACAACTTTATCTTCCAAAAGGTAGGGGAGAAAACAAGGGGAACTGCTACCTTGGATCTAATTCTTATAAACAGGGAGGAAATGGTTGAGGAAGTAAAAGTGGCTGGGACCCTAGGAGGTAGCGACCATGCTATTTTAGAATTTTGGATAACTAGAGGAGGAAGACCTGTGAAGACTCAGATGTCAAGATTAGATTTCAGAAAGGCAGATTTTAAGGGATTCAGAAAGAGAATTGGAGGGATCCAATGGCTGGATATCCTTAAAGACAAAAAAGTCCAGAAAGGATGGGAAATCTTGAAAAATGAAATTCTCAAAGCACAATTGTTAACAATTCCGAAAAGAGGGAAGAATAGTAAGCATTTAAGGAAACCAGGATGGATGAACACAGAACTTAAGCACATGCTAAAAAGGAAGAAAAAAATGTTTATAAAATGGAAAGAGGGAGGCATATCTAAAGAAGAATATAATGCTGTCTGCAGAACCTGCAGAGCACAAAACAGATTAGCTAAAGCTGAAAATGAATTGAGGCTTGCAAAAGATGTCAAAAGCAATAATAAAGGATTTTGGGGATATGTCAAAAGTAAAAGAAAAGTCAAAGATGTTATAGGATTTTTACAGGATGAAAATGGTTAAATGGTAAAACAGGATGTTGAGAAGGCCGAACTTTTAAATTCCTATTTTGCATCTGTTTTCTCTCAGAAAGGAAATGTAACATCAACTGTTCTTCACTGTCCTATTAAGGGAATAGAAGAATCCAGGATATCTATAAACAGAAAGATAGTGAGGAAGCACTTAGTTAACCTAAATGAATTCAAGTCTCCAGGTCCAGATGAATTACACCCCAGAGTACTGAAGGAGATAGCAGAAGAAATTTTTGAACCCCTCTCCATAATCTTTGAAAATTCTTGGAGAACAGGAGAAGTCCCAGAAGACTGGAGAAGAGCAAATGTTGTTCCTATCTTCAAAAAGGGGAAGAAGGTGGACCCAGGCAACTATAGGCCGGTGAGTCTGACTTCTATACCAGGAAAGATCTTTGAACAAATTATTAAACAACATGTATGTCAGTACCTGGATAAGAATGAAGTGATTAAACAGAGTCAGCATGGGTTTGTAACTAATAAGTCATGTCAGACTAACTAATTTCCTTCTATGACGGAATCACTGATTGGGTGGATCAAGGAAATGCTGTAGATATAGTATATCTTGACTTCAGCAAAGCATTTGACAAAGTATCTCATACAATCCTTATTGAAAAAATGACTAAGTATGGAATGGACAAGGCAACTGTTAGGTGGATTCATAACTGGCTTAGTGATCGGACCCAAAGAGTGGTCGTAAATGGCTGCACATCCAATTGGAAGAATGTCTCAAGTGGGGTACCACAGGGCTCTGTCCTGGGCCCTGTATTGTTCAACATCTTTATCAACGATTTAGATGAAGGAATTGAGGGTAAACTGATTACATTTGCTGATGACACAAAGCTAGGAGGGATAGCTAATACTAGAGAAGAGAGAGAGAGGATTCAAAAGATATAAATAAACTGGAGCAGTGGGCAGCAACTAACAGAATGTTTTTTAACAGGGAAAAATGCAAAGTACTACATGTGGGCAATAAAAATGAAAAAAGAATATACAGAATGGGAGGAATAGGGCTAAGCAACAGCACATGTGAAAAAGACTTGGGTATACTAACAGATCACAGACTGAATATGAGTCAACAGTGTGATGCAGCAGCAAAAAAGGCAAATGCAATTCTAGGATGTATTAACAGAAGCATACAGTCTAGATCACGTGAAGTCATTATTTCCCTCTACTCCTCTTTGGTCAGACCTCATCTGGAATATTGTGTCCAGTTTCGGGCACCACATTTTTAAAAAGACATCAACAAACTGGAGCAAGTTCAGAAAAGAGCGACCAGAATGGTGACCGGTCTGCAAACCCTGTCTTATGAGGAAAGGTTGCAGGATTTGGGAATGTTTAGTTTGCAAAAGAGAAGACTGAGAGGAGACTTAATAGCTGTCTACAAATATCTAAAGGGCTGTCACATTGAAGAAGGATCAACTTTATTCTCATTTGCACAAGGAAAGACTAGAAGCAATGGGATGAAACTGAATGGGAGGAGACACAGATTAGATATTAGAAAAAACTTTTTGACAGTTAGAGTGATCAATGAGTGGAACAAGCTGCCACGAGAAGTGGTGAGTTCTCCTTCAATGGAAGTCTTCAAACAGAGGCTGGACAGACATCTGACTGGGATGATTTAGCGGATCCTGCTTTGAGCAGGGGGTTGGACCAGATGGCCCAGGAGGTCCCTTCCAACTCTGCAATTCTATGATTCTATGATGCTAAGTGGCTCCTGAGGTGCCAAAGTGGCTACCAAGTGGCTACCAAGGTGCCGAATGTGCCAAAGTGGCAACCAAGTGGCCAAAGTGGCTACCAAGGTGCCAAATGTGCCAAAGTGGCTACCAAGTGGCCAAAGTGGCTACCGAGGTGCCAAATGTGGTAAAGTGGCTACCAAGTGGCCGAAGTGGCTACTAAGTTGCCAAAGTGGCTACCAAGGTGCCGAATGTGCCAAAGTGGCTACCAAGTGGCCAAAGTGGCTACCAAGGTGCTGAATGTGCCAAAGTGGCTACCCAGTGGCCAAAGTGGCTACCGAGGTGCCGAATGTGCCAAAGTGGCTACCAAGTTGCCAAAGTGGCTACCAAGGTGCCGAATGTGCCAAAGTGGCTACCAAGTGGCCAAAGTGGCTACCAAGGTGCTGAATGTGCCAAAGTGGCTACCCAGTGGCCAAAGTGGCTACCGAGGTGCCAAAAGTGCCAAAGTGACTACCAAGTGGCCAAAGTGGCTAGCAAGTGGCCAAAGTGGCTACAGAGGTGCAGCATGTGCCAAAGTGGCTACCAAGTGGACAAAGTGGCTACCGAGGTGCCGAATGTGCCAAAGTGGCTACCAAGTGGCCAAAGAGGCTACCGAGGTGCCAAATGTGCTAAAGTGGCTACCAAATGGCCAAAGTGGCTACCAAGTGGCCAAAGTGGCTACCGAGGTGCCGAATGTGCCAAAGTGGCTACCAAGTGGCCAAAGTGGCTACCGAGGTGCCGAATGTGCCAAAGTGGCTACCAAGTGGCCAAAGTGGCTACCAAGGTGCTGAATATGCCAAAGTGGCTACCAAGTGGCCAAAGTGGCTGCCGAGGGCCTGTGTGCACCAAAGTGGCTACCAAGGATTCCTGCATGCCAAAATGGCTACCAAGGGGCCAAAGTGACTAACAAGGGGCCCCGCACATCAAAGTGGCTACCAAGGGGCCAAAATGGCTACCCAGGGGTAGGGCCCTGCATGCCAGACTTGCTCCTGAGGTTCAATGGCACCAAAGTGGTTTCTGATGGGCCCTGGGAACCAGACTGGCTCTTGAGGGGTCCCGCACAACAAAATGGGTCTTGGGCTTTACATACTAAAATGGCCCCTGAGAGGCCTCGCATGCCAGACTGGCTCCTGAAAGGCCCCGACATCATAGTGGCTGTTGAGGGGCTACACCATGCCAAATTGGCTTGTGAGGGGCTGTACTATGCCAGTCGCTCTGGCTTTTACCAACCTAAGATGAATTGCACCACAAGAATGTCCACAAAATATTTCCATGAAAACGCCATATGCGCTTTTGTCAGTTTTTATTTTTCAGTGGTACAGCTGCAATTAAATGGTTGCTATCATTACTAAGGTCCCCAGCATTGAACGAGCATCCAATCCATGATGTTTCCGCAATACCCCACTGTGACAGCGGCAATTGCTGCGTGTGACAATGGGATACAACATCTCAGGGGGCATTCCTGAGCATGGCAGATCCCAGTCTCGGCCGTTTTCATCGCTTCATGGCCTGGTATATTCCCTTACAGTACCTTCACACTTGTCAATTGACAGCCGCTCAGCCTGAATGGCCGTGCACGATACTGAAATGATTAATTTACAGTGGTGCAGTATCTCTCCAACTGACCGAGCACTTATTCAGTGCCCAGTCTATCAGGGTACAGACACGTACAGCAGCTGCTTGGCCGAGTATCTGCAGACTGTTGATGTTTGTGAGAGTACCCTTAAGGACTAATCAGATCTTGTCACTTCCTTTGACACCGCTCCCGACATTGTATATAGCGTGTACAGCATAAGAATTCTTCTCTTCCCACCAGGTGTGTTTTCTGTCCTGCCCTCCAACCCATGTATTGTTATGAACTCTGTATTTATGGATTTTATTGTAACCCCCCTTTATAAAAAAAAGAAAGAAAAAAGTATATATTATATAAAGAATATATGATAATATAAAAAGAAAATAAGTATATATATATATATGGTTTACATGTTGTTTCATTTTGGGTGTTTATTCTTGATGTATTGTTAATAAGTCACAGCTGACGGTATATTTTAACGGAGTGGATAAAATTATATGGGAAGGCACTAGTGCACGCCAAAAGTCTGTGTGGCACCCTGCTTCCTGTTCCATTTCATTGGTTTTAATTTTTAAAATGTGAGAGATTCTGATTTATTACAAGCTGTGGCCACCACCACCCATTTACAATTTACAAAGTTGTTTGTGTTTTTACTTCATATTGTCAAAGGGGCATGAAGCGTAAGAGCATCTGGTGTGTGTGGTGCAGGACTAGCACAGGCTTCCTGTTCTCTGACTTGGCATAAAACATTCTAATTCGCTTTCCTTTGATTTTAAAGCTATATGTAAGTAATCACACTGTAGTATGTGTACACTTATACACTGCTTTATAAGTTCTAGTACACACAGTCCGATTTTTACATCCGAATTCGACTGATTATTTATTCTGATTGTGTGTACTAGCCCTAAATGTGACTTCATTAGCTACATAAAAATAGTTTGTTGCCATTATGGCCATCCCTATTAAAATCTGCCAAAAGCAGACAGACTTTACATTAGCAGAGACTACCTGTGAGAACTTGCTTGCTAGAGAGATTATTCGTTGTAATCAGAATTTCTAGTGAAATCAATAAATCAAACTGAGCAGCCACAATTTCTTACATACAGACTCTGCCTAGGACAGTATACCTGTTCTTCACAAGTGTCCGGACCCAGCTCATTTCATCAATGTGGGTCCCAGCGTCCCCTTGAAGCAAATGGTGGTGACATCACACAGGTCCTTTAGCCTGCACCCAATATTATATGATGGTGACATCACTACATCACCCCCATTGGCTTCATATACAACCCATCCCAGGTTGTGCCATCGCTATACACAACATTCATATTCTAACTTTACTTTCTTACAGTCGACACCTGATACACTGCTGTAAAGCTGGCAGCGCTGTTCAAGCACCATGTATTTCATTCAGGAAATGCCCATATAGTTTTTTATGTTTTGGTGCTTTTGTACAATGAAAACTATTTTATATAAAAAATAATCATTTTTGCATCGCTTTATTCTGAGAGCTATAACTTTTTTATTTTTTCACTGATGATGCTGTATGGTGACTCGTTTTTTTGCGGGTCAAGATGACGTTTTCAGCGGTACCACGTTAATTTATATCTTGTCTTTTTAATCGCGTGCTATTCCACTTATTGTTCAGCAGTATGATGATAAAGCATTGTTTGTTTTTTTTGGTGTTCACTAAAGGGGTTAACTAATGGGACAGTTTTATAGGTTGTCATTACGGACGTGGCAATATTAAATATATGTACTTTTATTGTTTAGATTTTTTTAATTCAAATATTTACTGATAGAATAAATATTGATATTTTTAATTATTTTTTAAAATAGTTTTACAATTAATTTTTTTATTTAATTCTTACTTTTACACTTTGTCCCACTATGAGACACTCATTTTTTGCATGCTGATCGCTTCTATAGCATGCAGATCTGCATGCTCTATAAGTTACCAGCGCTGCATGTATTTTATACTGACTGAGAGACTTCCTGATCATCACTGAACATGACAGGAAGTCTCTCAGCTCTGGAGACCCGGATGTCATCATGACGACATCGGGCCTCCATGGCAGCGATCGGGACCCCGCGTCACTGCCCCTGTGCCTGCTTTGGAGCGCTGCGATCATGTTTGATCTCAGTGTTCTGAGGGTTAAAGTGCTGGGAGCGGTCTGTGACCACTCCTGGAACTTAGTGACTGGTGTCAGCTGTGAGAATTGCTAATTACTTACTATCCCGTTCATGGGCAGTAAATCCCAGGGCGCATGGATGGGATAGTATGTCCACTGTCAGAAAGAGGTTAAAAAATCCTAAAATAAAGAAAAAAAAGAAATATTTTTCCAATAAATACATTTATTTACGTAAATAAAAAAGCCCATAAAAGTACACATATTTGGTGTCGCTGCATCCATATCGACCCACTCTATTAAACTGTCCCACTAGTTATCCCCTTCAGTGAACCATAAAAAAATGAGGCAAAAGCAATGCTTTTTATCATACCACCGACCAAAGAGTGCAATAAAACACGATCAAAAAGTTGGATGTAAATAAAAGTAGTACCACTGAAAACATCATCTTGTCCTGCAAAAAACAAGCCATGGTATATAGCTCTCAGAATAAAGCAATGCAAAAATAATTATTTTTTCTATAAGATGGTTTTTATTGTGTAAAAACGGCAAAACATAAAAAAAATATAAATGAGGTATCGCTGTAATGATACTGACCCGAAGAATAAAGGCATCTTACCAATTTTTCTGGATTTTGTTCCTTCTGTCTCCAAAAATCAGAATAGAAAGCGATCAAAAAATGTCTTGTGCCCCAAAATGGTACCAATATAAACGTCAGCTCGTCGCGCAAAAAACAAGCCCTCACATGGCTCTGTCGGCCGAAATATGAAAAAATTATAGCTCTCAAAATATGGTAATGCTAGTTTTTGCAATAAAAATCGTCTTTTAGTGTATCACAGCAGCCAAGCATAAATACCATATATAAATCTAGTATTGCTGTAATCGCACCAAACCGAAGAATAAAGTTACTTAATTACTTATACCGCATGAGGAACGGCGTAAAAAAAAAATAAAACCAATTCTTCACCTGTTGTTGATTTTTTTCATTCTGCCTCCCAAAGACCGCATTAAGGCTCGGCGAACATTTATCCTGCGCCAGAGCTGGGTGCTTTCACCTGGGTTTCTGTGTAAGTATCTGAAATACATGATTCAGACAGAACCCCCGATGGAAAATTCCCTATAATGAGGCAGATGGAGGCACTGTGAATGCCGTCTGACCTGTAAACTGGCGGTGTCTGTCTTTTTAGGAGTGCATAAAAGTGCTGTCGGCCACAGTTTTGTGCACTTCTGAAAAGATTGAGTCCACAGTAACTCTGCTGCCTCATTAAAGTGAATGGATCCCTCGAGGGTTTCTTCTGAATCAAGTCACTCAGAGTTTTAGATGGAAACCCCAAAGTAAGTGGTCAGCGTAGAGCGCCGGATAAATGTGATCCCAAACATTATATAAAATGTTCCCAATAGTGATGAGCGTGTATACTCGTTGCTCTGGTTTTCCAGAGCATGCTCGGGTGTCCTCCGAGTATTTTGGTGTGCTCAGTAGAGATGAGCGACTTTGCCTTTTTTAGGGTCGAGTCGGGTTTCATGAAACCCGACTTTTGAGGTCTGGTCGAACGAAATCGGACGACTATAGGGAAAAGTCGGAGGCCGACTGAAGCACGAAACCCAATGCAAGTCAATGGGGAAGCAAAGTCGGCATGAAGTGGAGGACAGTAAACACACCTACAGTGCCCATTTCAATGCCAAAAACATCAATTCTTATTACTGAAGCTTGTCAACCTTAATTTACTTTATAATAATAGTTACGCATTGAAAACAGGGGGTTACTTGGCTAAAGTTGAGGGGGGTAGGGCTGGCTCCAGGTTTTTGTGTGCCCTGGGCCAAAGAGTGTCAGTGCGCCCCTTTAACACATACCACAACTCATGATCCTCCGACACGGCACAGAAATATAGGTATAGTACAATGACAAATAACTCACTGCTTACATGACATGACTGATCTATTTTAAATTGTACAACAGCTCAAAAAAAGGACAGTATATTACTCCCTACAGTATTATGGCCACTACAGTGTGCGCCATACAGAATAATGAGCCCCATATATTTCTCCATACAGAATAATTGGCCACATATAATTTTCCATACAGTATATGATGAGCTCCACATAATGCTCCAGTATATGATGGTCCCCATGGACGACGCTCCAGTGTGTTATGGGCCCAAATAATGCTCCACATATAATGGGCTCCATTTCTAATGCTCCAGTGTATAATGGGCCGACCCAAAATACCAGCAGATATATGGTACTGTATCAGAAGCGTACAGCTCTATACAGTCTAGGGATAACAGTAAATCTTCGTATATATTTCATCAGTCACACACAGACGCTCACAGGCTCAGTATGGATTACCCAATAAAATAAAAAGGTGAAAAAGGGTACAGTATCACCAGATACAAGGTATATATAGTATAGTGTAAACATTCTGAATCTCCGTATACATTTCAGGAGGCAGACACAAACGCTCTCAGGCCCAGTATGGATTACACAAGAATATGAAAAGCTGTAAATGGGTAATGCAACACAAGCGTACAGCTGTATACAGTGTTGCCCAAATTTGAAATCTCGGTGTATATTTCCGGAGTCACCCTCAGACGCTCACTCAGTCTGGGTTTGACCATAATAAAAAATGTTGTAAAAAGTTACTGGATAACAAGATAGCAAGTATATATATTATAGGGTACAATTGAAATCTCTGTATACATAGTTCCATAGTAAGTCTCAGATGCTTACTTAGTATGGATTTGACCGTAATACTAAATGTCCAACAAAGGTACTGTATAACAAGATACAAGCTGTATCGAGTATAGGGTAAAAATTGGTATCTCCGATTCACTGTATATACTGTATAGAAGGCGTAAACCACACACGCTCACTCACTATGGATGATACCGTAATACAAAATTTTGACCAAAGGTACTGTATCAGCACATACCAGATGTATCCAGTCTAGGGGTAACTGTAAATTTCCGTCTATACTTCCAGAGTCAGACACAGACACTCACAGGCTCAGTATGTATTACACCAGAATTTAACAAGTAGAAAAAGGGAAAGGTAGTCGAAGCGTCCAACAGTATACAGTGTTGTGGTAATTTTAAATCTTCGCATATATTTCAATCTCAGTAAGCCAGTCCAGACTCTCCGCTACTGGAAACTAAATGGATACAAGTACAGACGGAAAGTCAAGTGTTAGCAGAAATTTGGGAATTTCTCATCGCGGGAAAACCTCCCGGTAGATGTTGCAGAGGCGATGCAGACCCTCAATTACTTTGTCTGTGGAGACAGTGAAAACGGTTCTTTGTGAAGAAAGGATTACTTTATCACAGTAGCGTGGATCACATCACCGTTACTCGTCTCCATCAAATTGTGATCACAGGGAGAGATGTAGACATGGTCCTCACTGCCCAGTGCGCAGTGATGGACACGTAACGGCCCTTGCCAGGCCTACTGGTCCATGCATCTGTTGTGAGGTGCACCTTTCCACTCACTGACTGTTTTAGTGCATGGACAATGCGGTCTTTCACATGCTGGTGGAGTGCAGGGATGGCTTTTCAATAAAAGAAGTGCCATCTGGGTAGGTCATGGCATGAGACAGCGTAGGCCATGAGGTCACGGAAAGCTTCGCTTTCAACCAAACGGTAGGGCATCATCTCTAATGAGATTAGTTTGGCAATGTATGCGTTCAAACAAAGTGTACGCGGATGAGAACTTTCTTGTCCTACTCAGAGTGTCTGGTAGGGTGAGCTGGACTGGAGAGCTGCATATGGGGGAAGTAGCGGTGGACCGGATGGAGTGAGCGGAGGTTGGTGATGGTATTGGTGGTGATGGCCTAGATTCAGTGTTGTGTTGCAAAACCATTGTGATTCCCTGAGTGCTTTGGCCTTGCGACGACACCTCCATATTTAGTGCTGGTGGTGTGCTTAACGGTGGCAGTGGTCTTACAGTGGGGGAAGCGATGGAGCATTGCTGGCTAGCTTCAGTAGGAGCAGGTTCACACGTGCTACCTGAGGTTTTGTAGTCCGTTCACGCTTGCAAGTGCATGTTGATTAAATGTCTAAGCATGCAACTGGTATTCAAATTTCTGAGTTGTTTACCTCAGCTAAAGGTCCTTCCGTACTTCTTACAGGTAACCTTTGCCTCATCAGTAGGATTTTGGACAAAGAAGTGCCACACTGCACTCTTCCTACTATGGTATACATTTTCTGGCCTTGCACGCAGTGCTAAGTTGACCATCTGGCCAAGCTTTCCTGCAACTCTTTTAGTTTTTGTTCCATGTTTTTTGACAGCTACGGGCCTGGCAGATAACCGCTGCTGCGATGTCAATGCCTGCTGTGGATCCTTCTCCTTATCTGAACTATTGCCAGCGCCACCCTCCTCCCCCAATGGATGCCAATCCGCATCAAGAACTTGGTCATCCATCACCTCCTCTTCAAAGTCATCTGCACCTTCCTCTTTACCTTCCTCTGTGTCACCGTGTAAGGTGGTATAGTATGTGGGAAGGGGCACCTGAGTTTCCTCAGGGTCAGATTCTGGCTCAATAGACTGTGAGGGCAATGTAGTGCTCTGGGTCGAAGTACCAGCAGAATCATGTAGCAGTGGCTGTGCCCTCCATGTCAGATTCATCTTGGACTGGGGAATTCTGGATTTGTCTGCATAACCCCGGCATGGTATGTCAAAAGAGCACCATGGAGTAATCTGAAGTGTGGGCTGCCGCATCCTTAACTTTTGATGGGGGTGAAGGACACAAGGAAAGGGGTTTTTTTTGACCAGAACCCTGCACTGACGACTCCGTGCTTGCAGGTTTCGACCGTTCAGAAGAGGAGGCAATAGAGCTGGTGGCTGTTTCGGCAATGCACGCGGTTTTCCTACTCCAAGAAAAGGCAACCTTACAGGCCTTCTTGGGCCAGATGATGACGCAGGCTCAACATCTCCTGCCTTTGCTGCTATAGTGCTTTTGCCAGAACCAGCCGATGCACCACCACCATCAGTACCAGCTGCGCCCCCCTGCCTACGTCCGTGGCCTCTTCCACCATACTTCCTCATGTTTGGAAAAATGTACCAAAAATACCAGCAGAGAGATGGTACTGTATGAGGAGCGTCCAGCTGTGTAAGGTGTATTAAAAAATTAAATCTATGTATATATTTTGTTAGTCACAGACGCTCTCACAGTATGTATTGGACCGTAACCCAACAAGCAGATATACGGAACTGTACCAGAAGTGTACAGCTATATGCATTTTCTGTGTAACTAACAATCTCCGTATATGTATTTACGGAGTGTCACACACACACACGCTGACTCTGTATAGAGTTGACTGTAATGCGAATGGCAGATATTCAATACATTTTGAGAATCGGACAGCTCTATACGGTGTCTGTATGGAAAATTGTCGATCTCTGTCTATTTGTATACGGACTGACACATGCTTTCGCTGTCTAGTTTTGACAATCATCAAACAGCAGATATACGAAACTGTTTGAAAAGCGGACCGCACTCTAAGGTGTATGTCTTGAAAAACAAAAAAACTCCTCAGCTTTTTTTCCAGAGTCACACACAGATAGCTTTTATTTGTCCGTGATACAAGGCAGTACACGGTAGTGTGTGAGGAGCATACACCGCTATGTGGTGTCTGTATGGAAAATTGTCAATCTCCATCTATTTGTATAGGAACTGACACACACTGTCTCTGTCTAGTTTTAACCGTCATCAAACAGCAGATTTACGAAACTGTTTGAAAAGCGGACAGCACTCTAAGGTGTAGGTCTGGAAAAATGGAAAAACTCCCTGGCTTTTTTTCCAGAGTCACACACAGATTGCTTCTATTTGTCCGTGATACCAGCCGGTACACGGTAGTGTGTGAGGAGCGTACACCGCTATATGGTGTGAGAAAAAATGAACGCTCAGTAACTCACCAGGACAAAATAATAAAAGTTGGAGTGCTTTGAAAAAAGCAGTTTGAACAGAAGTGTGCACACAGCAATGCAGCTAGCAGGTAGCCTTAAAAGGCAGCCTAATCACCACCAGCGCTGCTGCACACAACAAAAATCCTCCCCTTTCACTGCACACTAACTGTACAGTGAAAACCGCTATCAGCAGAAGCAGTTTTTTTTTCTTCTTCCCAGTCTAACGCTCTCCCTGTTCAGAATCAGCAGCAGCACCTCTCCCTATTCTAAGATCAGCAGAAGTAAGATGGCGGTCGGCGGTCACAGCCTTTTATACCCACTGTGACGCCATACAAAGCCAGCCAATCACTTCAATGCCCTTCTCTAAGATGGGGGTGGCCGCTGCCCATGTCATCGCGTTGCCCACAGCGTGCGTCCTCCATTATTGGCTGAGAAAAGGCGCTGGAAGCATTATTTGAAACGCGACTTTGGCGCTCTGATCGGCGACCTAATGGCCGACCTCACGCTATGGTCGGGTTTTGATCAGCGAAACCCAGCTTTAGCTAAAGTCGGCTATTTTTTAATTTGACCGACCCGTTTCGCTCAACTCTAGTGCTCGGAGATTTAGTTTTCGTCGTCTTATCTGCATGATTTGCGACTGTTAGACAGCGTGAATACATGTGTGGAATGCCTGTTTGTTAGGGAATTCCCACATGTATTCAGCCAGTCTACAAGTCGCAAATTATGCAGATAAGACGACGAAAACTAAATCTCCAAGCACGCCAAAATACTCGGAGGACACCCGAGCATGCTCAGGAAAACCGGAGCAACGAGTTTACTCGCTCATCACTAGTTCCCAATTAAATCTTCAACTCAATCCACAAAAAAGCAAGCCCTCACTCAGGTCTGTCATCTGTTAATAGAAATATAGTGCAAAAATGCAAAATGTGGTCACTTCAGTGGGGATTCTGCTTTTGTATCACTTAGGTACTCTTTATATGGAATACGCAAACTAGTCTAAGAAAATCTGCGCTCCAGGAGGCAAATAGAGCTCTGCCCCTCCCGAGTCTCTCCTTATGGCAAAGTAGTACAGTAAATCCACATATGGGGTATTTCTACATTCACGAGAAATTGTGGGACAAATTCTGGTGCCATTTTTACCCATTTCCGAGTGTGAAAATGTAAAACTTGGGGCTAATACACAATCTTGGTGGTAAAAATGAAAATGATTTTATCTTCACTGCCCAATGGTATAAAAGTTTGACAGTCTGTGACACACCTGTGATGTGAATATAATCATTGCACCCCTAGATGAGTTCATTTAGAGGTTTAATTGGTAAAACGGGGTCAGATCTGGGGGGTTCTGCTGTTCTGGAATCTCAGAAGCTCTAGCAATGTAACATGGCACCCTCAAACAAGTGCAGCAAATTGCACTGTAATTTTGTGCTACTTCTCTTCTGAGCTTTTATCTGTGCTTCAAAAGTAGTTTTCGACCACATATTGGGTATCGGTGAACTCAGAAGAAATTGCAAAACCAACTTTGGGGTCCATTTTCTCCTTATGCCCTTGTGAAAACACAAAATTTGTAGCTAAAAGATTTTTCTGGGAAAAATGTGATTTTTTTTATTTTCACCGCTTAATTTTATAAACTTCTGTGAAGCACCTGTGGTTTCAAGGTGCTCAATACACATCTAGATAAGTTCCCTAAGGGGTCTAGTTTCCAAATTTGTGTAATTTGTTGGCGGTTTACACTGTTTCTGCACATCTGCGGCTCTCTAAACATGACAAGGCGTCCGCTAATTATGCCAGCAAATTTTACATTCAAAAAGTGAAATGGCACTCCTTCCCTTCCAAACCTTGCCATGTGCTAAAGAGGTAGATTTCCACTACATATGAGGTATCGGCATGTTCAGGAGAAATTTCAAAACAAAACATATGGTCCATTTTCTCCTGTTACCCTTGCGAAAGTAAAAAAACAAAACGTCTAAAGGGAAATTTTTGTGAAAGAAAAGTAAATGTTTAATTTTTCCTTCCATATTCCAAAAATTCCTGTGAAGCACCTTAAGGGTTAATAAACTTCTTGAATGTGGTTTTGAGTTCCCTGAGGGTTGCAGTTTTTAGAATAGTGTCATTTTTGGGTATTTTCTGTCATACAGGCCCCTCAAAGTCACATCAAGTGTGAGGTGGTCCTTAAAAAAATGGTTTTGTTGTAAAAATTAGAAATCACTGGACAAATTTTAACCGTTATAACTTCATAAGAAAAAAAATATATGTTTCCAAAATTGTGCTGATGTAAAGTAGACTCGTGATAAATGTTGTTTATTATGGTAACTATTTTATGCGACATGACTCTCTGATTTAAGGGCATACAAACTAAAAGTTTGAAAATTGTGAAATTTACAGAATTTTCACAAATTTTTGTTTTTTTTACAAATAAACACAAGTCTTATCAGAGAAATTTTACCATAAAGTACAATTCTTATGGTGACCTGCTGTGAAGTCACTGAGCTTGAACTGTGGTGAACTCAGTGACTTTTTCCCACAGTGCTGAGGTCACCGAAGTTCAGCCTAACTGGGAACTTAGCCTTAGTGACCACCAGTAACTTGATGACTTAACTGCTAGTCACTGGGTCAGCTCATTCATCAGTGGTTCTTAGCCTGGACGGTTGCTTCTTGGCACCGTCTAGATTGAAAACTATTAATCCTCCAGACATATATTATGCTGTGGGGCAGAACAACGGACAGGTGAGGGAAATGGTTGTTTTTATGTTTGTTTTATTACAGAAGACGAGGGCTTTGGTGTAATTAGGCATTTGGTGAGTATAACTGTGTTTGTTATTTTTAAATAAAAAACGAAAAGTGTGTTTAGTTTTGTTTCTAATAAAGGACTTTATTCTGGCTGAGTTTTTATTTATCATTAGTGTTGAGCATTCCGATACTGCAAATATCGGGTATCGGCCGATATTCGCTGTATCGGAATTCCGATACCAAGTACCGATATTTTTTCAAAATCGGATACCGGAATTGGAAGTCCACATAATGCAATGAGCCACTGTTGTGGCTGTGATTGGCTGCTGAAATGATGTCATCACGATGTGCGGTCTGTGCGCATCATGATGCGCGGTCTGTGACAACTGCGGGGGGTCTGTGCCGACTGTTAGGGGTCTGTGCCGGCTGCCGGTGGTCTGCACGGACCTCTTGGGGGTCTGTACAAGCCTGTCGGGGGCCTGTGCCAGCTGCCGGTGGTTTGTACGGGCCTCTCGGGGGCCTGTGCCAGCTGTCGGTGGTCTGTACGGGCCTCAGGGGGCCTGTGCCGGCTGCTGGTGGTCTGTATGGGCCTCTCAGGGGTCTGTACAGGCCTGTCGGGGGCCTGTGCCGGCTGCCCGTGGTCTGTACGGGCCTCTTGGGGGCCTGTGCCGGCTGTCAGTGGTCTGTGCCGCTGCCGGGGGCCTGTGCCGGCTCCCGGTGGTCTGTACAGGCCTCTCGGGGGCTTGTGCCAGCTGCCGGTGGTCTGTGCGGGGCTTCCGGGGGGGTCTTGTGTGTGTGCAGGCATCGTCTGATGGGACTACAAGTCCCATCGGGCGATGCCTGCTACAATGACAGTGATTGACACATTAGCCAATGATGGGACAGTAGTAGTCCCATCATCCGGCTAATGTGTTGAATGTGAAAAAAAACATACTACATGCAAACTACATATATACTACATTCATACATACATACTTCATATATACTACATTCATACAACATACATATATACTACATACTACATACATGCTACATATATACTACATTCATGCAACATACATACATACTACATACATGCTACATATATACTACATTCATACAACATACATATATACTACATACTGCATACATGCTACATATATACTACATTCATACAACATACATACATACTACATACATGCTACATATATACTACATTCATACAACATACATACTACATACATACAACATATATACTACATTCATACAACATACATACATACTACATACTATATGTATACTACATTCATACAGCATACATACATACTACATACATGCTACATATATACTACATTCATACAACATACATACATACTACATACTACATGCATGCTACATATATACTACATTCATACAACATACATACTACATACATGCTACATTCATACAACATACATACATACTACATACATACTACATATATGCTACATTCATACAGCATACATACATACTACATACTACATACATGCTACATATACCACATTCATACAACATACAGACATACTACATGCATGCTACATATATACTACATTCGTACAACATACATTCTACATACTACATACATGCTACATATATACTACATTCATACAACATACATACTACATATATATACTACATTCATACAACATACATACATACTACATGTATACTACATTCATACAACATACATACATACTACATACATACTACATACATACAACATGCTACAAACATACATACATACATACTACATGCTGCATACATACTACATACTGTAGGGATTCAACTCGCTTAGGTGCAGCGGGAGACAAATATGCGACAGGTTCTTCCCAAAGTGCATGAGGTTTATTTGCATCATAAACCCACAAGGCAGCACATTACCAAAATAGCCTCTAGCTTAGACCAAAGAACACAAATGTCCGTGGTTGGAGACTCGGACCGTGAGTCTCAGCACATGCTGGGAGGTGTAGTCCTCCACATATACAACTTTCTGTAGTGTCCCACCTGAACACATGGAAGTCTGTCCACACTCAGACAGACTCTCTCACACCCCCTCACATGTGCCAAACACCTCAATTAGATAGCCCTGTAACCACAGGTGATCACATGGCTATGACATCACTAAAGGTTGTATTGCACATAGACACACACAGGCTTCCCTGACACAGTGTAACAGAAAGATCAGCAGTACCTCTGCTGATCAATACACCCTGGAGCCTGCATCCCAAGGCCACCCACCTTGAGACCCATAATGGCCATTTAGGACCTGCTCCTGTTACCACACTGAATGTGCCTGTACACCCGTCCTGGGACACCCACACAGCGCCCCCTAGCTGACATAGTGGTCACTACACCACAATACATACTGCATACAATACATTCATACAATACATACATAGACATACAGTACATATAACATAGAGAACATACTCACCATCACTTGTCACTTTGATCCCCGAAGCCAGTGTCATCTATGAAAAAATATGAAAATAACAAACAAGCCATATACTCCCTGATCCGCAAAAATCCACGAGGGTTCCACGCCGATCTCCCGTGGAGAACAGCAGCATCAGCTGATGCGACCGCTCTCTAGGGGCTTCAATAATCCAATGACGGGAGGTAGGTATCCTTCCGCACTTTATTCCTCCACCACTGTAAAAAAATAGTCCCTAGTCTCACTTTTGGCATTGCTATGTGAGAAAGTTCCCACACAGCTTTTGCCATTAAGTGAGAACAGGGACTATTTTTCTACAGTGGCGGAGGAATACAGAGCAAAAGGATATCTACCTCCCGTCACTGGATTCCTGGAGCCCCGTAAAGAGCGGTCGCATCAGCTGATGCTGCTGTTCTCCACGGGAGATCTGCGTGGGACAAGCGTGGATTTCTGCGGATCAGGAAGTATATTGATTGTTTGTTATTTTCATATTTTTCCTGGCTTTGGGGATCAAAGTGACAAGAATCCGTGAGTATGTACTCTATGTTATATGTACTGTATGTCTATATGTATGTATTGTATGAATATATTGTATGCAGTATGTATATAGTATGTATGCAGTATGTAGTATGTATGTATGTTGCATGAATGTAGTATATATGTAGCATGTATGTAGTATGTATGTTGTATGTATGTATGTTGTATGAATGTAGTGTATATGTAGCATGTATGTAGTATGTATGTATGCTGTATGAATGTAGTATATATGTAGTATGTATGTAGTATGTATGTAGTATGTATGTAGTATGTTTTTTTTTTTTTACATTCAACACATTAGCCGGATGATGGGACTACTACTGTCCCATCATTGGCTAATGTGTCAATCACTGTCATTGTAGCAGGCATCGCCCGATGGGACCACCGACAGCCGGCACAGGCCCCCGAGAGGCCCGTACAGACCACCGGCAGCTGGCACAGGCCCCCGGCAGCCGGCACAGACCACCGACAGCCGGCACAGGCCCCCGTGAGGCCCGTACAGACCACAGGCAGCCGGCACAGGCCCCTGGCAGCCGGCACAGACCACCGACAGCCGACACAGGCCCCGAGAGGCCCGTACAGACCACCGGCAGCCGGCACAGGCCCCCGACAGGACTGTACAGACCCCCGAGAGGCCCGTACAGTCCATCGTCAGCAGGCACAGGCCCCCGACAGTCGGCACAGATGCCCGAGAGGCCCGCACAGACCCCGCACACACAGACATGCACAGTGTCCACCCACGCATCGCCCACACTCTTCCCCCCCTCCCGAACAGGATGTACAAAGCAAGAACGGGGTTTTTCTAATTCCGATATTTCTGTCCCATTGACTTGAATGGGACTTCCGGTATCGGAATTGGCGATACCTGATACTTTTTGTGTATCGGGCTGATCCAATCCGATATTTCTGAATATCGGATGGTATCGCTCAACACTATTTATCATATAACTATAGGATTAGTAACGGATAGGTGACTTATAGATGCCTCTCCATTAGCAATCCATGAGCTTGATGTCATCTGATAATACAAAGGTGACATCAACCCCACAAATATGAACCCCACTTGCCATTGCTACAGGGCAAGTGGGAAGAGCTGGGCAAAGTGCCAGAATTGGCGTATCAAATAGATGTGCCTTTTCTGGGCAGCTGCGGGCTGCTATTTTTTGGGCTTGGAGGGACCAATATCCATTATCCCTTACCAGCTTTAGAATACCAAACCAAAGCTGACTGCTTTAGCAAAGCTGGTTGTCAAAAATAGGGGAGAGACCACGCCTTTTTTAAAAATATTTAAATAATTAAAAAAACGGCATGGGGACCCCTCTATTCTTGATAACCATCCTTGTTGAAGCTGACAGCTGAGAGTTGCAGCCCCCAGCTGTGAGTATTGCCTGGCTGGTTATTAAAAACAGAGGAGAACCCACTCTGAATTTTTCATTAGTTAATTTATTTACAGCGCAGGAGCCTGCTGATAAATACTCCCATCAGCCGCTCCTACTGTCACTGTTATTAGTGGCAGCAGGTGTAGTCTGATGGTAGTAATAGTCCCAAATGCCACTGCCTGCTGTCATTTTTTTCACTTGAATACAACTCTTATCATTCACCCCTGCTCGCACTGATCACTGGCAGAGCAGGGGAGAATGATGAGAGTCACCTTCAGCATCCGGCATCGAGAAACAGCGCTTAGTGTACCACTGCTTCAAAAAAAAATTCCTGAAGGTAAATTTTGCAGCCACACTGGACACTACCAAGCTACACTATCTGATATATTACCGCCTAACTAGCTAAAATCTTGCTGTTAACAGTGCCATCCTCACGAGCAGCCTCTCTGCGCTGCTACATTGTCAAAATGGCCCTAAAACAAGATGTTCACTATTTATATGGAGAGGGACATGTGATTTGATCAGCCAATGACACAAGCCATTGTGTCAGGACATTGTGGGTGTTTCCTCCATCCTAACTGGCTGGCCGCAATATGCACACATAAAGTTGTTGGGAAAAAATGACAGCTTACAAGAATGCCGTGCCTCTTAGCTCTGCAAATCCCTTCCCCTCATCAAATACGTGCCAAACGCTCATGATACACCACCATTATCGTTGCCAAAGTGCTGAAGATATTTGTGTGGGAACGCAAATATTTTCCCACACTTTTATCAAATGTTGCTAATTTTATAAAATTTTGCTTCGGTTTCCGACCACAAATCCGAATGTGCTATATTCGTGCCGAATTTATGTTTGGCTATCGTTTACTGAACAAATTCACTCATCACTATTAATGACTGAGATAAAACATTTCACGTGTAGGTCCATAACCAAGCCCCAACAAGTAAATAGTTAGTCATCATCCAATCCACAAGATTAAAGGCCCCATAAAATAATTAAGCTTGTGCTCACCTCATGTGCTGGCGCCATTCTCGCGGTTTCGGCACTTGCTCTCCCCGGGGCTCCCGTGCTGTTGTTATATTAAGTGACACCAGCGCTCAATTAGTGCCTGCGTCACTGTCTCCACATCCTTTCAAATTGAACATGAAGAGGAAATGAGAGAGCAGCTGCAGCCCAGACTTCCTCTTCTAGTTCAAAACGTATGAAAGCGGGAACAGTGATGCCAGTGCTGATTGGGCACCATTGTCAAGTGTCACAGCAACCGCCCAAGAGCCCCAGGAGTGCGAGTGCCTACACCGCAGAAATGGCGCCGGCACAGGAGGTGAGTATAAGCTTTATTATTTTTTGGAAGCCAAACATTTTGATCAAGAAAGGGTTGTCCTAGAAGTAGACAGCTTCTTTAATGTGTTAGTGGGAATACAAATTATGAAAAGATGAGAGGCAACAAGTAACATACTGAACCTAAGAAGATTTTTGAAGACAATTGCTTCATCTGGGTGTAGCTCTGCTAATCGAGTATTTAAATGTGCAAGAATCAATGGTGAAGAGAGGGAGGGGATTATACACCTAATAAGTATTTCTTAAGAAACACTGTATGGATTATGGCAGAGCTGGAAAACTTCAGTTGCAAGATGTCAAATGCTGGCCACTCCATGAATCATTATTAAAATGCAGCCTGTGTAAGGCCTTAAAAAATGTTTGTCTTCTTTCTAGGTTTTTAATCTTTTACATTTTCACATGTGTATTATTTTAAATAATTTAATCAAATTGAAATAATATGATTTTAAGGATGTTCTGGTCTGGCATATGTTCATTTTAAAGCAAGCTTGTCACTAGGTTTGGTCGATATGAGCTACTGCCACTGCCTTTCAGGGCTTATCTACAGCATTCTATAATGCTGTAGATAAGCCACGGATCAAACCTGCAAGAAAAGAAAAATAACTTTTAATATACTGACCTGCAGGGCGGTGTGGTCCGATGGGTGTCGCAGGTCTTGGTCCGGCGCCTCACATCTTCTTGCCATGCCACCCACCTGCTTGCTTCATGGCTCCCCAGCATTGCGCATCTGCACAGGTGTACTTCTCTGTCTTGTTGAGGGCAGAGCTAAGTACTGCAGTGCACAGGCGTCGGGAATGGTCAGAGAGGCCCAGCACCTGTGCAATGCAAGAATTTACTCTGCCTTCAAGAGGGCAGATAAGTACGCTTGGACAGGAGCACAATGCTGGGGAGCCATGAGGCAAGCAGGAAGGTGGAATCACAAGATGATAGGAGGCGCCAGACAAAGACAGGCGACACCCATCGGACCATATCAGACAGCCCAACAGGTGAGTATAGTAAAAGTTATTTTTTTTCTCTTACAGGTCGGATCAGGGACTTATCTATAGAATGCTAAATCCCCATCCACCGAAGGACCCATAGACCTGGAAAGACCAAACAAGATATAATTGATCAATAATTTTTATTATATTGGTAGTAAAAAAATTAATAAAAAAACTATTTAAAAACAATGTGCATGTATAGGGATGACTTTACCACAATTGTAAAGAAATAATATGGACCCAATTATATATACTATATTCACATCTGTATTCCTCAAAAAAAAATAATAAAAAGCTTTTAGTGCAAGCAAAAAAGATAACAATAATATAAAAAAATTATTTGATATTTTATAAACAGAAACCGTGAAAAAAATCAGAAAATTAAATCCTAATATAGATCACTTATATTACTGCGATATAGCATGTGCAGAAAAACAAATATTAAAACCAATGACTCAGTGGTCAATATAAAGTGCGGCGTGCAAAAGAACAGAAATCATTCGGCTCTCATTGCTATGCAAAAAGTGTCATAGTGATTTTCACATAAAGTGCAGTGCTATAGAGGAATACAAGGAGTTAATTCATATACCTTTGAGGGTCACCACGTCCCTTTAGTGAGCACCCGAACGCACGTTTTGGATTTTTCCTTCATCGGGGATCAATTATAGAATGCTGTAGATAAGCCCTGAAGGCAGTGGCCATAACTCATATCCACCTTATTCACTTGGTTCCTCATCTTTCCTTGCTAGGCTGTCACTTCTGTGCAGTACACGCCTGGGCCGGACCATCCTAGACTGCTTCCCAGTACCTTCCTGGCCTGACCTTGCCATAATGACAATTCCTTCTGCCTGTTTCGCCCCAGACTCAATATCATCAGGTTTGGTTGCCTCTGGTAAAGCATTCAGCCAGTCTGTACCGATCTCGTCGAAGCTCCAACTTCCTTCATTTCTTCAGTCCAACCAACTCCTGCCCTAAAAGCATCTGCCCAGGCAATAAGTCACCACATCTTTCCTTTCATTCACTGGCCAACCGCTGTGACACACAGTGGTCGTGGTTAACGTGGGCTGCATCGATTTAACGTTACATGGCTGCCGAGCTGTCCAGGGCTATAGCCCATTTGGACACTTGGACACCCTGGCCCCGTCTGACCTAACTTCCTAGAAACTTCTCTCTTACTACCTGGCAGCCCCTCCTACAATTAACCCTCTATAAACAGCCTAAAAACTATACCTACAAGGCCCACTAGTATGCCCCCATCTAGTGGCCCACAACAGAACAACACTTACCCTATGTATAAGAACTATATACTAATGTTCTCAAAAGGATACACTTACTCTAAAGTGTACATGAATATCAATATACATCACTTTACATTGTATACAGTATAACACTAAGAAACGCAGTCTTCACAGCATGGTAACACATATATAAATGTGTCAGCACCAAAATTGTGAGCGGTAATACATGTTCCTATGTAGCAGTACTGCCAGCATTCATCATAGACATTATCAACATAAGCAATATGTAAACATTAACAGATCAAAGACAATTAGAGAAAGGGAAGCAAGGAGGTAATTCTATCTCACCCCCTTACACACTCACCTGGTTGTGCCCCACAGGTGGAATAAATTGAGTGCACTGATGCCCAATCACTTGTTCTCTTTGAGGATGATTATGTGGGAGGGGTAGTGCAAACGATCCGCAAACCACCACAGCACATCTTTAATGATGATCATGATGATGATAATGATGATGATGTTGATGATGAAATACAGTTGTCAACTGCTAAAGCATTCTACTGTGTGTAGTCTGGCAAGGAGGGCAGGGGTGAAGACTGGGTGGAAAATCATGAGGAGGATTATTATCATTATTTTTTTAGAGCATGATTCACTTCATGGTGCTATACATGAGGAAGGAGTACATAAAAACCCAAACAGAAATTACAGTGAACAGACTAATATTGACAGACAGGTATAGAGGGGAGAGGACCCTTCTCTTGCGGCCTTACATTCTACAGGATAATGGGGAAGGAGATAGTACATTCAGGAGTTTCAGCAGCTCTGGTGCTGGTGAGGTGACAGAGGGGTCATTGCAGGGTGTAAGCTGTTCTGAAGACATGGGTTTTCAAGTTCCAATAGAAAATTCTGAATGTAGGGGATAATCAGATGTGTTGGGCCACAAAATTCAACAGACTGGGAAAGATTCAGGACAAGTCTTGCAGGCAATTGGATGAGGAACATATGATTGTGGAGGAGAGAAGGAGGTCTTGGGAGGTCCAGAGAATATGTGGTAGTAGATATCAGGAGATTAGTTTAGAGATATAAGGGGGAGACAGATTACAGATGGCTTTGTTTATCAGTGTTAAGGCCCCGTCTCACTAAGCAATCTCGGTAGCGAGATCGCTGCTGAGTCACAACTTTTGTGACATAACAGCGATCTCACCAGCGAGATCGCTATGTGTGACAGCGATCAGCGAGCGGCCCCCCTGCCGGTATCGCTGATCGCTGCAAGAAATCTCTGGACATTTCTTTGGTCGCTGGTCTCCAGCTGGCCAGCACGCATCGCTGTGTGTGACAGGCGGGAGACCAGAGATCAGGTGTAAAAAATAATAAAAAAAATAAAAAATATAGTTATTCTCACCTTCCGACGTCGCGTTCAGCCATCCCGCCTCTCTCCATGCTCCGGTCCCAGTGATCCTTTGCACGAATGACCGCGAGACTTTGTTATCCCGTGAGACTGTGACATCTCGCGGTCATTCGTGCAAAGGATCACTGGGACCGGAGCGTGGAGAGAGGCGGGATGGCTGAACAGGACGTCGGAAGGTGAGAATAACTATATTTTTTATTTTGATTCTATTTTTTACAGGATGGCCAGCGATGCCGGGCGCTCGGCATCACTGTGCTGATCGCTGGTGAAGCTGTCTGTGTGACAGCTCACCAGCGATCACATAGCGATTTACCAGCGATCCTGACACCTTCATATCGGTGTCGGGATCGCTGGTAAGTCGCTTAGTGTGACGGGGCCTTTAGTGGCTTGAAGTGCCTATGTTGTGGAATTGGGATACAATGAAGGTGTAGTGTCGGTGGTGGGGTGCCGAGCTGGGGGGGGGTGGTCCTACTTTTGTACCGCGCAGAGATGATAACAGAGACACGATGAGGCAGATTCCGGGTGCAACAGGTCCAAGTTTATTTCATTACTTGCCGTCCGCCTGACGGCCTCCGCAGCACACCGCACGTTTCTTCACTTATCGGCCCTCCGTTTCCAGAGCCGCTTACACACCGTACTTTTACAATAGGGACGTACATATGCGTACTGTCCCTCCTTCACTTGTTCGACGCTCCTGACAGGTCCGCCACTGTGGCCGCCCTAGGCCCAATAACCAACAGCGCTTTCACTGGTCAGTCGTCGTGTCAAATACGGTATATGGCACTCACTGCCTCGTCTCTTCTGCGGTATCTTTCTGTCAGGACCACCCCCTGATGTTTCCTCTCCTCAGTCCCCTTGGTCGGATTCTCCTCAGGGCACACAGACTGGCGAAGTCCTCCTGTCACCTGGGCTCCCCCTGGGGACTGGAACTTTCTGGAACCCTCCCTCGGTATTTATAACTTCCCCGGTTCCTTGAAACTGTCACTAACTGTCACCACGCCCCCCATGACCAACGGTTTCTAAAGCCCTAAGCTGCTGTAAAGTCCTTTGCTCACACTCCACCCTGCCATCTAATGGTCATCCGAAGGTACTGCACGTCCACTACACTTTTCTAGTTGTTTCCCCACTGTAATCACTGTCTCCTACCTACACTGTGCAAACCTATCTTTCTTCACTCTGACTAGTCCGTCCGTCCGTCAGGTCACCTTCCCTACAAAGGGATTTGGAGAGGCGAGAAATAGAGGAGTAGGGAGCTCTGAAGTGGATTAGTAGGGCAGTAGACTTAAGGACAGACTGGAGAGGTGTGATGATGCAATGTGGGATGATGAGGTCCTAGACGACATATTACATCAAGGCTATCTGAGTGACGTGAGCAGTTTGGAGGAAGAGGTGGTGGTCATGGTGCCCCCAATTGCACAGCAAAAGAGGGAGCAGGGTGCAAAAAACACAGCGGGCGACCTCTAGCCAGTACGTCGACTGCTACTGGCCACCGAGCCGAAGAACTGTGCACACCAAAGCCAGCTCAAAGGAGCTTCCTGAAAATGCACGGGTGGTTTGCATGCTGTGCCGTCAGAGACTGAAGTGAAACATAAATGTTTTTAACACCTGAGCACCAACTGCATGACAATGCATCTGAATGCAAAGCATGAGCTGCAGTGTAGATCACATCTGAAAAACCAGGAAAGATGTGAGCCTTCTCCTGCTCCATCTTTTGCTGGCATCTTGGTCTCTTCCTCCCCCTTCCAAGCAACAGGGCCACCTGGCTCCCTGTGTAAGGAAGGGACAGGATTTTAGTCGTGACCTGTATTTCGGTGGCAGCTGTGTCCAGTCCTTCCCTTACGTGAAACAATGCTATACTCCTCGGCATACCTGCATCTCCAGATTCTGCTTCACCCGGCACTTTCCAGGCCATAACAGTCCCTCTTCTAGTGGACCCCCATCAATGGAGACACAGTCCGAGACAAGTTTAACACTTTCCTTGCTTAGGATTTTGCACGTTACATCCACTGTTGGTACATTATAACATTTGCTTGCGTCCTGAACTTTCCCTTGCTTGTTGTCACTCCAGTGCAGTATACTCCTGGTCCGGACTTTACTAGACTGCTTCCCTGTTCCATCCTGGCCTGACCTCAATATAATGACATTTCCTTCAGCCTGTTTTGCCCCAGACATGAATTCATCAATCACTAAACTTGGTGATCCCTGGTGAAGCATCTGGCCTGTCTGTAGCGATCTCATCAAAGCTTTAACTCTTTCATCTCCTTAGTCCAACCAACTTCTGCCCTAAAAGCATTGGCCCAGCTGGTAAGATGCCACATCTACCTTTTCCTGTTCTGACCCACTGCTAAGGCATGCAGTTGCCGTGGGTAACGTGGGCAATAGCAACTTAATGTTATGTGACTGTCAAGCTGCCAGGGCCTATAGCCCATGTGGACACCTGGGCACCCTGACCCTGTCTGACTAAACCACTCTTTATCACTAACCTTAACACTCAGCAGCCCTTCCTACAATTAACCCTCTATGAACCTCCTATCAGGCCCCACTAGTATGCCCCCATTTAGTGGCCCGCAACATAATTACAACTTCCCAATCTATAGGGAAACTACACTGCTCAAAAAAATAAAGGGAACACTTAAACAACAGAATATAAATCCAAGTAAATCAAACTTCTGTGAAATACAACTGTCCACTTAGGAAGCAACACTGTTTGGCCATCAATTTCACATGCTGTTGTGCAACTGGAATAGACAACAGATGGAAATTATTGGCAATTATCAAGACACCCTCAATAAAGGAGTGGTTCTGCAGGTGGGGACCACAGACCACATCTCAGTACCAATGTTTTTTAGGCTGATGTTTTGGTGACTTTAGAATGTTGGTTGTGCTTACACACTTGTGGTAGCATGAGACGAACTCTACAAACTACACAAGTGGCTCAGGTAGTGCAGCTCATCCAGGATGGCACATGAATGTGAGCTGTGGCAAGAAGATTTGCTGTGTCTGTCAGCGCACCATCAAGAGGCTGGAGGCGCAAGGCAGAGGAGGATGAATTCCTATTGTATCTCAATTTGTAGCAGGTGTAATATTAATAATAATAGTAACAACCTCCACCTCAAATTAGAAATGTAGTACAGTTCTTCAGATTCGCTATGTCTCTTTCCTCATGTAGGACATTGCAATATCTTAGATATGCATGGTTACAACCACTCATGTAGTGACAGTTAGTTAAGTTAGTTGCTAGATACCGATATTGGAATGTCCTACATGAGATAAGCAACATAGCAAATCTGAAGAACTATACTAAATTTTTTATTTGAGGTATTTGCTAATATTATTAATATTACCCCTACTACATATTAAGATAGGATCTTTGAGCTGGGAATACCCCTTTAAGGCTGGGGTCACACATGCGAGAAACTCAGACGAGTCTCACATCTTCATACCCGTCACTGCCGCAGGCCCCCAGGAGCGGAGCGTGCGGCTGCATTTCTTTTTATGCAGCCGCATGCTCTGCAGCCAGACTCGTTTGAGTTTCTCGCATGTGTGATCCCGGCCTAAGGATGAAGCACAAGAAGAAATCAAAGAAGTATGTATAAATATTCAGTTAGATGTTAGCTCTGTTGTTTCATATTTATTTAGTATTAACTATTTCTTATAATTCCAATGGCTCAATTTTATATACGTCATATGAAATATTGTATTTTTCAGGAATACTAAACAAACAATAATTAGACTAAAACATTAGCAATTCATATAGGCCGTTTCCATTGTTGCTTACTAATATGCTGTAGATGTTCACCTTAATGTGGAGGGCACAGAAGCTAAGTCCTGTCACCTAACCTCTAGGTCACTACAGAGCTAATTATCCACTCCAGTTTTAACACCATTAAGCAACTAAAAGATAGATGAAAATTAAATTATTGCCTCTGCTGTGACCCAAAATGTATTGACACCTCCATTATCCATCAGCACATTACCAAGAAAGTAGCCATTTATAGTGCTTAACATAAGAAAACATAATTAGAAAACTTATAGGAGTATTTAATGACTCATTCTAAAGATGTTTTAGCATTTTTGTTATATATTATTGCTGGGAAGCATTGTTATTTTGTTATTATATATAGTTATTTGTTATTACATATTATTGTGCATTGGCTTTAAGGATGTATGTGGGATTAACCATCTCCTGCCCACATCATGAAAATGAAAAGGCTGATTGCATAGTACCTGTGCTGAAGCATTAATTCACATGTTATGTGTGAGGGCACTGCATGCTCCAGATCACAACTGCCATCTGCCCTTTCACACTGTCAGCCTAAAACCTTCATTGTTTCTTGTGACAAATAGAAAAACTTATGAACACCATGCTGATAAGGGTGTGTGAACACACTGCGGATTCTACTGCGGAATTTTCCGCTCGGATTTGTCTAAATCCGCAGGTAAAACTGCAGGTCAAAAGACCAGTGGTTTATCTGCAGATTTTCTGCAGTTTAGCCTGCGGGTTTCCCCTGCGGTTTGATACCTGCCATGAAGCAGATGCCAATCCGCTGCACAATCCGCACAAAGAATTGACATGCTGCGGATTTGAAACCGCAGCAAATCCGTGCGGAAAATTCCGCACTGTGTGCACTGCGAATTTCATTTTCCATTGATTATAATGGTACTGTACACCACAGCAGAAACTGGTGCGGATCCGCAGGACCAAATCCGCTGTGGATCCGCAGCAGAATCTGCAGCGTGTGCATACACCCTAATAATGAGTGCCATGTTTCTGAAAATATTCTGCTTTTGCATTTGTGTGGTTAATAAGGAGTGTCACAGGAATTCTGTGGCGCCCCTGAGGCTCAGTCGCCACAGAGATACTGCACCTTCTCCTAAGGTGTAGTGCCCCACCATCCAGGTAAGGTGGGAACTCCTTTCCACACTCCAACACTCGCACCCCACACAACAGGGTAGTTCTGCACAACCACATTGCGGCTCAGTGCTTAGAGAGTAGCAGAGCACCTCTGGTGGTTCCCTGCTTGGAACACTGGATGTGCTGGGAGGTGGGTGGAGTTAAGATACATAAAAGAGTGGGAAAGTGTAGGATTAGAGGTTCAGTCTGGCAAAAGGTCAGGCGGGTAAGAAGTCACTCAGACAGGAGTGAGGATCCCTGGAAGAAGGGATGGAGGAAGGAGTGCTGCAGCTGCCTCAGTGATCTGAGCCAGCTGGCACGGGAAAGGGAAAGAAGGAGAAAGACGTAGAACTGCAACCTAAGCTTCCATGAGAGAGAGAAAGATTAGAACGGAACGAAGGGGTAAGGAGAACAGAGAGGATGTGGGTTGGAAGAGGAACCCTGCCTATAGGTTCTCAGCGCAAGGCCGGGTCCCGGTCCCTGAGGTTGTATGGACACTTATGGTTCTGCCGCACACACCGGTGGAGTAGTAGGCTGTAAATGCACTACTCCCATCTAAGACTTGGGGAACAACAGCAACTGATTAGAGAGCCGGGACTCAGGAGAAGGGAGTCCCCGAAGCAGGCTACAGCTGTCTGCCATACGAGTAGAGTTCTTGGGAACATCTGACAGGAGGAACTCCAGAGTACCACGGTACTGGAGATCTTCACACGTTAAGGCGCAATAGAGGAGTCGTTCAGGAAAGGTACATGTTGGCAGAGTGTTGGAGAGGAGCTTTCCATCTGGCCTGGAGGTTGGCTGAGTCTCTGACCCGGAGGACATGGCCCGGAGGCAGGCACCCTTGTGTACCGCAGACTGTGAGTAAAGCTTTGGAACTGCAAGCCTCGGTGTCCTCCATTCATTCTTGTGCCAACCCGCTCAGCACCGCTACATCTGGGTACCATCCTTTACACCGCCTGCACCTCTCCACAACCATTGCAACTACACGGCCCTGGGGCTACAGATTCACCTGTGGGGAGCTACACCATCTAGGCTGCAACACATCACCAGCCCTAGAGGATCCGCCTGCAGCGTCGGCCTAACATCTCGCTTGCCGAACACCACAGGTGGCATCACGAACTATTCCATTCCATTAACTACATTTCCCCCATTACTTGGGCGCCCAGGGCCACGGACCGGGTCACCGCTGCTGTGACACCTTCCCCTGACACCGGCCCAGTACCGAGTACCCCACAGCCCTGGGAGGGCGACCAAATTCCCTGTGTCCAAAGGGCTTTATCTGCATGTTCTCTACATGTGAATATACACACATCGCTGGAAGGATGCGTTCAAGTGATGATATTTTTTTGCCTAAGTGCTGTCCATGAAAAAAAAGCGACCTCATTGGACAGCACTCAAACCAAAGTTATTCATGTAGGCTGTTCAGTCGACAGTGTTTTTCACACAGACCAAATGTCCACATGAGAAAGCATTGCAGAATACACTCACTATTCTCTTCTATATTTCATGAAACTTGCCTCTTCTAGTTTATGGATGAGCAAAAAGAAAAATTGGATCCCAGATGGATCAACCGTATATCATCCAAATTTTATGGATGCATGGTAATTATTAACAGCAGAAACTATATTTGTAATAAACGCTAATGACATACGGGATACATACAGATAAAACGTTATCTTGTTTTTCTGGATGAAAGTCAGTTAATGTTTTACATAGTCAAGTAAACTTAGCGAAAGAGTAATTTGATGGGTTGTGTTATGACCCATATGCACATACGAACAACAAGGAACACACAAATAACATGTTTCCTACTTCCATATGCCACAATAAAACGTAATAAAAACTATAAATCAAATTCTAATAAAGTAAACAAAGATCTTAACAAAAAAGATTGTGACAAAAATCAAACAGTGACATTAGTAAAGTCCTGACTTGATATACAGCAGCAACAATTCTTCAACCATAATAATCCAAAATCCATCTTGATCCTCACTGTAATGCCAGTCATGGACTTTGCACTCTCAGCATATGCATTGCATAATTATAAGAATGACTCAGCCATCGTTATAATAATTACAGTCAGAGGGATAAAAAAAACCAATGCTGGCATCCAGGAAGTGCTAATGCTATAACTAATCAATGGTTCATTGAAAAAATACTCAAATAACTTTAACAGGTATCAAGAGAAAGGGTTGTTATCCTTGCCTATCCTATGTTAATTGTCCTCTTATTTTAAAGGGTCTCAGTTTCACCCATCCATTAACAAATATTGCATATAGTATCGAACATTATTTAACATGTAATTCAGATTATGTCATTTATCTCCATCAATGACCCTGTTCCTTATGGCAAATTGGTGAGATAACATGGGATTTCAAAACCAGGATACCATCAGCGGTACACCATAAGTAAAAAAAAAAAGGCTAGATCTCCCAATCCCAAAACAGTATGTGGAAATGGGACAACAGAAAAAGATTTGAGATTCAAAATAATAGATGTTATCTCTCCACCGAGACGGGGCGGTGACATAATTTTCCTTTTAAAGCTTAGGGAATTTGATTTGATTCATAAACTGAATACTCTGAAACCAAAAGGTCTTAATGTGGCGTTCAAATTCTATAGGGATGCTGTTTGCCTTCTCACCTTTCGATCTTTTCCTCTCTTTAGGGATGTAATTTATAGTTTTTCCTGTAAAAACAAGGAATTTTATTGGATTTTTTATTAATTTTCATTTTCTTTTTTTTCAGATCATTGATTTAACACAACTATTTTGAAATCTGTAGAAGAATTTGACTCATCCAGTCATTTTTTATATATTATTTATGTCAAAAATTTTTAATTAATTTTTGTCATGGTTCCTAAATAGTGATGAGCGGACAGAGTGACTTTGGTGTGCTAGCTAAACATGTTCCTGTCCCCGCGGTTGCATGTCTCGCGGCTGTACAGCAGATGCCACATATGCAGGGATTGTCTGTTTGTTAGGCAACCCCTGCATGTGTTGCAACTTTCAAACAGCTGTGGGACATGCAGCCGCGAGGGACTCAAACATATTATTCGAGCATGCTGAAGTCACTCCGTTAGCACCTGAGAATCCTCGGATAACACATTGTACGAGCACATTCGCTCATCAATATACATTAGCAAAGGGTATATAAATGATGGTGCATTTTTTCGTTGTATAAAATCCTGAGGCTCTATTCTCAAATGAATAAGTTTTTTCCTTTTGAGATGGGAATAATATAGGTCACAGTGTGAAAGAAAAGAACACCTGTGAGGGTTAGAGTGGAGAACACTTGATCTGGGAGGCTCTTGGTTCTCACTATTGTTTCCCTCAATATATGGACTGTCTCTACCAGTGGGGAAAGTTCCAGTACTGTGGTGTATATTATTTTCATGGCATATGCTTGAGTGATCTTCCTTTTATCTCCCTGGTGGTTTTGTAATGCACTGGATATGGTGAATGGTCAAATTCAGTGAACATATTAGGAAGCTATACCTTCCTTCATCATGGCCTCTTTAATATATGACTTGTTACTAAAATGCTTATACCATCTTAATAACTGCAGCAGAGTGATTAATTCCACTCCTGAAACAGTTTTTATGTATTTTCTTTCTTTCAAATACTTGCAGCATTGATATAAACAACTTCAAGGCAAGATGCTCTTTTCCAAGACGGTGCCCGCATGCACAAAATGTTTTTTCAGCTTCATGATTTTCTTTTGGCTAAAAGTCTATGACAAGTGTAGTGTTTTTTTTATTCCTTTGACTGTAATTATTATAATGTTTTATATATATATATATATATATATATATATAATTGCAAAACAGAAAATGGGCCAATGCTGAAGTTTAGCCAACCTTGGAGATTTGTCTGCTCAGATAGCTTTGACCAAGGTTTCAGACACTAATAAGCATGTTAGAGTTATGGCTTGTTCAGCATCATAGTTAGGAAAGGGCATGTGTAGCAAAATTCCCAGCTTTCTAGAAACCCAGCCTCTTCTAACCTTGTGCCAAAAATTAACAGGCATGGGTTCTTCTAAGCATCTGCCTAGCACTCCAAAAATGAAAATGGAGATCAGGAGGTTATAAGATGATAGCAATGCCTTTTCAAGTTGCTCTTTCCTCAGTTCTAAATGTAATTACCCTCGCCTACTGTATCCTCACCCATCCCGTTGTAGATTGTGAGCCCTTGTGGGCAGGGTCCTCTCTCATCCTGTACCAGTCGTGACTTGTATTGTTTAAGATTACTGTACTTGTATGTATTATGCATACCCCTCCTCACATGTAAAGTGCCATGGAATAAATGGCGCTATAATAAATAATAATAATAATTAAGAAATGGCAGTTAACATGAACAGTGGAGGTCAAGATAAGGTCTGGAAGGCCAAGCAAAATTTCAGTGAGAGCTGCTTGTATAATTGCTATAGAAGCAAATCAGAAACCCCTCTTGACTGCAAAAGACTTTCAGAAAGATTAAGCAGACCCTGGAGTTGTGATACATTGTTCTACAGGGTGGGCCATTTATATGGATACACCTAAATAAAATGGGAATGGCTGGTGAAATCAACTTCCTGTTTGTGGCACATTAGTATATGGGAGGGGAAAAACTTTTCAAGATGGGTGGTGACTAGAGTTGAGCGAAACGGGTTGAAAAAATTCAAAAGTCGCCGACTTTTGGCAAAGTCGGGTTTCATGAAACGAAACCCGACCCTAGGATGAGGTCGGCCACGAGGTCGGCGACTTACGCGCCAAAGTCGCGTTTCAAAAGTTTGTTTTGCGCTCTTTTTCAGCCAATCAGGATCCACGGACACTGTGGGCAACGTGATGACATAGGCACGGGTCACCACCATCTTTCAGAAGGGCATGCAAGTGATTGGCTTGCTTTGGTGGGCGTCACAGGGGGTATAAAAGGGCGTGCACGCCGACCGCCATCTTACTTCTGCCGATCTTAGTATAGGGAGAGGTTGCTGCTGATTCTGTAGGGAGAGCGTTAGGCAGGGAAGAAGACAAAAAAACTGCTTCTGCTGCTAGCGATTTGGCCTGCACAACACACAAGTCACTGTGTGTGCAGTGCAAGGGGAGGCTATATTGTGGTGTATCAGTGGTGTTGGTTGTTGGGCTGCCTTTTAAGGCTTCCTGACACGCTGGCATTGCTGTTTACCCACTGCTCCGCAAACTGCTTTTTTAAAAGCAATCCAATCTCCCTTATCCTCTCGTCACTTTGGTCACAGGCAGCTGTGCCATCGAGCGTGTCACATAGCGCTCAGATATCAGTGGGCCGCACACAATCCACAAGTGTCCAGTGTCCAAAAGTGTACGCAGAGATTCAAAATCTCCATTATCCTCTCGTCACTTTGGTCACAGGCAGCTGTGCCATCGAGCGTGTCACATAGCGCTCAGATATCAGTGGGCCGCACACAATCCGCAAGTGTCCAGTGTCCAAAAGTGTACGCAGAGATTCAAAATCTCCATTATCCTCTCGTCACTTTGGTCACAGGCAGCTGTGCCATCGAGCGTGTCACATAGCGCTCAGATATCAGTGGGCCGCACACAATCCACAAGTGTCCAGTGTCCAAAAGTGTACGCAGAGATTCAAAATCTCCATTATCCTCTCGTCACTTTGGTCACAGGCAGCTGTGCCATCGAGCGTGTCACATAGCGCTCAGATATCAGTGGGCCGCACACAATCCACAAGTGTCCACTGTCCACAAGTGTACGCAGAGATTCAAAATCTCCATTATCCTCTCGTCACTTTGGTCACAGGCAGCTGTGCCATCGAGCGTGTCACATACCGCTCAGATATCAGTGGGCCGCACACAATCCACAAGTGTCCACTGTCCAAAAGTGTACGCAGAGATTCAAAATCTCCATTATCCTCTCGTCACTTTGGTCACAGGCAGCTGTGCCATCGAGCGTGTCACATAGCGCTCAGATATCAGTGGGCCGCACACAATCCACAAGTGTCCACTGTCCACAAGTGTACGCAGAGATTCAAAATCTCCATTATCCTCTCGTCACTTTGGTCACAGGCAGCTGTGCCATCGAGCGTGTCACATAGCGCTCAGATATCAGTGGGCCGCACACAATCCACAAGTGTCCAGTGTCCAAAAGTGTACGCAGAGATTCAAAATCTCCATTATCCTCTCGTCACTTTGGTCACAGGCAGCTGTGCCATCGAGCGTGTCACATAGCGCTCAGATATCAGTGGGCCGCACACAATCCACAAGTGTCCAGTGTCCAAAAGTGTACGCAGAGATTCAAAATCTCCATTATCCTCTCGTCACTTTGGTCACAGGCAGCTGTGCCATCGAGCGTGTCACATAGCGCTCAGATATCAGTGGGCCGCACACAATCCACAAGTGTCCAGTGTCCAAAAGTGTACGCAGAGATTCAAAATCTCCATTATCCTCTCGTCACTTTGGTCACAGGCAGCTGTGCCATCGAGCGTGTCACATAGCGCTCAGATATCAGTGGGCCGCACACAATCCACAAGTGTCCAGTGTCCAAAAGTGTACGCAGAGATTCAAAATCTCCATTATCCTCTCGTCACTTTGGTCACAGGCAGCTGTGCCATCGAGCGTGTCACATAGCGCTCAGATATCAGTGGGCCGCACACAATCCACAAGTGTCCAGTGTCCAAAAGTGTACGCAGAGATTCAAAATCTCCATTATCCTCTCGTCACTTTGGTCACAGGCAGCTGTGCCATCGAGCGTGTCACATAGCGCTCAGATATCAGTGGGCCGCACACAATCCACAAGTGTCCAGTGTCCAAAAGTGTACGCAGAGATTCAAAATCTCCATTATCCTCTCGTCACTTTGGTCACAGGCAGCTGTGCCATCGAGCGTGTCACATAGTGCTCAGATATCAGTGGGCCGCACACAATCCACAAGTGTCCAGTGTCCACAAGTGTACGCAGAGATTCAAAATCTCCATTATCCTCTCGTCACTTTGGTCACAGGCAGCTGTGCCATCGAGCGTGTCACATAGCGCTCAGATATCAGTGGGCCGCACACAATCCACAAGTGTCCAGTGTCCAAAAGTGTACGCAGAGATTCAAAATCTCCATTATCCTCTCGTCACTTTGGTCACAGGCAGCTGTGCCATCGAGCGTGTCACATAGCGCTCAGATATCAGTGAGCTGCACACAATCCACAAGTGTCCAGTGTCCAAAAGTGTACGCAGAGATTCAAAATCTCCATTATACTCTCGTCACTTTGGTCACAGGCAGCTGTGCCATCGAGCGTGTCACATAGCGCTCAGATATCAGTGGGCCGCACACAATCCACAAGTGTCCACTGTCCACAAGTGTACGCAGAGATTCAAAATCTCCATTATCCTCTCGTCACTTTGGTCACAGGCAGCTGTGCCATCGAGCGTGTCACATAGCGCTCAGATATCAGTGGGCCGCACACAATCCACAAGTGTCCAGTGTCCAAAAGTGTACGCAGAGATTCAAAATCTCCATTATCCTCTCGTCACTTTGGTCACAGGCAGCTGTGCCATCGAGCGTGTCACATAGCGCTCAGATATCAGTGGGCCGCACACAATCCACAAGTGTCCACTGTCCAAAAGTGTACGCAGAGATTCAAAATCTCCATTATCCTCTCGTCACTTTGGTCACAGGCAGCTGTGCCATCGAGCGTGTCACATAGCGCTCAGATATCAGTGAGCTGCACACAATCCACAAGTGTCCAGTGTCCAAAAGTGTACGCAGAGATTCAAAATCTCCATTATCCTCTCGTCACTTTGGTCACAG
Source organism: Dendrobates tinctorius (assembly GCF_039654945.1). Lineage (NCBI taxonomy): Eukaryota > Metazoa > Chordata > Amphibia > Anura > Dendrobatidae > Dendrobates > Dendrobates tinctorius. The sequence continues at coordinate 2,071,527 of NW_027361948.1, read as the reverse complement.
GCAGCTGTGCCATCGAGCGTGTCACATAGCGCTCAGATATCAGTGGGCCGCACACAATCCACAAGTGTCCACTGTCCACAAGTGTACGCAGAGATTCAAAATCTCCATTATCCTCTCGTCACTTTGGTCACAGGCAGCTGTGCCATCGAGCGTGTCACATAGCGCTCAGATATCAGTGGGCCGCACACAATCCACAAGTGTCCAGTGTCCAAAAGTGTACGCAGAGATTCAAAATCTCCATTATCCTCTCGTCACTTTGGTCACAGGCAGCTGTGCCATCGAGCGTGTCACATAGCGCTCAGATATCAGTGGGCCGCACACAATCCACAAGTGTCCACTGTCCACAAGTGTACGCAGAGATTCAAAATCTCCATTATCCTCTCGTCACTTTGGTCACAGGCAGCTGTGCCATCAAGCGTGTCACATACCGCTCAGATATCAGTGGGCCGCACACAATCCACAAGTGTCCAGTGTCCAAAAGTGTACGCAGAGATTCAAAATCTCCATTATCCTCTCGTCACTTTGGTCACAGGCAGCTGTGCCATCGAGCGTGTCACATAGCGCTCAGATATCAGTGGGCCGCACACAATCCGCAAGTGTCCAGTGTCCAAAAGTGTACGCAGAGATTCAAAATCTCCATTATCCTCTCGTCACTTTGGTCACAGGCAGCTGTGCCATCGAGCGTGTCACATAGCGCTCAGATATCAGTGGGCCGCACACAATCCACAAGTGTCCACTGTCCAAAAGTGTACGCAGAGATTCAAAATCTCCATTATCCTCTCGTCACTTTGGTCACAGGCAGCTGTGCCATCGAGCGTGTCACATAGCGCTCAGATATCAGTGGGCCGCACACAATCCACAAGTATCCACTGTCCAAAAGTGTACGCAGAGATTCAAAATCTCCATTATCCTCTCGTCACTTTGGTCACAGGCAGCTGTGCCATCGAGCGTGTCACATAGCGCTCAGATATCAGTGGGCCGCACACAATCCACAAGTGTCCACTGTCCACAAGTGTACGCAGAGATTCAAAATCTCCATTATCCTCTCGTCACTTTGGTCACAGGCAGCTGTGCCATCGAGCGTGTCACATAGCGCTCAGATATCAGTGGGCCGCACACAATCCACAAGTGTCCACTGTCCACAAGTGTACGCAGAGATTCAAAATCTCCATTATCCTCTCGTCACTTTGGTCACAGGCAGCTGTGCCATCGAGCGTGTCACATAGCGCTCAGATATCAGTGGGCCTCACACAATCCACAAGTGTCCACTGTCCACAAGTGTGTGCAGAAATTCTAAAACTCCCCTGTCCTATAGACACCTTGTACCTTGTTTTACATTACTATATAGTTTGTTGGATTTTGTCTACATTTCTACCAAAAATGAGGAAGGCTGGTGGAAGAGGCCGTGGAATTGTGCGGGGGTTGGCAGCTGGTAATGATGGTGTTGGTGGTGGATCTGATGGTAGTGGCAAGAGCAAAATAGGACCGAATGCAGGAGGTGCTGACCCTGCATCATCGTCTGGCTACATAATGCCTCGATCGCTTAGTTTTCTAGGAGTTGGCAAACCGCTTTTAAAGGCAGAGCATCAGGAAAAAGTTTTGTCTTACATTGCTGACTCAGCCTCCAGCTCTATCGCCTCCTCTTCTTCAGTTGTAAAAAGTAAAAGCACTGAGTCGTCATTGGAGGCTCATGTTCATGAACCACACCTTTCCTTGTGTCCTTCACCCCAACCAAGATTGAAGGATGACGCAGGCCATACTACTGATTACTCCATGGAGCTGTTTTCACATACCATGCCTGGATTATCAAGTGAAATGGTGAATTACCCAGGCCAAGATGAATCTGACATGGAGTGCACTGATGCACAGCCGCTGATGGATGATTCTGCTGGTACATTCACTCAGAGCACTACATTGTCCTCGCAGTGTACAGAGCCAGATTTTGACCCTGATGAGACTCAGGTGCCCCTTCCCGCACACTATACCACCATACACGGTGACACAGAGAAAGGTGCACATGACATAGAAGAGGAGGTGATGGATGACCCAGTTGTTGACCCAGATTGGCATCCATTGGGGGAAGAGGGTGCTGCTTCCAATAGCTCAGATGAGGAGCATCCACAGCAGACATCGACATCGCAACAGCTGTTATCTGGCAGGCCCGGAGCACTCCAAAGACAGGTTCCAAACATCAAAAGAGTTGCTGGACAGCTTGTCCAGAGGGTCAAAAGATCACAGCGTGCTAGGCCGCAAAATGTCTGCCAAAGTAGGAAGAGTGCAGTGTGGCAGTTTTTTGAACAAAATCCTCATGATCAGGCCAAGGTTATCTGTAAGAAGTGCGCAAAGACCTTTAGCCGAGGGAAAAATCTGAAAAATTTGAATACCAGTTGCATGCTTAGACATTTAACCAGCATGCACTTGCCAAGCGTGGACACAACACCAAACCTCAAGTGCCACATGTGCAACTGATCACAACGAAGGTAGTCAGCAACGCTACATTGTTTCCCCCACTGTAAGCCCACCGGTTAGCACAGCAGCAAATGTTGAGGTGTCGTTGCAAGGCCACAGCAGTCAGGGAATCCCACTGTTATATCAACGAAAGACTGATTCTAGGCCATCAGAAAGAACACCAACTCCATCACCATCATCAACCCTCTCTCAGTCCGCCCTGTCCACCGCTACTTCCACCATATGCAGCTCTCAAGTCCAGCTCACCCTCCCAGACACTATGAGTAGGTCAAGAAAGTACTCAGTCTCTCATCCGTGTACACTGGGTTTGAACGCCCACATTGCCAAACTAATCTCGTTTGAGATGATGCCCTTTCGGTTGGTGGAAAGCACAGCTTTCCGCGAACTCATGGCCTATGCAGTACCACGCTATGACCTACCCAGTCGCCACTTCTTCTCTCGCAAAGCCATCCCAGCCCTCCACCATCATGTGAAAGACCGCATTGTCCATGCACTCAAGCAGTCAGTGAGCGGAAAGGTGCACCTCACAACTGATGCACGGTCCAGTCGGCATGGCCAGGGCCGTTACGTGTCCATCACTGCGCACTGGGTTAATGTGGTGGATGCAGGGTCCACAGGGGACAGCGGTGGTGGGACAGTGCTGCCTAGCCCACGGTATAGGAAACAGTTGGCTGTAGGCGTTCGACCCTCCTCCTCCTCCTCCAGAAGCGAAAGCTCGTCCACAGAGCGCAGTCGTACGAGCACTCCATCTGCAGCTGCCACTGTTGCACACGATGTGTCCCCCTATCGAGCAGCTAGTGGAAAGCGTCAGCAGGCTGTGTTGCAGATGATGTGTTTGGGCGACAGACACACCGCCGAGGTGCTGGCCGAGTACTTGAAGCGACAAACTGAGTCATGGCTGGGCAGTGTACATCTTGAGGCAGGCAAGGTAGTTAGTGATAACGGCCGTAATTTTGTGGCAGCCATAGCCCTTTCAAAACTCAGCCACATACCTTGCTTGGCTCACACCTTGAACCTGGTGGTGCAGTGCTTCCTCAAAAATTATCCGGAGTTAACAGCCCTGCTCCAGAAGGTGCGAAGACTGTGCGCGCACATCCGCCGGTCGCCTGTACACTCCGTTCGTATGCAGAAGCTGCAGCGATTGCTCCACCTTCCCAACCACCGCCTCATTATCGACATTGCAACAAGGTGGAACTCCACCCTGCACATGGTGGAGCGGCTATGCGAGCAGAGGCAGGCCATAATGCATTTGTGGGAGGATACACGGCCAGGCACTTTGAGAGCAGACATGGAGTTGACAGGTGTGCAGTGGTCGAAGCTGAAAGACCTTTGTAAAGTCCTTCAGTGTTTTGAGGAATGCACACGGCTGGTAAGCGCAGACGACGCCATCCTAAGCATGAGCATCCCACTTATGCGTCTGCTCATGCAAACTTTGACGCACCTTAAGGATCAGGCATCTGCAGCCAATGTTGATGAGGAGGAAGAGGAGGAGGGAATCCTTGATGACATTCAGCCATTGTCTGCTCAGGGACCTCTCCTGGACGAGGTGGAGGAAGAAGAGGAGGAGGAGGATGATGATGGGGATGATTACTTAGGGGAGGAGGATGCATCTCGTGGGGCAAGTGAAAATGTTGGCGTGGCAAGGTCTGGTACAGGGTTTGTGCGTGACTGGAGGGATGTGGATTTGCCAGAAAGTGCTCCTCCAACCAGCACTCGCAGTGCATCATTGACACCGGGAACATTGGCCCACATGTCAGATTATGCCTTGCGGATCCTAAAAAGGGACCCCCGCATTGCCAAAATGATGAACGATGACGACTACTGGTTGGCCAGCATCCTGGATCCACGCTATAAAGGCAAATTACAAAACATCATGCCACAGGAGAACCTTGACCTAATATTGGCTAATAAACAAGCAACTCTGGTAAATCGGTTGCTTGAGGCATTCCCAGCACACAGCAGCGGTGATGGTTCTCACACGAGCCGTACGGGCCGGGGGCAGCTTGGCAGAGGTGTTCGTGGTGCACACAGCAGAAGTGGCGTTGGAGACAGGGGTTTCTTGACAATGTTGTGGACTGATTTTTCAAATACCGCTCACACAACTGGTAATACTGCATCGATGGAAAGTGACAGGAGACAGCAGTTGTCAACTATGGTTACAAACTACTTTTCCTCCCATATCGATGTTCTCCCACACAGGTCATTCCCCTTTGACTATTGGGCCGCTAAACTGGACACCTGGCCTGAATTGGCCCAATATGCCTTACAGGAGCTCGCTTGCCCAGCTGCAAGTGTGCTATCGGAAAGAGTCTTCAGTGCAGCTGGATTAATCCTGACAGAAAAAAGGACCCGTCTGTCAACCCAAAATGTGGATGATCTAACCTTCATTAAAATGAACCACGCATGGGTTTCCAAGGATTTTGTCCCACCTTCCCCTGATGACTCATAGGGTGACAGAAAAATGGCTTGCTTTGGTCCACCTCTTCCTGGTACTTCACCTATTTCGCCTTTTGCATCAGCTGAATGTCCAACATCAACATATGCCACTTTCTAAAACTCCCTAACTGTGCTGCCTCCCCCCCATGGCCGGGGTCACCACCTACCGCACGACACCGTGCGAGTGCCGTTGCCCTGGACAGGTGGGTAGGCCGACTCTTGGGCGCGGGCACTGGCACAGGGTCCCTCATAGTGCAATCAAGTGTCTCTGACGGTGGTGGTGCACACCCGCCGTCAGACACACCGCTGTACTATGAGGGGCCCAGTGCCAGTACCAATGCCCACGAGTGGGCCCCCCTTGCTTGGGCAGGGCCCCAGCATTTGCAATCTTTACCTCTCCCTGCTCCTCCGCTGTGTAATCTGGGCCGTCAAATCCATACTGTGCCTGACACCGTCTGAGCCTGCCTTCTGAGACATATATTTTGAATGTGTACGCTATCCATACATGTTATCCAGGGATACGGTACCCTTTCTAACCTTTGTGCAATGACGTGCAATCCATACTGGGCCTAACACCGTCTGAGCCTGCCTCATGCTGTATAGACATATATTTTGAATGTGTACGCTATCCATACATGTTATCCGGGGATACGGTACCCCTTCTAACCTTTGTGCAATGACGTGCAATCCATACTGGGCCTAACACCGTCTGAGCCTGCCTCATGCTGTATAGACATATATTTTGAATGTGTACGCTATCCATACATGTTATCCGGGGATACGGTACCCCTTCTAACCTTTGTGCAATGACGTGCAATCCATACTGGGCCTAACACCGTCTGAGCCTGCCTCATGCTGTATAGACATATATTTTGAATGTGTACGCTATCCATACATGTTATCCGGGGATACGGTACCCCTTCTAACCTTTGTGCAATGACGTGCAATCCATACTGGGCCTAACACCATCTGAGCCTGCCTCATGCTGTATAGACATATATTTTGAATGTGTACGCTATCCATACATGTTATCCGGGGATACGGTACCCTTTCTAACCTTTGTGCAATGACGTGCAATCCATACTGGGCCTAACACCGTCTGAGCCTGCCTCATGCTGTATAGACATATATTTTGAATGTCTACGCTATCCATACATGTTATCCGGGGATACGGTACCCTTTCTAACCTTTGTGCAATGACGTGCAATCCATACTGGGCCTAACACCGTCTGAGCCTGCCTCATGCTGTATAGACATATATTTTGAATGTGTACGCTATCCATACATGTTATCCGGGGATACGGTACCCCTTCTAACCTTTGTGCAATGACGTGCAATCCATACTGGGCCTAACACCGTCTGAGCCTGCCTCATGCTGTATAGACATATATTTTGAATGTGTACGCTATCCATACATGTTATCCGGGGATACGGTACCCTTTCTAACCTTTGTGCAATGACGTGCAATCCATACTGGGCCTAACACCGTCTGAGCCTGCCTCATGCTGTATAGACATATATTTTGAATGTGTACGCTATCCATACATGTTATCCGGGGATACGGTACCCCTTCTAACCTTTGTGCAATGACGTGCAATCCATACTGGGCCTAACACCGTCTGAGCCTGCCTCATGCTGTGTAGACATATATTTTGAATGTGTACGCTATCCATACATGTTATCCAGGGATACGGTACCCTTTCTAACCTTTGTGCAATCACGTGCAATCCATACTGGGCGTGAGAACGGCTGGCGAGCTGTTAAACAAGCTACAGCACCTGTCCAGACAAGTACAGGGATTCCCTAGCGAGGAGACTTATTTGATTGTTTTCTATGTTGGGACAGCAATTTTTGGGGAGCACTATACTCTGGAGAATGATAGATGGGGCCCACCATACACTGGAACATTCCAAAGGTGGACATCAGACACTGGAGCAGCATTTACAGGGCCCATTATACACTAGAGCATTAGAAATGGGGCCCATTATGTTTGGAGCATTATTTGGGCCCATAAGACAGTGGAGCTTCATCCATGGGGACCAACATATACTGTAGCATTATGTGGAGCTCATCATATACTGTTTCAAACATTATATGGGACCAATGATTTTGTATGGAGAAATAGATGGGCCTCGTCATGAGATGTAAAAAGTGAGGTATTTTTCATTGTACTATACCGCTATTTCTCTGCCGTATCGGAGCATGATGAGTTGTGGTATGTGTTAAAGGGGCGCTCTTTCGCCCAGGGCACATGAAAACCTGCAGCCAGCCCTCCCCCCCACAAATTTAGCCAAATAACCCCCATTTTTCAGTGCGTAACTTGTATTATGAAGTTAATTAAGGTTGACAAGATTAAGTAAGAAGAATTGATGCTTTTGGCATTCAAATGGGCACTGTAGGTGTGTTTCCTGTCCTCCTCTCACTGCCGACTTTTATTCCCCATTGACTTACATTGGGTTTCGTGTTTCGGGATGACCCCGACTTTTCCCTATAATCGGACGATCTTGCTCGTCCCGACTTTTGGAAAAGTCGGGTTTCACGAAACGAAACGCGACCCTAAAAAACCAAAAGTCGCTCAACTCTAGTGGTGACCATGGTGGCCATTTTGAAGTTGGTCATTTTGGATCCAATTTTATTTTTTTCAATGGGAAGAGGGTCATGTGACACATCAAACTTATTGAGAACTTTGTTTTTCTTAACCATTCAGAGGTGACTGGTGTGTTTTGGATCATTGTCCTGCTGCATAACCCAAGTGCGCTTCAGTTTGAGATCACAAACAGATCAATGTCCTGTAGGATTCTTTGGTAGACAGCAAAATTCATGGTTCCATTTAACCACAGCATGTCTTCCAGGTCCTGAAGCAGCAAAACAGCCTCAGACCATCACACTACCCCCACCATATTTTACTTTTGGTATGATGTTCCTTTTCTGAAATGCTGTTTTACTTCTACGCCAGATGTACTGAGACATACATCTTCCAAAATGTTCATCTTTGGCTCTTTAGTCCAAAAAGTATTCTCACAAAAGTCTTGGGGATCATCAAGATGTGTTCTGGCAAAACTGAGACAAACCTTTATATTCTTATTGCGCAGCAGTGGCTTCCATCTTGGAACTCTGACATGCAGGTCATTTTTGCCTAGTCTCTTTCTTATGATGGAGTCATGAACACTGACCTTAACTGAGGCATGTGAGGCCTGCAGTTCTTTGGATGTTTTTGTGAGGTCTTTTGTGACCTCTTGGATGAGTCATCACTTATATCTTGGGGTAATTTTGGCTGGCTGGCCACTCCTGGAAAAGTTCACCACTGTTCCATGTTTTTATCTTTTGTGGATCATGGCTCTCACTGTGGTTTGCTGGAGTCCCAAAGCTTTATAACCTTTTCCAGGTTAATAGATCTCAATTACTTTGTTTCTAATTTGTTCCAGAATTTCTTTGGATCATGGCATGATGTGTAGCTTTTGAGGATCTTTTGATCTGCTTCACTTTGTCAGGCAGGTCTTATTTAAGTGATTTCTTGATTTAGAACAATTGTGGCAGTAATCAGGCCCGAGTGTGGCTAAGGAATTTGAGCTCAGTTTTCCAAAAGATGTGATAAACCACAGTTTATGTTATGAGGGGAAGGGAGGGGGGGCAATCACTTTTTAACACAGGGCCCTGTAGGTTTGGATCAATCATGTGTTTACTTGTGTTATCTTTGTCTAATATTTAAATTTGTTTGGTCATCCAAAACATTTAATTGTGACAAACATGCAAAAGAATAGGAAACCAGGAAGGGGGCAAACACTTTTTCACACCACTGTATAAAAAAAACATCACATTTAAGGCATATTTTTCTAAACTAAAGAAGCCCAACTTCTCTACTCATTCATTATAAGATAGATCTTCTTTCCCATTTAGTAATCTAGTTTCCTGCCTTTGAACTCACTCTAGTTTTCCAATTTCCTTTTTAAAATGTGGAGCCGAAAATTAGATCCTATCTTCTAAATGTGGCCTTAAAAGTGTTATCACAAGATTTTCTCTCTCTTTTAAAAATATCTTAAAATTATGTTTTCTTTTGCAGCTGCCGCTCGATATTTGGCACTGCTGTTTAGCTTACTTGTAATCACAATAAACAAGTCCTTCTCCTGTTCAATAATCTTAATGTATATTCAGAATGAGACCTGCAGTCATGGACGAAAGTATTGGCACCCTTGAAATTGTTCCAGAAAATGAAGTATCTCTCAGAAAACTATTGCAATTACACATATTTTGTTTATACACATGTTTATTTCCTTTGGGTGTATTAGAACAACACAAAAAAATCCCCAGAAAAATCGCAAATTGCACATAATGTCATACAAAACCCCCAAAATAAGCCAGAGAAACAACTTTGTTTCAAGCACATGATGCTCATTCAAAGTCACATATAGCAAGTAACATGTGGAGAGAAGCTGATTCAGTCTTTGCATTATGTGTTTGAGATTGCCACATTAAGCATGGAGAAAAGAAAGAGAAGAAAAAAAGCATTTCTTTACAATTATCAAGATTATCTTCATCTGCCATGTGTTTGTCCATGAAGACATTTTTCCTACATCTTTGTTTTCCAACATTATCCAGTCTTTCTCAACTTTATTATCCAACAGGCCATTCTCGCGTGATCAGCGATAACCAGCGGGGGAGCCGGTCGGAGGTAAGTATCACACATAGCGATATCGCTAGCAATATCGCTGCTGCGTCACAAAACCAGTGACGTTATAGCGATATTGCTAGCGGTATTGCTTAGTGTGACAGGCCCTTAACACTGTTCCTTGTTGTATTCCACTTCTGAATTTAGCACATTTAGAGAAGTTTTATTACTCTGAATCCTACAAACCTATTTGCAGTGAAAGTGGGATGGGACCATATTATCAGTTGATAGGCAAGGAAGGAGACATTGTCCCATTCGTAAACCTGCTGATAGCAGCTCAGAAGGACACTATATTAAAAACTGGTTGAAAATTTAATTATACAAATACTGTATAATATTAACAAAGTAAATAAGTTTTGGAAAATAATTTGAGATGCCAAATTAAAGTCAGCTCTGTAAGAAAGATAAGATAACCCCTACTCATACACCAAACATGGCCCTGATAAAACAAAAAAAGTTATACTCGCCTCCCGTTCCAATCGCATGATGTTGGCACTAGTTCTCTTCTGGGCTTCAGTGCAATTGTTATGACACGTGACCCCGTCGCTTTATAAGTGTTGGCGTCACTGTCCTCTTGCGTCCTTTTTGGACATATTTAACATGAAAAGGAAGAAAGAGATCAGCTGCAGCCAGGACTTCCTCTTCATGTTCAATATGTCAGAAGGTGGGGACAGTGACGTCAACGCTGATTGGACACCGTGATCACGCATCACAGCAACCGCATGGGAGTCCCGGGGAGAGCGAGTGCTGACAGTGCTGGAATTGCACTGGCATGGGAGGTGAGTATAAGCTTTTTTATTTTATCAGGGTCCATTGTGGGGTATTTGAAGGAGTTGTCTGAGTAGTGGACAATTTCTTTAAGGTTAAGAAAATATTTTTCTGAGACAGCGTTCAGCGTTTACTGATGTTTTAATTACTATTAGCAAAGAGAATGCCATATAGTCTCAAATGCAATTTCTGTGTTAGAAAAGACTACTGGGCAAAAAGTCTGATTGTTAGAAGTGCTTGATAGTTTGTGTACCATGTATGGTCTGGGTAGGAAGGAATTTGGGAGACTGACAGATTGAGCTAATTCAGACCTGGGCAAAGTACAGCCTGCTGGCCACATCCAGCCCTCTGGCTGTTACAGTCTAGCCCACAGACCCAGGAAGCTGAAGGGCTGGAACAATGGCCCACTCCTGCCTGCAATCTATCTGCCACCGCTTGCTGTTACCGCTCTCTGTATCCTTGGTATGCAGACAGTGGTGAATTCATCCAAGGAGGACAGCTCCATCTTCCACCAATCAGCATGTGAAACAGCAAACCCAATGAGGTCATTTCACCATGTCAGTTGTGCACTGTGGAGAATCAGTGCATCGGAAACAGCACAGAGTGCTGGGGGAACGGGAGCGAGTTTATTATGTGTTTTATTTCATGTGTGTGGAATATTTGTATGTATATAAGAGCTATATGAGGCTCATACTGTATATAGTGGGGCTGTGTGAGGGCTCATGCTATATGCAAGAGTCTATGTGGGGCACATGCTGTATGTAAGAGGTTTGTGGGACTCATAAAGTATATAAGAGGTTATATGAGACTCACACGGTATATATTGTAGCTATGTTATGCTAATGCCTCCGGGCACTCTGGTTTCCTCCCACACTCCAAAGACATACTGATAGGGAATTTAGATTGTGAGCCCCATCGGGGACAGTGATGAAAATGTGTGCAAACTGTAAAGCGCTGCGGAATATGTTAGCGCTATATAAAAATAAAGATTATTATTAAATAAAGATTATTATTAATGCTGCATAAAGGAGTCTTTATGAGGACTCATTCTGTATATAGGAGGCTATGTGGATACTCATACTGTATACAGGAGTCTATGTGGTGCTCACACTATATATAGGAGGCTATGTGGAGGTTCATACTGTGTATAGGAGGTTATGTGGGGGATCATATTGTAGACAGGGGGATATGTGGAGCCTCATATTGTATATAGAGGGCTGTGTGTGGGCTCTTACGGACTATACGGGGCTGTGTGTGGTATCAAACGGAATATAGGGGGCTATGTGTGGGCTCATACGGTATTTAGGGGGATGTCACCATACTTAATTCTGCTCAATATTATGCAATTAATATTAATATAAAATAATAATCATTAACATGTTATTATGAATAATGAGCAAAATTAATTTTAGCCTTTTCATTCAGCCCTCCACAACAGACATGGTCTCTCATATGGCCCCTTGAGAAAATTAAATGCCCACATGTAATCTAAACTAATCTATATAATTAACTGTTTATTTTCTTAACATTTGTTCACATCTTCAAATACAGTAATTTACCATTTTCCTTTTAATGGCAGAAATTCTGAGTGTATCTGAATCTTCAGATCTCCAAGGTCAATAGTAATTTCTTAGAATTCCTTTTTAAACATATTCAGGAAAACTACTCTATTTGAAATCTGATTATAGTTTTTGCATTAGACACCTACAGAACCCTGCCATTATTAAATTGACTAATGTAACATCATGGGCAAATGAGAAATCCAACTGTATAAATGACACAGTCTTTTACGTTAAAACTCCAGCAAATAAGTATTCCTAAGAAATAAAATGAGTATGTTTTAAATGAGAATCGACAAGCCTGATAGGTAGAACATCTGGATCTGTGAGATTAAGGCCACCAACTGTCTGCAATAACAAGAGAAGAAAAAATCTTAACAGTTAGCATTGTTCTCTCTCCTTCACACTTTAATGGTAGTACAAATATCTGTAATTAGATAAATTAACTCCTCTAAATTGCTATTAGATTGACCCAAGAAATATGATTTAAATAGAAGCACAGTAAATGTACTATATCTTCTTTATTTTATCTTTTTGTGGATATCTGAAAAGTTATGTTTCTAATTAACTAATGCTCTGAAAAAATGTGTAATGATTGCCATAGACAATGCTCTGTCTTCTTATTGACTTTATTTGCTGTGTAGCATTCACTCTGAGGACCATCATAATCTCTACTTGTTATATGATCATTTTAAAGACGTTTTCTCCAATCACTGAACAGTGCAGTCTGGTGCATGCGTCAATTGTATAGAGAGCCAATTATCCTACAAATATATTTTTTGATTGTGAGATGTTAATACATGTTTAACCCCACAGATAAGGGATGCACAGCATTTCTGCACAGGGGGTGCACAAGTAAAATTTTATCCCGTAATGAAGTAATATATTGTAGAAAGCTTGGCCATCCTTTTGTTTGTTGCAGTCTTAGTATTTTATTATGAAAGTAATCCTCAAGAAATCATAGCGCTGACTGCACCAGAGACAATCCGTACCGGCCTGAGCACTGCCTTACTATCATTTAATTCTTCTGCCTTTTAATTGCAATCCATTTCTGATAAAAGTTTGATTGTACAGAGACTGAGCCTCACATGAATTCTTGTGGATTTCTTTCATAATAAAATAATGAGACTGGATCAATTGAAAGGCATGCTAACTTTTCTATCTACTATATATTTAACCTTGTTCTGACCACCATTGCTCAGGGCCATTTTTTTTACAGCTCTGAAGAATAAGTAAATTGTGCCCTTTGACAGGGGAAAATGCAACAGATGTGAGTGGTATGCTAAAGGTGGCATCCTGATACATTAGCCAGCCAGTTTTATCACTGACCATGGCCATTCTCCTAGATCAGGCCTGGGCAAAGTTCAGCTTCTAGGCCACATCTTGTCCTCTGGCTGCTCCAGTATAGCCTGGGGACCAAGACAGCTTAACGGTAGAAAATACTGACCCTTAGGCCACACCATGCCCGGCGTCCCTACTTCACCTCTATCTACATCCTCAGGATGCAAATTGCAATGATAGAAGAAGGGGCAAGCTGCTCCCTCCTCCATCATTCAGTGCGTGTGGCTCCGACAGCAGACATCACATCTGCAGTGAGGAGCAAAGACTGGAGCAGTGCCCTGGGGGAAAAGGGAGAGAGGTGAGTAAGTATTTATTTTTGTTATATTTATGGCTATGTGGAGGCTCATACTCTATATAGGTGGTGCAGCTATGTGGGGGTTCACACTATATATAGGGGGACTGTTTGTGGCTCATATTTTACTTAGGGGGCTGTGTTTGGGACCATTCTCTATATAGGGAGCTGTGTGTCAGTTCATTCTCTATATAGGGGAACTGTGTGTGGGCTCATACTGTATATAGGGAGGCTGTCAGCATACTTAATTCTACTCAACATTAAGTGATACAATTCATATTAATACAGAAAAATAATTATTACTAATATGCTAAGGTTAATATTGAGCAGAATGAATTTCACACTATTAGTTTGACCCTCCACAACTGTTACGGTCTCTCATGTTGCCCTTAAGGAAAATTAATTGCCCACCTCTTCCCTTGATGATTAACACAGGAAGAGAGCTCTCTCTTCAACCTTCTCAGGACCCTGCTAACCCAGTTGTCAATAAAAGAAACGCACACTAATATACATTTTTGAAAAATGCACTCCCCAATCCTTATCCTGGTTCACCAATTTATTAAAAACAAAACAGCCCAAGCAGATCCACTGCAGTCCACCAAAGCTGACATAGTCCACTAAATTTGATGTAGTCCACAAACAAATATCTGAAAATCATATAAAGAAAACAAAAAACAAGAACATGTCCTTCATTCACCAACTAAAAGAAATGGGAACATGTTTTGTAATAAATTGGTGAACAAGGGACATTATCATGTTTTTTTGCTCTCTTTTTATGCTTTTCAGGTAAGCATTTGCGGACTATGTCAGATTTGGAAGACTACAGTGGATTGCCTGGACTACGGTGGACTTGCATGGCTTTTAATTAATTGGTGAACCAGGTTGAATGTTGGGAAATGGTTTTTCAAATAAAGTATTTTTCTTATGTGTGTTTTTATTTTTGATTACTGGGTTAGTAATGGGGTGTCAGATAGAAACCTCTCCATTACTAACACCATTGCTCGATGTCAGCTGTGTTTTTTGACAAATCAAAGCTGGCAGCAACCTCAGCTACCATTACCTTGATTTCCACCGCACCAGGGTAATCGGGAAGAGCGAGGCAAAGCACCAGAATTGGCACATCTAATGTAATGTGCCACTTCTGGGGTGGCTGAGGGCAAGTATTTTAAAGCTGGGAAGGGCCCAGTATCCATTGACCATCCCAACCTGAAAATATCAGCTCACAGCTGTCTGCTTTACCTTCGCTGGTTAAAAAAATAGGTTGGACAGGTTTTTTAAAATTATTTTTGTTGGCCACAGATTATTCAGGATACTCTCCAAGCGTGTGACAACAGAGCTTCTTTATTCAGGAACAATCAGGAACAATATGCTTAATAGATCAGGAATAAATCATTTGTGTGTCTCTTTCTGTGAGCATCTACAGCAGGCTGCTTCTCTCATGCACAGATAGAGGAAATACAGTCACATGCTCTCCTGTGTGAGCCTCTGGGATTATTTTTTGTTCTAACTTTATAAACTGCATACAAATCTAGCAACTAAACACTCATAGATAGGAATGGATTTGTTGCACAAAACACATTCCTACACCCCACTCAACAACTACTTATTCTGTTAGTCCCATTGCGGTTCTGAAGTCCACAAACTTGGCTCTTGATAATGGCTTTGTCATACCATCAGCTATCATCTTGTCAGACTCGCAATAGACAAACTTGAATACTGTTGGCAGCAGATTATTCATGATGCTCTCCAAGCGTGTAAAAAGCAGAGCTTCTTTATTCAGGAACAAACAGGAACAATATATGATAAGCTTAACAGATCAGGAATAAATCATTTGTGTGTCTCTATTTGTACAGCATTTACAGCAGGCTGTTTCTCTCATACACAGACACATAAAAAAACAGGAAATACAGTCACATGCTCTCCCTGTGTGAGCTTCTGGGAGTTTTTTTCTAACTTTATGAACAGCATACAAATTTAGTAACTAAACACTCATAGACAGGAATTGAGTAGTTGCACTAAACATATTCCAACACCGCAACTCAACAACTACTTATCCTGTTAGTCCATTGCGATTTTGAAGTCCACAAACTTGGCTCTTGATAATGGCTTTGTCATACTATCAGCTATCATCTTGTCAGATTCGCAATACACAAACTTGAGTACACCATGTTCCACTAAGTCACGTAAGTGGTGATGTTTTACATCAAAGTGCTTAGTCCTTGCACTAATCATCTCACTGT
The DNA here is from genome assembly GCF_039654945.1 of Dendrobates tinctorius. Lineage (NCBI taxonomy): Eukaryota > Metazoa > Chordata > Amphibia > Anura > Dendrobatidae > Dendrobates > Dendrobates tinctorius. The sequence goes on along the minus strand of NW_027361948.1, from coordinate 2,055,756 downwards.
TGGCAAGTTTAATGCATCCTTGGTTGTCCTCATAGATAACTGTTGATTGACCTAATGGCTTGTCGAAATCTTCCAAAAGTTGCTTAAACCAAATTACTTCTTAACTTGCATAAGCAACAGACATATATTCTGCTTCTGTAGAAGATAATGTGACTGACACTTGTTTTCTGCTGGACCAAGAAATTTAATTTTCTGTTAACTTGAACAAGTAACCACTTGTTGATTTCCGATCACTTAAATCTTCAGCTCATTCTGCATCCACATAACCTCTGAAAGTGAGATCTCCTGATGCAAATATCTTAAGATTTAGCCTTTGAGTTTCTTTGAGATATTGAAGAATTCTCTTAATTGCTTTCCATTCTCTTTGGCATGGCTTGCTTACACATCAACAGAGAATTCCAACTGTGGCTTTAACAGATAGTATGGTTCTTTCGCTCTGCAATGCCGTTTTGTTCTGGGTTGCATGGAATGGTAGTCTGGAACACAATTTCATCCTTTTTCAAAATGGCTTGCACCTTACCACTTGTATATTCGGTTCCACTATCTGTACGCAGGGCTTTGGCATTCTTCCAAATTTGTTAAACACTACAGCACAATATTCTTCAAGTTTCTGTGGAACTTCATCCTTACTGTGAAGCAGGAAGGCAACTGTATATCTGGAGTAGTCATCAATAAATGTGAGAAAATATCTCTTTTTGCTAGGAGTTTGAACACTCATTGGACCACATACATCTGTATCAGGGCCGTATTTAGAGTTTATGCTGCCCTAGGCACTTTTCGTGCTGCCTCCCCCCATTGGCAAGTATAACTAGTGCAGACACTGTCGGTAGTGACTTAGGCTACTTTCACATCAGTGATTTTCGCCATTCGCAGCAGATCCGGCAGTTTTTCTGCATCTGTCACGTAGCGGATCACTTATGGCAACACTGCATTCGGCCTCATTCATTCCCTATCGGATTAGCGGACATGATCGCGGCACTTGCGGTTTTGCCACGATCCCGCAAATGCGGTACTTGCAGCAATGGAAAAATCATGATCGTGTTATGCTATACCGTTAACGCTGCCCGTCAACGCTATGCACTGAATGGGCTGCAAAACGCAATCTGAACCTGGCCTTAATAGCGCAATATCAATGAATAAATATTATTCTCAATATTATGTCACAATACCAGGATCTGAGGAACTTCTGTTTCGAGGTCACGAGCTCTCTGATGCAATGTTGCTGCCTGTCTTGCTGTCTTCCTCTTTTGACACTGCTGTGTGGTGGACAAGAGAGCATTAACTGGTTAACAACAAGAAGTCTGGTGTCTGTGTACTAACTGAACTATAAACTCTCCCCATACCATGTCCAGCAGACATTGAAGGATTACTAGTTGGATTTTATTCTTCTATTTCTTCCCAGTCTCTGGCTAAGGCCTTACTCATATGTCCAATACTTCCAAATGTTACGGCATAGTGGAGGGGATTTTATGAAATCCCGTCTCCACTATGTGTTCAAACACGCAGGTGGCAGACCCGTGTATACGCACATGTGGTGCATCTTTCTAGACTGCAGCATGTCTGTTTATATCGCGGAGATGCTCAATCTACGCAAGATAAATAACCCAGTTCTATGAATAGGATGCGCTGATTCCACACGGTTCAATGACAACATGCAGAGTCACCGTACGTACAAAAGCCGGCAAAGCTTTGGACGAAGCTGCGTCCTCTCTACAGTGTTTCCTGAACGTGGAAACATAACCTTAGGGTATGTGCACACAGTGCAGATTTGCCTGCAGAATTTTATGCACAGAATCTGCATCTCTTAGCAGAAATTGAAGGTAAAAATCTGTGCATTTTTTATGCAGATTTTCAAGCGTTTTTTTCACGCGGATTTGTATGCATTTTTGTAGGCTAAATGACAATCTATTATTTCCCCCCCCAAAAAAAGAATTGTGATGCCATTTCTTGTTCAACCTCTTCATTTACATACTCCATTGAAGAATAATGTTTACACACACAGATATATAGATAATAGATAGATATATCGATAGATGATAGATCTATCTATAAAGTGCATTGCAAAAGTATTCGGCCCCCCTGGAACTTTTCAACCTGTTACCACATATCATGCTTCAAACATAAAGATACCAAATGTAAATTTTTGGTGAAGAATCAACAACAAGTGGGACACAATTGTGAAGTTGAACGAAATTTATTGGTTATTTTAAATTTTTGTGGAAATTCCAAAACTGAAATGTGGGGCGTGCAAAATTATTCGGCCACTTTACTTTCAGTGCAGCAAACTCACTCGAGAAGGTTCATTGTGGATCTCTGAATGATCCAATGTTGTCCTAAATGACTAATGATGATAAATATAATCCACCTGTGTGTAATCAAGTCTCCATATAAATGCACTTGCTCTGTGATAGTGTCAGGGTTCTGTCTGAAGCACAGAGAGCATCATGAAGAACAAGGAACACAACAGGCAGGTCCGTGATACTGTTGTGGAGAAGTTTAAAGTCGGATTTGGATAAAAAATGATTTCCAAAACTTGAAACATCCCAAGGAGCACTGTGCAAGCAATCATATTGAAATGTAAGGATCATACCACTGCAAATCTACCTAGACCCGGCCGTCCCTCTAAATTTTCATCTCAAACAAGGAGAAGACTGATCAGAGATGCAGCCAAGAGGCCCATGATCACTCTGGATGAACTGCAGAGATCTACAGCTGAGATGGGACAGTCTGTCCATAGGACAACAATCAGTCGTAAACTGCACAAATCTGGCCTTTATGGAAGAGTGGCAAGAAGAAAGCCATTTCTCAAACATATCCATAAAAACTGTTGTTTAAAGTTTGCAACAAGCCACCTGGGAGACACACCAAACATGTGGAAGAAGGTGCTCTGGTCAAATGAAACCAAAATCAAACTTTTTGGCAACAATGCCAAGCGATATGTTTGGCATAAAGGCAACACACCTCATCACCCTGAACACACCATCCCCACTGTCAAACATGGTGGTGGCAGCATCATGGTTTGGGCCTGCTTTTCTTCAGCAGGGACAGGGAAGCTGGTTAAAATTGATGGGAAGATGGATGGAGCCAAATACAGGACTATTCTTGAAGGAAACCTGTTGGAGTCTGCAAAAGACCTGAGACTGGTTCGGAGATTTGTCTTCCAACAAGACAATGATCCCAAACATAAAGCAAAATCTACAATGGAATGTTCACAAATAAACGTATACAGGTGTTAGAATGGCTAAGTCAAAGTCCAGACCTGAATCCAATCGAGAATCTGTGGAAAGAGCTGAAATCTGCTGTTCACAAACGATCTCCATCAAACCTCACTGAGCTCGAGCTGTTTGCCAAGGAAGAATGGGCAAGAATTTCAGTCTCTCGATGTAAAAAACTGATAGAGACATACCCCAAGCGACTTGCAGGTGTAATCGCAGCAAAAGTATTAAGTTAAAGGGGCCGAATAATATTGCGCTCCCCACTTTTCAGTTTTTGAATTTCCACAAAAATTTAAAATAACCAATAAATTTAGTTCAACTTAACAATTGTGTCCCACTTGTTGATTCTTCACCAAAAATTTACATTTGGTATCTTTATGTTTGTAGCATGATACAGTCATATGTTAAAGTTTGGGCACCCCTAATAATGTTAACCTTTTTTCTTCAATTTTGGTTTTTGCAACAGCTATTTCAGTTTCATATATCTAATAACTGATGGACTCAGTTATACTTCTGGATTCAAATGAGGTTTATTGTACTAACAGAAAATGTGCAATCTGCATTTAAACAAAATTTGACCGATGCAAAAGTATGGGCACCTCAACATAAAAGTGACATTAATATTTCGTAGATCCTCCTTCTGCAAAAATAACAGACTCTAATCGCTTCCTGTAGCTATTAATGAGTTCCTGGATCCTGGATGAAGGTATTTGTGTCCATTCCTGTTTACAAAACAATTCCAGTTCAGTTAAGTTTGATGGTCACCGAGCATGGACAGCCCGCTTCAAATCATCCCACAGATGTTCAATGATATTCAGGTCTGGGGACTGGGATGGCCATTCCAGAACATTGTAATTGTTCCTCTGCATGAATGTCTGAGTAGATTTGGAGCGGTGTTTTGGATCATTGTCTTGCTGAAATATCCATCCCCTGCGTAACTTCAACTTCGTCACTGATTCTTGCACATTATTGTCAAGAATCTGCTGATACTGAGTTGAATCCATGCGACCCTCAACTTTAACAAGATTCCCGGTGCCGGCATTGGCCACACAGCCCCAAAGCATGATGGAACCCCCACCAAATTTTACTGTGGGTAGCAAGTGTTTTTCTTGGAATGCTGTGTTTTTTAGCCTCCATGCATAACGCCTTTTTGTATGACCAAACAACTCAATCTTTGTTTCATCAGTCCACAGGATCTTCTTCCAAAATGTAACTGGCTTGTCCAAATGGGCTTTTGCATACCGCAGGCGACTCTGTTTGTGGCGTGCTTGCAGAAACGGCTTCTTTCGCATCACTCTCCCATACAGCTTCTCCTTGTGCAAAGTGCGCTGTATTATTGACCGATGCACAGTGACACCATCTGTAGCAAGATGATGCTGCAGGTCTTTGGAGGTGGTCTGTGGATTGTCCTTGACTGTTCTCACCATTCTTCTTCTCTGCCTTTCTGATATTTTTCTTGGCCTGCCACTTCTGGGCTTACCAAGTACTGTACCTGTGTTCTTCCATTTCCTTACTATGTTCCTGTCAGGAACACCGCACTGCACTTGCTCACTGAGCCAGGGTGCGTGTCCTGAGTACAAAGACTATGCACAAAGATACCTGCGGAGCGAGCAGCAGTGGTGACAATGCATGCTCCAGGACCTGAATCACGTGACTGCTGGGGCCGTGGCCTAAGCTCCACAGAGCTAGGAGCTGCAGGGAAACTCCTAGAAGGGTAACTACAGGACAATGTTACCAAGGAGCATAGACAGAGACAGATACCAGATCAGGCCGTGTCAAAGCACGAGATAGCAGGACAGTACCAAAGGGATAGACAGAAAGAATAGTCAGGACGTAGCAATAGATCAGAAAACCAGAACAGGTATTAGACGGTACAATAGGGGTAAACTGTAACGGAGTAATGATAGCCAAGCCAGGAGGTCAGAACCAGAAAAGACAATGGTACCAAAAACGAGAGATGGAGTACAGAGTGAAGGAACAAGCCGGGTCATACATGGGAAACAAACAAACAATGCAGAGTACACGCACACCAGGGGTCAGACACACCAGAATAGCAGTATAACTGACAGAGAATGCCAGTATGGAGTGAGCATAAATACCCCTCCCAGATCCAAAGAGAGGCCGGCAATGTTAACCATGTCAGAACAGGACATTAACCATGTCCTAACCATGACACCGGCAATGTTAACCCTGTCAGAACAGGACATTAACCATGTCCTAACCATGACAGTACCCCCCTCTTAATGGGGGGCCACCGGACCCCCAGGTTTCTCAGGGTACCTGGCATGAAAAGCCCGCACCAGTTGATCAGCGTGCACCGAACTGGCCGGAACCCACGATCGATCCTCAACGGAATATCCCTTCCAATGGATAAGGTACTGAAGTCTCCGGCGCACCCACCGCGAATCAATGATGCACCCTACCTCGTACTACAGTTGACCCTCTACCAACACTGGTGGAGCCACGGATGAGGGATCTTCTCTAACTGTCCCCACAGGTTTTAATAGGGACCTGTGGAAGACGTTAGAGATTTTGAAGGAGGTGGGCAACTGTAATCTGTATGCCACCGGGTTGATCACCTCTACAATCTTGTATGGGCCAATAAATTTGGGGCCCTACTTCATAGAGGGTATTTTAAGTTTGATGTTACGAGTGGACAACCAGACTTTTTCCCCCACTGTCAACGCAGAAACCACCCCCCTCCTCCTGTCTGCAAAATGTTTGAACTTCTTCTGGGCTTTGGAGATGTTCCCCTGTACCTCCTTCCAGAGGGTTTTTAATTGTTGTACCATCCCCTCGGCACCAGGGCAATCCGAATCCATACGGGAAAATTCCCCAAACTGCGGAACAAACCCATAATTGACCAGAAAGGGAGGCTTTCCGGTAGACTGATTAACCCGACAGTTGAATGCAAATTCTGCCATGGGCAATACCTCACACCAGTCTTCCTGTCTGGAGGAGGCCAGGCATCTCAGAATCTGCTCCAATGACTGGTTGGTGCGTTCCATTTGTCCGTTAGATTCCGGGTGATAGGCAGAGGAGAATGACAACGTGACCCCCAACTTCATACAAAACGCTCTCCAAAACCTGGCCACAAATTGCACACCCTGTCCGACACCACGTTCACACGCACTCCATGCAGTCGAACAATGTGCTGTATAAACAAACGAGCCAAGGTTTCAGCAGATGGTAACGCAGGTAATGGCACAAAGTGGGCTTGCTTAGAAAATCTATCAACCACTACCCATACCACTGAGTTGCCCTTGGAAGGTGGAAAGTTAGTGATAAAGTCCGTGGACAGGTGTGTTCATGGATTATCCGGAATTGGCAAAGGCACCAATTCCCCGGCCGGCCGGACCTGAGAGCTTTTAGAGCGCGCGCACACCCCACAAGAATTCACAAACCTTTTTATATCAGTACCCATAGAGGGCCACCAAAAACCCCTAGCTACTGCCCCCCGGGTAGCTGCAATACCAGGGTGTGCACTTAACATAGAGTCATGAAATTCTTGAAGGAGTGTGGGACGGAATTTTCGGGTACAAACAATTTACCTGGGGGTTTATTCCTGGGAGCTTGTGCTTGTGCTTCCAGAATCTCTCTCTGTAACTCAGAGGAGATTTCGGCTACAACCACTCCCAGTTGAAGAATGGAGGAAGGAGGTTCTGGAGGGGACACAGAATCAAAACTTCGGGATAAGGCATCTGCCTTTACATTTTTAGACCCTGGTCGGAACGTGATGATAAATTGAAATCGAGAAAAAAAAAAGTGCCCACCGAGCCTGTCTGGGGGTCAATCTCTTAGCAGACTCGATATAGGCCAGATTTTTATGATCAGTGACGACCGTAATGGGATGAGCGGCCCCCTCCAAAAAATGTCTCCATTCTTCAAAGGCCAATTTAACTGCTAACAGTTCCCTGTTACCGACATCATAGTTTCTCTCGGCCGACGAGAACTTCTTAGAAAAAAAGGCACAGGGTTTGAGGTTAGTCAGGGTAGAGGGGCCCTGTGACAATACTGCCCCCACCCCCACCTCCGAAGCGTCGACCTCGACGATAAAAGGTCTTGACGAATCGGGTTGTACCAACACAGGGGCTGTAGTAAAACACTTCTTTAATGCCAGGAAGGAATTTTTTGCGGCCACAGACCAAATTTTTACATCTGCCCCTTTAAGTGTGAGGTCCGTCAAGGGTTTTACCACCTGCGAGAACCCTTTAATGAACTTCCTATAATAATTAGTGAAGCCCAGAAATCGCTGCAACCCCTTCAGGTCATGAGGCTGCACCCAATCTGTAATGGCCTGAACCTTCCCTGGATCCATGCGGAATCCCTCCCCGGATACAATTACACCCAGAAAAGACAGTTCTTGCATAAAAAATGAGCACTTCTCCAGCTTAGCATACAAATGGTTCTCCCGGAGTCTCATAAGCACCGTACGCAGATGATGCAAGTGTGACTGACTGTCCTCAGAGTAAATCAAGATGTCATCCAGGTAAATGACTACATAACGTCCAATCAAGTCAGAAAAAACAACATTAATAAAGTTCTGAAAAACCGCAGGAGCATTAGTGAGGCCGAAGGGCATAACCAGGTTTTCAAACAGCCCCTCAGTTGTCAGGAACGCTGTTTTCCATTCGTCCCCCTCCCGGATCCTTATAAGGTTATAAGCCCCTCGTAGATCGAGCTTAGAAAACCATTTGGCCCCCGTGAGTTGATTGCATAGATCAGGAATCAATGGGAGAGGGTACGTGTTCTTAACAGTAATTTTGTTCAGTTCTCGAAAGTCGAGGCACGGTCGCAACCCACCATCTTTTTTCTTTACAAAGAAAAACCCCGCTGCCACGGGTGAGACCGAGGGCCGAATATGCCCCTTGCGAAGGCTTTCTTTAATGTACTCTTTCATAGCTTGGCGCTCAGGCCCGGACAAATTAAACAAACGAGCCTTGGGTAATTTGGCTCCAGGTACTAAATCGATAGCACAATCATATGGTCTATGTGGTGGGAGCGCCTCGGCCTCGCTTTCGGAAAACACATCTTTAAGGTCTCTCAGGTACTCCGGAATACCCTCCAGACCGACAGATGACACAGATACAGATTTTATCGGATTGACAAAAGGAACCGGGTTACAACACAGACCATTATCATTACATCCCCAACGGGTGATCTCCCCCTTCACCCAATCAATAAGAGGATTGTGGCATTGCAACCAGGGCATTCCCAATACCAGTCCTGCACGCAGATTATTCATAACGAAACAACTTAAATTTCCCACATGAGTGAAACCCACTTTCATAGAAAAAACTTCAGACATAAAACAAATTCCATCCCGGGTAAGAGGGGATGAATCCACAGCCACAATTTTAACAGGGTCTTTTAACCTGACTGTCCCTATCTTATTAAGAGTCACAACTTGGGCATCAATCAGATTAATGGAGGAACCACAGTCAACAAAGGCGGTGGTCATAACAGGACCACCAGCAATTTCCAATTCAACCTGGAGGACCATTTTTATACGTGAGAAAAAATGTACCTGGGAGTCTGGACAACCTCCTCGATCGTTGCCCAGACTCAGTCGTTTCTCTGAAGGTTTCTCTGAAGAAGGGCAGGAGGGACAATTCCTTTTCTAATGTCCAGAGGCTCCACAGTAAAAACATAGTAGGTTGTCTCTGCGGTGCCTTCTCTCTTTCTCCTTAACAGAGACTGACCCAACGTTCATGGGCTCAGATACGGGTGAAGTGTCACACAATTTGGGGTACAAGGGAGACTCTTGTTGCATCATTCCTCTAGCACGGAGTCTCCGGTCCATACGGACCGCCTGCATCATGGCGTCCTCCAGGGTATCAGGAGGCGGATGTAATGCCAGAGCGTCCTGCAGATGGTCAGAAAGGCCCCTGCGAAACAACCCCTCAGGGCGGCGTCATTCCAGGATACTTCAGCGGTCCAATGTCTAAACTCTGAGCAGAACCATTCGGCAGAGTGTCTCCCCTGTGTCACACTCATCACCATATCCTCTGCCAGACGCACTCTATCAGGCTCATCATAAATGTGCCCCAGAGCCTCAAAGAACAAGTTCACTGACATACGTTCAGGAGCAGAGGAAGACAGAGAGAAATCCCATGCTTGCGGAGCCCCCCGAAGTAGGGAAATAATGACCCCCACCCTCTGGAACTCATCCCCGGAGGAGCGGGGCCTTAGAGAAAAAAAAAGCTTGCATCCTTCTCTGAAAGACCTGAACTCCTTTTTATCCCCTGAGAAGGGATCGGGCAATTTGACTGGAGATTCGGGGGACGCTAATGACACATCCCTACCCCCAGAACTAGAAGCCCCTGCATCGACAGCCCCCTGCACAGTAACCACCAACTGTTGCTGGGTATGGGCCATCGTGCGCTGTTCCACATTGAGTTTATGGAACATTTGGGTCAGGTGCTTGACCTGATCAGCCAAGGCTTGTATGGGATCGATGAGGATAACACACACTTTTTTTTTTTTTCCTTCAGAGGAAAAAAAAACTGAAACGGTCAGTTATAATGTCAGGAACACCGCACTGCACTTGCTCACTGAGCCAGGGTGCGTGTCCTGAGTACAAAGACTGTGCACAAAGATACATGCGGAGCGAGCTGCAGTGGTGACAATGCATGCTCCAGGACCTGAATCACGTGACTGCTGGGGGCGTGGCCTAAGCTCCACAGAGCTAGGAGCTGCAGGGAAACTCCTAGAAGGGTAACTACAGGACAATGTTACCAAGGAGCATAGACAGAGACAGATACCAGATCAGGCCGGGTCAAAGCACGAGATAGCAGGACAGTACCAAAGGGATAGACAGAAAGAATAGTCAGGACGTAGCAATAGATCAGAAAACCAGAACAGGTATTAGACGGTACAATAGGGGTAAACTAACGGAGTAGCGATAGCCAAGCCAGGAGGTCAGAACCAGAAAAGACAATGGTACCAAAAACGAGAGACGGAGTACAGAGTGAAGGAACAAGCTGGGTCATACACGGGAAGCAAACAAACAATGCAGAGTACACGCACACCAGGGGTCAGACACATCAGAATAGCAGTATAACTGACAGAGAATGCCAGTATGGAGTGAGCATAAATACCCCTCCCAGATCCAAAGAGAGGCCGGCAATGTTAACCCTGTCAGAACAGGACATTAACCATGTCCTAACCATGACACCGGCAATGTTAACCCTGTCAGAACAGGACATTAACCATGTCCTAACCATGACAGTTCCTCACAGTGGAAACTGACAGGTTAAATCTCTGAGACAACTTTTTGTATCCTTCCCCTGAAAAGCTATGTTGAATAATCTTTGTTTTCAGATCATTTGAGAGTTGTTTTGAGGAGCCCATGATGCCACTCTACATAGGAGAATCAAATAGGAGAACTACTTGCAAGTGGCCACCTTAAATACCTTTTCTCATGATTTGATACACCTGGCTATGAAGTTCAAAGCTCAATGAGGTTACAAAACAAATTTAGTGCTTCAGGAAGTCAGTAAAAAGTAGTTAGGAGTGTTCAAACCAAGAAAATGATAAGGGTGCCCATACTTTTGCACCAGTCAAATTTTTTTTAAATGCAGATTGCACATTTTCTGTTAGTACAATAAACCTCATTTGAATCCAGAAATATAACTGAGTCCATCAGTTATTAGATATATGAAACTGAAATAGCTGTGGCAAAAAACAAAATTGGTATAAAGAAAAAAGGTTAACATTAATAGGGGTGCCCAAACTTTAACATATGACTGTATGTGGGAAAGGGTTGAAAAGTTCCAGGGGGCTGAATACTTTCACAAGGCACTGTACACTCACTGGCCACTTTATTAGGTACACCTGTCCAACTGTGTGTTAAGACTTAATTTCTAATCAGCCAATCACATGGCGGCAACTCAGTGCATTTAGGCATGTAGACATGGTCAAGACAATCTCCTGCAGTTCAAACCGAGCATCAGTATGGGGAAGAAAGGTGATTTGAGTGCCTTTGAACGTGGCATGATTGTTGGTGCCAGAAGGGCTGGTCTGAGTATTTCAGAAACTGCTGATCTACTGGGATTTTCACGCACAACCATCTCTAGGGTTTACAGAGAATGGTCCGAAAAAGAAAAAAAATCCAGTGAGCGGCAGTTCTGTGGCCGGAAATGCCTTGTTGATGCCAGAGGTCAGAGGAGAATGGGCAGACTGGTTCGAGCTGATAGAAAGGCAACAGTGACTCAAATTGCCACCCGTTACAACCAAGGTAGGCAGAAGAGCATCTCTGAACGCACAGTGCGTCGAACTTTGAGGCAGATGGGCTACAGCAGCAGAAGACCACACTGGGTACCACTCCTCTCAGCTAAGAACAGGAAACTGAGGCTACAATTTGCACAAGCTCATCGAAATTGGACAGTAGAAGATTGGAAAAACGTTGCCTGGTCTGATGAGTCTCGATTTCTGCTGCGACATTCGGATGGTAGGGTCAGAATTTGGCGTAAACAACATGAAAGCATGGATCCATCCAGCCTTGTATCAATGGTTCAGGCTGGTGGTGGTGGTGTCATGGTGTGGGGAATTTTTTCTTGGCACTCTTTGGGCCCCTTGGTACCAATTGAGCATCGTTGCAACGCCACAGCCTACCTGAGTATTGTTGCTGACCATGTCCATCCCTTTATGACCACAATGTACCCAACATCTGATGGCTACTTTCAGCAGGATAATGCGCCATGTCATAAAGCTCGAATCATCTCAGATTGGTTTCTTGAACATGACAATGAGTTCACTGTACTCAAATGGCCTCCTCAGTCACCAGATCTCAATCCAATAGAGCATCTTTGGGATGTGGTGGAACGGGAGATTCGCATCAGGGATGTGCAGCCGACAAATCTGCGCCAACTGTGTGATGCCATCATGTCAATATGGTCCAAAATCTCTGAGGAATGCTTCCAGCACCTTGTTGAATCTCTGCCACGAAGAATTGAGGCAGTTCTGAAGGCAAAAGGGGGTCCAACCCGTTACTAGCATGGTGTACCTAATAAAGTGGCCAGTGAGTGTATATATCTAATACCATGATAATACCAAGCCCGATGTTTAGTAATATTTATAATAAAATGGTACATAGAGAGTGAAATAAAGAAACACACACATAAAATCTGCGTTAGGCCGGGGTCAAACTTGCGACAAACTCGCACGAGTCTCGCACCTCAATGCACAGCACTGCCGCCGGCACTCGGGACCAGAGCGATCAGCTACGTAGAAATTCATGCAGCCGCACACTCCGGTCCACCTTGTACGCAAGGCTAGGCTTCTTCTCATCCGCCCCCCTGTATGCATGGCTGGGCTCATTCTCATCCTCCCCCTGTATGCATGGCTGGGCTCATTCTCATCCTCCCCCACTGTATTCATGGCTGGGCTCATTCTCATCCTCCCCCTCTGCATGCATGGCTGGCCTCATTCTCATCCCCCCGTATGCATGGCTGGGCTCATTCTCATCCTCCCCCCCATATGTATGGCTGGGTTCATTCTCATCCTCCCCCCGTATGCATGGTTGGGCTCATTCTCATCCTCCCCCCTGTATGCATGGCTGGGCTCATTCTCATCCCCCCCGTATGCATGGCTGGGTTCATTCTCATCCCACCCGTATGCATGGCTGGGCTCATTCTCATCCTCCCTCCCCTGTATGCATGGCTGGGCTCATTCTCTTCCTCCCCCTGTATTCATGGCTCCGGGCTCATCCTCTCCCCCCCTGTATGCATGGCTCCGGGCTCATCCTCTCCCCCCCTGTATGCATGGCTCCAGGCTCATCCTCTACCCCCTTGTATGCATGGCTCTGGGCTCATCTTCTCCCCCGTATGCATGGCTCCGGGCTCATCCTCTCCCCCCCTGTATGCATGGCTCCGGGCTCCTCCTCTCCCCCTGTATGCATGGCTCTGGGCTCATCCTCTCCCCCTGTATGCATGGCTCCGGGCTCATCCTCTCCCCCCTGTCTGCATGGCTCTGGGCTCATCCTCTCCCCCCTGTATGCATGGCTCCAGGCTCATCCTCTCCCCCCGTATGCATTGCTCCGGGCTCATCCTCTCCCCCTGTATGCATGGCTCCTGGATCATCCTCCCCCGTATGCCTGGCTTTCTGGGCTCATCCTCCCCCTCTTCCCCCCCGAGGGCTCCCCTGAGTCCTCCGAGCCACGCGGTCCCTGCACGTGCATGTTGTTACCTCCAGCAGTGCCGCTATGCTTCCTGACTGTGTGCGCGGTCACGTAGTGCCGCTCATTAAGCTCATGAATATGGACGCCATACCTATGAGAGTGGTGTGGCGTCCATATTCATTACTGTAATGAACGGTTCCATGTGACCACACACACAGTCAGGAAGCATAGCGGCGCCGGAGATCATAGCAGGCACCGCTGGAGGAAGGGAGTATGATGTCATTGAGGGAGGGGGGAGGAAGGGGGAGGAGGGATGGATACCCAGACAAAAAAAAAACATTGCTCAGGTGCCACCCCTCTGCAGAGTCCCGCCCAGGCACAGGCCCACGAGTGCCTACTGGGAAATACAGCCCTGATCTGTATCTGTATCAGATCCAGTGGCTGTGCAGATCTAGTAGTGCTTATTTTAGGAAAGGATTTTCTGGATATTTTCCCTTTAAGACAGCTAGTGCACTTCAGAGAAATAACGTAGAGGAGCAGCATCCAATCCGGGTGAAAAAATGTACAAAAGTTTATTCTGCCATTAAAAAGACTTACAACGTTTCGACCACAATTGGTCTTTTTCAAGTACCTCTACATTATTTCTCTGGATTTTTTATGTCCAATTGGGTCTTTGGAGTGGGACCGTGCATCTTCTTCATTCTGAATGTGCTGTCGACTGCTTTCTTTTCTAGCTAGTGCACTTCATCATTTGACTACACTGATTGATTTCAATACTATTTGCAAGTTGAGCTAGCTTCCTTACTGCTTCTGGGTCCCTTTATCCAAGACGGCTGTGCCATACATGGATACAGTTCTTATGTAAATCTTGTCTAGCACTGTACACGCTTTCTTTGCATTTTAGCTGATAAAGTTAATCTTGGATTATTCATTTTGCAAGAGTGTGACCCTTCTTTGAGATGATGAAGCTGTTATATTTAAAAATAACTACATTCCCCTTTTGCATGAGCTTCTTTACTGACAGAAGATTGCTTTCAAGGCTGGGAACAAAGAGAACATACTTTACTGGGCTCTTTCTGCTTTGAGCTGAGGAAACTGGACAGTGAAGGTAGCAGTTTCCTACTCCTTCTGAAGTCATATAGTGACCATTAGCTAAGATGACCTTTTCTGACTTATTTTCATTAAAGTTGGTGAAGAAATCCTTGTTATTTGTCATATGGATGCTTGCACCAGAATCTATACACCATATATGCTTTGCAGATGGGCCTGTAATGGCATTAAGTGCATCAACACATGCAGAATCTTCCTTTACGGCTGTTTTAACCCTTTGATGACTGTTCTGCATTTTAAGCAGACTCATTCTTGCTTTACAAATTCTGCAGTCTGCTTTAAGGTGGCCAGGATTTTTACAGACAAAACATTCACGAATTTCTCTTAGTTTACTCTTATATTTAGGGAAATCCTGTGTCTTTAATGCTGCTTCTGTTCTGGATTCATTACTGCTGCTTACATGCTGCGATTTTCTCTTGAATTCATCTACAAGTTTGACTTTAACATCTTCAAAAAGGGGAAGAAGGTGGACCCAGGCAACTATAAGCCGGTGAGTCTGACTTCTATACCAGGAAAGATCTTTGAACAAATTATTAAACATTTATTAAACAGAGTCAGCATGTGCCTGTACCTAATAAGTCATGTCAGACTAACTTAATCTCCTTCTATGACAGAATCACTGATTGGGTGGATCAGGGAAATGCTGAAGATATAGTATATCTTGACTTCAGCAAAACATTTGACAAAGTATCTCACACAATCCTTTTGGAAAAAATGGCTAAGTATGGAATGGACAAGGCAACTGTTAGGTGGATTTATAACTGGCTTAGTGATCGGACCCAGAGAGTGGTCGTAAATGGCTGCACATCCAGTTGGAAGAATGTCTCAAGTGGGGTACCACAGGGCTCTGTCCTGGGCCCTGTATTGTTCAACATCTTTATCAACGATTTAGATGAAGGAATTGAGGGTAAACTGATTAAATTTGCTGATGACACAAAGCTAGGAGGGATAGCTAATACTAGAGAAGAGAGAGAGAGAGGATTCAGAAAGCTATAAATAAACTGGAGCAGTGGGAAGCAACTAACAGAATGGTTATTAACAGGGACATATGCAAAGTACTACATCTGGGCAATAAAAATGAAAAAAGCATATACAGAATGGGAGGAAAAGGGCTAAGCAGCACATGTGAAAAAGACTTGGGTATACTAATAGATCACAGACTGAATATGAGTCAACAGTGTGATGCAGCAGCAAAAAAGGCAAATGCAATTCTAGGATGTATTAACAGAAGCATACAGTCTAGGTCACGTGAAGTCATTATTGCCCTCTACTCCTCTTTGGTCAGACCTCATCTGGATACATTTTAAAAAAGACATCAACAAACTGAAGCAAGTTCAGAAAAGAGCGACCAGAATGGTGACCGGTCTGCAAACCCTGTCTTATGAGGAAAGGTTGCAGGATTTGGGAATGATTAGCTTGCAGAAAAGAAGACTGAGAGGAGACTTAATAGCTGTCTACAAATTTCTTGAGGAGTCTTGAGGAGATCATTTGCATATTCCTAGTGCCTTCTGGGACAAGTGAAGAGTCTCCGCGAGCTCAATGATCACTGGGTTTTTGCCGTTGCAGCTGAAAAGAGGAAATCGGAAAACCAGGGGAAGAGTGTTGAGGAGATCATTTGCATATTCCCAGTGCCTTCTGGGATAAGTGAAGGGTCTCCGCGAGCTCAACGATCACTGGGTTTTGGCCGTTCCAGCTGAAAAGAGGAAATCGGAAAACCAGGCTCATCTTTCATCGTTTATAAGAAATCTCAATATAGAAGAGGCCAGGAGCCATTTGGTGAGCTGCATTTCTTGCTACATGTTCACAGACTTACCAGTGGAAAAGCCAAACTTCACATGCCACAAATGCAAGCTTGTGTCCCTGTTGGAGGAAAAGTTGCAAAGCCTCGAAGAGAGGTTAGCTACGTTGAAGATCATTAAGGAAGGTGAAGAGTTCTTAGACAGAGCAGAATTATCTCTTCATGTTACAGAAAGAGAAGAAATTCGAAGTGCACCTGAAGAAACAGAGGAATGGAGACATGTGACCCAGAGAAGCAGGAGGATCGGGAGGCAGTCAGCACCCATACTTCTCAGGAACCAGTACCAGGCTCTCACGCAGGAAAACGATGAAGAAATACATCAGGATAAGACTTTGCCCACAAACAGCAACCTTGTACGCCTTCAAAGTCCTCCTGGATGGAGAAAAAAAATGTTGTGAAGAAGAAACGGAGAGTGGTGGTCATGGGGGATTCCCTGTTGAGAGGAACAGAGGCCGCTATCTGCAGACCGGATATAACTTCAAGAGAAATGTGCTGTCTTCCAGGTGCAAAAATTAAAGATGTGGCTCACAGGATATCAGGACTCTTCAGACCTACAGATCACTACCCATTCCTGCTACTACATGTGGGGACAAATGACACCGCAAGAAACGAAATGGAAACCATCTGCAGAGACTTTGAAGACTTAGGCAAGAAAGTGAAAGAACTGGGAGCGCAGGTGGTCTTCTCTTCCATCCTCCCAGTGGATGGCCATGGAACAAGGAGGTGGAATAAGATTCTGCAGGTGAACAACTGGCTACGTCGATGGTGCCGTCAGCAACGATTTGGATTTCTGGATCACAGAGTGAATTACCTTTACAATGGACTACTTGCTAGAGATGGGGTGCACCTTACGAAGACTGGAAAACATGTATTTGGAAGTCGTCTTGCTACACTTGTAAGGAGAGCTTTAAACTAGAACAACATGGGAAGGGAAGCAAAAGACCAGAAAAAGCCATACACCTGACAAATGCTATTGAGAACTCTGCTATTAGAAGTGGAAAGGAAGAACAAAGACAAAAGAATCTAATTAATAAAAATATTGGAGAAAGAGAAACCAATCACAAACTAAAATGTTTCTATACTAATGCACAAAGCATGGGCAACAAACAAGGAGAATTGGAACTACTAACACGAAAAGAAATATGATGTCATTGGAATCACTGAAATTTGGTGGGACAATACACATGATTGGAATACAAGACTAGAAGGATACAACTTATTTGCAAGAAACAGACTTGATAAACGAGGAGGAGGTGTCGCATTGTATGTTAGAAACGCGTATATCTGCACAGAGATTGAAGCTTCAGAGACTGGGAGTTCTGTGGAAACTGTTTGGGTAAGAATACAAGGACAGAACAATGGAAAGGACACCATTGTAGGCATTTACTACAGGCCGCCTGTGCAAGCTGAAGATATGGATGAACTCTTTATGCATCAAATGGCCAAGTTCTCCAAAAAATATGACATAGTTGTCATGGGAGATTTCAACTATCCAGACATTTGTTGGGAATCTCTCTCAGGCAAAACTAACAGGTCAAGGAAATTCTTATCCTCTCTTGCTGACAACTTTATCTTCCAAAAGGTAGGGGAGAAAACAAGGGGAACTGCTACCTTGGATCTAATCCTTATAAACAGGGAGGAAATGGTTGAGGAGGTTAAAGTGGCTGGGACCATAGGAGGTAGCGACAATGCTATTTTAGAATTTTGAATAACTAGAGGAGGAAGACCTGTGAAGACTTAGACATCAAGGTTAGATTTCAGAAAGGCAGATTTTAAGGGATTCAGAAAGAGAATTGGAGGGATCCAATGGCTGGATATCCTTAAAGACAAAAATGTCCAGGAAGGATGGGAAATCTTGAAAAATGAAATTCTCAAAGCACAATTGTTAACAATTCCAAAAAGAGGGAAGAATAGGAAGCATTTAAGGAAGCCAGGATGGATGAACACAGAACTTAAGCACATGCTAAAAAGGAAGAAAAAAAGTTTATAAAATGGAAAGAGGGAGGCATATCTAAAGAAGAATGTAATGCTGTCTGCAGAACCTGCAGGGCACAAATCAGATTACTAAAGCTGACAATGAATTGAGGCTTGCAAGAGATGTCAAAAGCAATATTAAAGGATTTTGGGGATATGTCAAAAGTAGTGTTGAGCTTTCCGATACCGCAAGTATCGGGTATCGGCCGATATGTGCCGTATCGGAATTCCGATACCGAGTACCGATACTTTTTTCGTATCGGATACCGGAATCGGAAGTCCAAAATGCAATGAGCCACTTTTGTGGCTCTGATTGGCTGCCGAAATGACATCATCATGATGCGCTGTCTGTGCGCATCATGAAGCGCCGTCAGTTCGGGCCTTCGGGGGGGCTGTGCCGACTGTCCGGGGGTCTGTACCGGCCTGCCGGTGGTCTGTGCAGGCTCCGGTGGTCTATGCCGGCCTGCCGGGGGGCTGTGCCGGCCTGCCGGTGGTCTGTGCAGGCTCCGGTGGTCTGTGCCGGCCTGCCGGGGGGCTGTGCAGGCTCCGGTGGTCTGTGCCGGCCTGCCGGGGGGCTGTGCCGGCCTGCCGGTGGTCTGTGCAGGCTCCGGTGGTCTGTGCCGGCCTGTCGGGGGGCTGTGCCGGCCTGCCGGTGGTCTGTGCAGGCTCCGGGGGTCTGTGCCGGCCTGCCGGGGGGGCTGTGCCGGCCTGCCGGTGGTCTGTGCATGCTCTGGTGGTCTGTGCCGGCCTGCCGGGGGGCTGTGCCAGCCTGCCGGTGGTCTGTGCAGGCTCCGGGGGTCTGTGCCGGCCTGCCGGGGGGGCTGTGCCGGCCTGCCGGTGGTCTGTGCAGGCTCCGGTGGTCTGTGCCGGCCTGCCGGGGGGCTGTGCCGGCCTGCCGGTGGTCTGTGCAGGCTCCGGGGGTCTGTGCAGGCATCGTCCGATGGGACTACAAGTCCCATCGGGCGATGCCTGCTACCATGACAGTGATTGACACATTAGCCAATGATGGGACAGTAGTAGTCCCATCATCCGGCTAATGTGTTGAATGTAAAAAAAAATAAATTTACATGCTACATACATGCTACATACATGCTACATACATACAACATGCATACTACATATATGCTACATGTAACATACATACTACATACATGCTACATACTACATACATAATACATATATACTACATGCATGCAACATACATACAACATATATACTACATGCATGCAACATGCATACTACATATATACTATATATACTACATGTAACATACATACTACATATATACTACATGCTACATACATGCAACATACACACTACATGCTACATACATGCAACATACTACATGCATACTACATACATACTACATACATGCTACATACATACTACATACATGCTACATACATACTACATACATACACTACATGCATGCAATATACATACTACATATATACCACATGCATGCAACATGCATACTACATATACACTGCATATATACTACATGCATGCAACATACATATATACTACATACAATACATACATAGACATACAGTACGTATAACATAGAGTACATACTCACCGTCACTTGTCACTTTGATCCCCGAAGCCATTGTCGCCTGAGGAATAAATATCAAAATAAAAAAACACTAATATACTTACCCCGATCCGCAGAAGTCCACGAGGGTCCCACGTCCATCTTGCGTGGAGAACAGCAGCATCAGCTGATGCTACCGTTCTCTACCAGCTCCCGGAATACAATGACGGAAGGTAGGTATCCTTCCGCACTGTATTCCTCCACCACTGTAAAAAAAAAGTCCCTAGTCTCACTTTATGCCATTGCTGCGTGGGAAATTCCCACGCAGCAATGGCATAAAGTGAGACTAGGGATTTTTTTTTTTAAAGTGGTGGAGGAATACAGTGCGGAAGGATACCTACCTTCCGTCATTGTATTCCTGGAGCTGGTAGAGAACGGTAGCATCAGCTGATGCTGCTGTTCTCCACGCAAGATGGACGTGGGACCCTCGTGGACTTCTGCGGATCGAGGTAAGTATATTGGTGTTTTTTTATTTTGATATTTATTCCTCAGGCGACAATGGCTTCGGGGATCAAAGTGACAAGTGACGGTGAGTATGTACTCTATGTTATATGTACTGTATGTCTATATGTATGTATTGTATGTAGTATATATGTATGTTGCATGCATGTAGTATATATGCAGTATATATGTAGTATGCATGTTGCATGCATGTGGTATATATATAGTATGTATGTTGCATGCATGTAGTGTATGTATGTAGTATGTATATAGTATGTATGTAGTATGCATGTAGTATATATGTAGTATGTATGTTACATGTAGTATATATAGTATATATGTAGTATGCATGTTGCATGCATGTAGTATATATGTTGTATGTATGTTGCATGCATGTAGTATATATGTATGTAGTATGTATGTAGCATGTATGTAGCATGTATGTAGTATGCATGTTGCATGTAGTATATATGTAGTATGTATGTTACATGTAGTATATATAGTATATATATAGTATGCATGTTGCATGCATGTAGTATATATGTTGTATGTATGTAGTATGTATGTAGCATGTATGTAGTATGTAGCATGCATGTAGTATGTAGCATGTATGTAGTATGTATGTTACATGTAGTATATATGTAGTATGCATGTTGTATGTATGTAGCATGTACATTTTTTTTTTTTTTTTTTTTTTTTAACATTCAACACATTAGCCGGATGATGGGACTACTACTGTCCCATCATTGGCTAATGTGTCAATCACTGTCATGGTAGCAGGCATCGCCCAATGGGACTTGTAGTCCCATCGGACGATGCCTGCACAGCCCCCCAGAGCCTGCACAGACCACCGGCAGGCCGGCACAGCCCCCCGGCAGGCCGGCACAGACCACCGGAGCCTGCACAGACCACCAGCAGGCCGGCACAGCCCCCCGGAGCCTGCACAGACCACCGGCAGGCCGGCACAGCCCCCCGGCAGGCCGGCACAGACCACCGGAGCCTGTACAGACCACCGGAGCCTGCACAGACCCCCCGGCAGGCCGGCACAGCCCCCCGGCAGGCCGGCACAGACCACCGGAGCCTGCACAGACCCCCCGGCAGGCCGGCACAGCCCCCCGAAAGGCCCGTACAGACCCCAGAGAGGCTGTACAAGGCAAAAATAGGGTTTTTCTTATTCCAATACCGGAAGTCCCATAGACTTGAATGGGACTTCCGGTATCGGAATCGGCGATACCCGATATTTTTTTTAGATCGGCCGATACCATCCGATCCGATACTTTTAAGTATCGGACGGTATCGCTCAACACTAGTCAAAAGTAAAAGAAAAGTCAAAGATGCTATAGGATTTTTACAGGATGAAAATGATGAAATGATAAGACAGGATGTTGAGAAGGCCGAACTTTTAAATTCCTATTTTGCATCTGTTTTCTCTCAGAAAGGAAATGTAACACCAACTGTTCTTCACTGTCCTATTAAGGGAATAGAAGAATCCAGGATATCTATAAACAGAAAGATAGTGAGGAAACACTTAGCTAACCTAAATTAATTCAATTCTCCAGGTCCAGATGAATTACACCCCAGGGTACTGAAGGAGATAGCAGAAGAAATTTTTGAACCCCTCTCCATAATCTTTGAAAATTCTTGGAGAACAGGAGAAGTCCCAGAAGACTGGAGAAGAGCAAATGTTGTTCCTATCTTCAAAAAGGGGAAGAAGGTGGATCCAGGCAACTATAGGCCAGTGAGTCTGACTTCTATACCAGGAAAGATCTTTGAACAAATTATTAAACAACATGTATGTCAGTACCTGGATAAGAATGAAGTGATTAAACAGAGTCAGCATGCGTTTGTAACTAATAAGTCATGTCAGACTAACTTAGATTCCTTCTATGACGGAATCACTGATTGGGTGGATCAAGGAAATGCTGTAGATATAGTATATCTTGACTTCAGCAAAGCATTTGACAAAGTATCTCATACAATCCTTATTGAAAAAATGACTAAGTATGGAATGGACAAGGCAACTGTTAGGTGGATTCATAACTGGCTTAGTGATCTGACCAAGAGAGTGGTCGTAAATGGCTGCACATCCAGTTGGAAGAATGTCTCAAGTGGGGTACCACAGGGCTCTGTCCTGGGCCCTGTATTGTTCAACATCTTTATCAACGATTTAGATGAAGGAATTGAGGGTAAACTGATTAAATTTGCTGATGACACAAAGCTAGGAGGGATAGCTAATACTAGAGAAGAGAGAGAGAGGATTCAAAAAGATATAAATAAACTGGAGAAGTGGGCAGCAACTAACAGAATGGTTTTTAAAAGGGAAAAATGCAAAGTACTACATCTGGGCAATAAAAATAAAAAAGCATATACAGAATGGGAGGAATAGGACTAAGCAACAGCACATGTGAAAAAGACTTGGGTATACTAATAGATCACAGACTGAATATGAGTCAACAGTGTGATGCAGCAGCAAAAAAGGCAAATGCAATTCTAGGATGTATTAACAGAAGCATACAGTCTAGATCACGTGAAGTCATTATTTCCCTCTACTCCTCTTTGGTCAGACCTCATCTGGAATATTGTGTCCAGTTTTGGGCACCACATTTTAAAAAAGACATCAACAAACTGGAGCAAGTTCAGAAAAGAGCAACCAGAATGGTGACCGGTCTGCAAACCCTGTCTTATGAGGAAAGGTTGCAGGATTTGGGATTGTTTAGTTTGCAAAAGAGAAGACTGAGAGGAGACTTAATAGCTGTCTACAAATATCTAAAGGGCTGTCACATTGTAGAAGGATCAACTTTATTCTCATTTGCACAAGGAAAGACTAGAAGCAATGGGATGAAACTGAATGGGAGGAGACACAGATTAGATATTAGAAAAAACTTTTTGACAGAGTGATCAATGAGTGGAACAAGCTGCCACGAGAAGTGGTGAGTTCTCCTTCAATGGAAGACTTCAAACAGAGGCTGGACAGACATCTGACTGGGATGATTTAGAGAATCCTGCTTTGAGCAGGGGGTTGGACCAGATGCCCCAGGAGGTCCCTTCCAACTCTACAATTCTATGATTCTATCTCAAGGGCTGTCACATTGTAGAAGGATCATCTTTATTCTCATTTGCACAAGGAAAGACTAGAAGCAATGGGATGAAACTGAATGGGAGGAGACACAGATTAGATATTAGAAAAAACTTTTTGACAGTTAGAGTGATCAATGAGTGCAACAGGCTGCCACGAGAGGTGGTGAGTTCTCCTTCAATAGAAGTCTTCAAACAGAGGTTGGACAGACATCTTTCTGGGATGATTTAGTGATTCCTGCTTTGAGCAGGGGGTTGGACCAGATGGCCCAGGAGGTCCCTTCCAACTCTACGATTCTATGATTCTACACTGATGGAGATCGTGCTTTGTGCTTTCTGATCCTTCTCTAGCCAATCATATGGTAGTACTTGTTCCTGAGAATATTTCCACATGCCTTCTCTTATGAGCAGCATCTTCACCTTGAATTTCCAGGACTGGTAGTCCTAGTTAGTGAGGCTTGGCGCTTGGCACTGAGAACTTGACAGGATTGCTGCTAGTGGACATCTTCTCTTTTCTCTGTGCTGCTTTTGCTCTGGGCTTTTGTTGCTGTGATAGTTTGGGGTTCTGTGTTACTCTGGGCCCATAACCTGTTGACAGCGGATTATTCAAGATACTCACTCTCCAAGCATGTAACTACAGAGCTTCTTTATTTGGGAACAATCAGGAACAATATGCTTAATAGATCAGGAATAAATAATTTGTGTGTCTCTATGTGTGCAGCATCTACAGCAGGCTGCTTCTCTCATACACAGACAAAGGAAAAACAGGTAATACAGTCATATGCTCTCCCTCTGGAAGTTTTTTTTGTTCTAACTTTATAAACAGCATACAAATCTAGCAACTAAACACTCATAGACAGGAATTGAGTTGTTGCACCAAACATATTCTAACAATTTATTTATGTTTTAGGCTAAACCAGCCTAAAAATCCTTTAGTGCCATTTGAAAGCACTAAAGGGTTTAAATTTAACCCCTCAATAACCACCTATATGGTGGCAGTTGAGGGTGCATATTCCTCAGCATCGCTTTTTATCTGTACTGAGCAATACGGGTATAACACCCCCCGGTATTTGAAAATCTCCAGGATCTCGGCTACTGGGGGTAAAAAAAATCAACAAATTGTGTAAAAAATAAACACATAAAAGCTGCAAAAATGTGCCAAAAAGCTATCCCGCTACTAAAAAAGCAGCTTTTGTATAAAAAAATAATAAAATGTACACAATTTGTTTTGCCGAATCCGGAACGACCCAACCTATATAACTGCTACATTAATTATGCCATAGAGCAAACACAAATAAATAAAATAGCACACCAATAATGTTAAACTTTTTTTACCATACTGGCACTCAAAGAAAAAAGTGGTATCACTGAAAATATCAATTCATCACTAGTGGTGGGCAAACCCATGGATATTCGGGTCCGGCAGCTGAACAGCTAAAAAAGTTCAGTTCAGGTACCAGCATGGTTTCCAAACCTGAACCTGGACCCCATTCAGATGAATGGAGGGCCCGAACATCCATTGTTTGCCATACTGTCATCTGCATGACAGTGTCATGATCATGGGCTCTTATTGGCAGTGAGATCATTACTGTCAGTCAGAAAACAATGGTTCCCATGCTGTCAGATGACAGCATTAGCAGGCAGCTGTGATCGGCAGTAAAAAGTTACCTCTGGTCAAGTGCATCCTCTGATGAGAGCACTACTCCCATCAGTCTATGCCTGCTGTCGCTGATAACAGTGAGAGCAGGTGTCACTGATGGGAGTGTTCATCAGTCGGTGCCTGGGCTATAAATAATTAAATAAATTGAAAGACAAAAAATTGCATGTAGTCTCTTCTATTTTTGATAACCAGTGCAGGCAAAACTGTACTCCATCTATTCTACCCTGTCCCTCTGTGATTTTACTGTATATGGCTGCTGAATTGCTGGCTTTTCTTCTATCTATGTAATACATATATACATATATATGTGCTGTATATATATATATATATATATTTGTGTTTGTGTCACTGACATTAATATATCTATATATTCTATGTTTATATACTGTATGCAATCTGTCTATTCTATTCTGTCAGGTCCCGCTGTGATTTTACTGTACGCAGCTGCTGAATCTATCTATCATCTACTTTAAAATACTTTGTTGGCAACACAATTATTTTCCTGCACTTTTACAGAATTTTACTGACTTTTTCCGATTTGAACAAAAATGTTCATGTTTCTGATCACAAATCCGAATGTGCCATATTTGTGCCGAATTTATGTTTGGCGATCGTTTTCCGTACATATTCTCTCATTTCTAACTCTGACATTAAGATGGCTACATTTTAGAAGGTGCAAAATATTATATGAGAGTTATTTACCAAATATTTTGAAATATTAAATTGCTGATGTAAGGTAGTATCATGTTGTGACTTCATATGGACTTACTCTAAACATTAAGCTACTGGTAAACTCAGGGCTGGCACTATCTTCCCCTCCTATAAAAGGAATACCCTCCCCCCATCCCTAGTTTAAACACTCCTCCAACCTTCTAGCCATTTTCTCCCCCAGCACAGCTGCACCCTCCCCATTGAGGTGCAGCCCGCCCCTAGCGTAGAACCTGTAGCCAACTGAGAAGTCGGCCCAGTTCAGCAGGAACCCAAACACCTCCTTCCTACACCAATTCCTGAGCCACTTATTAACCTCCCTAATCTCCCATTGCCTCTCTGGCGTGTCACGTGGTACAGGAAGTATTTCCAAAAATACCACCTTGGAGGTCCTTGCTTTAAGCTTACAGCCTAATTCCCTGAAATCATCTTTAAGGACCTTCCACCTACTGTACCTCTAACTTTGTCATTTGTGCCAATGTGCACCATGACCGCTGGATCCTCACCAGCCCCTCCCAGTAATCTGTCAACCCGATTAGCGATGTGCCGGACTCGAGCGCCAGGTAGGCAACACACCGTTCGAAGATCCCTGTCTTTGTGACAGATTGCCCTATCTGTTCCCCTAATAATTGAGTCTCCCTCTACCAGAACCTGTCTGGCCTGCCCTGCTCTCCTATTTCCCCCCTTACTGGAGCAGACACTTCTCTGGCTTTCAGAGGACATGCCTTGCTGCAGCAGTGCTACTCCTGCACTAACACTCCCCTCATCTGCCAACTTAGCAAACTTATTGGGGTGTGCCAGTTCAGCACTAGCCTCCCTGGTGCTCTTCCCTCTACCCCGCCTTCTAACTGTCACCCAGCTAGCTGCTTCATTGTCCTGCAGCTCCAACCTAGCATCCCCCCTCTCATCTATCCCATTGAGCGTCTGCTCAGTGAGCAGAAGACTCCTTTCCATATTGTCTATGGATCTCAGTGTTGCCAGCTGCACATTTAGATCCAGTATCTGGGCTTCCAAATGCACAACGTGCTCACATCTCGTACAGCAGTATGCACCCTCGACCGGCTGTTCAAGGATTTCATACATGCGGCAAGACGTGCACTGGATGGCATTGGCAATAGTGGAGCACATCCTAATGGGGATTGCACCAGACAATAAGATAAGCAAAAATAAATAAAAAGTATTAATAAAATATAACAGCAATTCAGTAATACCTCCCTTGGAAACTCCCTGAATCCAAAGTCACTGAATCTCAAGTCACACACTTACCACAGTTCGCACTTACGCACAGGTCACACTCAGCTTGTTCACACTCGCTCAGGCAGAAGATTTAAAAGATTTTTTTTTTCCCTTTTACCAGTACACCACCTTGCTGCTCAATGCACTTCCAAAAGGAGTTGAGCCTCAACCAGCTGTCCCTTATAAACCCTTAGTTATGAACTCCCACCCTTAATTAACCCCTTGTGAATATAGTTATACCTCAAGATTTAAATGCAATATAGTTAACCCTTAAAAACACAGATAGTAAAATAAGAGATTAACCCTGTAGAGAGAAAAAATAGGTTAAACAAGCCCCCAAGCCCCCCAAAAATTGAACAGGTAGAAAGCACCTAGCAACCTACAATTCAGCAACTCACACAGGTATTTGTTATAGCTTTTCCAAACACTTCGTCACTGAATCTCAAGTCACACACTTACGACAGTTCGCACTTACGCTCAGGTCACACTCAGCTCGTTCACACTCGCTCAGGCAGAAGATTTAAAAGATTTTTTTTTCCCTTTTACCAGTACACCACCCTGCTGCTCAATGCACTTCCAAAAGGAATATATAGGTGAACCAGTAACAATTTTTCTTTCCCAAACAAAAATCACCTGGGGTTGCAAACCATGCGGACAGTGTGTAGCATGTCTAAATGTTTTTAGGACAAATACATTTTCAAATTCAGATAATACAGTTGTGGACAAAAGTATTGACACCCCTGCAATTCTGTCAGATAATACTCAGTTTCTTACTGAAAATGATTGCAAACACAAATTCTTTGGTATTATTATCTTCATTTAATTTGTCTTAAATGAAAAAACACAAAAGAGAATGAAGCAAAAAGCAAAACATTGATCATTTCACACAAAACTCCCAAAATGGGCCAGACAAAAGTATTGGCACCCTCAGCCTAATACTTGGTTGCACAACCTTTAGCCAAAATAACTGCTACCAACCGCTTCCGGTAACCATCAATGAGTTTCTTACAATGCTCTGCTGGAATTTTAGACCATTTTTCTTTGGCAAACTGCTCCAGGTCCCTGATATTAGATGGGTGCCTTCTCCAAACTGCCATTTTTAGATCTCTCCACAGGTGTTCTATGGGATTCAGGTCTGGACTCATTGCTGGCCACCTTAGAAGTCTCCAGTGCTTTCTCTCAAACCATTTTCTAGTGCTTTTTGAAGTGTGTTTTGGGTCATTGTCCTGCTGGAAGACCCATGACCTCTGAGGGAGACCCAGCTTTCTCACACTGGGCCCTACATTATGCTGCAAAATTTGTTGGTAGTCTTCAGACTTCATAATGTCATGCACATGGTCAAGCAGTCCAGTGCCAGAGGCAGCAAAGCAACGCCAAAACATCAGGGAACCTCCGCCATGTTTGACTGTAGGGACCGTGTTTTTTTCTTTGAATGCCTCTTTTTTTCTCCTGTAAACTCTATGTTGATGCCTTTGCCCAAAAAGCTCTACTTTTGTCTCATCTGACCAGAGAACATTCTTCCAAAACGTTTTAGGCTTTTTCAGGTAAGTTTTGGCAAACTCCAGCCTGGCTTTTTTATGTCTCGGGGTAAGAAGTGGGGTCTTCCTGGGTCTCCTACCATACAGTCCCTTTTCATTCAGACGCCGACGGATAGTACGGGTTGACACTGTTGTACCCTCAGACTGCAGGGCAGCTTGAACTTGTTTGGATGTTAGTCGAGGTTCTTTATCCAACATCCGCACAATCTTGCGTTGAAATCTCTTGTCAATTTTTCTTTTCCGTCCACATCTAGGGAGGTTAGCCACAGTGCCATGGGCTTTAAACTTCTTGATGACACTGCGCACAGTAGACACAGGAACATTCAGGTCTTTGGAGATGGACTTGTAGCCTTGAGATTGCTCATGCTTCCTCACAATTTGCTTTCTCAAGTCCTCAGACAGTTCTTTGGTCTTCTTTCTTTTCTCCATGCTCAATGTGGTACACACAAGGTCACAGGACAGCGGTTGAGTCAACTTTAATCCATGTCAACTGGCTGCAAGTGTGATTTAGTTATTGCCAACACCTGTTAGGTGCCACAGGTAAGTTACAGGGGCTGTTAATTACACAAATTAGAGAAGCATCACATGTTTTTTCGAACAGTGCCAATACTTTTGTCCACCCTCTTTTTTATGCTTGGTGTGGAATTATATCCAATTTGGCTTTAGGACAATTCTTTTTGTGTTTTTTCATTTAAGACAAATTAAATGAAGATAATAATAACAAAGAATTTGTGTTTGCAATAATTTTCAGGAAGAAACTGAGTATTATCTGACAAAATTGCAGGGGTGTCAATACTTTTGGCCACAACTGTACATGTACATTTGAGATTACACATTCTATTACATGTGTCTCTAAATCCGTGATCTATTATGCTACCTGTCCTTGTTCACTAGCTTATGTCGGATTGACTACTAGGCAATTGAAGTCAGAGTACAGGAACATGCGTTGGGAATTATTGCGGCCAAAGAAATTTCAGATGTATCTACGTTAAAGACATTGGCGTGAGATTTTAAATTATATCACAATTGTGATGCATCCCAACTCAGAGTTAGGCTGGAGTCACACTAGCAATAAAATTGGACGAATGCAATGCGATAAAAAAATCGCATTGCATTCGTTCCAATGTTATTCTATGTTGCTGCTCCCATCATGCGTTTTTCATTTGGATCCGTTCCTCGGACCGAGACAATCGCAGCATGCTGCGATTGTCAACGATTTTTGGATCGGATTCGACAATGCAAGTCTATGGATGCGATTAAAAAACACATTTAAAACACACCACACGTGTGACTTGCGATTAAATCACAAGACTTCTCCAGGTCACAGGAAAGAGCATCAGGCATTGACATTGGATGTCAATTTGATGCTTAGATGCGAATAAAATTGGTTCATCGCCGGAAAATGGGATGACAGACGGATCCCTGGACAAGAATTCTTTGTGCGATTTCGTACCTTTAAAATGGGACCGATTTTTTATTCGTTGTGTGTGACTCCAGCCTTATTGGGATTTATATGCTCCACCCAGCTGTCAGAGGAGGTAGAATCAGTACCCCTTTGGCCCAACTTGAGACCAAGTGGATCTGGACACTCAATACAGTGTCACCACATGGTCTCAACGAAAACCTATCCTTTGCACCTTTTTTGTAACCATCTGTTTTTTACCTTGAAGTTTTTACCTCTGAACCATTTTTAACAATTTTTATATTTTATTGTCTTCTAGCTTTTTTAATTTTTAACTTTTTATTTACTCTTATCATATTATTTTACTATTTTAACTAATTATTATTATTATTCATTTATGCAGATACTATCTTACCTGTTTTGTTGATCGATCTACTCTTCCGTTTCGACTGGGGAATCATACTTCTGCTATGTACAAATGAAAAAAAAAAAAAAGAAAGAAAGTAGGTTTGGGCAGGTGATGAGCAGTGTCTTGTTTTCTCCACACATACTGCTTTGAATTATCATTATAACCAAAAAGTTCTATCTTTGTCTCATCAGACCAAGGAAACTTATTTCTCATAGTCTGGGTGTCCTTTATGTACTTTTTAGCAAATTCTATGTGTGCTTTCATATGTCTGGCACTGAGGAGGGGCTTCCATCAGGCCACTGTGCTATAAAGGCCCGACTGGTGGAGGGCTGCAGTGATAGTTGACTTTATGGAACTTTCTCCCATCTCCCTACTTCATCTGTGGAGCTCAGCCACAGTGATCTTGGGGTTCGTCTTTACCTCTCTCACCAAGGCTCTTTTCCCACGATTGCTCAGTTTGGCTGGACGGCCAGGTCTAGGAAGACTTCTGGTGGTTCCAAACTTCTTCCATTTAAAGATTATGGAGGCCACTTTGCACTTAGGAACCTTGAATACTGCAGAAATTCTTTTGCTACCTTGGCCAGATCTGTGCCTTGCCACAATTCTGTGTCTGACTCCTTGGCCAGTTCCTTTGACCTCATGACTCTCATTTGGTCTGACATGCACTGTGAGCTGTGACATCTTACGTAGACAGGTGTGTTTCTTTACAAATTAAGTCCTATCAGTTTAATTAAACACAGCAGGACTGCAATGAAGGAGTAGAACCATCTCAAGGAGGATCACAAGGAAACGGACAGCATGTGACTTAAATATAAGTGTCTGAGCAAAGGGTCTGAATACTTATGACCATTTCTATTTATTTTTGAATTTACAAAATGTCTGCAATGAAACAAAGAGTGAAAAATTTAAAGGGGTCTGAATACTTTCCGTACCCACTGTACTAGATCACTCCTATGATACTATGGTACATCAGTAATTTCCTTTATTCTTAATGTAATAGTATCAGGAGTCCTGGTTGTTAACTTAGTTCCCCAGACTCCAATGATGTGTCATGCTGTAAAGTGGAACGTGAAGTGCACACATTTAGCTTCCATTCCTGTTTTACACTGATCAAACAGATCATTGCAGTGCAGGAAAAAAGAGAGCTGTGTTTATATGATAACTTTCCATGATGAGAAACTAAATGCGTTTTTCCTATTGTGTGCAGCTTCTCCTCCTGCTTCAAGTTCTCCAAGTCAGTGCTGCGTAGATGAAGATTTGCAGCAATAAAGAGCCTTAGGCTAGTTTCACACTTGCGCCTTTTTGCGCAGCGAATCGAGCGCACATGAAGCGCGTGTCAAAAGCACATGCAAACGCTTGTAAACGCTGTGTTTTTTTGTAGCATTATTGTGCGCATTACGACAAAAAATAGCACCGTTTTTATGCATTTGTAAGCGTTTTTCATGCGTTTGCATTTTTTATGCGCAATGGTGTCACTTCACAGGAGAAAAAATCCTTGAAAAATTCTAGCAACACACTCCACCAATGGGGACAGCAGTGGGCATGTCTTATGGAAATTCTTTATATAGACCCTGTGTACAGCTGAATTCTTCACATTTGCTTGCATTTGCCTTGATAAACATGGATCTGCGTTGGAAGAGTTTTTACTTTGACTTTGATCTGGACATGAGGATGGCTCAGGCTTATGCAGTTGCTTGCCATGAACAGAGGGAGAGAGAGATGCAGCGAAGACGGCAGCAGTGGTGTTTGTGGATACATCCCATTATTGAACTCCGGGAGAGCCGTGGAGCATACCACGCCCTCTACAGTGAGCTACAGGCAAACCCGGAGAAATTTATGGATTATACCCGGATGTCCCAAGAAACCTTTAACTATTTGCTTGGTCGGGTCCAAGAAGTCATCTGGAGACAGGACATGCAGCTCCGGCGTGCAATTAGTCCTGAGGAACGGCTCCTGGTCACATTACGGTACGTAGTTTTGCAAAACCAATGCCTGCGTAATTTTCTTTGTTGTGACATGTACTCTTCCAAATCTGGCAGAACTATAGTTCTGCCATGTAGTTAACAAAAGGCTGCGGTAATTTTTTTATGGCATATATTGAACAAAAGGCTGCAGATATATTTTTTTAAATTTTTTTTTATTGAATTTTAGGTGTGTACAAAAATCCCTATACACAAATATTAATTTTTGCTTTTTTCTTTGTGTCACAGATTCCTGGCTACTGGAGAGACCCTCTCTTCACTGCACTTCCAGTACCGTATTGGAATCTCCACATTGTCTGGAATTGTAGCGGACACCTGCCGGGCTTTGTGGAAAGTTCTCTGTCCAGAATTCTTGCCCCTGCCCACCGCAGAAAAGTGGTTGGAAATCGCTGAAAGATACTGGACAGTATGCAATTTCCCCAACTGTTTGGGAGCGGTGGATGGGAAACACATCCGGATTATCAAGCCCAAAAGAACAGGATCTGAGTACTACAACTATAAAAAGTACTTTTCTACTGTACTCATGGCCATTGAGGATGCAGACTGTATGTTTATTGCAGTGGACATTGGGGCATTTGGCCGTGGGAATGACTTCCAGGCTTTTAACAACTCGGACATGGGCAGGAGGTTGTATGGCAACCACTTCAATTTCCCCATGCCACGGCCTCTTCCCAACACTGAAGGTCCGCCACAGCCATTTGTAATGGTTGGTGATGAAGCATTCCAGATGTGCCAAAACCTGCTCAAGCCCTACTCCAGCCGGGACTTGGAACACACCAAAATAATTTTTAATTACAGGCTGACCAGGGCCAGAAGAACTGTAGAGTGTGCATTTGGAATACTTGTCTCCAGATGGTGCACTTTCGGCACAGCCATTAATCTGAAACGGGAAACACTGGAGTCGTTCTGCATAATTTTGTAATTGCTAGAGAGCACCCGAACTTACATCTTGATGATGTTGCTCCTAACCCATTGCCTGAATTTACTCAGCACCCTCTCAGGTCATCCATTGAAGTTGGCCAAATGAGGGACCAATTTGCGGCCTACTTCAACTCAGATGTAGGACGGGTGGAATGGCAAGAGCAAATGGTGTAAAAAAAAATTGTCTTGTTGGTATGTTAATAAAAAACACTGTTTTGATACCTGTATCGAGTGCATTCTGTGTTTTTACACTCCCAATACTAATAGCAAGTAGCCAGGTGTATCAGTGAATTTATGATGCTGTGTTTTGTGCATCATGAATTCACTAATACTCCTGAGTAGGTAACTATACATACACACACAAGTTGTACGACCTTTATAATCTCTACAGTGTGTGTTCAATTAACAGCGACGGTGGAGATAATACAACTAATATTTATGTCACATGGGGCGATTTTACATATGATTTGTGGATGCACTGGCATTATGCACTTTTTTTGACACCGAAACATGTGACTATAAATATTATTTGTAGGATCACCACTGTGGCTTGGATTTTGAAAGCACATTGGTAAAATACCCAGGCCTGGTGTTATGCTGAAGTGACGAATACTTCACAAAGTTATCACAAATGGGCAGGAGAATACACATTAAACTGCAGCATCACTACACTGTTCTTCAAATATATGGAGAGTTAAGCAATGCTGCAGGTTCAAACTCATGTGTATTCACCTGCCCAGGTGTGATAGTGATGATGATACAAGGTCGGGGTATTTGTGAAGTATATATAACATTTATTTTCACCATCATGTCATCAGTTTCTTCAACACACACGTAATAGAGTATGTGGTTAATTACAAGATATATCTACAGTCCCTTGCCTTATCTCTAGTAGTTAAATGATGATGGTACAAAAAAGGCAAGGTAACAATAGATATGCCTTTCACTCAACACCATCCTCTATGCCAGGGTTTCCAAAATCTAGTCCTAAATGTCCACCAACAGATCATGTTTTAAGGATTTATTTTTTTTTTTGCTCAGGTGATGCAGTTATCGCCAGAGTAATGGAATTACTTAAAACATGATTTGTTTGTTGGACTTGAAGACTGGAGTTGGGGAACCCTGCTCAATTCAGTCTGTGCAATACACCAGATATCTCCATTACTGATGTTTCTTGTGTTAGTCTTGGACAAATTTGTTGTAAAAAAAAAAAATAAAAAATCTATATGACTTGTCTTTTCCACACCAGTCTCTACATTCTTGCAATATTGCACAGACTGGATCCAGCAGGGTTCCCCAACTCCAGTCCTCAAGGTCCACCAACAGTACCATCTGGATCAAAAATCAATGCAGTATCACAGAGCATCTTTATACTTACTGAACGCCCTTTTTGAAGTTGGAGAGGCGCTGTCCCAGCCATCCATCATCGCTGCGGCCACCTCATTCCAGAGCTGCCGGGTCACCACTGTGTCTTTGTACTGCTGGTCATGGCTGTCCCACAACGGGATACGCTCCTCAACAAGGCGGATCAGGTGCTCGTTGTCGATGTAAACTTCTTCGTCATCCCGTTGTGGAACCAAGAAAAAAAAAATTAGAAACTTTGTAATTTTGGAGAATGAAAAAGAAAAAGAAACAGAGAAGAAGCAAGATAAAAGATGAAAATAAAGACAGAAAAAAAAAGGGACAGATTATATACTAACATTGCGTCTCCTCGCCAAGACTTCGCTACACTGCTCCCGCTCAGACTACTCCCGCACAGACTGCTCCCACACTTCACCTTCACTGGCCATGTCCGATGTCTGTAAAGAAAAAAAAATGATTACACATTTCTAGAGGCAGCTAAACTTACCCAAAGGCAGCAACATCCTCACCTCACGATCAGCTTGGGCCAGTTCTTGCCGAGATGGCGAATAGACCGATCCAGAAGAAGACATGCTGAAATGTAAACAAAAAATACATTAGTACATTATAAAATTGTACAGGACACACAGACATTATGTTGAAGAATACACACATTTTGGCTTCTGAAGCTTGAATCCACAGTTGGAAGGCTGTCTTGTCTCTTCAAGGCTGTCTTGTCTCTTCAAGGCTGTCTTGTCTCTTCAAGGCTGTCTGTAGAGTATTGGTCTGGCCCTGAAGACACCTTCTTTTATCTAGACTCCTCTCAATGTTGCTTGTTTAGGGGGAGGTTTAGACAAGTGTCTAGACATTGTTTACTGAAATCGCGTGCGCGCACAAAGTGCTGACGTGTGCGCATCTAAGCGCACGTCAGCAACCCCATAGACTGTAATGCTATTTTTGGGCGCACACGTGCACGCGCAATTTTTTTTAATGATGCAGGCGGAACAAAACATGTAGCGTACGGCGCGTCTGGGCACACACCTGTAAAATGCGCAGCGCACACTAAACGCTGATGAGCGCGTGCAATCGCAAGACCCTGCGGCCACCATGTTAGAGATAGGGGAACATTGCGTGTGCGCCCGATAGCGCACGATGCACTGCGCGATCAAACGCTAGTGTGAAACCAGCCTTAGGCTATGTGCGCACGTTGTGGATTTGCTTGCAGAAATTTTTGTGTGGATTCTGTATCTCTTGGCAGAAAAAGCAGTGGAAATTGTGCGGATTTCATGAGTTTTTGATGCGGATTACATGCAGATTTGTACGTTGAATTGTGTGTGGATTTGTTAGCTACAGTAAATAAAGATATTATTAAAAAAAAAATGTAATTTTCAAATCCAACCACCATTGTTTATGTGCTTCAACCAAGATAGTCTCTAATCTATATTCTCCGCCCACACACTCTTCCTCCTTCTGACATCATGTCCTTAAGCAAATCTGCTGCGTTTTTGGCACCAAATCCAGGGTAAATCTGCAGCAAATCCACAAACCTTTTTACACCTGCATTTTTGCAGCAGATTTGAGTGATTCAATGGAAATCAATGGGTGAAAAATGCTGCAGATCCGCACAAAGAATTGACAAAGTACTGCGAAAAAGGACAGAATTTTCCACATCATGTGCACAACAATTCAGGATTCTCATTGATTAGCCTAGCTTTAGTAATCCTTTGCGTTTTTGGTACATTACGGCACAGAAAAAAACACTGCGGAAATGCAACAAATCCACATCATGTGCACATAGCCTTGCAGTTCCCTTAAAGGGAATCCATCAGCAGGATTTTGCTGCCGATGGATCTGAGAGCAGCATAACATAAAGCAAGAGATTCTGATGCTTAGGATGTCACTTTTTAGGTTGAGGTTCAATACAATTAGTGTTTTATTAGCAAGAAATTATCACTACCTGAGTACATCTTATGAGTAAGCCAGTCCACCTGATCTATGTAACCCAGGCCCCCACCACTGACTGTCAGCTAGATGACAATGCATAGTGTACACAGGAAGCTGCCAATCAGGGGTGTGTGCAAGCTCAGTTCTGACCTCTGCTATATTTACAACAGAGAAAACAAGGATTCCATCAAAACTAGACCGAGCAGTCCAGTAAGTAATACATCGATGGAATGACACAGTACATAATGCTGCTTTCAGATTACACACCAATGACCTGCTGACATATTCCCTTTAATGATCATGCAGAGTGCTTTATGAACATTGTGCCTGATTGATAGCTGTGCGATCATGAGAATCAAACAATGCTGCCAATCCTCTTCCCCTCCACAACTGAAAACAATAAGACTCAGGAATATAGAAAAAAAGTAAGCATAAGCAGTACTGCATAGCAAGGTCATAAGAACAGGCTCTCTCCAAGGAAAAAACAACAAAAACATTAGCACTCCAAACATAGTGAAAAGAAAGAAATTATTTTCATGCAACTACAGTACATGTTCATGTGTAAATTTTGAGCCCAACTAGACCTGGCCTGTCTCAAGCTTTAGAAAAGCCCAGTCTAGGGAATCTAAAAGTCAAATATGGATATTTTAGGTTAATGGGATAGATCTTCAATATCTTATTTGTGGGGAGGTTGACAACAGGAACAAATAGCATCAGTCGCCATCAGTAACATCCATGGTCATGTGTAAACAGTTTGACAGATTGGAACAGCCCCACTGTTTCTCACTGTTTAGTGGCCACTACAGATTACCCCAGACCAGCTTCCTCTCATGTGTATATAATATGACCAGCGGCACCTGAGAGCAGGCACTAAAGTGTTACAGAGTTGTGATGTTCCAATCTGTCAGGCTAGTTTCACACTAGTACATAACCATAGTAAGGATAACAATCCCATTCACGTAGATATGAATATACCAATCCTTTGCTAAAAATATAGAAAAATGGGATAAAGTAGAGGATATATATACAAGGATAATCGCAAAATGAATTAAATCACAGAGAAAACAAGCGATCAGAAAAATCCAAATAACTACATATGTATGAAACATTTAAAAGTTTATTCAGAAAACAGGGAAACAGGGCAGGAAGTGGAGTCATAGATTGACCATGGCAGCGTGCAAGCAACCAAATGGGGTAAGCATGGAGTGGAAAAACCTAATAGGAACATCAATACAAGGCATGTAACTAGATGACATAATTGAAAACAAAAAGATTTAGATAGGAAACCTCCTCTAATGTGTTACTTCATGCCTCTTCTGCTCACCCTAAACCTTTGATTAATTCTATTCCTTTAGGGCAGTTCCTGCGATTACGCAAGATCTGCTCTAATGATCAGGATTTTTTGGTTCAAGCCCAGGACCTATCGGAAA
The DNA here is from genome assembly GCF_039654945.1 of Dendrobates tinctorius. Classification (NCBI taxonomy): domain Eukaryota; kingdom Metazoa; phylum Chordata; class Amphibia; order Anura; family Dendrobatidae; genus Dendrobates; species Dendrobates tinctorius. The sequence continues at coordinate 2,017,858 of NW_027361948.1, read as the reverse complement.
GGTTCCTTGAGAGAGGCTACAGTAGGAGATCCATCAAGAGAGCCTTCAACCGTGCAAGATGGTCCACACGTCAGTCATTACTTTATAAAAAGAGGGAAATTAAAACTGACAATAAGATCAGATTTATTACAAACTATCATGCCCAATTTGCAAGAATGAGAGGCTGTCTTCAAAAAGCTTGGCCCATTCTTCAGACAGACCCTATTCTTAACCAATTTATTTCATCAAAACCAAGAGTCACTATTCGTCGATCAAGAAATCTTAAGGATTATCTCGTCCATAGTCACTATCAACCTGAACCTAAGCAGAATTTTCTCAGCTTGGTCCATCCTGGGTGTGGCTGTGCTCCTTGTGGCCGCTGTGTAGCTTGTCCCAACGTCAAGCGAACGGACACGTTCTTCAATTCCTCAGAGACTCGGACATTCAACATTCGCAATCGTATATCATGTACCTCACGGTATGTTATCTATTTTGCGTTATGTCCATGTAATCTGATTTATATTGGTATGACTACGCGGCAATTGAAGACACGTGTCCGGGAGCACGTGTGGGGTATACAGGCGGCAGCTGGCCATGAGGACCTGGCCACACTCAGGACAATACCTCGACATTTTAAACTCAAACACGGTTGCGACAGGTCACTACTACGGATTCGTGGGATTGATGGTATTAATCCGGGTGTCCGTGGTGGCAATCTAACTCGGAGACTTTTGCAATATGAAACAAGATGGATATGGTTGTTGGATACAGTACATCCGAAGGGATTGAACGAGGCTATTAGTTTTGCTCCTTTTATTTAAACGTATATATATGTTAATTTATGGTGGTTTGGCTACATTTATTTATTTATTTATTTATTTTTTTTTCTGACCATGGGTAGCTTGTGGCATACCCTATTGTTTTTAAAGTTTTTGGTGTAATTTTTGTTTTTACTTTTTCAGAGTTTTCCTTTACCGTACTTGTGTATCGGTGTTCCTCCGGCTGAATATCTCCATTGTCTCATCTTCCTGGGTGTTTGGACCTCTTCGTTGGCATGGCAAAATATGAAGATAATGACTGCAGGACTGTTTTTGCTATGAAATTAAAATATATATATGTTTTGTTTTTGTTTTCTTGACTGATCCATATTATGCAGTGTTATCTTTACTATATACATTTATATATTTTTCATGTTTTTGGTCCATGTTCTAATACCTCCTTTGTTAGTTAAATTTGACATTATATGGTGTTTGGCTATTGCCATGCTATTGGCTTTAATTGACCTTTTTTAGTTTTTAAAAAAAATTTTCATCTTTAGGCAGGATTATCTTTGCAGGCTACTAATTTATGTATTTTCCACACTGCCCTTTTAGGACTATGTCTGCTACACCCTTGTGCCATTGACGGACGCTCTCCCTGTACGCATGCGCGCCGCTGTCTCCTTCACATCGGACGCCTTTCGGCATCTCTCATTGTGGCCAGTCGCTTCGGTGACGTCACATTGATGCCGCCGTCGCCCGCTGTCTTGGTTGCCGGGTTGACGCCTGCGTCATTATGGGAGGACGCGTCGTCATGGCTGTTGTAGTTAGGTAGGGCTCTTTGATTCCTCCTCATTGTGGGCAGTTACAATGATGACGCCGCGGCTGCCGCCGCTGCCCATTGTTTTGGTTGTCGGGGCAACGCTCGCGTCATCATTGGTGGACTCGTCGGCGTGGTGATGTCAATAGGGGAGGAGCCCTGGCAACGCGATTATGGTCATGTGACCAGTGCTGCTGTTATCGTCACTTGCACCGCATTGGGTGCAAATAATGAGCTAAGGTGACTCACGTGACTCCACCAATGATGATGTCATCTTTATTGGACGACACATAGATCATGACACGTTGTTAAATACATGAACGGTAGTTTTCACTTAAGTCAGTAGCGATTTTTATTAAAAGAGTCCTAACTTGGAGGTGTCTATCTACTTGCTGGCTTCTTATTTCAGATAGCCTGTTTATTAACACCCATATGAAGAGTCTGCTTTAGTGGATTGGCGGTTTGTAGCCATGACAATGGTTGTTATGGGTGGGTGGAACCTTGATACACTCGCACCATTGGTGATTGATCACATGGGTATGACCTTTGGATTGATTGGTTGACTCTGTCTTAAATATCCCCTACTTCCTCCTTCCCTTGTACCCCTTGAGAAAGGCCATCTGCCGAAACGTGCGTTGGGGGGGTTATGCTGGAGTGGACTGCTATATACTACTAAAACAGGTATTAAGTTTGTCATTGGATATTTGCTCATTATTTGCATTTATGTATTTGTCCTGTTTTGTCACACTCTTTATTCCCTTAGGAACTTGCAAAAAATCTTTTTGTTTTCAATTATGTCATCTAGTTACATGCCTTGTATTGATGTTCCTATTAGGTTTTTCCACTCCATGCTTACCCCATTTGGTTGCTTGCACGCTGCCATGGTCAATCTATGACTCCACTTCCTGCCCTGTTTCCCTGTTTTCTGAATAAACTTTTATATGTTTCGTTCATATGTAGTTATTTGGATTTTTCTGATCGCTTGTTTTCTCTGTGATTTAGTTTCACACTAGTGTATTTTCCATGCAGCGCACGGCACCACTAAGCCCCGCCCCCTGCCAGCTCCCTGCCCGCCCCATCCGGTCATCGCCGCCTACTATCGCACACGGCCGCATGCGATCTGCGCACCCTATCTTTAGCATAGGGTGCACAGACCGTGCACTGGCCGTGCGCTAGTAGGATTTTAGCATGTGCTGCGCACTTTTGAAGGTGCACCGAGCACTTCAAAATGTAACATGGTGCGCTTGGTGCACACGGGCGCACCTTCAAAAGTGCGCAGCGCACGCTAAAATTCTACTAGCGCACGGCCAGCGCATGGTCTGCGCACCCTATGCTAAAGATAGGGTGCGCAGATCGCAAGCGGCCGTGTGAGATAGTAGGCGGTGATGACCGGATGGGGCGGGCAGGGAGGCGGCAGGGGGCGGGGCTCAGCGGCGCCGTGCGCTGCATGGGAAATACGCTAGTGTGAAACTAGCCTCACACTGTTTATATCCCATCTCTGTTGGAGCTCAGAGCAGCTGATCAGTGGGCATGAAATGACTACATGTAACGTGCGTTGGGGCGGCATGAGCACTATTACAATACGCTGTCCAATTATGTAAGTTTAATCTTTATTGAATTTTATGGTATATGCACATTAATAAACAGCACTTTATACTAAAAGCACTTTGTCTTGCACTGGCAGTACCGTCCAAATAGGACATAATAGGTTTTTGTCCAGGGCAAAATAAGTATTATAGTCTCCTGCAACTTAAACTTGGTATTGCAGCTTCTGATATTACTATTATATACTTTATTGGTTTTTCTTTTTTAATATTTATTAAAGATTAGAACTAATTTTACATGGTACTTATACCCTTTTGTCATTATTTGTTTTAAATGCTCAGTATTTGTGAGCCAAAACCAGGAATGGGTGATAAATAGAGAAGTGGTGACGGGTTTCTATTATACTTTTCCTCTGATTGCTTCACTCTTCACTTTGGCTTACAAATACTGATGTGAAATATTGACCAAATACTAAACGTGTGAACATGGCCTTAACCTCCACTTCCCATCAAGTCACACTGCTGAAGTGTCTTGGTGCTAGAAAGTCTGTTGTCTTTGCATCTGCAAGGCAGAGTATCTTGCAGGATCTGAATGATGTTAAAGGCCCTGTCACACACAGCGATCGCTGACTTTGTGACACCACAGCGATCTCGCCAGCGAAATCGCTGTGTGTGACATGGATCAGCAACCGGCCCCCCTGTTGGGTATCGCTGATCGCGCTCCATCGTCCTGGGCCATTTTTTGATCATTGGTCTCCTGCTGGCCAGCGCGCATCACTGTGTGTGGCAGCGAGAGACCAGCGATCAGCGACGCTGGACGCTGGTTTCCAAGGAAAACAGCGGGTATTTAAGAGCTGTGCGGCTCTTAGTTACCCGCTGTTTACATTGGTAACCAGCTTGCTCGCTGGTCCTGATCACTGGAGGGGCTGTCTATGTGACAGCTCACCAGCAATCAGCTAATTATGTTCCAGTGATGCCATCCATGTCGGATCGTTGGTGGGATCTCTGGGACATTGATACGAGTAACGGGGCCCTAATGCACTCATGGGCACTGCAGAAAAAGAAGTAAAGAGAGCTGTAGGTATATTAAAAAGCAGCCACACTGCTCTGCAGAAGATGGGACATTGTGGTTGGGGCCTCCTTTCCTGCTTTATTGGTACAATGCTGTCAGACCTAATAGAAGCTTAGACAAAGTAAAGGTTATGTAATGCTGCCAATGCTCAGTAGAGCGGGTTTCCAGTGCCACTCAGGGGCCCATCGGGGCTGCACATTCTGCCCATTGGGTCCAACAAAGTCTGACATCAAGTTACTGTAGGTGTTGAGTAGCGATTTTCTACAATATTGTCTGCATAATGTATGCAATAATGTTTATGGCACTAAAGTGTGCCACATAAAGTAGGTAATCATATGGTTTCCTCTATTTAAATTTTAAAGGGGTTATACATTTTTAGATTACAAAAATGAGGAAATGCTTTGTTTATTTTTCATATATTGCCCAAATTGGATTGTGTTGTACAATGGCACTAGTGTTGTAGAAGGATTTTGAAAATGGAAGTGGTACTCATTCTGTGAACAATAATCCAAAATATTCAAGTGACATATCGTGTTGCTATACCTACATACTATTTGTGATTGCAAATTCCTTGATCTGTGATGAGTAGATCAATCTGCAGAGGATCAACTTCAAGTCAAATTACCTAAAATTTGCCTAGGCTCATACTCATTTGCAAGAAATACGGAGGAGTGCAATCTGATGAAAAATCGGATTGCACTCGGGCGAATGTTATTCAATGGGTTACATCTCATCTGCGTTTTTTTTCTCAGCTGATATCGGACTGAGAAGAAAATTGCAGCATGATGCGATTTGCTGCGTATCTCGGACGAGACTCGCCAATGCAAGTCAATGGGTGCAAGAAAAAAAATCGCACAGCGGTGCTGTCTGATTTTTACACACCGTGTCCTTTGAAAAGCTGGCAATTCATGTGCGGCTACAGTAATATCAAACTGACAGCTTAGAAAAGAATAGATATATACACATAGAATACATATGCATATACTCTATACATGTCAGTGACACATACACATATACAGTATATGTATTTATATTACATAGATACTGTAGATAGATTGATAGAAGCGAAGCCGGTAATTCATATGCGTTGTACAGTGAAATCACACTGACAAGTTAGAAAAGAATAGATATATACACATAGAATATATATATTCTATCTATTCTATTCTAACCTGTTACACTGTGATTATACTGCATGCGACAGATCATTTGCCAGCTTTTAATATATATATATTTGCATATTATAATGTACAGCTCTGGTGAAAATGAAGAGACCACAACATCAAAACCCTGTCATGGGCAGCCCATTCTCCAGACCTAAACCCCACTGAAAACCTCTGGAATGTAATCAAGAGGAAGATGGATAGCCACAAGCCATCAAACAAAGAAAAACTGCTTAAATTTTTGCACAAGAAGCAGTATGAAAGACTGGTAACAAGCATGCCAAGATGCATGAAAGCTGTTTTTAAAAATCATGGTTATTCCACAAAATATTGATTTCTGAACTCTTCCTGAGTTAAAACATTAGTATTGTTGTTTCTAAATGAATATGAACTTGTTTTCTTTGCATTATTTGAGGTCTGAAAGCACTGGTTTGCTTTTTTAATTTTGACAATTTTTCTTTGTCAGAAAAAATACACAATTTATTGCTTGGAAATTTGGAGACAGGTTATCAGAAGCTTATAAAAGAACAATTTACATTTTACTCAAAAATATACCCATAAAGTGAAAAATCAGACAAACTGAACATTTGAAAGTGGTCTCTTAATTTTTGCCAGAGCTGTATATATGTATCTGTGTTTTTAAGAATAATTCATTTGAAAATGATATGAAAATTACAGAGAATAGCTGTATGTAAAAGCTCATGTTAAGATCGCATTGCAATTGGATAGCAATCACACTGCATTCGGATGTAAATTTGAAACTAGGTGTGAGAAATCGGATTGTACTAGCATGACACTTGCATGGCACTTGCATTACACTTCTGTTACTCTTGGCAGGGAGACTCAGACCGATTATTCATATGGTAAGTGTGACCCTGGCCTAAGACCACATGCACACATTGAGTATTTGGTGAGTTTTTTACTCTAGTATTTGTAAGCCTAAACCAGGAGTGGGTGAAAAAATGCAGAAGTGGTGGCAAATGTTTCTATTAGGCTGGAGTCACACACAGCCATTAAAAAAAGGTCCAAGTTTAACGGCACGAAATCGCACAAAGGTCTCTTAACCAGTGATCCGGTTTTGATGCGATTTTTCTTAATTGATGCGATTTTAATCGCATGTAAGCATCCGTTTTACATCTGTCTGCCGATTTTTTCTCTGACCATTCCAAAATTGACAAATAACCGTTCTTAGGCCTGAAACTCATTTAAAAAATCATCCCGCCCTATATTTATGGCCTCTCCAACAGGTGTGAGGCTGCTACCTTTGACATACAGTCACTGCTTGGATTTGTTTAGCTACGCTTTGTGCTAAACATGACAGACAGGCTCACTTTAACACCACTGAGCGTGTTCTTTTCTATTGGGTTTTATCCCGACGTTTTGGGGAGCAATACCCTGTGATTGTGGATCCGAGGAGGCGTAGGCGAATGTGGGTCCATCCCCTTTTGCTCCGAAGGATATCTAAAGGCCATTTCCACCGTCTCTATACATCTCTGCGTAGCCATCCGGAGAAGTTCTATCAGTATTGTCGGATGAGCCTTGCGACCTTTGATATTTTGCTGGAGATTGTGCGCCCTGGGATCACGTTTCAGGACACGAGGATGCGCAAAGCTATTTCTGCTGAGGAGCGTCTACTCCTCACCTTATGGTATGTCTCAAACCAATATGTTGATGATGTATGAAGCTGCATATTTATTTAACACACCTTTAATCTTATTTCGTATTGCCTTATTATCTTAATTTATTTCCAAAACATTTCCCAACAAAAATGTTATGCTTGTGGCTTTCGGAACCAAGCCATGGCATGTAATGTAATCTTCATCATGCCTACTTTAGAGTTCCTCGACTTTAAATGTGTTTGAAACTGTATCTGTTGTTTGTTTGGCTGTGTCCTAATTTTTTTTTTTTCCTTTTTTTTTAGCTTCGTTTCAACTGGCCTTTCATATGCTGGTCTGCATTTAGAATTTTTAATTGGGAAATCAACAATCTCTGGCATTGTATGGTCTACATGCTCCGAAATCTGTACCAGACTCCATTATGTGGTAATGCCGGAGCCCAAAATGGCAGACTGGTTGCGTATCTCCCATGGATTTGAGGACAAGTGCCAGTTTCCACAATGTATTGGAGCCCTAGATGGGAAGCACATCCGTGTGCGTAAGCCGCCGAACTCAGGGTCCCAGTTCTATAATTATAAACAATATTTTTCTGTAGTATTGTTGACTTTGGTTGACACTCACTACAGGTTTATAATTGTAGATATTGGGGCCTATGGAAGAACTGGAGACTCCAGAGTCTTCAATTCTTCCATTATGGGTCGGCGGCTGCGTAATAATGAGCTTGACCTACCACCACCACGTCAGCTTCCCAACTCAAATCTGGAGCCGGTGCCTTATGTTATTGTAGCAGATGAGGAGTTCCCATTGAGCAGACATGTCATGAGGCCATATCCACGACGAACCCTTGACCACCGGCGTAGAATATTTAACTATCGCCTATCACGTGCTCAGCGACTGGTGGAGTGTGCCTTTGGCATTCTTACCGCCAAATGGAGGGTCCTACAGTCCGCAATTCAGCTGAGTGAAGCTAATGTCAATGAAGTTATTAAAGCCTGTGCTGTCCTACATAACTTCACAAGGATACATGACTGCCCCTCATATAATGATGCTGAAGTGGACTCTGCTAATGTGTCTAGGCCTAGGACACATGTAAACCCACCCCGCCATCCAATTTCCGGACTCAAAGTCCGTGATGTGTTGACAAATTATTTCGTAACACCTCAGGGTGCAACTCCATGGCAAGATGATGCCTTATCTATGTAGTGGTTTGTTAGTGTTGTGTTCTCATATTTTTTGCTTTACCTATGTGTTAATTTTTTTTACCAGTACTTGTTACTATATCTATCTAACACATTACAGAACATGTACGTACATGAACAGACACACATAGTGAATGTAAACAAGTTTATTACTTGTTTTTTTGGGGTTATTGCGGTAACAAATAGCTATAGTAGTTGCCTTTGGCCTAATGTTATCAGCACATTAGGATTAAACATTTCAAGGAAAACAAAAAGCATCATGGACAATACACCAAACCTAACAATAAGGTAAAAATGAAAACCTACAAGTCATGGTAGGTTGGGGGTGGTGAAGGTGGGGGGCCTGTTTGGACATTTGGCCTTGGTTGCTGGGCCACATCTCTGTCCCCCTGTGCACTGGCAGGTGGCTGTGCCATCTGTTGCATCCTGGCAGGATCTATTTGTGGGTTTTGGTAGGGGTAATTTTGAAATTGTTGTGGGTAGTCCTGGTAGGGCTGCCCAAATTGCCCATATCCCCCAATATGTCCATGTCTAAGATACCCATGTTGGGGCCAATCACCAACATTGGGTAAGTTAAAGTGGCCATATTGGGCATGTGCGCCCTGGCCCATATATTGGACCTGTGGAGCCACATTGGGGATGTGTGCAGGCTGAGGCGGAGGTGTTGCCACCCGTGGAGGAGGAGGAGGAACAGGTTCCAAGGATGGTTGACTTGTCACATCAAGTCCAACCAGCCTATCAATCTGATTCTCCTCTGACAGCAGCCACCTTTCAAGAAGCTGAAAGACACTGCCGGGATTATTGGGTGGTGTGCTGGCATCCAAGACAATTTGGAGAGCCCCTCTCGTACGCAGCCTGTACCCACGGGGAATTGCCCTCAAATACTGTGCCAGACTGCGCCCATATGCCTCCTCCCCATCATCATGAGCAGCTGTCGACAAGTAGTCCAATACACCTCGGTCAACCTGCATCCTTGTTCCCGAAGCTGCTCCTTCTCTCCTGTGCTTGCCTCGTCGTGGTAGGGCAGAAGACTGTGGCGAGGTCTCCAGTGGCATGGTGGGGCTGCTACTGTTGCCCCGGTCATCAGGCTGTGCTGGCTGGCAAACTGATTCTGGTGGTGGTGATCTTGGTGGTGGTGCTGGTGTTGCTCTGGGAAGTCCAGAATATGGGCCGGAGCCTGCAGCAACATCCGACTCAGGATTATTCAGCACCTCAGAGTCGGAACCCATCTCCCTCTCTGTGAGGTTTGACTCGGTGCTACAATGGTAAAAATCCCATCAAGTTAATTGTGCTTACAGAATATACAAAGTACTACATTAAACCATGTACTTACGGTCTCAGCTCCATCACAGGAGCCAGGAAATGTAGGCGGTCGTAATAAAGGTATTTCCTCTTGGTGGTTCCGGCAGCTCCACTACAGGACCTCAGCTGTCTCTCCCTCCTATATGTGTCCCTGCAGCTGCGCCATCGCCTTGTCACATCAGTCACTACAATGTTAACAAAAACACAGGATTTAGTTACAACACACATATGGCTATGGTATCAAGGGTTACCCAATGCTTAGGCACACATTTTACAAATGATATGATTTATATTCCTGTTGACTCCACACCAATCAACCAAAAACAAAAAAGGTTGAGGCCTACTACAAAGGACCTTCGAAACAACATATTTGCTAACCAAATTTAAAAAATCCTGTGGTTAGAATGCGAACATCTATGATGTTTTTATTACAAAAACACTAGTTATATAGTGGCTAAGATACGGGCCCAAAAAAATAGAAGATCACTGCATTTGGTGGCAGAACAATTAGCTAAATAAATCAAACTTTTTTCACGCAAAATCTTCAAGCTGCCACCAGTCAGGGATTTGGAATGTAGATGTAGTAAATATGGTCCAAAAAAAAAAAGAGGCAAAGTCATTAATTACTGATATCTGAGCAATGACTTATTGGGCCTTACATTGTGAAGATTAGATTACGGGATTTGATTATGTGAACACATTCTTTCACTTACTAATTTGGTCCCGCTCCTCCAGAAGTCTTGCCGCACATCCAGGGAACATCTGACCACAGATTCTTGTCCACACTGCCTCCCTGCGTCTGCGGTCAGCATAGTGGGGATCTCTCTGGTCCCATAGTTCTGGCCTCTCCTGGACCAGAACTATCAGCATTTCCACATTCACTGGTGTGGACTTGATGGAGGACTCCGTGGAGGCGTTCTTCCTGCTTTTCTTTATGCTGCTTGAGAAATTTGCATACCCAAGCTTCCTGGCCATGCCTCCTACTCTTTCCTGTTGCCCAGGAGAAGTCTTGCGATTTAATCGCAAGTCACACTTGTGGTGCGTTTTCAATGCGATTTTTTATCGCATCCATAGACTTGCATTGTCGAATCCGATCCGAAAATCGGTGACAATCGCAGCATGCTGCGATTGTCTCGGTCCGACGATCGGATCCGATAAAAAAAATCGCATGATGTGAGCATCACCATAGAATAACATGGGTTCGAATGCAATGCGATTTTTTATCGAATTGCATTAGTCCGTTTTAATTGCTAGTGTGACCCCGGCCTTATGCTTTTTCTCTGACCGTCCACTCCTGGTTTTGGCTTACAAATACTGAGGTAAAAAAACTCACCAAATACTCAATGTGTGCACATGGCCTAACTCTATCCATCGGCATCTTTGTCACATGATCATGGGGAGCTGATGGGTTTAAAATAAAGCAATAAAAAAATAAAAAATACACATATTTGGTATTGCTGCATTCAGAATTGCCCAATCTATCAAAAAATAAAAAGAATTATTCACTAAATGACCTAAGTAGAAAAAAATTAAAATGCCAAAATTACATTTTTTTGGTAACCACAACATTGCAATAAAATGTAATAATCACTCAAAACATTGTATTGACCCCAAAATGGTATTAATACAAATGTCAGCAACTTCAGCTCGGCAAGCACTTTCATCATACTTTGACGCTGCTCAGTCACAAAAAGGCAGCGACTATAGATGGGAAAAAGACTTCTACAATTCTGACCTAAATGAAAACCCCTACTACTTGTCCATAATGGCAGCTATGAGACTTTATCTTACTTGACCACACTGACAACACCTTCCTCCCGAATAATAATACTAATCCTCAGTTGTCTGATATGCAATCATGAAGTGCTGGGAGGGAGGTGAGGTCACATCAAGCATATAAAAGCTTGGAACTTTATCTGTTTCATGTGACCATGCCTAGCTTCCAGCACTTCCCGTTAATAAAGTGCAAGGGGAGGAGGCAGATAGGAAAATAAGCTGCATACATCCTGGTATACAGACAAGGAATTATGCAACTCCATCAGCACATGAAATGGCAGCACTTGCTCATGTGGGGGATGCAAACTGGTCAGCAAGATGATCACGGCTCAATCTGTACTCCTTTTTCCTCATGATGGTCCTTTGATAACTGGTCTGCATTCATTATAAAGTTCCTTGTCACTGTCATCATCCTCATTGTCAACATCAGCTATTGCTTTCCCTATAGTATCTATTCTACCACTATTGCATCATCAGATCGCCTTGTGTTTGCCAAAGAAACATTTGTTCACACATCCAATCAGGAGGAAATTGTACTCACCAAGTTCACCAAAATGATGCCAGGCCATCTGGATTGTACCCCCTTTTTTTAAAAAATCACATGGCTAGGAAGATACCCAGCCACCGACAGACATGGATCAGTGCAGACTTTCGCCAACAATTGGTGCAAATGATTAGACCAGCTGTACCACCTCCCTACCTGACCGTCCATGGTCTGTCTTCTACACAGTTCTGCTGCTGCCAATGTTTATGGCTCATACTTAGTTCTGCTGGCCACTGTGTTCTATATTGCTAGACTGCATTTCTTCTGCTGCCCCATACTAATTCTTTACCGTGCAGCTTCTGCTACTGCAACTGCTACTACAAAGCCATCCTAGCCATTTGTTCCAAAGCTGCTTACTGTGTTTTATCCTACTAGATTGCACTGCTGCTGCCTAGTTTTGTCAATGTTGAACCTATACTGCCACACATCTCCTTTTCTGCCTCATCCTAATTTTTTTACCATATGGCTTCTCCATTTATCACTGCAAAGCCATGTCAGCTACATAATTACTGGCTGAACAAGGAATTTTGTACTGAAAGACTTTACTGTTGATGCGAAACATACTCTGTTGAGGGTACTCAATCATTAACCCCTTCGCCCCATACCTTTTTAATTTTTCTGCCAATATAGCCGTATGAGTGCTTCTTTTTTGTAGGACAACTTGTACTTTTGAATGACATAATTAAGTTTATCATGTGATGTTCTGGAAAAAGGGAAAATATTCAAGTGCATTGAAATTGCAAAAAAGTGCAATTTACATTTGTTTTGTGGCTTTTTTATTTATCATGTTTACTATGTTGTAAAACTGTCCTGGCAATACTATTCTCCAAGTCAGTACGAGTATGTAGATACCAAATATGTATTTTTTTTTAATTAAGAGGTAAAACATGTTATGGAAATTTGTCAGGAAAAAACATTTTGATTTTGTCACCATTTTCCGAGACTGATAAGGTTTTCATTTTTCAGGATATGAGTCTGTTTGAAAGCTTTTGTGTTGCTTTTATTTTCCATATCTATATATTTTTTCACTTTTTACTGTTTTTAATAGTCCTTTTAGGGGACTTGAAGCTGCGATCATCTGATCGCTTGTGCTGTACATACAGTAATATGTAAAAGTTTGGGCACCTGTGGTCAAAATTACTGTCATTGTGAATAACTAAGCAAATTGAAGATGAAAAGATCTCTAAAAGGCCTGAAGTTAAAGATGACACATTTCCTTTGAATTTTAGGCAAAAAAAAAAATAAATATATATATATATATATATATATATATATATATATATGTGTGTTCATGTTTTACATTTTAAAAATTACAAAAAGGAAAATGGGCCAGAGCAGAAGTTTGGGCACCCTGGGAGATATGTGTGCTCAGATAACTTTAATCAATGTTTAATTAGCCGGTTAGGGATATGGCTAACTCTCATCTTTGGGAGAGGCCAGGTGATGCAAATTTCTCAGCTTTATAAAAACCCAGCCCAAAACTTTTAACTTTTTTATAGCTAAAATCATAGTTCCTTATTAATATCAGCCACTGACTGCCTTCACAGGCATAGAGTGCATTAGCAGACCCCCAGCTGTCATGACAACCCATCGCCCCATGATCACATCACATGTGTGCCGTTAGTCTGGTGGAATGTTATGCCTCCCTGAGTGTTAAATGCTCCACTCTAGGCTGACAGAAACACATGATGGCTGATAAAAGCAGCTCATGTACAGGGAAACATGTGGGCTTGGCGCGCAAGCCAGCATCAAAGTCAGGAATCTGACTTTTAACGTACATGTAAATCAAAAGTTGTGAATGGGTTAATCAACTCATTAAACAGGGTAAAAAATTTTAAAGGCTTGTTGGTTATAAGCTATTAAATTTATACTTTGAAAACAGCTAGCATGTTTCTGTTTCCTATATATAGAGATGACAAAAAAAAAAAGAAAGCTCTCCTTTTGCAGATCAGTTGGTAAAGTGTTGTTATGGGTGAGTAGATCCACTCACCTTTTAACGTTGTGCAAGACTCAGGCACAACTCTGAAAAAAAGCATTATTTTACTCCATCAGCTGAAGCAATGCCCATTGTTCCCTGGACTGGAGAGGCTGGTAATTTTAGATGATTCAATGAAAGAAAATTGATGGCTAGATGTGCAGTGCCTGAACTTCTCATCATTCTGCAACACATGCATTTAGTTCCCCCACAATTTATTTTCTTCCTCTGAACAGATTAGGGGATCCTATCACTGTAGTGGGCGAACTAAATGCCTGTGTTGCAGAATGATGAGATGTTCAGGCAGTAAACAACTCCAATCTCAACCAAGGAAAGTTTTTATATCACACAATTCTTAAACTGCAACACCAATTATGTAATTTATTTATAGCAATGTTTATGTACAGTACATCACAAAAGTGAGTCCACCCCTCACATTTTTGTAAAAAGTTTACTATGTCAATTCATGGGAGAACAATAAAGATATGACAATTTCATTTAATGTAAAGATGTCAGTTTACATTTTCTCTAAGGAAAGAGTCTCACCAGTGAATGGCATCCGTTGTGAGAGCATCTGTGGCGATATGCTAATGACCCTCAGTTCCTGATTTGCTGTGAGTGGGAGCTGAGTGTCATGCTACTGTGCTCCGATCCTCTCACATGACAGGATCAGAGCACAGATGCGGAAGAGACAGAAAAATAATTTTTTCCATCTCCCCTGCTGCCAGCGTCGTCAGGAATTGCACTGCATTTGGGTGATTCATAAGTCTTTGATGTTTTTACATTAACTCCTTAAAGATCGCTGATAAGTATTAAAATGGCAGCCTTTAAGGGGCCTTATTCCCTCAATGACATTTTAAAAAGGTGACTGGGATCAAGGCTGTTGCACCCCCCGGAGTTGGAAAATCTTCAGGGTTTTAGCTACCTAGGGTAGCTAAGACCCTGGAGAGCATGAACAGTGCCAGATTTTCTAGGCCCTGATCGCCGTGAATAATGGTGAGCATAAAAAAAAACTGTTACAATGAGTTCTCTCAGTCCTAACATGATATACAGTGATGAGCAGATGAAGAAGCTTCGACTTCAATATCATCATGCAAAAAAGTGGACAGTAGAAGATTGGAGATTGGTGATTTGGAGTGATGAGATGAAAGTCAATAGACTAGACTTTGATGGATGCAAATGGGTCTGGAAGGAACAAGGGAAAAAGGGGCTAATGGATCAAGCAATGGAAGAAGCCTAATGATATGGGGTTGTCTCACAGCCAAAGGCATTGGATACTTGACCAGGATCGATGGTGGTCTCAATGCTGAGCTATATGTAAGTATCCTACAAAATGAGTTACTTTGTACACTCGAGTATTATGGCTATGAAAAGGATGACAGTGTTCCAGCAGAACAATGACCCGAATCATACATCAAAATTGACGAAGAAATGGTACAATGACAATGAAGTAGAGGTGCTGGATTAGTCCCAAGACCTCATCCCAATCAAACAATTGTGAGTAAATTTGAGGAAAAAACTGTATACATACTCAAATGAGTTGGCAAGTATGAACCAAATTTGGGAATGTGTAGAAGAGACCTGGCATCAGATTTTGGTAGAAAAATGTTTGAATATGATCAAGAGCATGCCTAGAAGGATTCATACAGCATTGAAAACCAAAAGTGGATTTTCAAATACTAATACTACTATTTTTAGGAGCAAAACAGTAACAATGCAGTGACATGAAAATAATCTGCATAACTAATTATATAATTATATTCTAAGTAGTTGCAAGTCAAATTTATGTATGAGATAGCCAAGATGATGGTCTATAAAATGACAGTAGTCTCGCATTCAAAGCAGTAGTGGATGGTGAGATATGGAGCCAGTTTTTCAAAAGTTCAAAACATTGTTACCTTTTGTTTGTCACTGTACATGTCAGAGGAGAGAGAAAATATTTCACCAGAGCAACCCCAGGTACCCAAGCTATCCCCCGGACCCTCCTGCTCTATCACTAGCCCTTTACAACATCTCCCTGGAAAAAATGGTGGACCCATGCACAGTGCAACCACCTAGATCTGCCGGCTGGTACCCAGCAATAATAGGGAATTTTTCCTATTGGTTCCTTTTGATCACTGTGATAGAATCTACCACACTGAGTAAATGAAAAAAATAATAAATCAAATCCCGCTTAGTTAGATAAAAATTATAAAATATTTGTTTATTTTTTTTCCCATTCTTTGCAGCTGGGGTTAGGGTTTTCATTGTATTAGGATTAGGGTTGTATTAGGATTAGGGTTGCATTTTTTTCAAAAGTAAAAAAAATATGATGGCTAGTATTGAGTGCAACTTTGCATTGGGTGATTGGGTATGCACCGAGTATCGCAGATCCCTGCATATTTTTTTAGCATCTAACAGCCATGAAACAAGCAGGGCAGAGACTTTAGCATGTCACTTGAGCACCCGCGATTCTCAGTGAATACCTGAGCATCCAAGGCAAACTGAAGGAGCGAGCAATTGCACTCAACATTAATGACAACTTCCTCAATATGACGACCAAATGTTATCATATTCTGTGTTGCACCTGTGGGCTCAAAATGCTCACTATGCCACTGAATTAAATCCTTGAGGGGTGTGGTTTCTAATATGGGGTAACTTGTGGGGGGTTTCCACTGTTTAGGTACATCAGGGGCTCTTCATATGCTACATGGTATCTGCTCTGGATTTTAGCAAATTTTGCGTTCAAAAAGCGAAATGGCACTCTTTCCCTTCCGCATCCTGTCTTGTGCCCAAACAGTGGATTTTCCCCACATACAGTCATGGCCAAAAGTATTGACACCCCTGCAATTCTGTCAGATAATACTCAGTTTCTTCCTGAAAATGACTGCAAACACAAATTCTTTGGTATTATTATCTTCATTTAATTTGTCTTAAATGAAAAAACACAAAAAGAATTGTCCTAAAGCCAAATTGGATATAATTCCACACCAAACATAACAAAGAGGGTGGGCAAAAGTATTGGCACTGTTTGAAAAATCATGTGATGCTTCTCTAATTTATGTAATTAACTGCACCTGTAACTTACCTGTGGCACCTAACAGGTGTTGGCAATAACTAAATCACACTTGCAGCCAGTTAACATGGATTAAAGTTGACTCAACCTCTGTCCTGTGTCCTTGTGTGTACCACATTGAGCATGGAGAAAAGAAAGAAGACCAAAGAACTGTCTGAGGACTTGAGAAACCAAATTGTGAGGAAGCATGAGCAATTTCAAGGCTACAAGTCCATCTCCAAAGACCTGAATGTTCCTGTGTCTACCGTGCACAGTGTCATCAAGAAGTTTAAAGCCCATGGCACTGTGGCTAACCTCCCTAGATGTGGCCGGAAAAGAAAAATTGACAAGAGATTTCAACGCAAGATTGTGCGGATGTTGGATAAAGAACCTCCACTAACATCCAAACAAGTTCAAGCTGCCCTGCAGTCCGAGGGTACAACGGTGTCAACCCGTACAATCCGTCGGCGTCTGAATGAAAAGGGACTGTATGGTAGGAGACCCAGGAAGACTCCACTTCTTACCCCGAGACATAAAAAAGCCAGGCTGGAGTTTGCCAAAACTTACCTGAAAAAGCCTAAAACATTTTGGAAGAATGTTCTCTGGTCAGATGAGACAAAAGTAGAGCTTTTAGGGCAAAAGCATCAACATAGAGTTTACAGGAGAAAAAAGAGGCATTCAAAGAAAAGTACACGGTCCCTACAGTCAAACATGGCGGAGGTTCCCTGATGTTTTGGGGTTGCTTTGCTGCCTCTGGCACTGGACTGCTTGACCATGTGCATGGCATTATGAAGTCTGAAGACTACCAACAAATTTTGCAGCATAATGTAGGGCCCAGTGTGAGAAAGCTGGGTCTCCCTCAGAGGTCATGGGTCTTCCAGCAGGACAATGACCCAAAACACACTTCAAAAAGCACTAGAAAATGGTTTGAGACAAAGCACTGGAGACATCTAAGGTGGCCAGCAATGAGTCCAGACCTGAATCCCATAGAACACCTGTGGAGAGATCTAAAAATGGCAGTTTGGAGAAGGCACCCTTCAAATATCAGGGACCTGGAGTAGTTTGCCAAAGAAGAATGGTCTAAAATTCCAGAAGAGCATTGTAAGAAACTCATTGATGGTTACCGGAAGCGGTTGGTCGCAGTTATTTTGGCTAAAGGTTGTGCAACAAAGCATTAGGGTGAGGGTGCCAATACTTTTGTCCGGCCCATTTTTGGAGTTTTGTGTGAAATGATCAATGTTTTGCTTTTTGCTTCATTCTCTTTTGTGTTTTTTCATTTAAGACAAATTAAATGAAGATAATAATACCAAAGAATTTGTGTTTGCAATCATTTTCAGGAAGAAACTGAATATTATATGACAGAATTGCAGGGGTGTCAATACTTTTGGCCATGACTGTATGGGCTATCAGTGTGCTCAGGAGAAATTGCACAACAAATTTTGGGGACCATTTTCTCTTGTTACGCTTGTGAAATGTAAAAAAAAATTGGGATTAATGTGCATTTTCTGTGAAAAAAGTGATTATTTTTTCTTTCCACATTGCTTCAGTTCCTTTCAAGCACTTGAAGGATTAATATACTTCTGGAATGTTGTTTTGAGCACCTTGAGGCGTTTTTAGAATTATGTCAATTTTGTACATTTTCTGCCATATAGGCCCCTCAAAGTCACTTCAAATGTAACGTGGTCCCTAAAAAAATGGTTTTTCAAATTTAGTTGAAAAAATGAGAAATTGCTTTATAACTTTTAACAGGTAGACACGTGGAAAATATTATAAAGTATATCTATAATAGATATGAATATAAAATATCACATAGTGACACTGGTCAGAATTGTGAAATTTGGCTTGGTCATTAAGGTCAAAATTGGCTATGTCCATAAGCGGTTAAACAGCTCAAAAGTAATTACAGAACACAGAATTAATACATGTCAAATCAATTGCTCCTAGAAAATTTGGTGGACCTGTTAAATTTCAATAGTTCGATCAACCCCATTTACAACACATGACTATTTTACCGACTCTCCTCCAAAAATTTTGTTTTCTAAAAAAATGGACAACCTCATTTAGGAATTTTGAAAAAGTTGAGTTCTCAACCCTCTAATATATTTTTATATTTGACTATATTGAAATTATTTTATTTTTCTTCCATTGCTTTGCATTATAAAATTGGTGCATGTAATATCTTAAGTTGTTTTTTTGACACTTTTTATTTTCTTTCCTACTGAATAAAAATTTACAAGGAACTATACATGTATAGCAAATATAACCATTAGCTTTGATTCAAAATAATTAGTCTTATTTTCCTTGAAGCAGACATTATAAAACAGAGAATATAATAACATAAGGTCAAATCTCTCCAGTCGCCCAAAAACTCAGCGCTTAATTAGATTCAAAAGCTGCTATTTTTGTGCACTACCCACTGCATTTTTTGTCATACATATATTTCCATGAACCTTGAGTCATAATTATGGATGGGCAAAAGCAAACTGTAAAGTTCGGGGTCTGTACCTAGTGTCTGTGCATGTACCGCAAACATGGAATTGTCCCCGAAACCCGTGTTACTGTTCGGGTTTGGAAGCATTCAGCTTTTCTCACACTGTCATCTGTGTGACAGTGCATGAAACACAGGCTGTGATCAGTTATCACTTTGTTACCGCTAGTCAGAGCACTGTAGTTTCCACGCTAGGACAGATTATGAACCAACATACATGATCAGCAGTAAAAAGGTTACCGTCAATCACCATCGACTGATGAGAGGACTACTCTCATCATCATAAGCCTGGTCTCGTTGATAGCAGCGAAAGCAGGCATACAATTATGAGAGTATTCATTAGCCAGTGCCTGTGCAACAAATGAATTAATAAAAGAAAGCTTTGGACCCCTCTATTTTGGCTAACTAGTCAATATAAAGCTGACAGCTGGGGGCTACAGCCTGTACCTGTCAGCTTTACCTGCACTGGTTAGCAAAAATAGAGGGGTCCCATCCCATTTTTTATTTTATTTATTTGTTGCACATACACTGCTATTAGCTAGATGAGGCTTCCATTGATGAGAGCAGTACTCTTTTCAGCCTATGCTTGTGACCGATGGTAACTTTTTTACCACCAGTCACAGCTGCTGGCTGACATGCTGTCAACTACAATAATGATCTTACCACCAATCAGAGCAGTGTTTCTCGGGTGGTCACACAGATGACAGAGTGGGAAATGTCGGATATTCAGGCCCCCTTTCATTTGAATGGGGCCCGGGTTAGATTTCCAGTTTGGTTACTGTTTTGCTATCCCAACCAAACTTTTTTTTAAATGTTTGGCTGAAACTGACCAACCTGAACATCCACGAGTCCACCCATCTCTAGTCTTGATTTATATTCTTTAGCCTATTAATAGAGAAAATATATGACCTTAAATTACGTTTCCCTTTAATGAATGTACTAAAAATGTAACTCGTGCATTTGTCACTTGATTTTTTGTCAGGTCTCTCATAACCGCTTTTGTTAACCCAAATTTAACATGATCAATGTGGAAAGTTATATTTTCCTCTCTTGTAAAGTTTGAAGAACGTGAAGCATCCAGATCCTAAATGTCAGCTTTTGTTAGGTTGAAAAAAAACCCACTTTGGCTGAACTTCAAACTGAGTTCTTTTCACTGGTTTCCTTTGTTTGGCAATTTTTTTGTTATCTCCTCTTTATCGAACATCCCGCACCTAGTCTTTAATATGGAATCAAGTGGATGTAGGCAAGAGATAAAAATGAAGGCATTGTTCCCAAAGACCTTCACAAATTACATTTGTACCAGCATCTAAAAAGCCATCAATCTTGCTTTCTTTGGCATCGGCTATGTTTCATAAGGCACTGAAAACAAATAGGAATGGAGTCATTGTAGAAGAGGAGACCAGAAAATCAGATTTAACTTTGCCTCCTCTAACATTATGAATTGAGTAACTGACACGTTAAGAAAAGAGGGCATGATGTGATAATACATGGCCTTGAAATTGACTCCTGTGAATCCATTTATGCTCTGAGAACACTCTTTAGTTGGATCAATAACCACTAGGGATTCTATTGCAGCGCTTAATGCTGCTTAAGAGTGTTGGTTTCTGTAATAAGTTTACACATTTTATAAAACTTTCATATTAGTCTTGTGCAGCATGTCTAGACAGAGTATAAAATAACAAGATGAGGGGAATAAACAAATGTCTTCATATTTGCTTTGTTGTATCTTATAAATAAAGGAGGAATGATTCTCTTATAAAACTTTTTAAAGCATTAAAGGGGTTTTCTGGATATAGAAAAATTTTAAGCATGAACAAAAAGGTTAAGCACATTTTCCATTGCTCCTTCAGTTTGTGAGTGTGTCAGATCTCCAGCAACCTCTGAACTCATGGTGTGAACATGGACAGCTTGGGGGCCCTTTGCAAGAAATGTGTCTGCCCCCATCCTTTTATGGCGATAAAGCTGCAGATATATATATATATATATATATATATCTTACATAGTCTCCTTTATTATGTATATTGCCGCCCCTTATTACTTATTCTTGTACAGCTTCATCCCTTACTTATCGGATTATATAGAGCCCTGTTTTTTTATTACATACTGTCTTCTCTTGTTGGATATATAATACAATTGTGGCGCCCCTGCGGTCTGGCCGCCACAATATCACCTCCCTAACCGGTAGTGGTAACCTGTTTGAAAGCAAATGGAGCTCCCTACACTAAGTAAACCATGCATCCACACACAAGCCCATCAATGAACAGAAGGGGGAGCATAAGGCTGTGTTCACACACAGCGTTTTTTTAGCGGTTTTTACCGCGGTTTTCACGATAAAACCGCTATAAAATCGCTAAAAATAAGCTGCACAGTCTTTTCTATGCATTTTTCACTTTTTTTGCACATTGATGTGTTTTTTTACCACGAAAAAACCGCATCGCGGTAAAAAACGCAGCATGCACATTAATTTTGTGGATTTTTCCACGGTTTTGGCTTCTTCCATGCGTTTAGAAACCGCTGCGGTAAAAAAATGCATCAAAAACGCATCAAAACCGCGCAAAAAATGCCGCGGAAAAATTGGTGCGGTTTCTGGGAAGGGATTCAGGTTTTTGTGCAGAAATTTTCTGCAACGTGTGCACTTAGCCTTAGCCTCTAGTTTGTAGAGTGACTGCCTCTTCTGGCTGGGGGCAAGGAGTAAGGAGGGATGATAATGTAGTGTGGATGAAGGGAAGGGAGAAAGGAGCACATGAAGTTCCTAGGGTAGGAGCTAAGAGAACAGGAGACCAGACTCCCGGGCAACCAGCGAATGCAGATGCTGAGAGCAGAATCTGGAGACCGAGGGACTGCAGGTCCTTGGGTCACCCCTTGGAGCATTAGAAGCACCAGATTATAGAGGGTTCAGAGCTGGGACAGAGAACAGCTTCCAAAGAACCCACAATGTAGGCTGGCTGTGGCTCCCATAGAGAACACAAGCAAGGATTACAGATCATCTCATAAGCTGTTGAATCTTCAGACAGTCGAGCATACAAAGGAAGGCTCATTATACCCACTTAGCAGCGGCATAGCAAGGGTCTCAGCTTAGGGGGGGCGAAAAATCTGAGTGGGCCCCTAACCAGGAAAAACTGACTACGACAAAGGTGGTGCACCCTAATTGTGAATATAGGGGAACATCAGCAGATGACTGCTCTGAGATTGAAAATAAATCTATATACAAAAATGAACACTGATATTGCTATATGGAGACCATATAGTGGTAGATATCAGTCCTGCAGACCCTATAAGAGATCACAGCACAGTTATAGATTGTGACTTACAGGTGATGTGCTTTCTGGTGGACTTTTGCAGTCTTTTCCATTTGGCACAGACCGACATGACAACTTCTCCAACCAGGACTCATCTGCAGAGATTACAACAACACATCTGACTTCTCACATTTCCAGCACCGTCCATATCTTTGCCCAACCTGTGCAAACTACTCATACTGTTGATACCCCAATACTGAGCTGCAGCTGCCATATGTGTCTTATAGCACCTGCTGTGTGGTACAATAACGGCTCCTCTTACCACCCCACATAATACTGCCACAACTGTGCCCTTTACATAGTAATAATGCCTCATTTGTGCTCTCTAGATAGTAAAATTCCACCTTAAAAAATATTAATGCCCTGTGCCCAAGGCAACAGGTTTTGAACACGGAATGTATTTCTGGAAACCTGGCTGCGATCTGGAGGATATCACTCCTATATGTGAGTCTGAGAATAAAGACAATGTTTATGTTCAGAAAGTTGTGGGAAGCAGGGTGTGTTGCAGTCCGCGCTGCCGAGATTAACAAATCACCTGGGATGGAAGATGTTGTAGCAGTGTACTCCTTTATTTCCTCCTCTGTGTTTCGGCGCCCTTCCTGGCACCTTCCTCAGGGATATATTGAATATCCCTGAGGAAGGTGCCAGGAAGGGCGCCGAAACACGTAGGAGGAAATAAAGGAGTACACTGCTACAACATCTTGCATCCCAGGTGATTTGTTAATCTCGGCAGCGCGGACTGCAACACACCCTGCTTCCCACAACTTTCTGAAGGTTTTTCCACGTGCGAGTGGTTGGTGGAGGTCCTGCAGCAGCTGATTCTGTGATATGCTCTCAAGCCTGTTGTGGGTTACACAACTGGAATAGGTGAGTGGAACTGTATTATACCGCTCATACTTCAAGTGTCACTAGTGATAGGGCACTATTGCGCCTCTTGTTCCCCCCACCATTTTTTGTATTGATACAATGTTTATGTTGAACTTTCTGAGGTCCCTGACTATATGTCGCACTGCTCCAACTCTGCTGCACTAATTATGGTTGGAGAATGCAAACAGTGTGAACTGAGGCAAACCCAAAGCGAGTTGCATGTCAGTAATTTAGCCTGCAAATTTCAAAAACTGACCATCATATCCAAGCATAAACTAAGTGTGAACAGGTGCTTAACCTAGAGTCACCAACTCATACACTCAAACAAAAAAGGAAGTACACTGTAGCGCCATAGCATGCAAACATGAAATATGAAAAATGAATTTTATTACTGCATTAGAAATATGAAAAATTGAGAAATCTTAGCTCATGAAATGGCCAATCTATGTGTACCTGGAAGCCACGTTAAGGCGTTTCTCGTTTTCCAGGACCCTAACCTAATGCCAATCCTCACTTAGACTAAAGTCTGCATCTGTATGGGAACTTATGTAAGGTCTCTCCTTAGACGGAAATCTATACAACAGTGGAAGAAGGAAGCACACTGTAGCGCCATAGCATGCAAACATGAAATATGAAAAATGAATTGCATTACTGCACTAGAAATATGAAAAATTGAGAAAGCTTAGTGCATAAAATGACCTCCCCAGCACAGGAGTCTGGGAAAAGACTATGACCCTCTGCCGGGTCCAATCAGGACCAAGCCCGTACTGAGGGGGTACCCCAGAGTGAAAGTGATAAGAGACCTGTTTCCCCTAAACCGGTTCTGCTGTCCAGTCGTATCGCAGCTATTAGGTGTTTACGGTGCCAAGGACCAGGACATGTGGCTGTCAACTGCCGCATGACAACCAAACCCATGGGCTGTGTGTTTACTCACTGTATGTCGAAGTACGCCCAGACCATTTTCACCGTGGATCCCTTTGTTCCAGTGGGTGAGACGCATTTGTGCCAGGTGTGCATCAATGGATACCAAGCCGAGGCCCTCCTGGACTCCGGGTGCATAGTGACACTTGTGCATGGGCCATTAATCTTGAGCATAGAACTCACTGGGAAAAATGTGGGTGGTGTCATGATCCAGTCCAGGCTTTGAGTCCTGTTTGCCCTTTTCCCAGGCTGATCATGGGAAGGGTTAACTTTGCCTGGCCTCATTTTGGATTCAGGTTTGCTATTTATTGCTGCTGCATCCTGCAGACCATTTCAGTTATATTTTCTGTCTACAGCGTGAGTATCTGACTCTTGTAGTACCCTGATTTATCCTCCTGCTGTTGCTCACTTGCCCATGTCTGTTTGTCCCCCCACTCCCTCCCACTCAGTGTTTCCCTTTCATGTTTAGGACTCCCTGGTATCTGACTTGGCTTGGACCCTGACCTACTGTTTTTCTCTTGCCTTTGGCATATCTGCTCCTGACTGGTACTGACCCATTTGGCTTGCTTCTGACTCTGGTTGTTTATTCTTTTGGTACTGTGCTACAGACTAATATTGACTTGGCTTGTTTACCTATTCTGCTGCCACCTCGTGGAAGCCTTGCTGCTGCCCTGCAGGTCTGCTCTTGCTGTATGCAGTCCTCCACTCTATTTGCCATCTAGCGGATCTTGCATCTACCTGCATAGCATCAGCGTGACAGGTGTCATATGTATTCATGGTGAACTCCATGAGTATCCAACAGTGGATGTTACATTTTTTACTCCATGCAAAGAGATTAAACGTGGTGGGGGTAGTGAAGGCCCTTTCTTATGGGGCTGTCCTGGGAATGGACTTGCCCCTGTTCTGGTTTATATGGAAAAATAAAATTAACTCTCCCCGGGAAAATATTTTGCCGGGCACAGAGCCCGAAGTTCCTGACAAAGGGATTCCTGCCGTAGGGGTCACCCCCATAAGGAAAGAGTGTGAACCTGATAGGTTTCCCCTAGAAGTGATGGCAGGAGAGGTCGAGGAGACCCCGACAATCCCCCAAGCTGGAAGTGCCCCATGAAACTTTTGGGACAGCCCAGCTGTGTTCCCACGCATGGTGGCAAACCAGGAGTTACTCTATAGGGTTGATGATATCTGAAACGAAGTGATAAAACAGCTGGAAGTGCCCCAATCTTACCGTCGGCTGGTGCTCAAAATGGCTCACACCCACATGCTGGGGGGCACTTAGGAGCTAAAAAGACACAGGAACACATATTGCAGCAGTTATTTTGGCCTGGGGTCTACAGCGTGAGGTGCAGAGGTTTTGTGAAATGTGTCTTGAGTGCCAACTGACCTCACTCACTGCAAACTTACAGAGTCGTTGCTACCTCTATCCATTATAGATGTACCTTTTCAGCGGATTGAAATGGATCTCATAGGGCCAATAATAAAATCCACCCGTGGTTATCAACACATATTAGTGGTCGTAGACTACGCAACTCGGTACCCGGAGGCCATTTCTCTTCAGCACACCTCGGCTAAACTTATCACCTGGGAGATGTTTGCCATCTTCTGTGGCATTGGGCTACCTAAGGAGATCCTTACTGATCTGATCAGGGGACTCTTTTTATGACCAAGGTGACAAAGGAACTGTGCAAGCTTCTCAAAATAAAACAGTTGCACACGTCAGTGTACCACCCCCAGACCGACGGATTAGTCGAGCGGTTCAACAAAACCCTCAAATCAATGTTGAAAAAGTGGTTTTCAAGGGGATGGAAGGGATTGGGACATGTTGCTGCCCTACCTAATTTTTGCAATTTGTGAGGTACCGCAGACTTCCATGGGATTTTCACCCTTTGAGCTACTGTATGGCAGGCATCCTAGGGCCCTGCTGGGCGTAGCCAAAGAGACGTGGGAGCAGGAACCTACGCCACATAAGAGTGCAATAGACCACATGGCCAATTGCAGTGGTCATGTTTATAGTAAAAGAACATTTAGTGGATGCTCAGGCAGCGCAGTGCCACGCATATAACAGAAAGTCCACGGTGTGCTCCTTTAAAGAAGGAGATCGCTAATTAGTCTTAGTACCCACTGCCAAAAGTAAACTTATGATCAAGCGACAAGGGTAGTACGAAGTCCGTAAAATGGTTGGAGAGGTGAACTACACAGTATACCAGCTCCAGAAAAGAAAACCCAAACAGTTGTATCATTTCTATCTGCTAAAAGTGTGGAAGGACTCAGAGTGTGGAAGGACTGAGAGTGTATGCTTATGGATATGACTCCAGTCATATCATCTGGGGGCCCTCTAATATCGGCCTGGACATAGGCTGACAGAAAGGTAAAGATAAGCGTCACTATCTCTTAACAGCAGAGTCAAGTGGCTCGTAAATTAGTGTAAGAGAATATGGATGTATTCTCGGAACTACCCGGCCGTATTGCTGTAATCCAGCATGACATTGTCACCGAGCCACAGGTAAGGGTGCGAATGAAACCATACCATATGCCCGAAGCCCAGAGACATGCCATCGCGAGTGAAGTAAAACAAATGCTCCAGGTAGGAGTAATTGAGAAGTCCAAGAGTGAATGGGCTAGGCCCATTGTACTGATTCCAAAGCCGGACGGGTCTATATGGTTCTGTAATGATTTCCGTAAGTTGAATGAGGTGTTGAAATTTGAACTTTATCCAATGCCTCAGGTGGACGAACTGATTGATCAACTGGGGTAGGCACAGTACTCTACCACACTTGATCTGACCAAGGATTACTGGCAGGTGTCTCTTACAAATTCGGCGAAAGAAAAGACCGCCTTCATAATACTGGAGGGTCTGTAACACTATGTCATCTTGCCATTTGGACTACATGGGGCACCAGCTATGTTCCAGAGTCGGATGGAGTGTGGTAGTCTTAGAACCCCTTTGGAAATTTGCCTCAGCATACTTGGATGATATCCTCATCTTTAGTACTGACTGGCATACCCACTTTTCCATTGTACAAGCTGTAGTAAATTCACTCAGAGCCGCAGACTTGACAGCGAATTCCAAAAAATGTGCAATAGGTCTTAAAGAAACCCAGTATTTATGGCACATGATCAGGCGTGGGGTTATCAAACCCTAAATAAATAAAATTTAAGCCATAGAGAACTGGCCCGGCTTGTTATGACTAAAAAGGTAAGAGCATTCCTCGGTATCCTTGGGTATTACCAAAGGTTCATACCTAATTTCTCTTGGAGAGCAACACCCCTAACCGATCTCTTAACGGGAAAGAAGTTGGTCATGGTCCGGTGGAACCCTCAGGCCGAGGAAGCATACCAATCTATGAAGTTGGCGCTGTGTGGACAGCCCATCCTCATTAGCCCTAACTTCAAGAAAGTCTTCATCAAGCAGACTCTTACTTTGGGCTAGGAGCAGTCCTGTCACAGGAGGTGAACAGAGAACAACATCCGTCAACTACTTGAGTAGGAAACACTCCCTGGCTGAGAAAAATTATAGCATAGTGGAGGAGTGCCTGGCCATTAAGTGGCCCTATGCTATTATTTGCTCAGGCAACAGTTTCGCTTGGTAACAGATCATTCACTCTTGGTCTAGATGAGAAACGCCAAGGAGGGAAATGTTTGGGTCACCTGATGGTTCCTGTCCCTGCAAAACTTTAATTTTACAATGGAACATCGTGCAGGGAAGGCGCAAGGAAATGCGGATGCCCTGTCATGGGCACCCTGTATGGCAGCAAGTGTCCAACCCCACAAGTTTGAACAGAGAGGGGATATGTGAGGCAGTGAGTGGGATTATATGCGAGGGTCGATATGTGTCCCCCAAGGTGCGGACGGAGTCATATTAAACCCGCTGAAGTGCCTTGTGTTTACAGCAGAATGCCAGTGAATCACAAGGCAAAATAAAATGGTGTGGATTGAGTCCAAGTAGTTGACCCAGTCATATTTTTAGGAAAACCCTTAAAGGGCTTTTATTTTTAGAGGGTTTTGCATGATTGGTAGTGGAGTGAATGCCTCTCTCCACTTTGGGGTTTGGAATTGGCTCTATGGCCACAATTCCATTTTAATCTGTCAGTTTGGCTTTGGGTGTCTGTTCGGAGTTTTCAAGCTGCAGAGCAGGAGGTTCTGTGCAACCCAGGTCTGTTTGGGGCTATCACAGAGCCACGGAGTTCAAGGCGGCTGATGCACCCAAGAGACATGGCGGTGGCATTGCCCACGGCAATGGGTTTTGAACGCGGATTGCATTTCTGGAAACCTGGCTGCAATCCAGAGGATATCACTCCTATATGTGAGTCTGAAAATAAAGACATTGTTTATGTTGAACTTTCTATGGTCCCTGCCTATCTGTCGCACTGCACCCTGCTGCACTACAATGGTTATGTTTAAAGGGAACCTGTCACCAGAAAAAACATTAACCTGTAGATGTGGGGTTAATCTGCAGGGTAATAGCATTATGCTGTCTGGCACCTGCACTTAGCCTAAAGTTGCGGAGAGAATATAAACTTCATTCTGCCTGGCAGCGTTCAGGTATCAGTCACAAGGGCAGCACCTGTGCTGGTTCAGTAACCACTCTGGAATAAAAAACAGCAGCTGCAGCCGCACCCCCGACACTGACTGACAGCTGATCCTAATGCCTTTAGTCTTGGCAGCTGTACAAGCACGGGTTCAGTCATCGCTCTAAGTAAACAGAGTGGCGGCTGTAACCACGCCCCTGACCCTGGCTGACACTGATCTGCATTGGGTCTGGCTGTTAGTCTTGGCCAGGGGTGCGGGTACAG
This sequence comes from Dendrobates tinctorius, assembly GCF_039654945.1. Classification (NCBI taxonomy): domain Eukaryota; kingdom Metazoa; phylum Chordata; class Amphibia; order Anura; family Dendrobatidae; genus Dendrobates; species Dendrobates tinctorius. The sequence continues at coordinate 1,988,711 of NW_027361948.1, read as the reverse complement.
CTGTCACTGTATATTTAGAGTGGTGACTGAACCAGCGCTGTCATCACCCCTGTGACTGAAATCTGAACACTGCCAGGGTGAACAAGTTTCATTTTCTCTCAGGAGCATGAGACTATGTGTCGGTTTATAGCGTTTTTTCTGGTGACAAGTTCCTTTTAAACACATAATATGTGAATAAATTGCACATATTACCATATGTTTATCAACTATTACTTATTATCAGACTAATCAGCTAGCCCTGTACAAGAACATACGGTATATTGACCAAGCTAAAATGGATTAAATAATTGGAGATGGAACCACAATGGCTGAATGGAAAATTGGTAAAAAAAAAACTTTGTAAATTGATTGGATGCTGAATATTCATGTTAGTCCAGAAAATTTTCAACAGTAACATGTAGTATAGCTATAGGTTTTTCCTTTAGTTCCCATGTTTTATCAGCTGTTTATCTGGGCTTTTTTATACATCACATATAGCAGTGTGAAATAAAAAGTTTATCTACATATATTTAAAAGCAATCATCTTTACTTTTATATTTATCTTTACTTTTATATTTCTACATTTAAATTGAAATGTTACTGCAAACTATAACTTCAAGCAATATTGTTTCAAAATTAATATCTTTGTTGCATTATAGCTCAATGTAAAATTCACTTCAGAAGTAGCAATATAATACCACAAGTTTAATTATGAATTTAATTAGAAAAAAATGCAAGCAAAATTAAATCATCAATAAATAGTTGAGAAAATGAAAAGGAAATAACAATAATTTCTCTTTTATTTAACTATAGTGGATATAAAAAGTCTATATTCTCTTGTTAAAATGCTAGGTTTTTGTCAGGTAAAAAATCATACAAAAAAGAATTATTTCAGAAATGTTTCTACCTTGAATGTCTGTACAAATCTTTTGAGAAACAAACTGAAATGATTTTAATGGGGAATGTAAAAATAACAAAACTAATATGGTTTCATAAGTGTGAACACGAGGGATGGGCGAACCCGAATGGTTAAAGGCCCCGTCTCACTAAGCGATCTCGGTAGCGAGATCCCTGCTGAGTCACAACTTTTGTGACGTAACAGCGATCTCACCAGCGAGATCGCTGTGTGTGACAGCGATCAGCGAGCGGCCCCCCTGCCGGTATCGCTGATCGCTGGAAGAAACCTCTGGACATTTCTTTGGTCGCTGGTCTCCCGCTGGCCAGCACGCATCGCTGTGTGTGACAGGCGGGAGACCAGCGATCAGGTGTAAAAAATAATAAAAAAAATAAAAAATATAGTTATTCTCACCTTCCGATGTCCCGCGCAGTCTTCCGGCCTCTCTCCACGCTCCGGTCCCAGTGATCCTTTGCACGAATGACCGCAAGATGTCACGGTCTCGAGGGATAACAAAGTCTCGCGGTCATTCGTGCAAAGGATCACTGGGACCGGAGCGTGGAGAGAGGCCGGAAGACTGCGCGGGATATCGGAAGGTGAGAATAACTATATTTTTTATTTTTTTTATTATTTTTTACAGCGATGGCCAGCGATGCCGCACGCTCGGCATCGCTGTGCTGATCGCTGGTGAAGCTGTCTGTGTGACAGCTCACCAGCGATCACATAGCGACTTACTAGCGATCCTGACACCTTGATATCAGTGTCGGGATCGCTGGTAAGTCGCTTAGTGTGACGGGGCCTTAAGTTCGGCGTCCGTGCCAAACACCTGGCATCCATGCACGGACCCTGAACATGAACTTTTTCAGGAAGTTCATCTTACTGTTTGGGCTCTGGCAACCTGAACAAAGATTGATGAAAGGCTGCAAGGCAGCCAATCAGCAAGCTTTACTGCATAGGATATTTCGGCTCAATCATAGCCATGTCAAGTATTGGCTTGGCTATGATTGGACGGTGCACACTGCAAAAAAAAAAAAAAATGTAGGGTTTCATCTAATTTTGATAACCAGCGCAGACAAAACCAATAGCTGTGGCTGCAGCCCCTAACTGTGAGCTTTTCCTTGGCTAGCTATCAAAAATAGATGGATCCCCATACCGTTTTTTTTTTTTTAATTAAAGTACATAATTTAAAAACCGGTGTGTGTTCTTCCTTATTTTTGATAACCAGCAAAGCTAAACTGGACAGCTAGGGGCTGCTATTCTCAGGCAGGAAAGGGGCCATGGATATTGGCCTTCCCCAGCCTAAAAATAGCTGCCACCCCAGAAAAGACTCATCCATTAGATTTTCCAATTCTGGCGCTTTGCCTGGCTCTTCCCACTTGCCCTGAGTAAAGTCCTTTAATTGGAATAAACACACATACTCCTTTATTTGAAATAAAAATTCCCTGACCCTCTTTTACTCACTTATTCACCAAAAATTAAAATAAAAAAACAGAATTATACTTTATATGAATATGTCTGGTCAAAACCTATATCAAGTCTGCCAAAAGCATGTGGGGAAATTTGCTATGGACTAATGAGACCGATGTTCAACTTGTTGACCATAGTTTGGTGCAAAGCAACAATTTGCATCTCCAAAAGAAGACGATACCCAAAGCAAAGGTAGCATTGTGCTTTGGGGCTGTTTTTCAGAAGCTAGAACTGTGGCTTTACTCTAGGTAGAGGGAATTATGAAGAATTCAAATATCAGTCCATTTTGCAACAGAACTTTCAGGCATCTACTAAACAGCTGAAGATGAGAGGAATTTAAACTTTCATCATGATATCGGCTCTAAGCATACCTCCAAATCAAAAAACAATGGCTTTGAATGAAGAAGATCAGTGTTTTGGAATGGCCCAGCCAGAGCTCATGCCTGAATCTAATTGGAAATCTGTGAGCTGACCTGAATAGAGCTGTACATAGGAGATGCCCTTGGAATCTGACGATTTTGGAGCGCCATTGCAGGGAATAGTGCGTAAAAATTGTCAATTCTAGATATGCCATGGTGATACACTGTTACACTAGAAGACTGATTGCTGTCATAAATTTAATGGGTACTTTAAAAAAAAATGGTTTAAGGTGTGCATATTTATGCAAGTACAATATTTTAGTTCTTTATTTTTCTTTTTCCACCCAAAAAATTCAGTTTATTTTTCAATTGAATTGTACATATTAAAGGTAAAATTAAGTGAAGAAAAAGTTCTTAAAAGATTAATCTTGATGTCATTTTTTACTTGACAGAAACCTGGCTTTTTCCAAGGGGTCTGAACATTTTTTGTATTCATTTTATTTTTGTTATTGAGGATGTTTATGTTTTATATTAAGAGTTATTTTCTCTTGCCATAAACCACCATCTACTGCTCCCAATAAGTTGCTGCCCATAAAAAGAAGTTAAATTATCTTATTAGAATTGTCAGGACTCTGTTGCCGGGTGTCCTGGGATCAGTGGCCTTCCCCTGTCCCTAAAGCTAGGGGCGCCCTAACTCGCCCTGTTCCCCGGAATACTTGTGATGGTGAATACGCCAGGGCCATGTACCTTGCCTTAGCTCCTGAATTCACCCTTAGTTTGTACCATTTCTCCACCAGACTAACAAGGTAGTAAGAACAGGGGTAATGAAAAATACCAAACATACAAATATAAGAAGGTGAAGTGCTTCTAATCAGCGGTAAATCTGAGACAAGAATGTTGAGCAGCAAAGTTATGCTTGTAATCTACTCTATGTCTGTCCATGACTCTGACTTTTTTTGTTTGATGAGTGCAAATTGTAGAGCTGTGTGATGACAGAAAAATAAAGGCAGTATTGGAAACTTTGAGCACAAAGAAATTCAGAGTATGATTCTGTTATGAAACTAAAAGAGGAATCTGACATTTCATATTAGGTCTTTGAATGTACTAGACCAATTAGCTGGTCCCAGGGAACACTTTGGTGTTCACCCCTTTTTACCATGTACAGGAATATGACCTCTACAAAGGTCTTAGAATAACTGCTAGCCACTGGAGCAAGTTAGCGGCTGTAGAGTGAACAGGTCTGGTCAAAACTACAGTATATAGCAAGAACCAAGAAAAGAATCAAAGGAATCAAGTTCAAGTAATTAGTCAAGGGGTTAAATTGCAAGGTAGAAATAGTATACAGGCCAGGTCAGCTATCTTGATATCAAAAAGAAAAAAGTCACGCCAGAAGCAGTATAAATACAATAACTGGTACTACTGTAAACGTGTTACATATGGAGGTTTAAAGGGAACCTGTCACCAGTTTTGTCCTCTGTAAAATGCAGCCACTGCTTTTTGGGGCTTGTCTACGGCATTCTATAATGCTGTAGGTAAGCCCCCAGTCCAACCTGAAGGAGAAGAAAAATAGGTTTTATTATACTCACCCAAGGGGGCGGTTCTCAACAGGGCAGATCAGTACGCCTGCACAGGAGTGCAAAACAAAGCAAGCAGGATGACAACATCGCATGAAGATGGGAGGTGCCTGACCCGGACCTGCGACACCCATTGGACCGGACCACATCAGACCGCCCCCCGGGTGGGTATAATAAAACTTATTTTTCTTATCTTGCAGGTCAGATCGGGGGCTTATCTACAGCACTATAGAATGCTGTAGATAAGCCCTAAAGGCAGTGGCCGCATCTTATAGCGGCAAAACGAGGTGACAGGTTCCCTTTAAATAATGTGTTGTGGCTAGTGATGAGTGAGCATGCTCGTCACTACTCAGTGCTCACCCAAGGATCGCAGTGCTCGTGATGCTTGGTGATGCTTGGAGCTTGCCAAGTATTTCCAGGGTTGCTCAGCAGGAGCTTGGGTCCCTGCCCTGCATGTTTGGTGCGCTTTAGAGAGCCAATGAATATACAGGGATTGTCTGCCACACACTGTAATGCCGCAGCCATGTTGGTTGTGGCATTACAGTGATTGGCTGGCCACACAGCATCATCAGGTCTATATCAGACCTGATGCCGTCCTGCTTGTCCCAGTCTGCAGGCAGTGTAGGGAGAGTTGCTGCTGAGCTAGGGAGAGATTTGTTTGCTTCATACTTAGTGTGGGTATACCATATCTAATACACATATCCAATACACATATCCACCTCAACTAACAGTCCTTCTGAGCACTAATAAAGCTGCATATGTATCAGTGCTAGGTAGGCAGGCAGTATATTTGGCAGTGCATATAGCAAGAAGGTCCATTCCAGTTCTGTATGCTGCTGCTGCCTATTACAGATATTTGTAGATGGAATTTGGATGTTTCGCCCCCATCAGTTCGCCCCCAGCAGATTGCCTTCAGCAGTACACCCCCAGCAGTTCGCCCCGGGCACATTTTGCCCCCAGCATTTGGCCCCCCAGGTTGTTTTGCCCCCGCACATTTCACCCCCGCACATTTCGCTCCCAGCTGTTCGCCCTCGGATATTTTGCCCCCAGCAGTTCGCCCCCGGAAGTTTGCCCCCAGATGTTTGGACTCTGTTTTGCCCCCAGTATTTTGTGTTTGGATGTTTCACCAGTTTGTCCTTGTGGTTCATGAATTCCCTTCCATCATCAATGTTTTGCCCCCAGCAGTTCTCCCCCGGAAGTTTGCCCCCGGATGATTGTACCCTGTTTTGCCACTAGGATTTTGTGTTTGGATGTTTCGCCAGTTTGTCCTTGTGTTTCATGAATTCCCATCCATCATCAGTGTTTCGCCCCCAGCAGTTCACCCCCAGATGTTTGTACCCTGTTTTGCCCCCAGAATTTTGTCTTTGGATGTTTCGCCAGTTTGACTTTGTGGTTCATGAATTCCCATCCGTCATTAATCCACATGTCACAAAAGTACTGTACAGAGTGCTGCACTTTTGTGACATGTTAAATCAACTGTTTATATCTATAAACTTCACAACTGATTGCATTATAGTGTCAGAGCATTTTTCCCGCAATTTTAACAAGATATTTTCCAAAACGTTTCTAAAACGTATTTGTGTTACAAAAACTTAACACAAAAAAATAAACGGATTCTAAAAAAAATGTAGTGTGAGAGATGCCTGGTAAGATGGGGAATGTAAACCACTCTAAAATCAAAACATTTTGTGAACTTTTACCTGACCCAGCACTGACCTGCTTTTTTGCAAGTTTTGTTGCAGATGTAACAATTTTCATGTCAGGTGTCCTGCAAGTTACATTAGACTAGCTCTTATTCCATCTTTACATCAGAATATAGCAGTGTCTAAAATCTCTACAAAGAGAGGTGTACTAGCACAAAAAATCAGTCAGCTTCCACAGCAATTCACTTTCTACAAGTATGAATTCAGTTCTATCCAAACGTGGGAAGAAGAAGTTGGTCTATGAGAATCATATTTACATATTTTCCAAACGAACGGCTGACGATGTCCATTCCATCTGGGTGTGTGAAATATGGTCAACTTGCAAGGGACGTGTTTGGACCAATGAAGCATCTGGTGAAGTGGTGAAAGTAACCAATCACCACAACCATGCAGCACAAGCAGCAAGACCTGAAGAAATCTGACTTGTCAATGAGGCGGTCACCAGGGCAAGGACAACACAGGAGACAACACAACAGATTCTCACAGAAGTCATTTCAGGAGCCTATTGTAGCACTTCTCCCAAAGAAAGCATCACTGAAGAGAACAATACGATTATCAAGGCAACTTGGCAATATTCCAAGGTTGCCCCAAACCCTTGATCAACTTGTAATTCCCCAAGAGTTCCAGGAGATCAATTTTGATGGTATCCAGCAGCAGTTCCGGAAGCAACCACGAGTCCTCTCCTTCTTCCCAGCGTCCACTTCTTCTGCCTGATCTCATCATGGCACTGCGCATGCGCAGCAGTGTCTTGGTGACAGGAGAGGCATCCTGCCCCCTGGATTGACTGATGAATGGGGCAGGAGTAAAGTCATGTCAGTGAAAGGCCAGAAGACATTTGGCCTCACTGCCGCGGCATTCATCATGCTTCATGGATCAGTGATTCAGGCAAGATGAAAAGACAGCCGGAAACAGGAGAAGACGTCACAGGGAACCGCTAGACTGCACTCCGTGACCCAAGGAGCTGCAGCTGCGACAGGTAAGTATGTCAGTTTTTTTGTGTTCTAGGGTGAAAATACTCCTTTAAGGCCAGCCAGAAGAGACACTGGGTGAGTTGCTGAATAGGCAGCTACAGGAATCTCCAGCAATTGGGGTCCTGTATATTTTACACCCAGGTATGTTCAGCCCTAGATGTTTTGTTCCCTGCATGTTGACCCCAAAAGCTGAGGGTGAAACATCTGGGGTCAAAAAACTAGGGGCGAAACATCAAATGGTGACACCTCCAGGGACAAAATGCTGTAGGTGAAACATCCAGGGGCGAAAAATCCAGGGGCGAAACATCCAAAGGCGAAATGCTGGGGGCGAAATGTGCAGGGGCGAAATGTTTGGAGGCGAAACATTCTGAGGGTCAAATGCTTGGGGCGAAATGTGCGGGGGGTGAAATGTTTGGGGGAGAAACATCCTGGGGGCCGAATTCTGGGGGCGAAATGTACCCAGGGGCGAAATGTACCCAGGGGCGAAATGCTGGGGGCAAAACTTCCTATAACCCTTGTAGACATAGGCCCAGGTATCAGGGGCCAGGATTTTTTTCTTTATCTTAATCCTGATTATTTACTTTAAAAGCAATCCAGAAAACACTGTTTTTCTGCTCCATTTGCTTGTTGGCACTGCAGAATACAGCCAAATCCTTTCCATATTACAATGCTAAAAATATAGGTATTTTAAACTGGGGTTTGTCGATCCCATGGATCACATATCAGTGCACTCACAATTGTGCCATTTCAGGCCTCCATTTAATTTTTTTTGCAGTGTCTTAGCCTAGTTATTGATACCAGTTTGCTTAAAAAAATAGTTACTTACAGGCCAGATATTTTGAACTGGGGTTTGTCCATCCCACAGATCACATATCAGTGCACTCAAAATTGTGCCATTTCAGGCCTCCATTTAAGTTTTTTTTTGCAGTGTCTTAGCCTAGTTATTGACATCAGTTTCCTTAAAAAAATAGTTACCCACAGGCCAAATATTTTGAACTGGGGTTTGTCGGTTCCACAGATCTCACATAAGTTTGCTTCAAATTCAGCCATTTGTAGTGAAAGTGGAAAATATTGTCACCTTTTAAAATGGGCAAGGAGCTTGACAAGGGACAGGGAACTGGACATGATGGTGCATGCAGAGGCCGAGGCTGTGGGCAATCTGAAATTGTGCCACAACAGACACCCACACCTTCTCGCCCGTCTTTCCTGTCCTAATTACTAGGAGACCGCAGCAGTACACCACTATTGAACCCAGAGCACTGTCAAAAGATTCTTGGTTGGATATCGGATAATGCTTCAAGTCACTTTGCCACCACCATCACTACCCTCTCTTCCACACGGTCAAGTCTCAGTAGCCATGAGTCTGGACCGCATATTTCTCACCCTGATCCTCCTTCCTCCCACCATGCCAAGTGCCCGGAGACAACTGATCCCACACTGGGATACTCCTAAGAGCTGTTCAGTTTTCCATTTATAGATTTGGGCCTCTCGCCCGGTCCATTTGAAGCGGGGCAAGAGGAGGTTGCATGTAGTGATGCCCAAATATTTGAGCAGCCACGGTTGCACGAAGGCGACGGTGAGAAAGTGTCACGAGGTGGACAATGAGGAGACACAATTGCCACAAAGTCATTTCAACTACAAGAAACAAGACGCCTGAGCCAAAATTATCCTTTAAAACCAATAATTGTTTATGTTTGCTTGAATATCTTAATCTTTCAGTCTAGGCATGTGTAGAAACTCTATAACTTGACTTTTTATTTAAATACTGCACCATTTTGCAACAGGAAAATCCCTCTGATATTCACAGGTGTATTGATTATGCCCTTTATATTTTATCTATTTTTTTAATTGTAACTTGTATTCATTTATATGGACCGATCAGCGATACTAAATAACTAACTGAAAAAACTTTAGAGATAGGTAGTTGTTTAATAGTCAGGTTACACAGGCAAGCTGATCTAAATTATGTACACTGAGCATTCTACTACAGTTAGGTTGCCATGGATTTTGGCAGTGATATTACAAATATCTTTTGCATTGTGCCACTGTCGTTGATCAGCTGCCTGTTTACACTGAAAGTCATGCGCTAGTATAGACTCTTATGGTTAGTTGTGTGTGTGTGAAGATGGATGCATGAGACTGGTGACTGACTCATTAAGATTCCCTCCCTTTGGTTGTGTATGGTATATGGGTTACAGAGTCAGAGTCCGCGCCAGTAGTGGCATAGTCTATGTGCCACAGAGTATCCCACTTGCCACACGAGCATTAGTGCCATATAGTGCCATCCAGCACAAGGCACCTCTGCACCGCATGAGCAGCCGCGTTGTTTACAGCAGCGCTGCGCTAGTTAAGCGCTTTCCTCCCTGCTCTGGGTGGTTAGTGGCATCCGCCACAGCGGTGCAGTGCGCACTTGGTGCAATTTATATTTTCCGTTCTCTTGCTGGCACCGCAGCTGCAGCACCGAGCGCTAGTGGTCTAGAGGGACTCTAGCCCCGAGTCTCTGAGGCAGAGTTCTGTGACCGTTAGCTAGTGCTCACCCATTCAAGCCCTGGGAGTGTTAACAGGCTCCGGCATTTGTTTCAGCGGCTCTGTGAGGTAACAGAGTTCGCCCCTGTGCACACTGGGTCAGCGGATGTCTCCCCAGTGTTTACTTAGTTCTCCGCCATTACCGAGCAGCAGTTTAACATCTCTTCATGGTGGACCCCGGGCTGCGAACGCACCTTATTCCATCTTTGTTATTTGGTGCGTTCCGCAAGCCCGTAACACACTATGTAATAAGGAACCTTGTATTAGCAAAAAAGAGATCAATTCTGGTATGGGTGGGATGAGGGGGAGAGAAAAAAGAAAAGTCTCTTTCCCCAGGATGCTCTATCCTCCATAAATTAAAAAGGAATTGACCCTAATTAGTTTCCTAAAATTTAATGTCAGTCTGGTTACATTATGTGATGGGGACTTATTTCCAAAGGAATGTCTATCAGAAACCTCTGAGAAAGGAATATTAAAGTTCCCACCCAACACTGTAGCTGCTGGTGGAAGTTTCTGAAGAAGAGAAAACACTCTACTCAAGAAGCGAATCTGCCCTGTGATTGGGGAGTATAAATTGCATTGATTAATGGGTCTACCGCTTAAAGAGTCTTCCAAAACAATAAATCTGCCCCGAGGATCAATATGTGTCTATTTTACCTGAAGGGGACAAAGTGAGGATACTAATATCGCAACACCTCCCCTCTTATTATTGCTATAAGCTGAATAAGACACAAGAAAGGTGCTGAGGGCAAACTTAAAAGTACCAGTCTTGTCATAGTGGGTTTCTGGGATAAAGGCAATATCAGCCCTCTGAGACTTTAGTTCCTGTAAAGTGAGCCTACATTTTTTAGGGCAGTTAAGAACCCTAGCATTCAATGAAACTATGCGAGCCATGGTGAACAAGACAAATACAAATGCCAGAGACCCCCAAAAAAGTTTCCTTGCCAGGACCCCATATCAGATGAGGAATTTCCCAACTCTCTCTGCTGTCATAACTCCTCCTTCAAAACGGTTGTGCCTGTGCAAATAAAAAGGGTAGAAACACAAGGAATGGGGAAGAGTAAGACAAGAACATACAAAAATATAAATAATTTGAAACAAGGTAACCACCATACTTCCCAGGAAAATAATCCTGTTCCAGGGCTACTCCTGTGGACTAAACTGAACCCACTAGGAGAGGTATATTGATAAAGTAGCCCTAGAAAAAATGTTTTGGGGGCAGGCCCAAAACCTAACACACTCGGAAGCAAAAGAAGAGAGAAGAAAGCAAAGAGCCAAGGCTCTTCCAGGCCAATAAAAAGGACACCATGCGGATAGATCCGCATATCTCAGCAGCTTTATATAACTAACAAATTAAAATTCTGGACTTTTCTTTTTCTGAGGAGTCCCCTTATACCTGGGAAAGGCTCATCTGCCTGGCAATGCAGAAGGGGAGGGGAGAGGCATCTGTCCTCTCCATCCTGAGATGGGAAGCCATCTTGTGCTGCACAATGCCCTGAAGGGGAGAGCTCCTTATGCTCAGCAGGAGTATGCAGATGCTGGTGTAAACAGGGTGAATGACAAACCTCTCTCCCCCGGTCAGTTATGCACTCATCGGGGAGTCTCTGGGCATCCTCTCCTCCTGATTCTTATGGCCTGCTCTCACATGCCTGCCTGCTCGCGCAGGAGGAAGGCATCTAAAGCAGTCACCGGGACAGCTGACACCGCTCCTGTCTGTGCCAGCTTTTTCAGCTTCCAGGGGCTCATCGTTGCAGCTTATAATAGAGCCGGTACAGGCAAGTATGAGCTGCTATATAGCAAGGCCTGGCAGGAGCTCCTCTCACGCATGTTCGATCAAAACAGCATCTGGACACCCCCCAATAAGTTTATTTTTAACCCCTTAACGACCGCCGATACACCTTTTAACGGCTGCAGTTAAGGGTACTTAAACCACAGTGCCGCTTTTTAATGTAGCTGAGGAATAAGGGTATAGCGCCCCCAGAATCAGAATTTCTCTGGGGTCTAGGATACTGGGGATGGCCAAAACCCCGGAGAACGTGATTCGGATTTGTTTTTACCGACCCCGGTGTTGCAATCGCCATTTTTAACGGTATAACGGTAACCGCAAAAAAAAGTTGGATTTCCTATTTAATTACTCTCTCCTCTGATGTGATTGCACATCTGAAGAGAGAGAAATAGGGTTCCTGCAACCCCCTTGTGAAACCCGCTGGGCTGTCTTCTGGGAGAAAATGGTGGGCACATGCACAGTGCGCCCGACAAGATCTGCCATCTGGCACCCGGCAACAATAGGAAATTTTTCCTATTGGATCATAATGATCACTGTGATAGACCCTATCACAGTGATCAAAATAAAAAAGTAGGAAATCAAACCCACCTTTATCACCCCCTTAGTTAGGAAAAATAATACAATGAAAAAGTATTTATTTCCATTTTCCCATTGGGGTTAGAGTTGGGCTAAAGATAGAGTTTGGAGCTAAATTAGGGTTAGGGTTGGGATTACAGTTAGGGTTGGGATTAAGGTTAGGGGTATCTAAAGGTTAGGTTTGTGGTTGGGATTAGGGTTAGGGGTGTGTTGAGGTTAGTGTTGGAGTTAGAATTGGGGGTTTCCACTATTTAGGCACATCAAACATGACATGGTGCCACCATTGATTCCAGCTAATTTTGTGTTCAAACAGTCAAACGGTGCTCCATCCTTTCTGAACCCTGCCATGCACCCAAACAGTGGCTTTTCCCCACATATGGGGTATTGGTGTACTCAGGAGAAATTGCACAACAAATTTTGTTGTCTATTTTCTACTGATACCCTTGTGAAAATAAATAAAATTGGTTCCAAAGTAAATTTTTTGTGAAAAAAGTAAAATGTTCATTTTTTCCCTCCTTAGTTCTCATGAAGCACCTGAAGGGTTAATAAACTTCTTGATGGGTGCAGTTTTTAAAATGGTGTCATTTTGGGGTATTTTCTGTTATAATGACCCCCCGAAACTCACTTCAAATGTGAGGTGGTCCCTAAAAAAAAATAGCTTTGTAAATATTGTTGGAAAAATGAGAAATCGCTGGTCAACTTTTAACCCTTATAATGTCCTAACAAAAAAAATTGTTTCCAAAATTGTGCTGATGACATGTGGAAAATGTTATTTATTAACTATTTTGTGTGACACCACTCTGATTTAAGTGTACAAAAATTAAAAGTTTGAAAATTGCAAAATTTTCAAAATTGTTTGCCAAATTTCTGTTTTTTTTCATAAATAAATGTTATATCAAAGAAATTTTACCCCTAACATGAAGTACAATATGTCAAGAAAAAACAATCTCAGAATCAGCGGGATACGTTGAAGATTTCTAGAGATATAACCTCATAAACTGACAGTGGACAGAATTTTAAAAATTGGCTTGGCTTAGTCATTAAGTACCAAATTGGCTCTGTCACTAAGAGATAATTGTGGAAGGAAACCCACACAAACATGGAGAGAACATACAAACTCAAAACACATGTTGCTTGTGGTGGAACTTGAACCCAAGACCCTAGCGCTCTAAGGCTATAATGCTAACCTCTGAGCCACCATATCTGAATTTCTTTCCTTGTGAAACTGGTGACAGCTCTAGAAGAGAAAATTCTCAAAGTGTAAAAATTAATTTACAGTTAGGTGTTTTAGGGTACTATCCACTTACAAATGTAGAGCATGTAGAGTTAGGATGGCACAATGAAGTGCTATAATTCAGATTTTGGGGAGAAACAGACTCTCCTTGAGGATGGTATCTGAATACACTGTTATTTCTTTTTTTCTTTTTTCTTCATTTGTGCAACTTTTATTTAGTGTGTGGGTTTTATTGTTTTTTGTGTTTTTTAACTCTTTTCTTGTTATTTCCCCTTTTTTTTAGTTTTATTATGTGATATTATGTATTTTGGAAAGAAACACATGTGAATTTAAGGACAATGGACCTTCCCATATGACGAGAGATACTGCTCATAAAACGATGAAAGAATTATGGAGAAAAATTTTGATTGCGATGATCCATGCAGCACCTTTCGGATGAGAAAGTTCTATTGACTGTCATATTATTTGTTTCACTGTCTCTGGGTATCACTGCCGCTTTTACCTTGTGTGCTATTGTTATGCATGGTGCATTTATGTCTGGCGCTGTTGTTGTGCGCCTGCGCTGGTGGTCGGCGCGCTCCGGGCCTTGAGCATCTGGCACAGCCGGTGTCGGCATGTGACTGGGGGCGTTTACGCCCCTGCTCGCTTTCCGGCACGGCGCCGCCGGGTGCTCAGGGTCTGTGGGCGCCGGGGACCGGCGCATGCGCCGATGATACACGGCGCCTAGCTGCAGAAGTCAACTGACGGTCATGTGACCAATCAAGACACTGATATAAGGTCCTGTGCCCGCACTCATGATAGACTTCCCCTGGAAAAAGCTAACTAAGATTGGCGAAACACGTGTCGGGGTTCCCCCGGGAGGTGGTTGTTGTGCCGGCTCATGTGAGTACTTACCCGTTGCCTTGTGTCCGTTTCTCCCTTGCCCACCTGTGGCTTTTTCCACATGGCGTTCCAGTATGGTTCATTGGACATCAATAGTTATATGGCTAATTAGGTCCCATTGCGCCATGGGATATCACCATGGGGGGATTACATTACTCCACTGTGGATATGTTGTGAGGATTATACTTGGGGCGCATTTTTTGAGCTATTGACTGTATTTTGCCGGTACCGCACACCCGGGTGGATTTTGGTGTTACTTTTACACATTGTCTGTATTTGCTATGCAAATTTTTATCTGTTTTGTATGTATTAATAAAGAGTATTTATTACTATCATGTAAACTCCTACAGTTGTCTGGTTTCTTACATTCTTTGGTGGAGTGGTTTTGTGCACTTAAAGGGTGGGTATACACCCGGTGCGAAATACTATGAGTCTGGTTGATGTGATATGCACTGTTATTAGCAGTATTTCATGGGAAAAACTATTCAAACGAATTATCTCTCAGTACAAGGGCTCACTCATATGAGCGTATACATTGGACGAGTGCTATCCAAAGTTTTATCTGATGGCACTCGGTCCAATGCTATCTGATGGGGCAGTGCTGATACCCGATTTTTTTCACTGATAGAATATGTCAGTTAAAACAATTGCAGCATGCTGAAATTTCACTTTGAAATCAGATGAGACACCAATTCAGGTCTACGAGTGCATGGAAAATATTAGACTGTATTCAGATGATATCTGAGTGAAGTCAGATTTCCTCACACTGACACAATGGAAAAAATGGATAAATTTTGGGCTCCATCGTCTCACGACAGTGTACTCTGATTTTCTTAAACCAGAGAATTGGAGCACACTCTGCTGACACTTGGATCAAACTCTGATCAAAGTTGATCCGAATGTCATTAGCATAATTGACCGATTCTCTTGGATAAGAGAATCTATGATCATATAAATGAGCCCTGAAAGAAAACTATTTTGCAAGTGCCCACTAGTGAAGGTAACTAACCTATAAGTGAATATCTAACCCTTTAGCAAGCTTTGCAGCATGACCAGAAATAAAAGACAAACCTCTACAGGTGTTAGGAATCTGTGTCCTGCCATACTTATGCAGAGATCCAGATCCTCACATTTGTCTCCAGAGGCAAAGTCCTTTCAGCCAGCTTCTGAGCATGCTCCTGGAATGAGCTCCTATTGGAGTTCAGGAGTCAGGTGCTCAGGTCCTGCTCCTGATTCCATTGGCTTAGCTCAGGGCTCTGGAGATTTCTGGCAGGTCCCGTAAGCTATAAAAAGTGCACATGGCCGCTATGCCAAGCGCTAGTATTTTCATACTGCTGCTGTATGTATGGTGATGGATGCTTGGACTGGTGGCTGACTTATTATGAAACCCCTTCCCTCTGATATTACGACTGTGTGAGTGATTGGGCAGCTGCCAGTAGCAGCGCTAGCATCAGCGCGCTCCAGCTATTTCTGTCTCAGCAGCTAGCGTCCTGCATCGCGCCAACGATATCGTGGTGTCTCCGCTGAGGCTCCGTTCTCACCACGCTGCGTTTGCAGTTCCTCGAGCATTCGCAGTTGCGACGTCTCGCACCTCTCTCTCACGGTAGGTCTAGACGGAGTTGTCCTGACGTCTAAGGCTACTCCTGTAACTATTTATACCGTGTCTGCTCCGCTGGAGTCTGTGGCCTAGAACAGACTCAGCGGTTTTGCATGCTTTAAGCGTGCAGCTCTGTGATCTTAACAGAGCTTGCTTTAGTGCACTGGGATGCAGTGAACCCCGTGCACATTACCACTACAGTGCTCTGCCTCTCTAGCAGCGGTCATATCACCTGCCGTATGGTGGACCCCGGGCGGCAAACACGTTTATTTATATTTTTTTTAAGCGTGTTCCGCCGCCGTAACAACAGGCAACTGTTTCAGGGTGCATTCCCCTCATCGGGGCATCTTCACTTGCATGTGGCACTTGTAGGTTCTTTTTCATTTTAGCTTGCATGCCTTCTCATTATTAAATGTACAGTGCTTACAATGCTTTTAATATCTACATGACTTTAATGGAATAACATCTTTTTACTAATGTGTTTGAATTCATTCTTATGAATTTATGATACTGTATTTATCAAAAGTGTTTGGTTACAGCGCCCGGGTAATATATTGTAATAATATGTAAAGTGGTATATGCATATGTATTTGAGGCAAGCCTAGAGGGGGGACTGAGTGCCTTTTAACAGAACTCACAAATTGTTTCACAGAAGTCATATTTATGATATATGAACATATGGAGAAAAACAATTGAGACAAAGATTTAAAGAAATAAATTTCAGTTAAGAGCAAAGTTAGTAAATCAACAAACTAAACTATTTCACGATTCCACTTACAAAGCAAAAAAGCTGTTCATACAAATAGAACAACTTATGGTCCGAATTCACTGATTATGTCTAACCCAGTAAAAACCCTCATATAGGAAGGCTGGGCAAATAAGGGTCTGAACATGCCTAGATCCCCATTACATAAACAAGTAATTACAGAAATGTTTTAGTCAGTGAGGAAAAAGTAGTTTTTGTCATAAATGACAAAGAAAATGATCACTTAAATACAAGTGCTTCTCACAAAATTATAATATCATCTGAAAGTTAATTTATTTCAGTTCTTCATTGCAAAGTGAAACATATATTATATAGTGTCATTACAGAGTGATCAATTTAAAGTGTTTATTTCAGTTAATACTGATGATTATGGCTTACAGCCAATGAAAAGTCATTATCTCAGTAAATTAGAATAACCCACAAAACACATCTGCAAAGGTTTCAGAAGTGTTTAAAAAGGTCCCTTAGTCTGTTTCAGCAGACTCCACAATCATGGGGAAGACTGCTGACTTGACAGATGTCCTGAAGGGAGTCAATGACACAATCCAAAAGGAGGGTAAGGCTAGTTTCACATTTGAGCTTTTGAGCGCAGTGACGGCCTGCACACGGCCGCCTCTAAACCCTGCCCCCTGCTGCGCCTCCGCCGGTAGCTCCGCCTACCGGCGCATGATGCTGCATGCGTTCTGCGTCCCCTATCTATATCACTGGGGGTGCAGGCCGTGCGCAGTATGCGTTTGGCAGCGTGAAAAGGACGCATGCGCCGCCAAGCGCATACTGCGCATGGCCTGCACCCCCAGTGATAAAGATAGGGGACGCAGGACGCATGCAGCATCAGCGTCATGTGCTGGTAGGCGGAGCTACCGGTGGAGGCGCGGCAGGGGGCGGGGCTTAGCGGCAGCCGTGCGCAGGCCGTCGCTGCGCTCAAAAGCGCAAATGTGAGACTAGCCTAAGGCACAAAAAGTCATTGCTAAAGAAGCTGGCTGTTCAGAGTGCTGTATTAAAGTGCATTAATGGAAAGTTGAGTGCAAGGAAAAAGTGTGGTAAAAAAGGTGCAAAAGCAACCGGGAAAACCACAGCCTTGAATTGTTAAGAAAAGACCATTCAAAAATTTGAGAGACGACTCACAAGGAGTGGACTTCTGCTCTAGTCATTGCTACAAGAGCCACCACACCCAGACGTATCCAGGACATGGGCTACAAGTGTCACATTCCTTGTGTCAAGTAACTCATGACCAATACACAACTCCAGAAGCGTCTTACCTGGACGAAGGAGAAAAAGAACTGGAATGTTGCACAGTGGTCCAAAGTGTTCTTTTCAGATGAAAGAAAATTTTTACATTTCATTTGGAAATCAAGGTCCAAAAGTCTGGAGGAAGCGTGGAGAGGAACACAGCCCAAGCTGCTTGAGGTCTAGTGTGAAGTTTTCATAATCAGTGATGGTTTGGGGAGCCATGTCATCTGCTGGTGTAGGTCCACCATTTTTTTTTATCAAGACCAAAGTCAGCACAGCCATCTACTAGGAAATTTGGCACCTGTCCACACTGCCAAAAGTAATAAGTTTAAAAACAAGAGTATCACTGTGCTTGATTGGCCAGCAAACTCACCTGACCTTAACCCCATAGAGAATCTATGGGGTATTGTCAAGGGGAAGATGAGACACCAGACCCAACAATGAAGATGAGCTGAAGGCTGCTATCAAAGCAACCTGGGCTTCCATAACACCTCAGCAGTACTACAGGCTGATTGCTTCCATGCCCCGCCGCATTGATGCAGTAATTGATGAAAAAGGAGCCCCAACCAAGTATTGAGTGCATTTACTGAACACACATTTCTGTAGGCCAACATTTCGGATTTTAAAATCATCATTTTTCAATCTGATGTTATAAAATATTCTAATTTACTGAGATAATATCTTTTGGGTTTCCATTGGCTGTAAGCCAAAATCATCAACATTAACAGAAATAAACACTTGAAATAGATCACTCTGTAATGACTTTATATAATATATGAGTTTCACTTTTTGTATTGAAGAATGGAAATACATTAACTTTTTGATGATATTCTAATTTTATGGGAAGGACCTGTAGATTTGCCTAACCTTACCATTTTGCAAATGTTGTTAAAAGGAATGTATCACTGTAAATTGACTGCTGTTTAAACCAAGTTTTTATGTAAAATAGTTATTCCCATATTATTAAGTAATGTGGATAGTAGATAATGTAATATTTTGGTAATGACCATTTAAATGTATTATTAACCCATTCATGACAGGGCTAATCTCCATTTTCGGGTTTTTGTTTTTTCCTCCTCTTCTTCTTAGAGCTATTTTCTGTCCACATAGACATATGAGGGTTTGTATTTTTGCAGGACAAGTTGTACTGTTGAATGACACCCTTCCTTCATTTTGCCACATGGTGTACTGGAAAATAGGTGGAAAACAGGAAGAATAATTCCAAGTGTGGAGAAATTTTGAAAAAATTGGAATTCTGACATAGTTTTTTGGGAAATGTTTTTACAATGTACATTTTATGGTACAAATGACCATGCAATATCAATCTGCTCATCAGAACTATTACAACAACACCAAACATGTCCAGTTTCTTTTATTATTTTACTGGTGAAAAAATCAGAAGTTTGCAAACATAATTTTTGGGGTTGTGTCACTATTTTCTGAGTCAAGTATTTTTTTATTTTCAGTTAATGGAGCTGTGTGACAGCTTTTTTTTTGCTTGATAAGGCAACACTTTAATTGATACCATTTTGAGATAGTTGTGATATTTTGACCGCTTGTTACAGCATTTTTTTTGGAATTGCAGCGACCCTAAAAAACTTAATTTTGGAGTATTTTGATTTTTTTCTGTTAACGATATTTACGGATTTGGTTAATTATTTTATAACTTGACACATATGTGTATTTTATTTTTTTATTCTTTATTTTTAACCCCTTTTCCCCCCAAGGTTTTTTGCACGTTAATGACCAGGCCATTTTTTAAATTCTGACCAGAGTAACATTGTGAGGCAATAGCTATAGAATGCTTTAACATATCCCACTGATTCTGACACTGTTTTTCATGACATATTGTACTTCATGATAGTGGTATATGACTTGCATTTATTTGTGAAAAAATGGAAATTTGATGTCAATTTGGAAAATGTTGCAATTTGCAAACTTTGAATTCTTATGCACATAAATCAAAGAGTTATGTCACACAAAATAGTTAATAAATAAAATTTCCCACAGGTCTACTTTACATAAGCAGAATTTGTGAAACTTTTTTTTGTTAGGAAGTTATAATAAGGGTTAAGGGTTAAAGGGTTATTAAAGGGGTTAAAAGTTGACCAGCAATTTCTTGATTTTCTTACTAAATTTACAAAACCATTTTTTTAGGGACCACATTATAGATGATGTGACTTTGAGGGGTCTATATGCCAGAAAACACCCCAAAATGACACCATTCTAAAAACTGTACCCCTCAAGGTGCTCAAAACTGATTATTGATTATTTCAGGTAAAACATTGGTTACAAACAGGGAGTGTGAAAAGTTTTGTCTCACTAAAAGAATCAGTTGTGACCCCTTTGTCACGGTTTCACCCCTCAGTGTGTATGGGATTCAGTTACTGACAGCTCGGCTGTCCAATCTGGTATAGGGGTGTGCTAAAGCTGTCAGCACTTTGAGAGCTTGGCCATCCAATCTGGTACAGGAGCGTGCTGATCTTTCAGTGTGTTGATTGACAGCTCGACATCCAATCTGAGACTGTAAGGTGTCAGCTGTCTCATGTGTTTATTACTCCAGTTAATGGCCATGCTTCTTAAGTGAGCTGAGCTACCCAGAACACTGCCAGACGTACATTCATCTTGTGAGGTTTGTGCTGTGCTTTTTTGTGCCTTGAGTTCTGCATCCTTGATCTGTTACCAAACCTTGGACTTTGTTCTGACCATTCGCCTGTTTAACCCCTTCAACTCTGATCCGTTATCCTCACAGTACTCTGACCTCGGATCATTACCTGACTACGCTTTTGTCTTTCCCTTTTGTTTATGACGTACCCTCCTGGCTTCTGACCTTGGACTTCTTGACCACTCTGACTCATGACTTGGCAGAGAGAAGTGACTAGTGTCACACCCCTGCTGTAATGTCAATACTCTTTTTTTTTTTTTTTGCTTCCCGCACTGCCCAGGAGATGTTTTATTATCAGACCATGTTCATTCACAGTCAGACACAGCCATTACGCAGCACACAGCAGTAGCACATTTATAAAATTATCTCAGTGCAGGAACATTTTTTTAAACAAATCCAATAATGGAAATTATTATTATTCAAAGATGTGGTGATTAAAATATTGATTAAGATGAACTTTGCGAATAAACCCTTTAAATGTCTGTCAAAGATAACTGGAACTGCTTATCTCGTGGGATTGAAAACGTTAAAGGCTTATTAACTTTTTTTGTGCATATGAGAAAAATTAATCAATTGTTTCTATCCAATTTTCACGCATTGTATGGACTAGTGTCAGTATTTACCAGCAGAGTGGCCTTCGTATTTCTTGTATGCAAAAATAAAAGTTTTAAAAACTTCTCTTTAATAGTAAAAACCTCACTATGGATGGTATTCATGTACCGCCTATTTTTCACAGACATATTGATATTGACCCATTGACTTAAATGGATGATATTGATAAGCTAATTCGTTGCAAAAAGATGAGTTTTCTACAGAAGACATTAAAATGATTCTTCCCCAAAACATGAATGGCCGAATGCGAATCAATAATCGGACACAAATCGTGCATGCTGCAATTTTGGGGGTAAAAACTGGACATGGGCACTGCTTCATTGATTAACATTGGTCCGAGTGCGATCCGATGTTTTGAAGGATCAAAACTACAGTCATCAACAAGAGCTCTTGTGGTGCTGGTTAACACCACCACCACATCCATAACAATTGAGAGGTCTTGGTGACAGTCTTTCCTTATCCCCTTCAAATGGTCATTGGGTTAACTCTTCATAATTCCAACATAGTAAGGCTGGATGATGGGTAATCATGCATGAAGTTCTTATTAACTATTAAGGCTGGGGCTACAAAGTGACTTTGTCTGTGACACCTGTTGCACTACCAAGTTCGCAAGGAATCATGGCAACATTTGCCAAAAGTACTGTAACAGGCAAGTCACAAAAAATCTGATACTGATGAACTTGTGACATGCTTATCACAGTCTCAACACAATTGTGGTCACTGTGATGTAGAGGCAACACCTAGCAAACTTTGGGTGCATGGCAAGTGTCACAGTAAATGGTTCTATGTAGTCCCAGGGTTCCACTTTTATTATGTATTAAAAAAAGAAAAATTGGCTCATTTAATATAAAAAGTTCTAAAGAAATAGAAAGGCAAAATAATATGATAACTAATGTACAATGTTGACTGAATATTGCTTGAACCTGAGGATGTGATAAGTGACAGACACTGTAAAAGAGGGACACAATTTATAACTAGTGTTGAGCGATACCATCCAATATTGAGAAATATTGGATCGGATTGGATCGGCCGATACCCAAAAAGTATCGGGTATCGCCGATTCAGATACCGGAAGTCCCATTCAAGTCAATGGGACAGAAATATCGGAATAAAAAAACCCCCTTTCTTTAATTGCACATCCTGTTTGGGAGGGGGGAAGAGTGTGGGCGGTGCGTAAGCGGACACTGTGCGTGTCTGTGTGTGCGGGCGGGGTCTGTGCGGGCCTGCCGGGGGTCTGTACGGGCCTGCTGGGGGTCTGTGTGGGCCTGCCGAGGGTCTGTACAGGCCTGCCAGGGGTCTGTGTGGACTGCCGGGGGTCTGTGTCGTCTGCCGGGGGTCTGTGCGGACTGCCGGGGGTCTGTGCCGGCTGCCGGGGGTCTGTGCGGACTGCCGGGGGTCTGTGCGGGCCTGCCGAGGGTCTGTACGGGCCTGCCAGGGGTCTGTGTGGACTGCCGGGGGTCTGTGTCGTCTGCCGGGGGTCTGTGCGGACTGCCGGGGGTCTGTGCGGACTGCCGGGGGTCTGTGCGGGCCTGCCGGGGGTCTGTGCGGACTGCCGGGGGTCTGTGCCGGCTGCCGGGGGTCTGTGCGGACTGCCGGGGGTCTGTGCGGGCCTGCCGAGGGTCTGTACGGGCCTGCCAGGGGTCTGTGTGGACTGCCGGGGGTCTGTGTCGTCTGCCGGGGGTCTGTGCGGACTGCCGGGGGTCTGTGCGGACTGCCGGGGGTCTGTGCGGGCCTGCCGGGGGTTGTGTGTATGTATGCAGGCATTGTCCGATGGGACTACAAGTCCCATCGGGCTATGCCTGTTACAATGAAAGTGATTAACACATTAGCCAATGATGGGACAGTAGTAGTCCCATCATCCGGCTAATGTGTTGAATGTAAAAAAAAAAAAAATGCAACATACATACTACATACATACTTCACATATACTACATTCATACTACATACATACTACATATGTACCACATTCATACAACTTACATATATACTACATACATACTACATATATACTACATTCATACAGCATACATACATACTACATACATGCTACATTCATACAGCATACATACATACTACATATATACAACATTCATACAGCATACATACGTACTACATACATACTACATATATGCAACATTCATACAACATACATACATACTACATACACTCACTGGCCACTTTATTAGGTACACCATGCTAGTAAGGGGTTGGACACCCTTTTGCCTTCAGAACTGCCTCAATTCTTCGTGGCAGAGATTCAACAAGGTGCTGGAAGCATTCCTCAGAGATTTTGGACCATATTGACATGATGGCATCACACAGTTGGCGCAGATTTGTCGGCTGCACATCCCTGATGTGAATCTCCCGTTCCACCACATCCCAAAGATGCTCTATTGGATTGAGATCTGGTGACTGAGGAGGCCATTTGAGTACAGTAAACTCATTGTCATGTTCAAGAAACCAATCTGAGATGATTCGAGCTTTATGACATGGCGCATTATCCTGCTGAAAGTAGCCATCAGATGTTGGGTACATTGTGGTCATAAAGGGATGGACATGGTCAGCAACAATACTCAGGTAGGCTGTGGCGTTGCAACGATGCTCAATTGGTACCAAGGGGCCCAAAGAGTGCCCAGAAAAAATTCCCCACACCATGACACCACCACCACCAGCCTGAACCGTTGATACAAGGCAGGATGGATCCATGCTTTCATGTTGTTTACGCCAAATTCTGACCCTACCATCCGCATGTCGCAGCAGAAATCGAGACTCATCAGACCAGGCAACGTTTTTCCAATCTTCTACTGTCCAATTTCGATGAGCTTGTGCAAATTGTAGCCTCAGTTTCCTGTTCTTAGCTGAGAGGAGTGGTACCCAGTGTGGTCTTCTGCTGCTGTAGCCCATCTGCCTCAAAGTTCGACGCACTGTGCGTTCAGAGATGCTCTTCTGCCTACCTTGGTTGTAACGGGTGGCAATTTGAGTCACTGTTGCCTTTCTATCAGCTCGAACCAGTCTGCCCATTCTCCTCTGACCTCTGGCATCAACATGGCATTTCCGGCCACAGAACTGCCGCTCACTGGATTTTTTTTCTTTTTCGGACCATTCTCTGTAAACCCTAGAGATGGTTGTGCGTGAAAATCCCAGTAGATCAGCAGTTTCTGAAATTCTCAGACCAGCCCTTCTGGCACCAACAATCATGCCACGTTCAAAGGCACTCAGATCACCTTTCTTCCCCATACTGATGCTCGGTTTGAACTGCAGGAGATTGTCTTGACCATGTCTACATGCCTAAATGCACTGAGTTGCCGCCATGTGATTGGCTGATTAGAAATTAAGTCTTAACACACAGTTGGACAGGTGTACCTAATAAAGTGGCCAGTGAGTGTATATACTACATTCATACAACATACATACTACATACTACATACATACTTCATATATACTACTTACATACTACATACATACTACATATATACTACATTCATACAACATACATACATAGTACATACTACATACATACAACATACATAAAACATGCTACAGACATACAGCATACATACAACATACGTACTACATACAGTACATATAACATAGAGTAAATACTCACCATCACTTGTCACTTTGTTCCCGAAGCCAGTGTCATCTCACTATAAAAAATTTGAAAAAAACAAACAAGCAATATACTCCCTGACCCGCAGAAATCCATGAGTGTCCCATGACGATCTCCCGTGGAGAACAACAGCATCAGCAGCTGATGCGACCGCTCTCTAGGGGCCCCAGGAATCCAATGACGGGAGGTAGGTATCCTTCCGCACTGTATTCCTCCACCACTGGAAAAAAATAGTCCCTAGTCTCACTTTTAGCATTGCTGTGTGAAAAAGTTCCCACGCAGCTTTTGCCAGAAAGTGAGACCAGTGAACCATAGTAACCTCTCAGTGATGCAGTGCGGAAGATCATCATGGGACACTCGTGGATTTCTGTGGATCAGGGAGTATATTGCTTGTTTGTTTCTTTCATATTTTTTATAGTGAGATGACACTGGCTTCGGGGAACAAAGTGACAAGTGATGGTGAGTATGTACTCTAAGTTATATGTACTGTATGTCTATATGTATGTATTGTATGAATGTATGAATGTATTGTATGTAGTATGTATGTTGTATGTATTTTGTATGTCTGTAGCATATTGTATGTATGTTGTATGTATGTAGTATGTACTATGTATGTATGTATGTTGCATGAATGTAGTATATATGCAGTATGTATGTAGTATGTAGTATGCATGTATGTATGTTGTATGAATGTAGTTTATATGAAGTATGTACGTAGTATGTAGTATGTATGTATGTTGTATGTATGTAGTATGTAGTATGCATGTATGTATGTTGTATGAATGTAGTATATATGAAGTATGTATGTAGTATGTATGTATGTTGTATGAATGTAGTATATATGTAGTATGTATGTAGTATGTAGTATGCATGTATGTATGTTGTATGAATGTAGTATATATGAAGTATGTATGTAGTATGTAGTATGTATGTATGTTGTATGAATGTAGTATATATGTAGTATGTACTATGTATGTATGTATGTTGTATGAATGTAGTATATATGTAGTATGTACTATGTATGTATGTATGTTGTATGAATGTAGTATATACAGTGGGGCAAAAAAGTATTTAGTCAGTCAGCAATAGTGCAAGTTCCACCACTTAAAAAGATGAGAGGCGTCTGTAATTTACATCATAGGTAGACCTCAACTATGGGAGACAAACTGAGAAAAAAAAATCCAGAAAATCACATTGTCTGTTTTTTTTTTCATTTTATTTGCATATTATGGTGGAAAATAAGTATTTGGTCAGAAACAAGCAATCAAGATTTCTGGCTCTCACAGACCTGTAACTTCTTCTTTAAGAGTCTCCTCTTTCCTCCACTCATTACCTGTAGTAATGGCACCTGTTTAAACTTGTTATCAGTATAAAAAGACACCTGTGCACACTCTCAAACAGTCTGACTCCAAACTCCACTATGGTGAAGACCAAAGAGCTGTCAAAGGACACCAGAAACAAAATTGTAGCCCTGCACCAGGCTGGGAAGACTGAATCTGCAATAGCCAACCAGCTTGGAGTGAAGAAATCAACTGTGGGAGCAATAGTTAGAAAATGGAAGACATACAAGACCACTGATAATCTCCCTCGATCTGGTGCTCCACGCAAAATCCCACCCCGTGGGGTCAGAATGATCACAAGAACGGTGAGCAAAAATCCCAGAACCACGCGGGGGGACCTAGTGAATGAACTGCAGAGAGCTGGGACCAATGTAACAAGGCCTAACATAAGTAACACACTACGCCACCATGGACTCAGATCCTGCAGTGCCAGACGTGTCCCACTGCTTAAGCCTGTACATGTCCGGGCCCATCTGAAGTTTGCTAGAGAGCATTTGGATGATCCAGAGGAGTTTTGGGAGAATGTCCTATGGTCTGATGAAACCAAACTGGAACTGTTTGGTAGAAACACAACTTGTCGTGTTTGGAGGAAAAAGCATACGTAGTTGCATCCATCAAACACCATACCTACTGTAAAGCATGGTGGTGGAAACATCATGCTTTGGGGCTGTTTCTCTGCAAAGGGGCCAGGACGACTGATCCGGGTACATGAAAGAATGAATGGGGCCATGTATCGTGAGATTTTGAGTGCAAACCTCCTTCCATCAGCAAGGGCATTGAAGATGAAACGTGACTGGGTCTTTCAACATGACAATGATCCAAAGCACACCGCCAGGGCAACGAAGGAGTGGCTTCGTAAGAAGCATTTCAAGGTCCTGGAGTGGCCTAGCCAGTCTCCAGATCTCAACCCTATAGAAAACCTTTGGAGAGAGTTGAAAGTCCGTGTTGCCAAGCGAAAAGCCAAAAACATCACTGCTCTAGAGGAGATCTGCATGGAGGAATGGGCCAACATACCAACAACAGTGTGTGGCAACCTTGTGAAGACTTACAGAAAACGTTTGACCTCTGTCATTGCCAACAAAGGATATATCACAAAGTATTGAGATTAAATTTTGTTTCTGACCAAATACTTATTTTCCACCATAATATGCAAATAAAATGAAAAAAAAACAGACAATGTGATTTTCTGGATTTTTTTTTCTCAGTTTGTCTCCCATAGTTGAGGTCTACCTATGATGTAAATTACAGACGCCTCTCATCTTTTTAAGTGGTGGAACTTGCACTATTGCTGACTGACTAAATACTTTTTTGCCCCACTGTATGTAGTATGTATGTAGTATGTAGTATGTATGTATGTTGTATGAATGTAATATACTGTATATGTAGTATGTATGTAGTATGTATGTATGTTGTATGAATGTTGTATATATGTAGTATGTATGTAGTATGTATGTATGTTGTTGTATGAATGTAGTATATATGTAGTATGTATGTAGTATGTATGCTGTATGAATGTGGTATATATGTAGTATGTATGTAGTATGTATGTATGCTGTAAGAATGTAGTATATATGTAGTATGTATGTAGTATGTATGTACATTGTATGTACGTTGTATGCATGTAGTATGTATGTAGTATGTATATATTTTTTTTTTACATTCAACACATTAGCCAGATGATGGGACTACTACTGTCCCATCATTGGCTAATGTGTCAATCACTGTCATTGTAGCAGGATTAGCCCGATGGGACTTGTAGTCCCATCGGACGATGCCTGCACACACACACACACAGAACTCCCGGCAGGCCCGCACAGACCCCCGGCAGCCAGCACAGACCCCCGGCAGCCGGCACAGACCCCCGGCAGGCCCGCACAGACCCCCGGCAGCCGGCACAGACCCCCAGCAGTTCGCACAGACCCCCGGCAGGCCGGTACAGACCCCCGGCAGGCCGGTACAGACCCCCGGCAGCCGGCACAGACCCCCGGCAGCTGGCACAGACCCCCGGCAGGCCCATACAGACCCCTGGCAGGCCCGCACAGACCCCCGGCAGTCCGCACAGACCCCCAGCAGCTGGCACAGACCCCCGGCAGGCCCGTACAGACCCCGGCCGTCCGCACAGACCCCCGGCAGCCGGCACAGACCCCTAGCTGGCCCGTACAGACCCCCGGCAGGCCCGCACAGGCCGTGCATCATGATGACATCATTTCAGCAGCCAAGCACAGCCACAATAGTGGCTCATTGCATTATGGGAACTTCCGTTTCCAGTATCCGATATTGTAAAAATATCGGTACTCGGTATCGGAATTCCGATACAGCGAATATCGTCCGATACCCGATATTTGCAGTATCGGAATGCGCAACACTATTTATAACCCCTTCAGCACTTACACTTGACATTACACAGTATAAACATTTTCCTGGAGTATTTCTACTTAATCTTATACAACTGGTTAGACCTATTCTTGAGAAGACTGGTCTCATGTTCTTAACTGGGCACAGGTGTCAGAAAATTGAGTCTAAAAGTGGAGGGGATTATTTGCTGTGGAGATTTAAGGTACTGATGTTAGTTTTACATTTTTTCCTTTATGCGTAAGGATGAAATAGAAATGTATGATGTAATTCAATTGGACGTGAACATTTATTATAATTCTTAGGATAGACCTGCAATATATACATTTTTTCCTTTGTTGTTCCAAACATATCCTATAGCAAAGGCTGAATGAACTGCATGATTGTTGCAAGACTATTATTAGATATGAATAATTTAACACTTATTTCACACTACATTGTATTTATTAACTTACTACCATGCTAAACATATAATGATACGTATGAAATATCAGTACTAGCTGTACTATGAAGCACATACTCAGATGGAATGAAAAGTGTTTTTAGCTGGCAAAGAGCATTTTAACAATTGTCTTTGTCCTGAGGTTTCATTATTTGGCATTACAGATATGCTCCTCTCCACATATTTCACTGATAAAATATGTATGAAAATAACGTTTAAAGGACGTGGAAAGTCATTGAAGGGTGAGATCACAACTCACACTCTCTCCTTGGGCTATTATTGAGCTTTATTATGTATTAGGTTTACGATGACTACATCCACTGAATAATGCCATTTCAGGCTTTCTACAGGACAAATAGTTTGCTAGACAGAGTGGGTCATAAAACATGCTGAGCTATACTTCATGCCAGCTTTTCTATCTTTTACCATTTGAAAGCCAAAAGGAGAGGATTTATTGCTGTCTGCGATGAAGCATAGTCGAGTGTCTGATTATTTTTTTTAAATGCGTGATAATAACACAATCGTTGACATGGATTGAGAAATACCAACACACCTTAATCTGGATGTATATGATGTATTGGGCATCTACATAATAAATCAAAAGATATGTGCCAAATTATCACAAGCAATAAATGATTAATTTTAAACATTTTTAAGCTTCTGCCTGGAAAAGTTTGTAATTGGTCTTTCAATTTGCTCATGTACTAGTAAGTAAGGCTTTATGTTTTGATTTTAAGAAAATAGGATCCAATTTTCTGGGGAACAATTTTGAACATAATTTTTGTTGAGTTCGACCTTTCTGCTAATTTGAGCTAAAATAGGCATGCTGATTTCAAAACTGCAATTAGTTTTCTTCTATCAGTTTAGATTTTTTTCTCTCAGCTTATTTGCTTTAGGGCTTATACCCATCACCATTAAAAAAAAAATCCAATTTTGGTCCAGAAAATTGGAACGAGTGTCATGTCATTTTCATGCAAGTACAATCCAATTTTTAACACCTAGCATCCGATTTATATCCGATTCCATGCAAATGCGATCCTATTGCAATGCAATTTTAACATGATCTTTTACACAGAGCAATTCTCTATATAATTTACACTATACAGCCTGCCATCCAGCAGAGACACTGAGCTGTGCATGCTTGCTCAGCTCAGTGCCTCACGATGAACTCCTTTCATGTCACTGAAGTCACCATGAGTGTGAGAGAGTTCTCAGCCTCACAATGCCATCAGAAAGGTCATCAGAGTTCAGTGCCAATAAACCCAGTTCAACTCCATGACATCAGTGTGAGTGCCATTAGAACTTTCCCCATGGTGCTTGCACTCACATAATTGAGTTGAAAGGAGTTCATTGGGTCAGAACTTTGATGACCTTTGCAATGGCATTGCGAGCGTGAGAAATTTCACACATCACTGAAGTCACTGCGAGCGTGAGAAACTTCTCAGCCTCACAGTGCCATCAGAAAGGTCACCAGAGTTCAGAGCCAATTTACCCAGTTCACCTCAATGACATCAGTGTGAGTGCCATTAGAACTTTTCCCATGGTGCTCGCACTGACATAATTGAGTTGAAAGGAGTTCAATGGCTCGGAACTTCGATGACCTTTCTGATGGCACTGCGAGCATGAGAAATTTCACATGCTAACAATGACATTAGTGAGGTGAAAGGAGTTCTCCATGAGGCACTGAGCTGCACAAGCATATGCAGCTCAGTGTCTCTGCTGGATGGCAAGCAGTATAATTGCATCAAGCAACAAAGCAGCCTGCCATTTAGATGGAGCAGGGCTAAACATGTCACAGCAGAATTGGATTATTATCTTCTCGGTGGACAGGTGAGGATTATTGTTCAAAAAAGGGGACACAAAAGCACTCTGTAAGGACCAAGATACAGTTGAAATCAGAAGTTTATATACACAATATAAAAAGACAAATATGCATGTTTTTCTCAATATATGACATGAAATCAGAATAAACCTTTCCAGCTTTAGGTCAATTAGGATTACCATAATTTTTAATATTTGCAAAATGCCAGAATAATGAGAGAGAAAGAGTGTTTTAAGGCTTTTTTTTGATTACTGCAGAGCCAAAAGTTTACATACATTTCATTAGTAACATAGCTATCAAGACTGAAAAAAAGACATTTGTCCATCCAGTTCAGCTTATATTCCATCAGAATAAATCCCCAGATCTACGTCCTTCTAAAGAACCTAATCACTGTAAGATACAATATTGTTATGCTCCAGGAAGACATCCAGGCCTCTCTTAAACCCCTTGACTGAGTTCGCCATCACCACCTCCTCAGGCAAGGAATTCCAGACTCTCACTGCCCTAACAGTAAAGTATCCTCTTCTATGTTGGTGGAAAAAACTTCTCTCTTCCAGACGCAGACAATGCCTCCTTGTGACCTTCACCTTCCTTGGTATAAACAGATCCTAGTTGTGATATTTGTATTGTCCCCTTATATACTTATACATGGGTATTAGATTGCCTCTCAGACGTCTTTTTTCTAGACTAAATAATCCTAATTTTGCTAATCTTTCTGGGTATTGTCGTTCCCTCATCCCCTTTATTAATTTTGTTGTCCTCCTTTGTACTTACTCTAGTTCCATTATATCCTTCCTGAGCACCGGTGCGCAAAACTGTACACAGTACTCCATGTGCGGTTTAAGCGGGGATTTGTACAGAGGCAGTATAATGCTCTCATCATGTGTATCCAGACCTCTTTTAATGCATCCCATGATCCTGTTTGCCTTGGCAGCCACTGCCTGGCACTGGCTGCTCCAGGTAAGTTTATCATTGACTAGTATCCCCAAGTCCTTCTCCATGTCAGATATACCCAGAGGTTTCCTGTTCAGTGTGTAATGGTGATATTGATTTGATACCATTGCCCTTAAACTGAATGACTTGGGTCAAACATTTCGGATATCCTTCCACAAGCTTCTCACAATAGTTGGTCGGAATTTGGGCCCATTCCTCCTGACAAAACTGGTGTAACTGATCCAGATATGTAGGTCGCCTTGCTTGCATCTGCCAATTGAGCTTTGCCCATCAATTTTCAAAAGGATTAAGATCAGGGCTTTATAATGGCCACTCCAAAACATTGTTTTTGTTATCCTTAAGCCACTTTGTTACCATTTTGGCATTATGCTTCTGGTCATTGTCCATTTGGAAGACCCATTTCCACCAAGCTTTAACTTCCTGGCTGATGTCTTGAGATGTTGCTTCAGTATTGCCACATAATTTTCTTTTCTCATAATGCCATCTATTTTATGAAGTGCACCAGTCCCTCCTGCGGCCAAAAAAATCCAAAACATGATGCTGCCACTCCCGTGTTTCACAGTCGGGATGGTGTTCTTAGGCTTCCAAGCTTCTCCCTTTTTCCTCCAAACGTAACAATCGTCATAATGCCCAAAAATGTTCAATTTTAGTCTCCAAAAATTAAGGCCTTTGTTCCTGTATGCATTTGCAAACATTAATCTGGCTTTTTTATATATTTTTTGAGTAATGGCTTCTTGGCAGAGCGGCCTTTCAGCCCATGTTGATACAGTACTCCTCTCATTGTGGATATTGACACAATCTTGCCAGTCACCAATCAGATCATCACTGGTCTGTTAGCAGAGGTTGGCACCTTGGATATGCAATTTTGCGCCCCCGCTCAACATGGGCTGTCCCAGATTGCCCCTAGGCAGCCCTGATCTGAAGAGAAGACAGTGACATATCCATATTTTAGACAATGTAGTAATACTCCAAAGTTTTTATACACCTTTTATAATGTGCCAATTGTGCATCAAAAGCATACAGACGTACTTGGTCGATTATTAATAACATCGCTATGTTGCTCCTGCACTGTTACAAGCTCATCTGAGGTAGGCAAATTTTCCTGCAATTGAAATCCTGCCATTTTTTTCCAGCAGGCAAATATAATATGTAATTTATACTGCTTCAGTTGTGCATCAAAAGCATACAGCTAGACACTATATTGATCCTGTAGTTTAATAAGTTCATCTGAGGTGGGCAAATTTTCCTGTGATACTAATCCTGCAAAATTTTCTCAACAGGAATATATAATAAGTAATTTAAAGTGGGCAAGGCAGGTAGTAAGTGACAGGGAAATGGATGTGATGCTGATGGTGAGTGCAAAAGCTGATGTCGTGTACAAAGTCAAACTGTGTCTGCTGCAGGAGCTCAACAAGCACACACATCATGTCGATCTAGCTTCCTTTCCTACTTTGAAGGGGGTGCAGAACAACACTCTTGAAGTCAGGTAAGTGTGAAAAGGTTGTTGGATGCATAGCTGACAATGCTTCCAGTTATTTTGCCAGCATCATACTGTCTTCCACACTGTCTAGTCTTAGTAGCCATGATTCTGGACCACATAATCCTCACCCTGATCCTCCTACTTCCCACCATGCCAAATGCCTGGAGACAATTGATCCCACACTTGGAAACTACAAAGAGCTGTTCACGTTTCCATTTATAGATTCTGGCCTATCACCCTGCCCAATTTAAGCAAGATGTGAGTAGATCGCATGTAGGGATGCTCAAATATTTGTGCAGCCACGGTCACAAGAATTCAACGGTGGAAAAATGCATTTAATGTCTCAGCAAGTGGATGATGATGAGGTGGTGGACAATGAAGTCACCAACTCAACCTGGGAAGGTGAAATGCAGAGCGAGGACAGCAGTACACAGTGAGATGGATTTTCAGCACCACAACAGTCAGGAAGAGGCAGTGGGGTAGCCAGAAACACAAGGCAGTCAAGTGTTCCTCAGAGCACCAACATGGGTGAACTTGCCAGGCAAAGCTTTAGGTGTTCCCAAGTCTGGTGTTTTTTAATGATTGTAAAAAGGTCATTTGCAAAATTTGCCATGCCAGCATTGGCCTGACCACCAACAGCATGCTTCTGCACATGATAGCAAATCACCCAACTAGTTGGGCCGAATACCAGGGTACAGAAAGTGCCTGCAGGTGATACAACTGCCTCTTCCTCTGTTCTCCTTCCCCACCAATCCCCTATCCATGATGCAGGCAAAGGTGCCTCCCACTCTGAATCAGTCATTGCACACTTGCAGCCACTATCAGCAACCACTTCCACTTCATTGTACCAGCGCAGCATTCAGTTGTCCCTACCCCAGTCTTTGGAGCACAAATGTAAATATGCAGTCACCTACCCACAGGCTACGATACTAAATGGCCACAGAAGCTTGGCAACCTCGCACACTTACCAAGCCTGGCCCATGTGCCCAACCTAGTGGTTCAGTAGTTTCCTAAAACCTATCCAGATCTGACTGAGCTACGTGTGAAAGTATGCCACGTGTGTGCCAATTTCCACACGTTAGCTACAGCTTCCACTGCCCTGGCAGTGTTGCAGCAGCGTTTGCAACTTCCAGCTCACCGACTGGTGTAGGAACTCAACGCTACATATTTTGGCAAGACTTTATGAGCATCAGAGGGCAGTAGTTGTTAACTCCAGCACAGCAGCTCTGGTGCAACAGGCGGCAGCTCTTCTGTTAGAGTTATTCAGTTCACTGGACAATTCCTTTCTAACCCAGACACTAGCTCCTGTGTAATTCCCAATTTGCTCCAGCTTGTAAATCTCATGATTGAACACCCTATTTAAACCTAGCATGGCACTTCCATCCTTGTAAGATTATTTACCTCCCAGCCTTTAGTCAAACTCTCTTTTCACCTGATGCTTCATTCAAGCCTATACTGCTGCTACCATGTACCTACTTCTGGCTATTCATGACTATGCACCTTGCTTATCCTTCAATTACACTGCTGCTACCATGTACTGATCTCTGGCTATTCCTGAATACCATCTGCTGATCCTTGAACAATACTGCTGTTCCCGTGTCCAATCTCTGGCTATTCGTGACTATGCTACCTGCTGGTGCTTCCCCTGATGGTTGCAATACCACTACTTTAATTTAGGTCAGTCCATAACAGAAGTTTAATACGGGTTACACCATGCCACTCGATCAGCCTCCACATATAAGAGTTGATAAGTGGGCATGGATATATGAAAAACATTGAGGATTCAACAAAGATGGTGAGCAGCGATGATGTCATAATCAGTATCACAATCCAGCTTCTCTGTTTACTGAAAGGCTCGCTGCTAATAATTAAAGGGGAG
The DNA here is from genome assembly GCF_039654945.1 of Dendrobates tinctorius. Lineage (NCBI taxonomy): Eukaryota > Metazoa > Chordata > Amphibia > Anura > Dendrobatidae > Dendrobates > Dendrobates tinctorius. Next base: position 1,954,010 of record NW_027361948.1, on the reverse strand, counting down.
GCTTTGCAGGTAAAGCAAAATGAGATGGAGCAAGAAATTATACTGAGTGATGCTACACAGCCCAGCCTCATCTCATCATCTCAATGTCAATTGGATGATAATGAGAAGGAGCAAGAGGAGCTGATTGCCTTCACTACAGACAGTACTACCCACAGCTCCTTCATCCCATCTGTTCAGCATGGATGGCCTAAAGATGAGGAGGAGAAGGAGGATGAGGAGGTGGATGAAGAGGACAAGATAGAAAGTTATCCTCTTTGTGAGGGCAGGGAAGTCTTAGCTGTTTGCAATCTGGCACACATAGCTGAGTTTATGTTCCATTGCCATTCCTGTGACCCTTGCATTGTATGCATTTTGGCTAACACTAATTATTTGTTGGTCACCCTTCTTGACCCATGCTACTAGGAAAACTTTCCATCTCTCATTACCATGACTGAGGGGTTTAATAAAATGTTGCAGTACCAGATGAAGAATTATTTAAAAAATTCCCATCTGACAAAGCTAGAGGCAGAGTTCACAGTTCCTTGAACAACCAAGGAGATGAGATGAGGGAGACACACACTAGATGCAGCAGAGGCACGGGAACACACTCAAAGGTATGGGGCAGTTTTATTAGACCCTACCAGCGCTCAGGCCCTGATACACTGGGTACTCTGACAAAGAGGGAAAAGTTATGGAAGATGCTGAAGGAACACCTTGCCGACTGTACCAGCGTCCTCCGTGCCTTACAACTATGGCGTATCCAAGCTAGACACGTGGTATGAACCATCTCTCTACGCCTTAGAGGTCATGGCCTACCCTGCTGCTAGCGTTAAGTTAGACAGGGTTTTTAGTGCTTCTGGGTGTATTATAACTGATCAAGTGAAAATGCTGAGAGGCTGACTTTTATCTATACTGTATCAAACATTTGGGAGGGCTCTCACTCCTACATTTGGAAGGTTCCTTGCTCATGCCAAGTAGTTAGCAATATAGTGGAATATATGTTCCTCATCCCTTTACAATGCTATTTCAAACATGCCCACTTGAATTTTGGGCTTTGCCCGCCACCACCACCACCATGTCCACCACCATGTCATTATGTGGCCCTCACTTACAATTTGCAGAGTGCTAGCAGGTGCCGTGAAACCTGAGTTTGGTGGCCCTGTATCATAAATTTGGGAGACCTCTCACTCCTACATTTGGGAGGTCCCTCCCCCTCATGCCAAGTAGTTAGCAAGATAGTGGAATACATATTCCCCATCCCCTTACAATGCCATTTCAAACATGCCCATCTGAATTTTGAACTTTGCCCGCCACCATCACCATGTCCACTGCCATCTCATTATGTCGCCCTGGCTTCATATTTTCAGAGGGCCAGCAGGTGCTGTGAACCCTGCATATTGTAAGCTCAACAGTTAATTTTTTCCAGCAGATCCCAATGGAACAACAGTCTTAGTGGGTGAAGCCGCTGTAAGGTGAATATAATACAGGAGTTGGGGGAGCTGTATGATCAATGTCAGGAAATTGGATTCTACCAGACACCAAAAGCATTAGAATTAAGTTCTGAATACAGTGTATGCTAGTGAGGGCCTCTATTGTCAGTCTGTTAGGCCTGAAACCCATCTCAGGAATATGTACAAGCCTCATTTTCCTTGGAAGCAGCCAATTCAAGGGAAAGAGACAGGGGTATCATTCCCCAATCTGTACAAGCCTGTACACTTCTTCTGGAAACTACCCAACCAGACTGAATGTATATTTTGCATGGTTTTGAGCAACAATGGAGTAATTTCAAGATATGTCCCAGAGAGTGTCGAGGTCTGTGGAGTGTATTACTTAGGTGACAGCCTGTGCTACAGAGCACAGGTAAAGGCCTTAGTGTGGCAATTACTGTGTTCCAATATGTGTAAGGCTGTGGCCTGAATGAGTCTGTGGAGTGTATTAACCCAATCTTTTAGTCATGCTTAAAATGTACAGATAGTGGCCAATACTCTGTAGGGAGGTGGACTGTTGTAGTAAAAGAGGGGAAACAGCTGGAGATAGGAAGGAGGGCTGTAGTATTGGATTTTGACCACTAGAGGGCAATGGAGAGCTGTGAGGTTAGGACTGAACAGCAGCAATTGGCTAAGAAAACCGTTGAGTCATGGTGGGGGAGTTACCAGAACGTGAAGGTTATAAAAGAGGGGGAGAAGGATCTGGAAAGGTCAGTCAGTGAGAGGAGCACAAGAGGCAGGAAGTTCTGCTGAGGAGTAGAGACAGAAAAGAAGCTCCAGAGAAGGGCTGGCAATAGAGACAGTCAGGGGGGTGACCCTGACAAGATTAGCCGCAGACAGAGACACCAGAGATCACAGACAGAGAGCAAAGAGAAGCTGTAGACAGAGACAGCCTGGGGTACCACTAAACCGAACGGACTTGGACTGGTGAAACGCTGTGGTGGTAGGCCTAGGGCAACCACAGTGAAGGAGCCGCGAGGGATGCCCATTTGCCAAAGAAAGAAAGTGAAGGTACCCGGGCCTGTGTACGAAGTCAAGCAGCTAATGTGTGTGGCTGAGGGGATTGTCGAGCAGCCGCTGTGTGCAGCCGTGGAGATTGTCGAGCAGCTGCTGTGTGAGGCATCGGAGATTAATATGCAATTGCTGTGAGGTGCTGTGGGTCATTGAAAGACGATCAATAAAGAAGACCTGTTGAACACGTTCCTGTCTCTGTCTTGAGTCTGTCACGGCGAAGAAAAGGGTCACCCCCCCTGTCGGCCCCCCTACCTACAACTCCACCACCATTTTTTTGTGAGGACCCAAATTTTGAAAATGTAAGGTAAGTGGCAGTTTAATAAAGAGACACATGTCTCATTTAGGAGCCTGGAAAGTCAGCAGTGGTCTTTGTCTAGTTCCGTACAATGTAAAGTGCTAACAAAAATGTATGCCCTAGCTAACAATTCGTCAACAGACATATATGCTGCCAAGGGACAACTGAACGCTGTACTGTAATGATGCAGACCTCATGGGTTAATTTTTGGAAACCTTTGTACATTGTGCAAAGGTCAAATTTATTCTCTCAAGCTCTATATATTCTATTATTACAATTTGTTTACTGTGTTGCCCTTCTCACAGTCTTTTTAAGCATGTATATGGTAGCCTGTGTTGATTTTTGGCTGTGGACTTGGACATTGAGGTACATGAATGCATTAATATGCGCCACACAATTCTTCAGGTTTCATCCTTCCACAGAATAATAAAATGAATAATGAAACATGCTCTATATACTGTATATGCTGCTAGTTTGAAAATCTTACCCACACATCTCTTTATAAAAAGAAATTCGACATAATACCTTTGTTAGCATAAGTCATATACTGCTCATATACCCAGCACCCCAGTAGGTTGGCGGAATGCCTGGGCGCGAAATCTGTGTCTGATGGTAAAACCACTGGCCCTTCCCCTGTGTTACATCCTTCCCACTGTGCTGTCCAGGAAGGAGGTGCTGAAGCCTCTTGTCCACAACCTGCATTTGAACAGACGCAACAGTCAGCAACCACGTCCAGTTCATTGTCCCAGAATACCATTCAGGTGTCCCTGCCCCAGACGTTTAACAAAAAACAGAAATATCACACAGGCCCAAATGCTAAACACCAACATAGCCAGATTGCTAACTCTGGAAATGTTGTTTCAGCTTGTGGTAACTGATTCTTTCCGTGACCTCTTGGCGGTGGCAGCCCCACGGTAATTTGATTCCTATCTGACACTGTTTTTCCCGGTGTGCCGTCAACACGTTACATAAGCACATGTTACACAATGTCAGCTGTGCTCTGGCCAACGTAGTCACAGGGAAGGTCTACTTTAACACAGACATGTGGACAAGTTCTTGTGGACAAGGATGCTACATTTACCTTATGGCACACTGGCTGAACCTGGTGGAGTCTGTGACAGAGTCAGAGGCTGGGACATCATATATCTTACCCACACCAAGAATAGCGGTCCCAACTTCCATCAGGGTTTCAGTCTCCTCGTATTACAGTTCCTGTCTCTCCTCCTCATTGTCCTCCTCACCAAAACTATCCTCCTCATCACTCCCCAGCTGGGAAGTCTGCAGCACTGCCTGGGCAAAGGGGCAGCATGCTTTGTTGAAGCTTATCTGTTTAGGTGATAAAGCTCACAATGCAGCCGAGCTGATGAAGGGGATAAAAGAACAGACTGATCAGTGGCTCTCCCAGCTGACCCATCAACAAGGTCTGGTTGTGTGCAATAATGGGTGTAACTTGGTGGTGACTTTAAAGCTTGGCAAGCAAGTAAACACGTTCCATGCACGGCCCACGTGTTGAACTTAGTTGTACAGTGTTTTTTAAAAACATACCCTGACGTGCCAGACCTACTTGCCAAGGTACGGCATGTCAGCACACATTTCCGAAAGTCATCTCAGGCTTTCAGCGTACTAGCATTGCTGCAGCAGTGCTTGAATTTGCCTCCTCACCGACTGATTTGTTACCTGCCCACACGCTGTAATTCGACATTAAAATAATAATAGTAAATAATAGTTTATTTCTATAGCACCAACATATTACACAGCACTTTACATTTTAGAGGGGAATTGTACAGACAATTTTTTTTACTTTACTCATTTATATAGTGCCATTAACTCGACAGCGCTTTACAGACATTACTGGCACTGTCCCCATTGGGGCTAACAATCTACATTCCTTATCAGTATGTCTTTGGAATGTGGGAGGAAACCAGAGTACCCGGAGGAAACCCACACAAACACGGGGAGAACATACAAACTCCCTGCAGATGTTGTCCTTGGTGGGATTTGAACCCAGGATCCCAGCGCTGCAAGGCTAACCACTGAGCAACCATGCCGCCCTGACGTTGCAGAATAACAATAATCACATAAACAACAGATTCCAAGAGGAATGAGGGTCCTGCTCGCAAGCTTACAATCTATGAGGAAATAGCGGAAACACGAAAGGTGGATGGTAACAATTGCTTTCATTGTTTTGACCAGCCATAATGTAATAAATCAGGTGTTCATGTAATGCTGCATGAAACAGTTAACAACCAGTATGTGTAAAAGTACAGACACAGAGGGCTATTAAATGCATAAAGTGTGTGAGAACATGAGACAAGAATCCTGGTTCTGAAGAAAACTGAATGTGCAACACAGGGATAATTGTGTTGAGGCTGTAGGTGGTTCATATGTTGGCAAGGCTTAGTGAGCAGCAGAAAGCATGTCTGAATTCCAGCTTCTAAATAACACTCAGCCCCCACACATAACAACTGCCAAGTGGGTGTGGATTGATGACATATGTGAGGTTCTTCAAAACTTTGAGTACTGCACCAAGATGGTGAGAGCTGATGACACTATTGCCAGCGTAACCATCCCACTGCTCTCTCTATTTAACATTCGCTGCAAAATCTCAAAGAGGTAGCTTTGAATGCCGAGCAGGTGACTATGGAGCAAGATTTTACAGTGGCTGATACTACAAAACCCAGCCTCACACAATATTCTCAAGCCACATTGGATGATGATGACTAGGGATTAACAATTAGCTTTGGATAAGCCCTTATGTGAATAGTTAGAGCGCTTACCAAATAGCTGCATCGGGAACCCGGATACTTGGAATGCTCCTGATAATCAGCTGTTCGGTACCACAGGCTGCTACTCAAGAATATTATGTAGCTCCCAAAAATGGTTTTGCATATGCTGTTGCTACCTAATATTATTTTCCTCTACAAATAGCTGATTTTTATATTTTGGTAGTGGACGAAACCCTCCCTATTTCACTCTAATCCTACAGTCTGCTCCTAATACTAGCTACTATACAACACAGTGGAAAATAGCAGAGATCTGCTGCATGTACTTGCAATGATGAGAACACCCAGGTGCCTGCCTTTCACCCTCCCTGCTACTAAATCTCTCCCTACTTAAATCCCCACCTAACAAACAAGTAATCTCTTCACAATCTTCAGCTCTTAAAAGAGCTTTTTGGAATAAATAACGCTCACTATAATCTGCTATTGTGACACCCCAGAGTCTGGTTGTCCCAGTGACATTACCTCCATCTAATGGGTAAAGTCATGCTTGAAGGCAGAAAAGGGACCCCCATGCCAGGTAGCATAGATTAAATCACAATTTCCTGCAGCAGGTCAGAAAAGGGAGATGCCTTATAAATTCTTGCCAGCAGAGGGGGTTGGTGAGTCAGCTAGAAGTCAGCTGAGGGAGTTGTCATAGAAACGAAGCAGCTGTGAGCTGTGAGGAAAAGCAACAGTTTTAACGTGAGAATGTGAGGTAAAGAGATCTTTCTGGAAGATCCTGTCAGATGAAGACAGGGAGCTGATCTGAGAGGAGCTCGATAGGCAGAGCTGATCTGTGAAGAGGGAAAGGACAAGAGCAGAGACTGAGAGACTCTAGGGAAGCTAAAATACTGCATATAGCAGACCCCTGAGTGAAGCACTAATAAAGAGAAAAGCGACATCAGAGTCCTAGGCTGACAGGAACTGTAAGTCCTGATAGCCGAATCTGAAAGTACAGGGGATTGTAAATTCCTGTGCATAATCACCTGAGGGCACGGCAGCGGATAAGGAGCCCAGGGCCGACGGTGAAGAGAATGGTACCCGTGGAATAGGCTCACGCTGACAGCCGTACAGGTTAGTGAAACCATCACGAATAGAGGGTCGCAGCATATTTATATACAGTGGAGACCCACACACAAAGCACAGAAAGGAAGGTCCTAAATCCCCACCAGGCAAGGTGGATCCCCTGAATGCCTCCAGGCGAGCCGGACTCATTCCATCACCTGTATGTGGTACTCTGGACTTCAACCTATTACCAGTAAAAGGTAAAGAAACTGCAACTCTCTGTGTCTTTCTCTCATTTATCTGCCCCCCTTCCATTTAAGGATTATGGAGGCCATTGTGCTCTTTAGGAACCTTGAGTGCTGCAGAAATTCTTTTGTAACCTTGGGCAGATGTGTGCCTTGCCACAATTCTGTCTCTGAGCTCCTTGGCCAGTTCCTTTGACCCCATGATTCTCATTTGGTCTGACATGCACTGTGAGCTGTGAGGTCTAATATATATAGATAGGTGTGAGCCTTTACAAATCAAGTCCTATTAGTTTAATTAAACACAGCTTGACTTCAATGAAGGAGTAGAACCATCTCAAGGAGGATCACAAGGAAATGGACAGCATGTGACTAAAATATGAGTGTCTGAGCAAAGGGTCTGAATACTTATCACCATGTGATATTTCAGTTTTTCTTTTTTAATAAATTTGCAACAATTGCTACATTTCTGTTTTTTTCCAATCAAAATGGGGTGCAGAGTGTACATTAATGAGAAAAAAATGAATGTTTTTGAATTTACCCAATGGCTGCAATGAAACAAAGAGTGACAAACCTAAATGAGTCAGCATTCTTTCCGTACCCACTGTATATACAAGTCATTATCATGGAAAAAATGTTTCTTAACATATTTTCCAGTAAAATCCATTTTATCTTCGGTTCCGTATGTTTTATTTTCGGTCCATAAAAGTGGCGCAATACTGTGACAACATTATTCCCAGCGGCAAGCTGGGATTCAGAGATGCTTCCAGGGGTCTTCCCCATGCAGTTCCCATGTCATTTCAGCACTGCTTCCATCGATTTCAGCAATTTTTAGACCCCTCCAGACCTCCAGTGGAGGCCGCCAGAAAAATGTTTGAGTTTCTTATTGACTTCCATTATACTTGTTACTCGGGTCGAACATCTGAGCATTACGACTTGCTCAACTCGAGCACTGTGCACTCGAGCATTTTAGCGCTCGCTCATCACTACTTAGTATATATTTGCCAAACACCAAACAAACAGTCATATGATCCAATAGAAAATATATACTTTATTAAATATGCAATAAAAAGAGTAACAGGTACAGAGGTGGGGGAGGGGGAACATATACATATTCCAGTAACCACATAAGAAAAAAGGGCTAGAGGGACCACACTCTCCTGCATCAAACACAATCCATTTTAGCTAGATGGATAACATTACATGTCCTAACCATTATAATCAAGCAATGCTGCACTAGCCTTTAGCTAAATAAGCTCCATGACAAGAACTAACCGCTATAGTCAAGCAAGTGCTGCACTGATCAATAATGTATACTGACGATGGCGGTAATAGACGGCGCAGTGTAAGGTAAATACCTGGAAGATGCAAGGGGTGAAAGTCCGTCAGCCCACCGCGACGTGCAATTCCTCAGGGGGGGTATATATAGTTGGTTCCCACATAAAATTAATTTTTAGTGGTCTTGACTAGGCACATAAACATTTTCTTCAGTCAGGGCTGTTTTAAATATATATCTTTTATGAGAATTTTTCATTCTTACTGGATAATAAGATAGCTATGTTTTGCCTGCGGTGAGCGCGCTATTTACCCTGCCCCCAGTTGTCATGGCAGTGACATCCTTGTACCTTGCTTGGTCCTGGCCACACCTTGATGCCTCGAGTGTGGGAGGGTAGAGGTGAAGTTGGAATCTGACCCTGAAGTCATGGCGTGGCCAAAAAGAGCGCCATTTACAATCACCCAGCCACTCATTGATGAGACTTACTATAAAAGGCCACTGCTGTCACCATAAACTTACCCCCCTAGGAAGATGCTAAATGTGAAATGCACATTGAGGTGCTCCTTTCTATCTTGATACAGGTTTTTCCCTTATCATGATTACTTTGATTTTTGGCTTTGCATTGATTCATTGTATCTTATGATACTTTATAACAGACAGCAGGAGCAAGTCAAACTGCACTTTGCACTGTGTCTTATAAATTCTTACAGGCCGCTTGACCTACTTCAGCCTAATTGCAATTTCTTCATGGGTATAAGTTTACTACTTACCTTTTGGATATAGTGTCTCTTATCTGTGGTGTTATTTTGTTTGGTTTAGAGGTTTATTATTGTGTTGACATTGTGTTTATTCATATATATGTCAGAAATATTATTCGGTGGGTCAAGAGACATAGGCCTATTGTTCAGATGATCCCGAACATTGACGTTTCAATTGATATTTATTGCAGCTTATTGCATTGCTATCTTTGGTGGACAGTGACACAGGGTAACTGAATAATGGATATTTGCTAATATGTTGATTATCCATTGTATTAGTCCATGCAGATTGTTGACCTGCAAACATTGAAGGACAAAGTATCCAGATTGATTGGATACTTGACTAATGGGCGATAACCTCATTCCACCTTTCCCCTGACCTGTGGATGATGGCCTGAAGGACAGTTGTGAATTATAAAAGGGGATCTGCCTGTGTTTCCAAAAATACTATACATGACAGTAGCCAAGGCACCATGGCTCCACTTGGAGGAATACAGATTTTAAACTCATCAGAACGCCAGCTTAAGGGACTATAGCTCCAGTGGGAGCAGTACAGATCTGCTCCATTGACCATCACTGAACCCATGGAGATGTTTGAAGAAGCCAGGTTTGGACAGTCAGGTCACCAGGTCACATGGAAGAATATTTAGAATTGAGTTCTCAGTGGTTGATACCTTTTAATAGCTAACTGAAAAGATGGTAACAAATTGCAAGCTTTCGAGACTACTCAGGTCTCTTCATCAGGCTAGACTAATGCAACATCTGAAGAATCACATATTTATACACAAGACAGCACAGAATTAACGCAATAGCTAAGACAAGTGATGTGAAGCAGAATTGTCATTATGGGAGAGGGTTAAACATAAATATTGGAGCAGTTCATAGATAAGGAGCCTGAAAGTTTTATTGCCCTCTGATAGGGTCTAGTTCTGTGTTGTGATGACCCCAGAAGGTCTGAAGAGCAAATTCCTTAATTGATGTAAAAAGACATAAATCCATGTGACACATTCATTCCTGCACTGAATGTGTTAAAAGTTTTCATAAATTTGTACTCCGAGGTTCTTCTCTCTCTGAGGCTTGAAGTTACCTTTTATTACAAGTAATTTAATGTCCATTAAAGTAGTCTCGAAAGCTTACAATTTGTTACCATCTTTTCAGTTAGCCATTAAAAGGTATCAACCACTGAGGACTCTCAATTCTAAATATTCTTCTATCTACTGGCTAACACGGTACAAAGATATATATCTTTCCTGTATCAGGTCCCATGGAGACATTTGGAGAAATCAGGTTGGAACAATCAGGTCACCTAGCCACATGGACTCAATGGTGTGTCAGGTTCCTAAGCTTGGCATTACCTTCTCTCTGCAGGTGCCCACCAACTCCAAAGTCGCAGATGTTCAAATTCCCGGTGAGCCAGCGTAAGGGTGAGTTTCTGTCATTTGCACAAGGCTAAGTACTTGCTTGGACTCTACTATATGTTATTGAATATACTGTCTGTTGGCATTACCCTCACCCTGTGTTGTCTAATTAGTATTCTACCCATGAGGAAAGAGTGTGAGCTTTCAGTGGTCCATGCAGTCTTTCTAGAGACAGCCAGGCCAGTGGACAAGAGCACCCTCTGACTTTTGTGTCTCCACACTTGCATTAGCATCGTTTTTGCTTGACGACTATAATCACAGAATTGCTAGTGTCTGTTCATGTGTGGGATTCCTCAATTGGGATATAGATCTGCTTTACTCTTTTTTTTATATCTCTTTAATATGTGTGGTATTAGTCAAATAAATACGTTTTGGAATATTTGGCTTGTACAATCTTAATTCTTTGTAGGTTTACATAATTTTGTGGCAGGCCCAATACTGCATTGACTTCATATAGGTATTAAATACTGTATAATTATAATAGCAGAAGTGGATTGGGAAGGCACTTGAATTTCTCTATCACCCATCCTAACTCTTATTGTATTGTGAAGCAGTTGTCATAGTGATGATGGAAATAGCACACAATATAAAAGCATCTTGTTATTTACAGGGTCCCCAAGGATAGTGGGCATTTCAGAAAGATGTCATCTTAATGCTAATACTCTTTCTTCTGTCATATGAAGAAAATACATGAAAAAATGTTACTAATATGCATGAGGGTGGTTTCTCAGCTTGTGTTTCATAGAAAAATGATTAAAAATTATGGATTACAATGGTGTTTATTTCCCTTTGATATCTTAGCAATAGAATACTTTTAATTAGCAAGACATCTTCATCAAAGTCAAGAATGAACCAGGACCCACCACATCCATATAAATCGTTTATAGCAGTATGTATATGCAACCTATACAATCAGCTGCTCCTAGAGAGTAAACTCATTCTAACAAAACTGAATTCTCCTCAATTCTCCTCAAATTTTACAAATGTGCATATGCTCCAAAAAATAACAGTTTTACAATTTGCTCCTTGTACATTTAATAAAATGAAAGCCAGCTGCCGTTGCTGATATTCTGAGCCATGCATGGATTGCATGGAAAAAGGGTCAAAGAAAAAGTAGAATACTTCACCACTCTGTCTCCTCATTTCCCCTCCCTCTTTTGCGCTCATCTTCTTTAGTCACATCACTCCATACTTTAACATCCACCTCAGCACCATCAGTCTTGGCGGGCGATGAAAACGAGGTCGGTCCGGTCCGATGGGCGGTGTTCCCGATGTGTGCCACCTCTTCCTTATCCTTGCCCGCCGTCCGCAGGTTATTGCTGAATTGGAGTAGGTGTATGCCATTTTTTGCACGTGCGCTAAGCATTCATAGCTAGCGCATGCGCAGTATGCTTTGCCCAACTGCGGGCAAAGCTGAAAAGCCGGACTGTGCATGCGCTGGTTAACTAGACCCCGGAAGTATTTTGCTGTGTTCCGGGGCTTAGTTAACCGGTGCATGCATCAATGAATGCTGAGCGCACGCACAAAAAATGGCGTACACCTACTCCAATTCAGCAATAACCTGCGGACGGCGGGCAAGGATGGGGAGGCGGCACACATCGGGAACACGGCCCATCGGACCGGACCGACCTCGTTTTCATCGCCCGCCAAAGGGTAGGTGACAGATTCCCTTTTATACAAAGTTTACAGGAGATAGAATTTGGCTTAATGTATGTTTTCAAAAAAGACGTCTTATGTGGACAGCTATTTTAAGCAATTGGTCATTATGGGTTCTTGCAATACTGGGAGACATTCTCTACAGCAGATAAAGTGAGTCTAAGTCAATCACTTGTAACTTAGTATTCCTGGAAAGCACAACACTAAGACATATGTCATAACGTTTTATTTCATGAGATGCTATTGAAAAAAATTAATGAAAATGTATTTAATTGGCACATCTGATGTTAGTTTAGAAGGCATGAGTTGTCAGTTATGGCAATGGCTTTGTTAGTCCAATCTCAACTTCAGGGAAATCATTTTCTATTTTTACATTGTACATGTATCCAGTCATTTTTCTTTGTTTCAGTGGCACTGATTTGTGCCTATTCGACACAGCTGAACAATTCAGAGTTTCTTCCACATCTCTATGCAAACAACTAAAAAGTCTAACATGGCAGATTGAAAAAGGACATGTTGAACTGAGTGCAAGTGCCAAGTCTTTAGCATAATATGACATAGATGATCCTTCATGATGAGAATATAAATTCGTACTAATAGCATATACCTGTATTTATGTTTTGTAATCGTTCAATTGTTCTATTGTTAGCACACGGGTTAGATAACATCTAAATATGCACTAAAACATACAATACACACAGAATTTGTTGTCAATATTTTAATGTATAGATCGTATTATGCATTTACAAGTGAATTAAAAGTCAGGTTACCTAGGAAGATGGCAGCTGATACCAATCACTGATCAATATAACAAATTAATTAGCACTAAATTTACACACTGTTTTACTAGGGGCCATGAGAACTCTGTATGGGCAGGAATGATTGTTTAACATCTTATGCAGTTTACACAAATTTTTGCAGCACATTCCATATTCATACAAGATGAGCTGTCAGCAGTAGCAGTTCCTCATTTCTGATCACTGCTACGTTTACATGGGCTAATAATGTAATATCTCTAATTTCTCCAAACTGTCCCTACTGTAAACACAATAACATAAGGACGCATGATGCTTTTACTTCTATCAGCAACATGAATAGTAAACATATGCTATCTTGGCCTGCTTAGTCTTCAGACTTTTCTCCATTTGTGCATATCTGGGATATCATTAGCTGGCCTTTATAAAAGGGAGCTGCCAGCAGTGGATCTTGATGATTTGCGCACCCAAGTGCATTCCTGCATGGCAGAATATTCCTCAGTCAACTATTAATAACTTTATATTGTTGACCAATCATGTCCTAGTGGTGTTCGATGTGAGATAAGTCCGGCGATGCTGCAAGCAAAGGTTTCACGTTTAGGCTATGCAGGTTACTCACAGTAGCATTAGCAACATGAGACCTGGTGTTGTTGTATTAAAAAATGTCTCATGGATATTTTGGAGAAATTGACGTACCACTGATTCCACAACAAAATCAATGTAACACCAAGCTATTGGAGTACCTGGAATGAAGAAGAGAGGGATTCAGCTGCTGTACATTTTGTCACCCCACACAATAATATTATATTGGGAGTTAGACTGGTATGACATTACCTTGTGAATGCCTATTCATGATGCTTCCCACTTGATATTAGATTGGAAGAATGGTGTGTAGTGATCCATTCTGTACTGTAAGTGAAATTGGAAGTCTCATAGTAGACATCAATCAGTGACTAAATAAACTATCATAAGGTGTTTGCACAATAATGGGCTACGAGCCAGATGACCAGCTACAGGTGTTTCAATAACCTAATGCCACCACTAGTAAAGGCTATGATGGTGCAAAGCACTAAAGTACTGGAAGCTGGAATGAAGGTGAAGCCTTTTTTGCAATGAGTCCCACTTTTGTTATGAATGAATTGATAGCCAGATATTGGTATGGTGACCATGTGAGCAACACTTTGAAGAGGCTTTCACAAGGGAATATCACAGAGGTCCTACTCACGGGATTATGGTGTAGGTTCACATAATGTATGATAGCAAATATAAAGTGAGCTGCCGGCAATGGATCGTGATTTGCATGCCCAAGTAAATTCAGCATGGCAAAACATTCCTCAGACAATCATTAAAAACCTCACTATCAGAATCCCAGGACGTGTAGGTGCATCTATTTCTGTGCATAGTGCTCATACTTTATGCTGAATACATCAAGAGGTTTCATTTCCTTTTTTTCAAATCATTAATATGTCTATCAGTCCTGTAATTTTTATAACTCCACAAATTTTCCTTCTTGGTCTTGTCATGATCAACTTTGTAATTTCAATATATTTATAATAAGAGTAGTCAAATACAGGCTTAAGTTAAATGAATAGTCACATAGACACTTGTATAAGAAATATGGTCAATAATTGTGCTGTCATTGGTTGCCGAAGTCACATGTCGCTGGCCATATAAAAAGAGGACATCTTGTATTGCTGGCGCCATTTGCTCAGTATCACAGTAGAGAGAGGTCGCTCCTGTGCTGGTGCTGCTGAAAATGAATATATCCTGTGTGTCCAGCATCAAAGTAGATTGTGGCAGTCTCTGGTAGCCCCATTAGCTACTCCAATTTGTTTGTGCTAACAACTGTGTTTCATTGGCAAATCAGAGTGCCAGATTTTCACTTAAAAATCGTTATGGCTAATATAGTGTTGCAGTCTGGAGGGCCAATTAGCTACTCCTAATTGTTTATGCTAAAACTGTTTCAGTGGCAAATCAGACAGTCAGATTTCCATGTAAAAATCATTAGGCCTACTATAGTTTTGCAGCCATGAGGCCCAATTAGCTACTCCAAATCATTTGTGCTAAAACTGTGTTTTAGTGGCAAATCAGAAGACTAGGTTTCCACTAAAAAAATGTTAGGCCTAATTGAGTGGTGCAGCCACTATGCTCAATTAGCTCCTCCAAATCGTTTGTGCTAGAACTGTGTTTCAGTGGAACATCAGAAGGCCAGATTTCCCCAAAAAATCAATTGGCCTACTATAGTGGTGCACCCACGTTGCAGAATAAGCTACTCCAAATTCTTTGCGCTAAAACTGTGTTTCAGTAGCAAATCAGTAGGCCAGATTTCCACATAAAAATCATTATCCCTACTATAGTTGTGAGCCATGAAGTTCAATTAGCTACTCCAAATTGTGCTAAAACTGTGTTTCAGTGGCAAATCAGAAGGCCAGTTTTCTACTTAAAAAATGTTAGACTTAATAAAGTGGTGCAGCCACCAGGCACAATTAGCTCCTCCAAATCGTTTGTGCTAATACTGTGTTTCAGTGACAAATCAGAAGGCTATATTTCCACTTAAAAATCATTAGGCATCACTGTGTTGTTCAGGCACACTATCTAAGAAAATAAATAGTGATTGTTCATTTAGTGACAGGTGACTGACAGCTGTGGGTCTAAGGTTGTGAAGCAGCAGAGTACAAGAGGAGAAGGATACTTACTATATGAGTGGGAAAAAGCGAGGTCATGTTGGAAGGGCGAATATGCTTGGTGTTTGATGTGTACATGGGTTAGATTGTTAATGAGAATGAAAGTTTAACTGAACAAACACCATCTCGTCCTATCCATAAACCACTGACAACATCTGTTGCGGGCCGGCCTACCAGACTCCCTTTTTATTAGCCACACATCGGTAGGCCTTGTAGATGAGGCTCAGAAATAGCATGTACTTGAGTAAATGGCAAGCGCTGTATAAAGTGGCCTCTCCTCCTTTTTCTCCACCTTTTCCTCCATCTTAACATTACACACTACAATCCTCAGAGGTGGCACTCCAATAATCCTTGTTCCCCCCGTCAAAAATTTCCAAACACCCAACTGACTGTGAGGCAGATGGACCACTCTGAAGCGCTGTTCACACATTGTATTCAATTGGCATCAAAGGTGTGGTCTGAAGAATCACAGAATCCAGAGGAGGAAAGCATATGCACCGATGCTCAAAATTTTTTCATGTTGGATCTGGGGCCAGACTATGTAGGATCCGAGCAGAATCCAGAACCTCATCACCAGATGTTAACCACCAAGGTTGGAGGTGATCGTGATGGGACTCAGATACCAGAGGTGCATGAGGACTGTACTGTGTTGTAAGCGCAGGCAGAGGAGGAGGTGACTCTCAGGGTGAGGAGTGTGAGAGCAGAGATGATGACAATGAGGTTGTAAATCCCACATGGTGTGAACCTAGAGATATGCAGCTGAGTAGCTCAGGAGAGGATGTGCAGGAGGAGAAAGATGGGGAGGTTATGTTGCAGCTTCCCACACAGACATGAATTGACTTAACCACAACAAGCACAGCATCCTCAACCCAACTGTGCTTGTGGCCAGCACTGGTCACGAGTTCACAATGGCGGCAAGGATAGCCTACCCGTGGCATTTTTTTTTACCATTTCTTTTTACCGCAAAAGATGACCCAACACACGTTATCTGTCAAATTTGCAAAAAAAACCTCAGTAGATACAAAAATTGCAATGATTTGACAATTACATGCATGAACCGGCACATGCACGATCAACATGCCTTAGTGTGAGCTAAAATGTGGACTAGCTCGCTTTGCCAACCACCAGCACTCACATCAACTCCATTCGCTGCTTCTTCCTCCTCCATCACCATTTCAAGTGCTCACACATAGGTCTCCGGCCACAGAAACTACAATTGTTTACCCACCACAGTCGGGGTTAATGAGAGATAGTTAGTAGGGATGAGCGAGCATACTCGTAAGGATTTGGTACTTCGCGAGTAATGCGGTATTCACGGTACTCGAATCCTCGCGAGTATTTCACTACTCGCAACAGCCCGCACAGTCCCCGCACAGCCCTACACAGTGCCGCACAGCACGGCACAGTCCCCGCACAGCCCTGCACAGACCTGCACAGCACGGCACAATCCCCACACAGCCCAGCACGGCCCACCACAGTCCCACACAGCCCAGCATAGTCCCGCACAGTCCCCGCATAGCCCTGCACTGTCCCGCACAGCACAGCACAGTCCCCGCACAGCCCAGCACGGCCCACCACAGTCCCACACAGCCCAGCACAGTCACGCACCATCCCCGCACAGCCCTGCACAGTCCCGTACAGCACAGCACAGTCCCTGCACAGTCCCCGTACAGCCAAGCACGGCCCACCACAGTCCCGCACAGCACGGCACAGTCCCCGCACAGTCCCCGCACAGCCCAGCACGGCCCACCACAGTCCCACACAGCCCAGTACAGTCCCGCACAGTACCTGCAAAGCCCTGCACAGTCCCGCACAGCATGGCACAGTCTTCACACAGGTCAGCACAGTCCCGCACAGCCCGGCACAGTGTTCGCACAGGCCAGCACAGTCCCGCATAGCCTGGCACAGTCCCCGCACAGGACAGCACTGTCCCGCATAGCCCGGCAGAGTCCCCGCACAGGCCAGCACAGTCCTGCATAGCCTGGCACAGTCTTCGCACAGTCCCTGCCCAGTCCATCACAGTCCTCGCCCATTAATCGCATTTCCCATAGACTTACATTGGACTCGGTACTCGTTACGAGTACCTGAGTATTAGGAGGTACTCGTAACGAGTACAGCGAGTCCGAATGCTACAGTACTCGCTCATCCCTAACAGTTAGCTGTTTTGGAAGTAGACCTGACTGCTGCTGTTGGCCACAGAAATGCTGCTTTTCCATCTGGTGGATACAGATGGTTTCCAAAAGTTGATGGCCATTGCAGTCACCCAGTATCAGTTGCCCAGTCGCCATTACTTCTCAAAGAAAGCTGTGCCTGCACTACACCAGCATGTCACCTGTTCCTTGAAAAAATCTATGAATGTCTTATTGCATTTACCCACTGACACCTGGATGGGCAAACATGGACATGGGCGTTACATCTTGATGACTGAGCCCTGGGTGACCATGGTGGCTGTGCGGAGCAGGTGGTTAAGGGGCTGATCCACAAGTCTTTGAATCCCCCAGGCTTGCAGGACAAGCCTCTGTATCTCACAGTTCATCCACTGCATCTTCCTCCTCCAAGTTCTCTAGGACCTCCACCCGTGCCATCAACCTCTCCCTAAATCAGACATGCTTTTCAACAGTGCAGATAGGATTTCCCCCATCTCTGCACTGCGCAGCTATAGCTCAAGGAATCAGGCAGTGTTTAAATTAATATGCCTTGAAGATCGCAGTCACACAGCTCAAGAGTTGTTGACAGGTATCCAGGCCATTAGAGCAATGGCTATCTCCACTAAACCTGGAGCCAGGGAAGGCCACGTGCGATAATGGTGCAAACCTGGAGGCGGCCCTACGCCGTTGCAACCTCAAACACAAGCCTTGCATGGCTCTTGTCCTCAACTTGGTGGTACAGCAATTTCTCTGCCACTATCCCGGCCTAGATGTGTTGCTGCAGAAAGCATAGTCACTGTGTGCTCACTTCTGATGATCGCAACCTGCAGGTCTTCGACTTGCATCACTGCAGAGGTCTTTCGGTCTACCAGTTAACCATTTGATTAGCAATATTTTGACACAATGGAATTCCACTCTACACATTGCAGCAGCTGTGGCAGCAGCAATGAGCCCTCATGCAGTATGTCCTTTTACATAGGAAGGGCCAATGCTGTCTTTATGTGGTGCAAATCAAGCTTGGGGAGTGGGCACTGGTGAAGGACCTCTGCACCCTTCTGCACAATTTGGTAATGGCTCCTAAGATGGTTAGTGTTGACGATGCATCATCAGTATCACTATTCCGGTCACCTACATGCTAGAGCACACTTTGAATAGTCTGCATGAGGAGGTGATGGTCCTAAAAGAAGAGTTGGAAGCAGAGGACGATGCGGAAGGGATAACAGTATCTCAAATTTTCGGACTGTCATAGCACAGGTGGGTGCCATGGGAGGGTGGCTTTCAGTGATCAAGGGAAGTTCATGGTACTAGTGAAACAATTAGTGAAGATGCAAGAGCCATGGAACAAATTGAGGAGGATGAGGTGATTGATGGGTAACAGTAAAGAGATGAAGGGGATAATGATATGCTCTCTGTTTTCTGTGGTTGGCGGGAAGGTATGGAGAAGCAACCTAGAGTGTTACCCCGCCACCAACACAGCTTGGACTTGGACCTCATGGAAGCTCTCAACACATGAGCACCTTCTTGCTGCACTATCTTCAACACGATGCCCATAATCTTAGGGTTAGACATAGTGCTTACTACTGGATTGCCACTCTGTTAGATCCAAGGTACAAGAGAGTAAATATAGCCTGATGCTTCCCCTCTGAAAAAAGATGCGCGCATGCTGGAATATTGAAACATGCTTGTAGACAATCTTAAGAATGGTTTTCCCAAAGACAGCAGTGAGGCACAAAGTGTGCATTCCAGTTGTATTCAAGCCCTGGGACCTTCAAGGCATCATAGCTAAAACATTAGCAGCAACAGTGTGAGTGGCATAAGCAATTTATGTGAGTCACTTAATACATTTTATAAAATAGCCCGTGTACCAGTAGAACAGGGTACAAGTCTGTCATGTTGTGAACGACTAGAGAGGATGGTATAGGAGTATGTGGAGCTTAATATCAATGCCATTGGGGGGTGTTGTGAAGCAACAATAAAAAAAGCGGTCTATAGGAGCACTAAAGGAGAGGCAGAAACCAGAAAAAGGGTAAAAAACTCAGCTTTAATTCTTCCTCCAATACCCACAACGCATTTCTACGGTCACAGCCGTCTTCCTCAGGTGGAATGAAGGAAGCTTCAATTATTACAACCTTTATAGGTAGCCCTAGTTGGAACAACCCACAATCCTATACGACCTCCCCTTGATGTTGCGCGTTAACCCTTAAAAATTTTTTTTTTTGATCCATATGTGTTCGGTGAAGCATCTATCTTACATCTTATTTTACATCTATCTTTTTTTTTTTTAATTTTTTTCCTAAAACAAAAAAAAAAATTATTCAGTTACGGCTGGGATCGGTCTCAAATTCACATCCACAAGCCGGTGAGAGATGGACTGACCAGGAGAGCGGAGGTTGCTGACAGCCACATACAGTGCCCTTCTGGGTTGCGAGGACACGCTCCCCAACTACCATTCATGTTCACACCGTGGTTGTGCAAGGGTGGCACAACCCTGTAAGGTGAGCACCTTGTCAATTCAGTTAGGGAATTAATTTAAACACAGGTACACTCATTGTGCCTCTCTTTGCATTTTATTTTTCATTGGGGGTGTTGGACACTTGGTGTTGGAAGGTGAGTCACAGGCCTATTATAATATTTCTATACTCTGAGTAAATAAATGCCACCTGAGGGCAGTCTCACACGTCCAGATAATTCCAGTATCGGAAAAGACGGTACCAGAGCTATCCGTGTCTGTGTGTCCCTGTGAATATGTGGTACATCTGTGTGGCACACGGTTTCCACACATGTGCCGCATCAGGACCACACGGACGGCTGCTGGGGAAGAAGTGCTACAGTAAGCGCTGTTTCCCTGTGGCTGGTGCTGTCATTCTTCTCTCCTGCTCTGCTAGCAACAGCGAGCAGGAGAGAAAGAATGAATGAAAACCTGACGTGGGATCCCCCTCTGTTTGTGAACCAACCCGGCAAAATTCACAGCTGGGGGCTGCTATTCTCAGGCTGGTAAGGGGCAATTCATCTTGCCCCCCCAGCCTAAAAACAGCAGCCCCCAACTGCCCAGAAATGGCGCATCTATTAGATGCGCCTATTCTGGAGCTTTGTCGGGTTCTTCCCACTTGCCCTGTAGTGGTGGCAAGTGGGGGTCATAAGGGGTTAATGTCACCTTTCTATTGTAAAGTGACATTAAGAATGGATTAGTAATGGAGAGGAGTCAATAAGACACCTATCCATTACTAATTCTTGAGTTATTCAAGGGTTAAATAAACAAACACACAATAAGAGCAAAGTATTTTAATGAAGGAATACACTACACACAGTGTTTAAAGCTTTATTATACTCCTAATTCCAAATCGACACCATCATTCTACTGTAAAAAAATATAAAATAATAAACCAACAATGCTGAACAAAGAAACAAAAATGGTAAGAAACCACAGCCAGCTCACCGACCAGTTGCACAGGTGCACAGAACTCCGCCTTGACAGGACATGGAAGATATAGTGAAAAACAGAAAAAACATTCCAGCTCCTTAAAAATACAGTATATCCAAACTTTATTGCTCCATATTAGGAAAATAGCAATAAAACTCCATTGCTAGTATAGAAACTAGGGTTAAAGGGAATCTGTCACCCTTTTTTTCAACTATGAGCTGCCGCCACTGACATCAGGGACTTATCTACAGCATTCTGTAATGCTGTAGATAAGCCCCCGATGTAACCTGAAAGATAAGAAAAAAGAGTTAGATTATACTCACCAGGGAGTGGGCGGTCCGGTCTTGGTCCGATGGATGTTGCGGTCCGACGCCTCCCATCTTCTAATGGTGACGTCCTCTTCTTTCCTTCCTGTCATGGCTCCAGCGCAGGTGCACTGCTCTGCCCTGTTGAGGGAGGAGCTGGACCTCTCCCAACAGGGCAGAGCAGTGAGCCTGCGCAGGAGCTGCAACGGGAAGAAATGAAGAGGACGGCATTGTATTAAGATGGGAGGCGCCAGACCGGACAGTGACACCCATCGGACCGGACGCCGGGGTGAGTATAATATAACTCCTTTTTCTTCTCTTTCAGGTTACTGATATTTTCCTAATATGGAGCAATAAAGTTTGGATATATTTTAAGGAGCTGGAACGTTTTTTCCTTTTTTCAATAAACCAACAATATCCATACCTGTCCGGTGATCAGTCACGTCCCACGGCGTAAATCCATCTTTGGGGGGTTAATCAGTTTACAGCCGGAGCGCTGCTAATGCGGCCACTCTGACTGTAAACTACTGGGGAATGAAGACGAAGCAACGCTCACAGGCTCTGTGATATCACCGCTAGTTACTGAGCCTGGGCCAGCTGCTTCCACATTCTCCATGTGCCATGTTCAGCACGTTTTGCGTACCAAATAACAAGAAGTGAGGAGGGCACCACCAATAATATATAATAGGGATACACCAATAGTCAGTATAAAGAAGTAATGCACCAAGAAAAAGAAAGCTACTGACCAAAAAATGGGATCACCACTATAAATGACAACATGTACTGTTTTTATTAAATGTCAATCAAACCAAAAACACATTAAAAACATTAAAAGGTCACAAAATGACACATTAAACCCAGATGGGTTACTAATATAACCCTAACAGGTTCCAATCATCCAAGGTATAGATGGTAAGCTTATTACTGGTCCTAATTTAAAGCAACACAGCCATATAATATAAAGCACACTAGTTGTACATGCTGTTAATAGAAAGCCTCAGTTGACACATTATGAGTTATTAGACTGTTGAGAATAGAGAGTGCAATGTTCATGTCAAGAATATCATAATATAATACAGCACAATAAAAGCACAATGGAACCAGAGTACATATAAATGCAGCATGCTGAACCACGCACCAGCAGTTAAACCAACCCCTAATACAGGGAAAGAAAAAAGTCTCCTATGGGGGTGAGAAAAGTATATCTACGCCCTGAAACAGTAGGTTCAGAACTAGGTAGACAACCCCCAAAAAGTGCATAAAGTGTGCACTAGGTGCCGTGGCAGTATACTATACCCAAGATGGGGGGAGCCTGTGGACGTGCCCGACGCGTGTCGCTACTGCAAGGTAGCTTCGTCAGGGGCTCACGTTTTGCGTACCGTACACTCCCACAAGCAATGACATGTATCACTCGATCATCTGGGTGCTCGGATGTGCTTGTTACTTGGCAATCATTGGGTGGTGTTCCATTTAAAACTCGTATCTCTTCTTTACATGTTTCTCGCCTGTTACACAGCCACTAAGTCACTGTAATGTGATAGTAATCTTGGTAATGGCATAACTGTGATTTGCTGGCCGTATTACATCATCAAGGGTATAAAATGACAGGTGCCACCACGTTCAGCTCAGTGAAGCCATTGCACAGCTGATGGACAGATCATACTGGAGGGAGAGACTTTGTCCAGGCCTCTATGTGGACAGTTTAACTAATTTGAGTCCTGTGGCGTTGATACTGGTGCAGAAGATGCAGAAGAATCATGCTAACAGCCCTTCTAAGGGCTAATATTGTGCTTTGCTGTTTGTATTAGATACATTGTCAATTTAGCCTAGGGACAGATGCATTAGCAGGGAGAGTGAAAGAAAAAAGGCTCAATGCAAAATGAATAGGTGTGGGATTTGACCAGATTTTTTTGAGGGGGTTCAAAAATTGACTATATTGTCATCAACAGAGTGTTACATGCTTTATTCTACATTTCTGTGATGTATAACTCCAAAAAGCATAGAAAACATTTTCTGGATTCAACTACCCACACATACAGTATTCTGTGGTGAGTAGTGTTGAGCGATACCTTTCGATATCGGGAAATATTGGATCGGACTGGATCGGACCGATTCCCAAAAAGTATCGGATATCGCCGATTCTGATACCGCAAACCAATGCAAGTCAATGGGACAGAAATATCGGAATTAAAATAAACCCTTTCTTTCCTTGTAGGTTAATTCTACATGAAGGAAAACAACTAAGAATAATGTAGAATGTATTGGGGGAGGTGGAGGAGACAATAAAGGCATAGAGGTTTAGCCCAATCAAATGGAATAGCAGGAATTAATTTTTTTTTAAGACATTCGGAGTTACAAAGATATTGACTATGTTAAAGGGGTTGTGTAGCAATAGAGGGAGATGTTCAGAAAAGGCACATGTTGGTGGAGTGTTGGAACGGAGTGCTTCATCTAGCTTGGAGGTTGACTGAGCCCCTGACCCGGAGGACACGGCACGGATGCAGGCACCTGTATGCACAACAGACTGAGTAAAGCTTTGGAACTACATGCCCTGGTGTCCTCCAGTTACTCCTGCGCCTACACACTCAGCACTACTACATCTCTGTGCCTGGCACTGCACCATCTACGTCTCTTCACTACCTCTCCATCTACACTGCCCTAGGACTACAGCCCTACCTGTGGAGGGCCACAACATCATTGCTGCACCACACCATCTGTCCCAGAGGATCTGTCTGCAGCGTCAGCTTAACATCTTCATTGCCGAACACAAGTGGCGTCATGAATCATTCACTCATAAACTTTAATCATCATCCACACGTTCAACATTACCCTTTTACAATGGACGCCCAGAGCCACGGACCGGGTCACAGCTACTGTGACATCTCCCATTGAAACCAACGGGCCTGGTACCGAGTACCATCCAACCTGGCGGAAATGCATAACAGAACAGGTTGTCCGGGCTTTTCACATAATCTCAGTGCATATCTAGGCTACAGAATGCTGACAATAAGTAATTTACCTTCTGTGGCTAGTCTGCACGGTTTCCAAGATATCATCTCTTGCTTCTAAGATAAACGTGCAGGGGGGGTGTGTTCTGGTATTGAAATGAGAACTTGTCGTTTCCTCCTCCCTCACCAGTTTCACTTTCCATAGATCACTGTTCAGCGTGTGTCTGGGGGAGGAGCAGCTGGGTGGTCTGCTCGCAGCCAATCATAGCCATGCCATTAGTTAACATGCCTACATGCCTAACAGGATGTGCCCACACTTCTTAGGAATCCTCATTGGCTGAATCAAATCAAACTGGCTCATAGCATTTTGGGAACTTCCGATTCCGGTATTCGATATGCAAAAAGTATCGGAACTCAGTATCGGAATTCTGATACCGTGAATACCCGATATTTGCAGTATCGGAATGCTCAACACTAGTGGTGAGAGGTACATTTATGTGATATATAACACTACAAAAATGAGATTAAAACATTGTCTGGGTTAAATTACTCACCCATACAGTATTCCATGGTGTGGGTTACATTTATGCGATATTGAACGCAAAAATAAAATGATTTTTAATTTTTTTTTCTGGGTTCAATTACTCACCCATACCATATTATGTGTAGTGATGAGCGCTATACTCATAAGGAGTACTTTGTAAAAATCGCCTATTCGTTCCAAATAGCGAGTACAATGTAAGTCAATGGGAAATGCGAGTGCAAGGTTTCCGGATGTTCCATGGAGCCTGTTTTGCCCTTGTCAAAGATGGAGTCTGGTACTTTGCCCTGTCCTTGAACTTCCTGTCTGTCCTGTTATTTAAGTCTGGGTTGGGAAATATTCCTTGCCTGAGTATTTTGCTGGTGGCTTCTGAGTTTCCTCCTGACTTGATTCTGGAGTTCCTACTGCTGCTCGTTTACCATGTGCGCTGCCTCATCACTTCCAGCTGCCTTCAGTCCTCTGCACTGCTTCCTGATCCAGGCTGTGCTACATATTGTCCAGATTTCTAAGGAGAGGAGCTACACATCTCTGGACCTGCTGTGGTCTGTAAGACTTAATGACATTATTATCTGAGTATTTACTCCTGGACTGTGTCTGTGCAGGCTGCTGTGAGGGACTTTAGTGGGACTTTTTTAGCCCTAAAAGAAGTACACTGGAAAACCTTCTCCTTGAAGTTAACCATCTGCATACTTCTGGACTTCCATGAAAGGTGCCGGCTTCACTGTTTGCATATTTCTGGACTACCATGTATGAGTGCGGGTCGCACTCTCGCCGCGTATAATTTCGGGACTTGCTTGTGTTAGCAGTCGTGCTCCGCTAGCACAGTTGCCGGACATTTGTGTTTTGTGCTGGTTGCACTTCGCTGTAATTTCAGGAATTTCTCTGTTAGTTTATGTTATATTCATTCCTTTGTTAATACAGTTTATTTGTTTCACCCTTGGTCTCAGATTCATTTTATCCCACGCAATCAGACTCCATAGTACCTTCATAATTATTACAGCGAAAAATTTTCTGCTGGAAACAGAATGGGAAGAGCCTAGAGAATATGCTTGAGTGCATTTCTGACTCACGTATGGTTTCTGGGAATAAGTTTGTTGCAGTATTATGTCACTTTTACAGATACACAAGAACAACTACCAAACCTAGATTTCTATTGAATATGTATTACCTATCTCAGTCACAATGTGGGGCAACCTGTCACAAGGACAATTGCCAATATTAGTTTGGTATGACCACTCTACACTCAAGATTTTTGCACTGCACAATGTGCATAGGGTTTGTAAAAATTAGCCCTATGGGCTGATTCATGGTTGACAAAGGAAGGAAATGGGTTTTTTTGGAAAGGGGTTAACGTTAACAGCAGTAGCATGAATCATCATTTTTGGTGAATTTAGGTTGGCTTGCTGTCATGTGGAGGTATTGCAAACTGTGGAGATATCCAGTCCTTGTTGAATTTAATCAGAGTAGAGTTGAGCGAAATGGGTCGGTCAAATTCAAAAGTCGCCAACTTTCGCCAAAGTCGGGTTTCATGAAACGAAACCCGACCATAGCGTGAGGTCGGCCATGAGGTCGCCGAGCCGAGTGCCAAAGTCGCGTTTCAAATAATGTTTCCAGCGCCTTTTCTCAGCCAATGATGGAGGACGCACACTGTGGGCAACGCGATGATATGGGCAGCGGCCACCACCATCTTAGAGAAGGGCATTGAAGTGATTGGCCGGCTTTGTGTGGCGTCACAGTGGCTATAAAAGGTGTGACCACTGACTGCCATCTTACTTCTGCCGATCTTAGAATAGGGAGAGGTGCTGCTGCTGATTCTGAATAAGGGAGAGCGTTAGGCAGGGAAAAAGAAAAAAAAATTGCTTCTGCTGATAGCGCTTTTCACTGTACAGTTAGTGTGCAGTGAAAGGGGAGGATTTTTGTTGTGTGCAGCAGCGCTGGTGGCGATTAGGCTGCCTTTTAAGGCTACCTGATAGCTGTATTGCTGTGTGCACACTGCTGTTCAAACTGCTTTTTTCAAAGCACTCCAACTTTTATTATTTTGTTCTGGTGAGTTATCGAGCGTTCATTTTTTCACACACCTTATAGCGGTGTACGCTCCTCACACACTACCGTGTACTGGCTGGTATCACGGACAAATACAAGCTATCTGTGTGTGACTCAGGAAAAACAAGCTGAGGAGATTCTCCATTTTTCCAGACCTACACCTGATAGAGCTGTCCGCTTTTCAAACAGTTTTGTATATCTGCTGTTTGATAACAGTCAAAACTATACAGAAACAGCATGTGTCACTCCGTATAAAAATAGACGGAGATTGACAATTTTCCATACAGACACCGTATAGAGCTGTCTGATTCTCAAACAGTATTGTATATCTGCCGTTTGAATTACAGTCACATCTATACAGAGTCAGCGTGTGTGTGTGACACTCCGTAAATACATATACGGAGATTGTTAGTTACACAAAAAAACGTATACAGCTGTACACTTCTGATACAGTTCCGTATATCTGCTTGTTGGATTACAGTCAAATACATATTGGGAGAGCATCATTGACTAACAAAATATATACGTAGATTTAATTTTTTTAATACACCTTACACAGCTGGACGCTCCTCATACAGTACCATCTCTCTGCTGGTATTTTTGGTACATTTTCCCAAACATGAGGAAGTAGGGTGGAAAAGACCATGGAAGTGGGCAGGGGGGCGCAGCTGGTAATGATGGTGGTGGTGTATCGGCTGGTTCTGGCAAAAGCACAATAGCAGCTAAGGCAGGAGGTGTTGAGCCTGCGTCATCGTGTGGCCCAAGAAGGCCTGCAAGGTTCCCTTTTCTTGGAGTAGGAAAACCGCTTTTAGAGCCGGAGCATCAGGAACAGGTTTTGGCGTACATTGCCGAAACAGCCACCAGCTCTATTGCCTCCTCTTCTGAACGTTCGAAACCTGCAAGCATGGAGTCATCAGTGCAGGGTTCTGCTCAGGAAAAACACCTTTCCTTGTGTCCTTCACCCCACCAAAAGTTAAGGATGTGGCAGCCCACACTTCAGATTACTCTATGGAGCTTTTTTCACATACCATGCCTGGGTTATCCAGTCAAATCCTGAATTCCCCAGTGCAAGATGAATCTGACATGGAATGCACTGATGCACAGCCACTGCTAGATGATTCTGCTGGTACATTGACCCAGAGCACCACATTGCCCTTGCAGTCTACTGAGCCAGAATCTGACCCTGATGAAACTCAGGTTCCCCTTCCTGCATACTATACCACCTTACATGGTGACACAGAGGAAGGTAAAGAGGAAGGTGCAGATGACTTTGAAGAGGAGGTGATGGATGACCCAGTTCTTGACCCGGATTGGCA
This sequence comes from Dendrobates tinctorius, assembly GCF_039654945.1. Taxonomy (NCBI): domain Eukaryota; kingdom Metazoa; phylum Chordata; class Amphibia; order Anura; family Dendrobatidae; genus Dendrobates; species Dendrobates tinctorius. Next base: position 1,925,958 of record NW_027361948.1, on the reverse strand, counting down.
TCCATTGGGGGAGGAGGGTGGCGCTGGCAATAATTCAGATAAGGAGAAGGATCCGCAGCAGGCATTGACATCGCAGCAGCGATTATCTGGCAGGCCCGTAGCTGTTCAAAAACGTGGACCAAAAACTAAAAGAGTTGCAGGACAGCTTGGCCAGACGGTCAACTTAGCACAGCATGCAAGGCCAGACAATGTATACCATAGTAGGAAGAGTGTAGTGTGGCCCTTCTTTGTCCAAAATCCTGCTGATGAGGCAAAGGTTATCTGTAAGAAGTGCGGAAGGACCTTTGGCTGAGGTAAACAACTCAGAAATTTGAATACCAGTTGCATGCTTAGACATTTAATCAACATGCACTTGTAAATGTGGACGGACTACAAAACCTCAGGTACCACATGTGCACCTGCTCCGACTGAAGGTAGCCAGCAATGCTCCATCGCTTCCCCCACTGTAAGACCAGTGCCACCATTAAGCACACCACCAGCACTAAATATTGAGGTATCGTCGCAAGGCCAAAGCACTCAGGGAATCACAATGGTTTTGCAACACAACACTGAATCTAGGCTATCACCACCAATACCATCACCAACCCCCTCTCACCCCGGCCGGTCCACCGCTACTTCCCCCATATGCAGCTCTCCAGTCCAGCTCACCCTACCAGACACTCTGAGTAGGACAATAAAGTACTCATCCTCTCATCCGCATACACTTTGTTTGAACGCCTACATTGCCAAACTAATCTCATTAAAGATGATGCCCTACCGTTTGGTTGAAAGCGAAGCTTTCAGCAAGCTCATGGCCTACGCAGTCCCAAGTCCCACGCTATGGCCTACCCAGTCGGCACTGTTACACCGCTCGTCATACTCACTCAGCCTCCGCTTCCACGCCGCAGCCTCTCTCCACCCGACGGCAATCGCGGTCACCTCTGATGGGCTCACGGCTGACACCATCCTTGCATGCAATGCGCATGCGCCATAGGCCGCGACCATGCCTCCCTGCTGCTTCTTGTGCTCCGGCTGTGCCCTGACCCGGAAGCTCCTTCGGACCAATGGCAGACCAGACTGGGCTATATCAGGCCGCTTCCCCATGAAGGAGGCGCCTGACCGTTGTGTTACCTTGCACACTGGGCCCTGCTTCCTCCTTTGCTCTCTACAGTCTCTCCGTGCCATCCTCAGTGTTTCCTGCAGCAGCCTCGCAGCCTGTCTTCCGTGTTCGCTAACAGTTATTCTCAGTCCTTCTCCAGTGTTCCTGTTTCCTCTGTCTCCTGCCTCCGGTGTTCCTGTTCCATCCTGCTCCAGTCCTGCCGTCCTACTCCAGTCCTGCCTCCGGTGTTCCTGTTCCATCCTGTTCCAGTCCTGCCATCCTACTCCAGTCCTGCCTCCGGTGTTCCTGTTCAATGCTGTTCCAGTCCTGCCGTCCTACTCCAGTCCTGACTCCGGTGTTCCTGTTCCTTCCTGTTCCTGTCCTGCCATCCTACTCCAGTCCTGCCTCTGGTGTTCCTGTTCCATCCTGCTCCAGTCCTTCCGTTCTCCTTTATTCCTGTCTCCTGTGTACCAACTCTGTCCTGTCATTTATACTTCAGTTCCTCCATGTTCCAGTCTATAGTCTTACTCCATTCCTGTCTCCTTGTGTGCCAGCCCTGTTCTGTCATCTACACTTCATTCCCACTGTCCTACTCCAGTCCATCCTGAGCCGCCCCTCTTGGTACAGGCTACCGTGGTACTCGAACCCCTGGGCCTGCTCCTAACGGTCCCTGTATAGGGGTCGGTTACACCTGGCAGCTCGCCCGGGGCTCCTCGATGCCACGGTCCACAGGTTCCACTCCTGGAGATTCCGGCTCCTGACCACCCACGCTAACAGGCACTTCTCTCGAAAAACCATCCCATCCCTCCACATGCATGTGAAAGACCGCATTGTCCATGCACTCAAGCAATCAGTGAGTGGAAAGGTGCACCTCACAACAGATGCATGGTCCAGTAGGCATGGCCAGGGTCGTTAAGTGTCCATCACTGCGCACTGGGTTAATGTGGTGGATGCAGGCTCCACAGGGGACAGTGGCGGTGGAACAGTGCTGCCTAGCCCACGGTATAGGAAACAGTTGGCTGTAGGCTTTCGAACCTCCTCCTCCATAAGTGAAAGCTCGTCCACAGAGTGCAGTCGCATGAGCACTCCATCCGCAGCTGGCAGTGTTGCACACGAGGTGTCCCACTATCGAACAGCTAGTGGTAAGCGTCAGCAGGCTGTCTTAAAGATGATGTCTTTGGGCGACAACAGACACACCGCGGAGGTACAGGCCGACTACTTGCAGCGACAAACTAAGTCATGGCAGGGCAGTCTACACCTTGAGCCAGGCAAGGTAGTCAGTGATAACCGCCGTAATTTTGTGGCAGCCATAGCCCATGCAAAACTCACACACATACTTTGCCTGGCTCACACTTTGAACCTGGCTGTGCTTCCTTAATAATTATCCAGAGTTAACATCCCTGCTCCATAAGGTGCAAAGACTGTGCTCGTACATCCAACATCCACTCCAGTCGTATGCAGAAGCTGAAGCGATTGCTCCACCTCCCCAAGCACCGCCTAATCATAGACATTGCAACAAGGTGGAACTCCACCCTGCACATGGTTGAGAGGCTGTGCGAACAGAGGCAGGCTGTAATACATTTGTGGGAGGATACACGGGCAGGCAGTTTGAGGGAATACATGGAATTGTCGGGTGTGCAGTGGTCAAAGCTGAAAGACCTCTGTAAAGTCCTTCAGTGTTTTGAGGAATGCACATGGCTGGTAAGAGCAGACGACGCCATCATAAGCATGAGCATCCCACTTATGCGTCTGCTCATGCAAAGTTTGATGCACATTAAGGATCTGTCGTCTGCAGCAGTGGAGGAACAGGAGGAAGACGAGGAGGAAGAGCGAAGCCTTGCTGACAGTCAGCCATTGTCTGGTCAGGGAACTGTCCTGGACGAGGTGGAGGAAAAAGAGGAAAAGGAGGAGGATGAGGTGGATGATTATTTTGGGCAGGAGGATGCTTCTCAGGGGGCACGAGAAAATATTGGCTTTCCATGGTCAGGTACAGTGTTTGTGCATGACTGTAGGGATGTGGATTTGCCAGAAAGTGCTCCTCCACACAGCAGTGGCAGTGGATTATTGACACCTGGATCATTGGCCCACATGTGCGATTATGCCTTGCAGAGCCTAAAAAGGGACCCCCGCATTGCCAAAATGATGAAGGATGATGACTACTGGCTGGCCAGCATCCTCGGTCCACGCTACAAAAAAGGCAAATTACACAACATCATGCCACAGGAGAACCTAGAGATAATATTGGCTAACAAACAAGCAACTCTGGTAAACCGTTTGTCTGAGGCTTTCCCAGCACACAACAGCGGTGCTGGTTCTCCCACGAGCCGTAGTGGGCACAATGGAAGAGGTGTTCATGGTGCACACAGCCGAAGTGGCGTTGGAGACAGGGGTTTAATGACCATGTTGTGGAATGATTTCTCAAGTACCGCTCACACGACTGCTAATACTGCATTGATTTCAAGAGACAGGAGACAGCAGTTGTCAACTATGGTTACAAACTACAGTACAGTACTTCTCCTCCCATATCGATGTTCTCCCTCACAGGTCATTCTCCTTTGACTATTGGACCTCTAAACTGGACACCTGGCCTGAATTGGCACACTATGCCTTACAGGAGCTCGCTTGCCCTGCTGCTAGTGTCTTATCTGAAAGAGTCTTCAGTGCTGCTGGAACAATCATGACAGAAAAAAGGACCCGTCTGTCGACCCAAAATGTTGATGATCTAACCTTCATTAAAATGAACTATGCATGGGTTTCAAAGGATTTTGTTCCACCTTTCCCTGATGACACATAGGTTGCCAGAAAACTGCCTCGCTTTTGTCCTCCTCTTCCTCGGACTTGCCCAATTCCGCCATTTGCAGCAGCTGAATGTCCATCCAACACATCAACATATGCCATTTTTTAAACCTCCACAACTGGGCTGCCCACCCCCCAATGGCTGGGGTCAACACCTGGCGCACCCGGGCAAGTGCCGTTGCTCTGAACAGGTGGATGGGCCCACTGATGGCCGACGGCACGGGCACAGGGCCCCTCATAGTACAATACAGTGTCTCTGACGGGGGGGGGCCCACTCGCCGTCAGACACACAAGCGCACTATGAGGTGCCCTGTGCCAGTACTGTCGCCCATGAGTGTGCCCCCCCTGCTTGGTCATGACCACAGCACTTGCAAGTTGCAATATTTACCTCTCCCTGCTCCAACGCTAGGTAGTCTGGCCAGTTAAATTCTTCACAGGGATGGCCACTAGAAATTTGGTGTATTGATCGATGATGGTTAAGATGTAGCTATGGCCTGTCCTGCTGGCCTCTACCTTCAGATGATCAATGGCTACCATTTTACCAATTGTAATGGACATCAACTTACAAGCAGATGCAGTGGTGCTTTATGATCACCTTTCACAGTTGTGATAGTCACAGACGTGTGACATTCCTGCCACCATTTTTCAATGTCTCCTCTCATGGCAATCCAATAGAATCGCCTACGGCCTGTGGCTTCTGTCTTTTGCCCTCCAAAATGACCAGACACATCATGATGGGCAGTGAGGACCATGTCTATATCTCTCCATGTGATCACAATTTGATGGAGACGAGTAACGGTGATGTGATCCACGCTACTGCGATAAAGCAATCCTTTCTTCACAAAGAACTGTTTCGCTGTCTCCACAGACACAGTAATTGTGGGTCTGCATCGCCTCTGCAATATCTACCGGGAGGTTTTCCCGCTATGAGAAATTCCCAAATTTCTGCTAACACTCGACTTTCTGTCTGTACTTGTATCCATGTAGTTTCCAGTAGCGGAGAGTCTGGACTGGCTAACTGAGATTGAAATATATACGAAGATTTAAATGTACCACAACACAGTATACTGTTGTACGCTTCGAATACCTTTCCCTTTTTCTACTTTTTAATTTCAGGTGTAATACATAGTGAGGCTGTGAGTGTCTGTGTCTGAGTCCGGAAGTATAGACGAAAATTTACAATTATCCCTAGACTGGATACACCTGGTATGTGCTGATACAGTACCTAAGTTCAAAATTTTTTATTACGGTATCATCCATAGTGAGTGAGCATGTGTGGTTTACGCCTTCTATATACACGGTGAATCGGAGATACCAAATTTTACCCTACACTCGATAGAGCTTGTATCTTGTTATACAATACCTTTGTTCGACAGTTAGTATTATGGTCAAATCCATACTGAGTAAGCGTCTGAGACTGATTACGGGACTATGTATATGGAGATTTCACTTGTACCCTATAATATATATACTTCCTATCTTGTTAGCCAGTACCTTTTTTACAACATTTTTTATTATGGTCAAACCCAGACTGAGTGAGCATCTGAGGGTGACTCCGGAAATATTTACCGAGATTTCAAATTTGGCCAACACTGTTTACAGCTGTACACTTCTGATACAGTAACCGTTTTTTCCAATTTAGATTCTGGTGTAATCCATAATGAGCCTGTGAACGTCTGTGTGTTACTCCAGAAATATATTTGGAACTTTAAGATTACCCCAACACTGTATACAGCTGTATGCTTGTGTTACATAACCCATTTACAGCTTTTCATATTCTTGTTTAATCCATACTGGGCCTGAGAGTGTTTGTGTCTGCCTCCTGAAATATATACAGAGATTCATAATGTTTACACTATACTATATATACCTTGTATCTGGTGATACTGTACCCTTTTTCAAATTTTTATTTTATTGTGTAATCCATACTGAGCCTGTGAGCATCTGTGTATGACTCATGAAATATATATGGAGATATATGGAGAAATATATATGGAGTTATCCCTAGACTGTATAGAGCTGTACGCTTCTGATACAGTACCATATATCTGCTGGTATTTTGGGTCCATTTTCCAAAACATGAGGAAATACAGTATGGTGGAGGAGGACGCTGACGTGGGCGTGGGGGGCCACCTGGTACTGATGGTGGTGGTGGTGCATCTGCTGGTAGTGCCAAAAGCACAAGAGCAGCCAAGGCGTTGAGCCTGCGTCATGGTGTAGCTCCGGAAGGCCTGTAAGGCTCCGTTTTCTGGGAGTAGGTAGACTGCTTTTAAAGACGGAGCATCAGGAACTGTTTTTGGCTTACATTGCTGAAACAGCCTCTAGCTCTATCGCCTCCTCTTCTGTTATGAATGAGTCACCGTAGGAGGCAAAAACAGAAATGCTAGCTAAGTCCAGAAAACCAGAGAATTTGGCAGCTATCGGATTGCAGACCCCTGAACCTATCAACACAACTAGCAGTAGCCGTGGGGGGTTCCTACGATGCCCTAGACCCCTCGATCACAGCCGGAGGGCTATATAGCCTAAAGACAGAAAGGGAAATCTAAACTGCCCCAGAGCAGACCCCAAAGCAAAAGGCAGCCCCCAACATATAATGACGGTGAGGCAAGAAGAAAGAACACTAACACAGACAGAAAGATAGACTGAGCAAAGACGGGGCCCAAGCTAACTAGATAGGAAAGGACAGGAAGGCCCTGAAGACGCTAAGCTTCAAAAAGCTATGTCAGTACTCAGGAATATTCTGAAGACAGAGCAACAGGCAAAAGGAAATTCAGCTCACCCCAGCAGGGAATGGCAGAATCCAGAAAAGCAAGGCAAACAAAAACAAAACACAAATGCTAACAGGCAAAGCAGAAAACTTAGCTTTAGAGGAGCAGGAATCAGACTGGTCTCAAAGAAGTCCACAGAGAAATCACCCGTAGGGCAGAAGGGCGTCGGCAGCCTTATATCCAGTCCGTGACTCCACTCAGCCAGTCATCATCATTAGGCTCAGGTGCCTGATAATCAGGCTCATTACCTTCCTTTACCAGAATAGGGAGTTCACCAGACCTCAGTGACGAAGGGGAAAATGAACTCACAACACTCTTCTAAAATTTAAAAAAATGCAAGCACTGAGTCGCCAGTGCAGGCTTCTGGTCAGGAGCAACCCCTTTCCTTGTGTCCTTCACCCACACCAAAAGTGAAGGATGCGGCATCACATGCTTCAGATTACTCCATGGAGCTCTTTTCACATACCATGCCTGGGTTCATTAAAAATGGGGTCCATCATATACTGGAGCATTCCAAATGGGGGGCATCAGATACTGGAGCAGCATTTACAGGGCCCATTATACACTGGAGCATTAGAAATAGAGCCCATTATATATGGAGCATTATTTGCACCCATCATACACTGGAGCATCATCCATGAGGTCCATCATATACTTGAGCATTATAAATGGGGCAGATCAGACACTGAAGCAGCATCTATGAGGCACATTATACACTGGAGCATTAGAAATGGGGCCCATTATATATGGAGCATTATTTGGGCCCATAACACACTGGAGCATCATCCATAGGGACCATCATATACTGTAGCATTATGTGGAGCTCATCATATACTGTATGGAACATTATATGTGACCAATTATTCTGTATGGAGAAATATATGGGGCTCATTATTCTGTATGGCGCACAATGTGGTGGCCATAATACTCTATGGAGTAATATACTGTCCTTTTTTTGAGCTACTGTACAATTTAAAATAGATCAGTCATGTCATGTAAGCAGTGAAGTATTGGTCATTGTACTATACCTATATTTCTGTGCCGTATCGGAGCATCATGAGTTGTGGTATGTGTTAAAGGGGAGCACTGACACTCTTTGGCCCAGGGCACATGAAAACCTGGAGCCAGCCCTACCCCCCACAACTTTAGCCAAATAACCCCCCAGTTTTCAATGTGTAACTATTATTATGAAGTAAATTAAGGTTGACAAGCTTCAGTATTAAGAATTGATGTTTTGGGCATTGAAATGGGCACTGTATGTGTGTTTGCTGTCCTCCACTCCCTGCCGACTTTGCTTCCCCATTGACTTGCATTGGGTTTCATGTTTCAATCGGCCTCCGACTTTTTCCTATAGTCGGCCGATTTCGTTCGACCCGACTTTTGCGAAAGTCGGGTTTCGACCCTAAGAAAGGCAAAGTCGCTCATCTCTAAATCAGAGTAAGTCTCTCTGCATTTTCCATGGAGAGGTGTGTGCGCCTATCAGTGATTGACCCAGCAGAACTGATAGCACACTCTGACATCACACTTGCATCCAGGCAGGCCAGCACCACCAAGGCGTATAAGGAGAGGTCGGCCTAGTGTTCAGCTTGGACACCAAATAATTAAAGGGAACTGAAGCATCAGGATGCAAGAATGGTCACTAAAAAATACCCCTTGACCATGTTCTGCAACTTCTCCCTCCTTGACATTGTTACAGGCACAGATAGCCCTTGCTGTTGAGCTGATTTATTGAAAACCGTCCAATTAGTGCACATTCCCCCATCTCTGCTGGACCTGTTGTTTGTGTCTCTCCCCATTATCTCTTGGTGTTGAAAACAGCCGCTACCTCTGCCACCAGCATCATCTGAGGGTGATGTTTTCAGCAACTAAACTACAATGGCCCTCTTGAACTATTCCAGTGTAAAACTCCGTGGTGACTCCAAAAGGAGAGAAGGAAATTTCTCCTTGTACCGTGGATCGAGAAAGGTGGACAACCAGTATCGGTTGTTGTATAAAATGTGTATCATGCAAGGGTCCTTCCACAGACACTTACGCATGAACTGTGCCATGTGAGCCAAGCTGCAAAAAGGCAAATGTTCTGTGTCCCCAACAGTAGGAACAGTACCCATCCTCTCCTCATGCTGACTCGCCTCCTCCTCCTCTCCAGCCTATCATGGCTGCACAGACATGAAACTTGGGTTGGGTGTCCCTTTGTAGCATTAGAAGTCCCCTCGGTAACACAGGAAAACAAGTCCTCTCCCTCTATATCCTCCTCATCTTCCCTACCCACTGATGCCTCAGAATTTTGGCTAGGCTGGGTAGTATCACCCATTGTGAAATCTGGCTCTATACTAACATGCTGAGCACTCAAAGCTTCCTCTTTGAGATTATGCAGTGATTGTTTCAAGAGACACAGCAGCGGGATGGTTATGCTGATAATAGCCTGATCACAGCTCACGAGGATGGTGCAGTACTCAAAGTTCTCAAGAACCTCACAAATGTTAGCGATCCACACCCACTCGACAGTTATGTGTGGTGACTGACTCTGACAGGCATGTTGAAGCTGGTATTCAGCTACTGCCCTCTGCTGCTCATTAATCCTTGCCAACATATGATAGGTTGAGTTCCACCGCGTGGGCAGGTCGCAAATGAGTCGGTGACTTGGCAAATTCAACCGCTTTTGCAGTGCTGTAAGACCAGCAAAAGCGATAGAGGAATGGCGGAAATTAGGCACTAAAATGGCGCACCTTCTCAAGTAGGTACGGCAAGGCAGGGTAACTTTTCAGAAATTTATGAACAGCTTGGTTCAACACGTGAGCCATGCATGGCACGTGTACCAGCTTGCCGACCTTTAAAGCCACCACTAGGTTACGCCCTTTATCGCTGACGACCATACTAGGTTGGAGGTGCAGCGGGGAGAGCCACTGACTGGTCTGCTGGTTTAAAGCTTGCCACAGCTCTGATAATGTTTGGACTACTGCTTTGTGTAGGGCACTAAATGCCTTTTTCAGTGGACTAATATGGAGAGCAGAAGGCAGGCTGTGACCACAAAAACAACAGGAAAAATGGCCTGGTGCGTGCCTGCTATCAGGCTGTAGGAAATGTTTGGACTACTGTTTTGCGTAGGGTACTAAACGCCTTTTTCAGTGGACCAATGTGGAGAGCAGGCTGTGACCACACAAACAGCAGGGAAAATGGCTTGGTGCATGCTTGGTAGTATTCTGTAGGAAATGTTTGGACTACTGCTTTGCATAAAGAACTAACCCCCAAACAGCAGGGAAAATAGACAAATGCGTAAAAAAAAAAGGCAGCACAAAATGCTGGAACTTTGCGTGCTGGAAAAATATTGCTTTGCCTCTAACAAGACCTGTTTTAAGATTAACACTGGAAGAACACTTTAGCCTCTCCCTACCTAATACACAATCTCTCCCTCTACTCCGACTTTGTTGTGTGTCTTCAGCTCTGAAAAGAGCTATTTTTTGGTGTTATTATGGAGCTAGTGACCGGTTCCTTTAAACTGTCCCTGCTCTAGTATCTCTTTCTCCCTACTCTAAACTGACCTAGTGTACACTGCAGGTAGCCCTGAAAAGGGCTTGAGTGTTATCAAGAGGACTAAAAACTTTCTTTAGCAGCTGAACGATCTCTCCCTAAGCTTGCAGATGCAATGTGTGCAAAATGGCGGCAGCATGGCTTAAATAGACCCTAGGACGCTGAGCGGCCAGCCAATCACAGTAATGCCACAACCAAGATGTCTGCAGCATTGCTGTGATTGGTTAAGAAGCACAGAATGTTCAGTGGCTGCAAAGGAAGCACCAAAACTGCAGGGCGGGACATCAGAATATAGCGAGGAGAGTACACAAATACTCTCAATGTAACGAGTAAACCGAATACCGTACTATCCGTGCGAATAGTAGCAAATATACTCGTTCATCACTAATGGTAAGGTGAAAGAAGAGGAGGAGAGGCCAGTTGATAAAATGCTTTTCATCCACTATAGAACATGTTCTTTCTGAGCCTCATCTAAAAGGCGGACCACTGTGTGGTCGCCAACGACATGGAGTCGAGGAGCCCAGTCAGTAACGGATGTTGTCAGTGGTCTTTGGATAGGACAAGACAGTGTTTGTTCAGTTGAGCTTTTATTCACATTAACACCTAACCCACGTGCATGTCGAACACCAAGCCTATTCCCCCGTCCAACACGACCTCGCTTTTTCCCACTCTTGTTGTAAGTAGCCTTCCACTCTTATAACCTGCTATTTTACAACCTTAGACTCACAGCTGTCAGTCACCTGTCACTAAATGAACAATCACTATATATTTTTTTTAGAGAGGGTGCCTGAACAACACTGTTATGCCTAACTATTTTTAAGGGGAAATCTGGCCTTCAGATTTGTCTCTGAAGCACAGTTTTATCACAGACTATTTAGAATAGCTAAATGGCCCTCTTGGCTGCACCCCAATATTTTGGTAGCTAATTGGGCATCATGGCTGCATCACTCTATTAGGCCTAATGATTTTTAAGTGGAAATCTGGCCTTCTTATTTGCTACTTAAACACAATTTGATCTCAAACAATTTGGAGTACCTAATTGGGCCTCGTGGCTGTACCACTATAGTAGGCCTAATGATTTTTAAGTGGAAATCTGGCCGTCTGATTTGCCACTGACATAGAGTTTTATCACAAATGATTTGGAGTAGAAATTGGGGCCTCAAGAGACTGCCACACAGTTTTTGCATAATCTATTTCAATGCTAAACGATCGATACTATTTATTTAACTGACAAGTTCACTTTAAGCAGCACCAACACTAGCGCAGGAGTGACCTCTCTGCATTGTGACACAGACAATAGCACCAGCAACACAAGATGTCCACTTTTTATATGGTCAGGGACATGTGACTTTGTCAGCCAATCACAAAAGACCTTGTGTCATGACATGATGGATGCTTTCTGCACCGTGAGTGGTTGCCTGAATCAACACACATAAAGTTAATGGAAAAAAAAGCATCCCTTCATCAAGCACATCCCCACATCTCCCTCGCTCATCATACAGCATCACTATCCTATGTAAAGTCATAACAAAAGTATTAATGGAAACACGATGATTTACCAAACTGTGACCGAATTTTGCCGACTTTGATTAAAAATGCTGGCGAAAGTGAACACTAATCAGAATGTGCTACGTTCGTGCCGAATTTGACATTGGCGAACGTTTTCCAAACACATTTACTCATCTCTATTCTGCTCCTCTGTGTGGTCTTTATGCTACTTTTTTATACTTCTTTTGAAACAAAAGATTGAGACACTAAGAATTATGGTAATTTCTATTGTATTTAAGACTAACTACTAACCTTGTCCTTTATGGCCCTGCTGCTCTCCAAAACTCTTTATCCAGGTAAAAAAAAGTTTTATGTGTATTCTGATATATTTACATTATTAATAGCCTGCAAAGCAATGTGGGATAGATAGAAAATTTGTTTCTAAAGCTTCGTGCCATCTGGATATCTGTAAGATATATATTTTTTGCTTTGTTTAATCAAACAATTTGTTTGTTTGTCTTGCTTTCAAGATCTCTAAAACGCAAAAATACTACCACAATTGACATTAATTGGCTCTTAAGTTGGCAGAATGTATACAAAGGCTAGCTACTGAGTCAGCTTGAAGCCAAGCTACTGTCTTTCACCTTCAACACTCCCACATCTGGTTCCATCATTGAGCTAGAAACCATTGCAGTTCTGCATGCTTAACAGAATTCTTGGCAGCATTGTCATTTCTAGTGAGAATTCTACTTACCCTCTATTTTATTCTATTACACAAAATGAGCTACAAATCAAAAATTAAAGCATTATTGGATTTTATCACTATGTATAAAAATGTGTCTTTACATGCCTTTAAAGGGAACATGTTAAGTGAAAATATGCTATTAATCTGCAGATATGGGGTTAATCTGCAGGATAATAACGTTCTGAACCTGCCCGGCAACGGCATTTAAACCCCCGCTGCCAGGAGGAGATTAACTTTGCTCCTCCTTATAACGTTCAGGCTTCAGTCACAGGGGCAGTGCCATTGCGAGTTCAGTAACTGCTGTGTGTAAAGGAAGTGGTGGCTGTGTATAGGAAGTGGTGGCTGTAACTGCTCCCCGGCACTGATTGACAGAAGGTGACTGAAACCTAAACGTTACCAGGAGGAAACCAAATCATTTCCTCCCAGCAGCGGAAATCTAATTGACAGCGCTGGGCAGATTCAGATAACTATTACCCCATATTTGCAGGTAAATAGCATTTTTTCACATGGCATGTTCCCAATAAGATTAAGCTTCATGTACACAACAATGCCTTGCTCACAAAACTATACAGCCACCATGCACTACTGTAAAAGTCTTTTTACATGGAGATATTTTCCTCTAGACACATTCTAGAATTCTAGAAGAATTATTCTATGCATGCAGAGTCTGATTATACACAAAATTCGGACTCGGGTACCAATAGCGGGTGAAGTAAGGTCAAATATAAAATAAAATTTTATTAATCATGATTAAAAATACATATAGATTAAAAGAAAGATTGCACAGAAGGGGAAAAAAAGACACCATCATAAAAGTATATAATATATGAGATGAGTGCTTCAACTAATATTAATGTACTCCTAGCAGTAACAGTTAATATGCAGGACTGAATAACACATTACAAGGGATCTGATAAGATTGCAGATATAGAATGAGGTAATATGGCCAATAAAGTAAATTAATAAATATTAAATACATAACAATATGCCTATCATATTTATCTCACTAGCTGGTCTGCAAAGAAAGAGCAGAAAATATCCCAGGCAACTAAAGACCAAATGTATATAATAAAAAATTAATGACAGATAGAAAAGTGCAAGCGCAGACCACATAGTATATGGCATACATTAAAATTGCAGAAATGACAACAATTGCCTAATAAAAATAATAAACAATTTATGATAGTATATTAGCTGTATAGCCCATTGATAAGTCTGAAGAAAAAGGAAAGAATGGTACAAAATATCCCAGATATCAAAATATATATGCACTAATGGCAGGTAAAAGATCGGAATGCACGTACACTAACAACAAGTAAAAAACATACAAATGCACATCAAGTTGCCAGATACATTTCTTAAGGTTAGAGCTGGAATACTAGCAGTGAAACCGGATGGTGCTTCCCCCTCACTCCAACACACGTTTCGCAGCTCCACAGAGAATGATGCAAAATAATGAGGTTAAACAAGTGACTTTTATTTTTCTTATTTAACAGCAATGGCAGAACTATTTTCTTAGAAGTCCTTCTAACTGTGGCAAAGGGGGAATTTAGCATTCAATGCAGCACTGTGACTATCACTGTTCACGTATGAGGAGAAATGCCTTATTATCACCGTCACTAATCTTCCATGGACCTACTAGGCTTATTATGTTCTTTATTGACTCTACCAGTACTCTATTATATGAACAGAAATCTCACTTTGTTGCAGAGCAGTGAGTCTCTCACCATCTGCTTGTATCTCAAATTCTGATCTGATGGTTCCACAACCAACACAGACCCAGCAATGGGTCCTACAGTATCACCATCTCTTTCTACCAGCTCAGTGGCAATGTAACATGCCACAGGGTGGTAGCCAAAGGCAAGGTACTCGTGTTCTATGTCCCAGCACACTACATGAAAATGGGGGTTGTTGACAGCGGATTAATCAGTGTACTGTCCAGGGAATATATATTAATTCAGGAACAAGGATAACACAGCTTACATCTGGTATTTCTTATAGCTTAGGATCTTCTTAGCATCATGTCTGTCAGTTTGCAAAGTGAAAGTAAAGTATGCTCTAGCTATAAACTGTCCCGGGTTCAACGCGATAGAGAGGAGTCAAAAGATCACAGCATCTGATTTCTCATACTCTTGCACTGTTTAGAAGTAGAGATGGACGAACCCGAACAGTAAAGTTCGGCCTCCTTACCAAACACCTACTTTTCAGGCATGGACACTGAACATGGACTTCACCAGGAATCCGTGTTACTGTTCGGGTTCGGCTGCCCGAATACCGGGTGTTTGTCATGCTGTCATGTGCATTAACAGCGCAGCAAACACCGCTTCTGATCAGTGGTGAAATCATCCCTGCCAGTCAGTTCCCACACTGTCGAAAGACAGTGTGAGTGCTCAACTGTGATTGGAGGTATAATGTTTACCTCCGGTCACTGGTATCAGCTAATGGGACTACTGTTTCCATCATCTGACACCTGCTGCCACTAATAACAGCGAGAGCAGTAGAGGCTGATAGGTGTATTCATTAGCTGGCTTCTGCTCTGTAAATAAATAATAAAAAAAATTGTGTGGTTCCCCTGTATTTTTGATAACCTGCCAGACAAAACTCACAGCTGGGGGCTGCAACCCTCAGCTGTCAGCTTCAACAAGGTTATCAAGAATAGTGGAGTCCCCATGCTGTTTTTTTAAAATTATTTAAATAAACAATTAAAAAAAGGCATGACGTCCCCCTTTTTTGACAACCAGCCTTGCTAAAGCATACAACTGGGGTCTTGTATTCTCATGCTGGTAAGGGACCATGGATATTGGCCCCCCGCCTAAAAATAGCAGCCCACAGCTGCCCAGAAAAGGCAAATCTATTAGATGTGCCAATTCTGGTGCTTTGTCTGGCTCTTCCCACTTACCCTGTAGCGGTTGCAAGCGGGGTTCATATTTGTGGGGTTGATGTTACTTTTGTATTGTCAGGTGACATCAAGCCCACAGTAATGGAGAGGCGTCTATAAGACACATATCCATTACTAATCCTATAGTTGTATGGGAAATAAAAACACAGCCAGAATAAAGTCCTTTATTAGAAATAAAACAAAACACACTTTTACTTTTTTATTTAAAAATAGCAAACACAGTTATACTCACCTAACACCTACTTTCACCGAAGCCCTTATTTTCCTGTAATAAACCAAAAATAAAAAAAAACCGATATCCATCACCTATTCGTCATTCTATCCCATGCTGTAATCCATGTCTGGGGGGAAAAACAGTTTTCAATCTGGATGGTGCTAAGATGTGACCGTCCAGGCTGAAAACCACTGGTGACTGAATTGCCGCGACCACAGCCTCAGTGACAGGCGGTGACATCATTGAGATTACTACTGGTCTCTGAGGCTGCATTCACTGCCGGGCTGAACAGTCGTGACCCCAGGGAGATCCCCGCTAGCACTGTGAGAGTTTTTCCATTAATGCTTTTGATATTACTTTGGCTAGGTTAATGGTGCTGTATAATATGTGGGAGGGACGAGGAGACATGTTTGATGAGGTGAAGGGGAGTGGGGAGGTTAGAAGAGCATGTGAAGAGGTTAGAGGAGCGGTGCATTCTATTTTTTCCCTTAACTTTGTGTGTTGATTCCGGCAGCCAATCAGGGCGCATAAACCATTCACAAGGTCATGACACAAGGTCTTCTGTGGTTGGCTGCCAAAAGTCACATGTCCCTGGCCATATAAAAAGTGGACATCTTGTTTTGCTGGCGTCATTGTCTCAGTGTCACAGTGCATAGTGCATAGAGGTCGCTCCTGTTCTAGTGTTGGTGCTGATGAAAGTGAACTTGTCAGTTAAACTGATAGGATCGTGTATTGTGTGAAAGTGATCTTCCAGCACTGAACTAGATTGTGCAAAAACTGAGTGGCAGTTTATGGAGGCCCCATTTGTTACTCCAAATTGTTTGTGATAAAATTGTGTTTCAGTGGCAAATCAGATAAAATTTCCACTTAAAATTATTAGGTCTAATAATATTGGGTTGCAGCATGGAGGGCAAATTGGCTAATCCAAATTGTTTGTGCTAAAACTGTGTTTCAGTGGCAAATCAGTAGGACAGATGTCCACTTAAAAATCTTTAGGCCAAATATTAGGGTGTAACCACGAAGCTCAATTTGCTTCTCCAAATTGTTTGTGATAAAACTGTGTTTCAGTGGCAATTCAGAAGGCCAGATTAAAAATAGTTAGGAATAACAATGTTGTTCAGGGACACTAAGAAAATAAATAGTGAGCCTAAGGCTTTGAAACAGCAGATAAAAATAGGGGAAGGCTACTTACAACAAGAGTGAGAAAAAGTGAGATTGTGATGGAAGGTGCAATAGGCTTATGCGATGTGTACGAGGGTTAAGTTTTAATGTTAGTGAAAGTTCAACTGAACAAAACCTGTCTCGTCCTATTCAGAGACCACTGACAACATATGTTACTGGATGGGCTACTCGACTCCCCTTCTTTTGCAGCCACAAAGCAGTATGCTTTGCAGGTGAGGCTCAGAAAGACGTGCTCGGGTGGATGGCAAGCATTGCATAAAGTGGCATCTCCTCCTCTTCCTCCACCTTAACATTACTCACAGTACAATCCTCAGAGGTGACACCACAATCACTGTTGTTTCTTCCTGTGTCAAAAATTTCCAAACACACAACTGACTGTGGGAAAACTCAGATGGGCCATTCTGAAGAGTTGTTCACACATTGTATTCAATTGGTATCAGAGGCATGCTCTGAAGAATCACAGAATCCAAAGGAGGAAAGCATCTGCACTGATTCCCAAAAATTTTTCATGTTGGATCCGGGGTCAGACAAAGTAGGGTCCGAACAGAATCCAGACCCTCGTCACCTGATGTTAACCACCAAGGGTGGAGGTGGTCCTGATATGACTCAGGTACCAGAGGTGCATGTGGACTGAATTGTGTTGTCAGGGCAGGAACAGGAGGACAGTGACTCTCAAGGATAGGAGTGTGAGAACAGAGAGGTTGATGATGAGGTTGCCGATCCCACTTGGTTTGAATCCAGAGATATGCAGCTGAATAGCTCAGCAGAGGAGGTAGAGTAGGAGGAAGATGAGGAGGTTACTTGGTTGCTTCCCACACATGAAGTGATGCAACCATGACTAGCACTGCATCCTCAGCCCCAACTCTGTCTGTAGCTAGAACCGGTGGCAAGTGTGCAGTTTGCAGGGGAGGCAAGGGTTGCCTAGTCTGAGTCTTTTTTGAAACCACAAAGGATGACCCAACGCACATTATCTGTCAAATTTGCGAAAAAATTGCAATAATTTGACAACTACGTGCATGAACCTGCACATGCACGATCAACTTGTCTTAGTGTGGGAATCTTACTACGCTAAAATGAGGACTAGCAGGCCTCGGCAACTATCGGCTGTCCCATCAACTCCATCTGCTACTTCTTCCTCCTCCGTCGCCATGCCAAGTCTTCTCACACAGGTCTCCAGCTGCAGAAATGACAATTGTTTAACCCCTACAGTCGGATGAGTGAGACCCCAACTGATTTTATGGAAATAGACATGACTGCCGCTTTTGTGTCACTAAACGCAACACATCTTTCTCAATCCACCATATCATCTTCGCCTGCACCTCACTCACAGTTCAGCAGTTTGTCCTATTCTCTGTACTCCTCCCTCTCTCATCACAGTAGCCAGCCCTCAGTCCCGCAGTTGTGGTCACGTAAAATAATGTTTCCTCCTACACAAGCCAAAGCTAAGAGCTTGAACTCCACCATCTTCAATCTGTTGGACATGGAAAATCTGCCTAATGGACACAGATGGTTTAAGAATGTTGATGTAAACTCACCAGAATCCTACTCCACACTGATGAGGGGCAACACCCCGAAACAGCTGTCTGTGGATGGATACCTGGTCTTGGTATTTGAGACTCTCAAATGAGGCTCCACGGACTTTATTTGCATATTCATATTTCCCAGGGAGCATTGCACCTAGGATTTCACTGATTGAGCGCCTTTGCCGGCTGCCGCAGTGTTTTCTTTGACTGGTCTCTGTGAGGTCAGTAATTATTTTGTGATGTTGGTCTACTAGGCATTGCTCCCACCTAGCCAGAATCCTACTCCACACTGATGAGGGGCAACACCCCGAAACAGCTGTCTGTGCATGGATACCTGGCCTTGGTATTTCCCTTGTCATATCTGTAAACTCGTAAAGAGCTGGATATTGACTTAAAGGGCCACTTAATATGGTGGTAATGGTGGTTTCCGAAAGGAGCCACCCCTTGGCTGGGTCCTTTCCTTGAGGAAGATCTGGCTAGTCCTGTGTTTGAGACTCTTAAATGAGGCTCGACGGACTTTATTTGCATATTCATATTTCCCAGGTAGCATTGCACCTAGTATTTCACTGATTGAGCGCCTTTGCCGGCTGCCACAGTGTTTTCTTTGACTGGTCTCCCTGAGGTCAGTGATTGCTTCAGAATGTTGATGGCCATCACAGTCCCCCAGTACCAGCTTCCCAGTTACCATTACTTCTCAAAGAAAGCATACTCTACATTAACATGTCACCGACAACATCACCCATTCCCTGAAATAATCTATGTCTGCCAGGATGCATTTCATCATTGACACCTGGACAAGCAAACATGGGTAGGGGCATTACATCTCACTGACTGGGCACCAGGAGACTCTGGTGGCTGTGGGGAGCAGGCGGTCGAAGGGCTGCTCCACAGGTCTTGAATCCCCAAGGCTTGCGGGACAAACCTCTATATCTAACACTTCCTCCACTGCTTCTGGCCCCTCCACCTCCTCTAAGGCCTCTGCCTGTTCCCTCAATGTCTCTCTTAATCCAACATGCATTCCAACAGTGCAGTTAGAATACCCCCACACTTTTGTACTGCACAGCCATGGCAGTATTTAAATTAATATGACTTGATGATATCAGTCACACACCTCAACAGCTGTGGACAGCTATCCAGGCTGAATTAGAGCAAATGTTGTCCCCACTAAACTTGGAGCCATGGAAGACCATGTGCGAAAACTTGGTGGTGGCCCTACACCAGGGCAACCACACCAACGTGCCTTGCATTGCTCACATCCTCAAACTGGTGGTACAGCAACTTCTCCACCACTATCCCAGCCTGGGTGCACTGCTACAAAATGCACAGTCGATGTGTGCTCACTTCCGACATTTGCAACACTACAGAGGTCTTTTGGGCTACCAGTTAACCGTTTAATTTGCAATGTTCCAATATGATGAAATTCCACTCAGCATATGTTGTAGAGACTGTTGCAATAGTGTCGAGCCCTGGTGCAGTATGTCTTTTTGCATAGCCTGGGCAGTCCGGACGTGGTGCAAATCAAGTATGCAGAGTGGTCACTGATGAAGAACCTCTGCACCCTTCTGCCCAGTTTCGAAATGGAGGAGGAGGATGCAGAAGGGATAACATTATCTCAAATTTCCAGATAGTCGTCGCACAGGTGGGTGCCATGGGAGGGTGTCTTACAGTGATCAAAGGAGGCTGATGGTACCAGACAGTTAGTGAAGATGCAGTAGCCAAGGAACAAATAGAGGAGGATGAGGTGATAGACACACAACAGTTAGGAGATGAAAAGGATAATAATAAGCTCTCCATTGTCCGTGGTTGGCAGGAGGAAACAAAGGAAGCAACCTTGAGTGTTATCCCACCACCAACACACCATGGACCTCATGGAAGGGCCTGACACATGAGCGCCTTTTTGCAGCACTATCTTCAACATGATGCCTTAATTCTTAGGGTTAGAAATAGTGCTGACTACTGGGTTGCCCTTCTGCTAGATCCACGGTAGAAGAGCAAATATAGCCAGATGCTTCCCCCCATACAAAGGGATATGAGCATGCTGGAGTATCGAAGCATGCTTATAGACAGTCTTAACAGTGGTTTTCCACAAGACACCACTGAGTCACACAATGTGCATCCCAGTTCTAGACATCCAACCTCGGGAACGTTAAGGCATCAAGGCAAAAACATTGGCAGCAGCAGTAGCAGCAGCAATGTAAGTGGCATAAGCAATTTCTGTGAATCGTTTCACAAATTTTTTTATACCAGCCCATGCACCAGCAGAACAGAGTACAAGTCTGACACATTGTGAACAACTGGAGAGGATGGCACAGGAGTTTCTGGAGCTCAATATCACTGCCATCAGAGAAGAAATGGACCCTTTTAGATTTTGGTCTTCAAAAATGGAACAGTGGCTTGAGCTCACCTGTCACGCCATGGAGGTTTTGTCATGCCTGGCAGCCAGCATACTCTCAGAGCATGTGTTCAGCGCTCTTGGTGGTTTCCTGATGGATAAGTGCATCCGGCTGTCCCCTGAAAGTGCAGACCACCTAACTTTCAACAAAATGAAGAAGTCATGGATCTCCAATGACTTTTCCACTGCAGTCGCAGACTGGGCAGACTACGTGATTTTCACTGTCATGCATTGATTTTGCATTATTGCATTATGGCAGTATTGCAGTATGTGCCATCTTTGTGGTGTCTTCTTTGCCTGCTGTTGCTACTGCTGCTGATCTTACAACCTTTGTTTGAAATGTGGAGACTCCAAGATGGGTCTCCATCTGGTGGCTTGCCTGTGGTGGAAGGTGTGTCAAAGGCCTATTATACTTTTTCTACTCTGTGGAAATTTATGCCACTTTAGTGGTGTGTGACAATTATTGAGTTGGGTCTTCATGTGTGGTGTCTGTTGCAGTATGGCTCCCAGACCGGCAGGCCTGCACTTACTTTTAGTCAACCACCAGTGTTACTATCCTTACATTTTTCTAGCATTGGTGCTCTACCAAACTGATATTTATGCTACCTGAGTGTAGCTGAGCAAAAAAGAAGTTTGATCTGTTGCATGAGGTGTGAAAGTTCCCAGTACAGCTGACCACCACTGGTCCCTCACCCACCTAGTGTTAATTTAAGCTTCAATTCAATGCTCTAAATGCTGGCCCAGACCCTGAAACCACATGCATGGCCTATTGTTGACTGCTGCTGTGCCATTATAAAATGTTTTTCTGTGGGTCAATTGATCAGTCACCTACCTGTGTTACTATCCTTACATTTTTTGACCAATAGTAGTGTATGAAACTTATGTTTGTGCTACCTGAGTCTGGCTAGGAAACAACAAAAAATTGAGCTGTTGCATGAGGTATCTGGGCTCCCAGCAAAGAACATTTACACTGCTCCCCTAGCCACCACATCTTAATTGAAAATCCAATTCAAAGCTGTAACTGCTTCCCCAGACACTGATATCTCATGCTCGGTACATGGCTGACTGCTGCTGTGCCATTACCAAATTTCTATTGTGGGTCAATTGATGCCTCTTTTTATGGTGTCTGCTCCTAATTTTAGCTATTTGTGAATCTTTTTGTCACACCTTAAGGTGTTGTGTATACTCTTATTTTGTCTTCCCATTGAGTTTAATGAGGTTTGGGTACGTTTGTCGAACCGTTCGGCGACATGTTCAGCAAATTGAACCGAACCTTGAAAGGTTTACTCATCTTTGCATAAGTACTCTGAATCTCCTGGTCTCTACCTCAAGCCTTTAAACATTGCAACATTGGTTATACTGGACCATGCTGCATAGTTTCATCAGGAGATTACTTTGCTTCATTCTACAGTCTAATGATGTACCTCATAGTATCTGTATTCTGGTCTGTTGGGCCTGCTTACTTTCATACACTGAGCAGGTTCCACTGGAACCTTTCATGGCCCAATTCCACTTCATTTATGCACTAAACTTTAGCGTTTCACCGTCTCTCCTTTCCCTATCTTACCAGAATCCAGGTGCTAGCACTTTGCAATACAAGAGCTAAGCAGGTGCCCAAATAATGGGTAAAACGAGGGCACATAAAACAGTAATGATAAAATTTAAAGAAAGACACATGCTTAAAATAAGGGTTAATTGGTTGGTAAAATAACCCACCCCCTTATAAGTTTTTTTTATTCAAACACAGGAATCTATGTAAAAAAGAAATGTGAATTCCTAAGTAAACAGCTTGCATAAAATCGCTTCTACATGACTGATAAGGTTCAAAATAAGATGATTCCTATTATGTCAACATTCTCCAAAAAAATCTCTCAAGTCAGGATGTTACAAGTAGAATTGAAAAGATGTCTTTAGATACCCTTCCCCTTCTTCAATAAACTCTTTGGCACTATTTGACTGTATCTCTTCTCTACAAATATATTTTGAGTTGCATTGGTATATACGTATATCCAAAAATGTACTGAATTCAAATTTTCATACACACCTGTTCCCAGTCATACTTGGTTTGCTATGTTATAGGCCACAATTCATTTTAATGTCTACATAATACTTTTGTGCAAAGATGCAACTCAACCAATATTGTAATAAAAATCATAATGCTGTCAAACTTAGAACAGAAGAACCATATACACGCAGAATGGAAATGGCTTGCAAACTGCTATTACATCGTAGCACTACTTTAGTTTCATAATAATGAACTGCCACCACATTACATTACATTTAACACCTTGAAAATGACAGATGGGGACATTATGTAGCTAAAAAAACATGATAGAATGATAGTAGAGCAATGTTTTTGTAGCATTCTATGGAACTGCTTAAAGAAAAGCCATAACGTAGCTATAACAAAGCTATCTGCATCCTTCAAATGATTATTGAATTTAACACACTGAATTTACACCAATCTAGTTAAGAAACAGATGGATAACACAATGGGCTGGTTCTGAAAGGTCAAAGATGTAGTGGATGCTCTTGTTTGCTTTGACATAGATGAGTTGCAGGACTAGAGAAAGTTTTCAATGCACCATTGTGACCTCCACAAAGTATGAAATCTCTTACTAAGAGAAATATATTATCAGTATAAGGGAACCATAAGGAAACGTGTTGTGGAAAATCCTCTACAAAGACATTGAAATGGTCCTATGGTTGTTAGTGGAGTGCTCCAGCTAGAAAACATAAAGGTTGTGTTTGTATCTCACATATATTATTGTGGGAGATATTGTATTATGATTTCATACAGATTTGGTCTTGAGTTTGCAGTTAATGGCTTAATATGTTTAATGTCTTTAAGTGGTCCTATTAAAGAATAAAAGCAGTTCTGCCGTACCTGGCAGCGGCCACTACACATTGAATGGAGAGGTACTTTACTGGTTAGATACATGTCTTTGCATTTGCACCTGGTCTCTGACAGAGCTTAAAATAACTGAACGCTATTGGAAACACCAATCTGATATTGATGACGTATGCTAAGGATAGAGTAACTTCACACATGTTAGATTATTTCCACCATTGATTTAGTTGCAGAACAGTCATTGAAAAATAAAATTTGCATATGTTTCATGTGGATGCACCACTAAATTTCGTAATATATATATCTTGTCCATTTTCAGCCTGGCAATACAGTATCAAATTTGTCACATCTAGACTTACTCTTTGTAAATTGTCAATATATGCACCTTTTCACCTTAATGGTAGAGCCTTGAATAAACTCTCTAAGTATACAATCACATAGTTTAGAAATTTTGCATAGGAATACTGGAAATTATTATACAAAAGAAAATCATATCTCACATAATGTATTTCTGTTTCCTTTCCTGGCATAGACTTATTATTTACAAGCTTTTCATAGCCCAAAAATAACTGTAGCAGAGCCATGGGAATGTAATCTGAATGTACATCTATTCTTGTAGTCTTGATCAAGATGGATTTGGCCTTTCAGCTATGAAATAGTAGATTTGTCCTCTAAGTGCTATTGACAGTGCAATGGTAGCAGCAGACCTTTGATGATCAAGGGAGTGTCTTTTTAAGTGTGTTGCAAGCTTCATTTTGAATCTGAGCTTGCTCCTTTAGAACTGTTTTACAGCCTTTAAAGTGGTTACTAGAGTTGAGCGACTTTGGTCGGATCGGGTTTCATGAAACAAAATTTGTTTCAGATGAAACTGGTCCAACTAGGGCAAAAAAAGTCGGAGTTTCATCCAAAACCCGACCCCAATGCAAGTCAATGTGAAATAAAAGTCGGCATTGGGCGGATGACATTCATCCACTCAATGCCGACTTTTATTCCCCATTGACTTGCATTGGGGTCGGGTTTCGGACGAAACTCCGACTTTTTTTTGCCCTAGTCTGACCAGTTTCATCTGAAACAAATTTTGTTTCATGAAACCCGATCCGACCAAAGTCGCTCAACTCTAGTGGTTACCTGTCTGTCCCTGTAGTTATTTCTTAAACACTTCTGTTGCCAATTAGCCATGAGAGAGTGCTAAAATGCTCAGATGCTTGTTACTGCAACCAAGCAGTTCCTAATGCTCGGATGCTCATTTTGAGTAACGAGTATAATTGGAGTCAATAGGAAATCTGAGCATTGCTCCAGCAGACTCTACAAAGAGGTCTGGAAGGCAGTGAAAATGTTGAAATGGATGGAAAAAGTGCTGAATGGAAGGCGAACAGCATGGGGAAGACCCCTGGAAACATTTTTGACTCCCAGATCGCTGCTGAGAACAAGGGTGTCCTACTCTTACTCCATTAAGGACTAACAATAAAACACTCAAAATTGACAAGAAATTGAAGTTTACAGGGGAAAAAAAGCTAAGAAACATTCTTTCCTGAATAATGACTTTTATATAAGACAAAATTTAAAAAAAGCAAAAACCCTACTGTAACTAAAGAAGTAAAAAGCCAAAAGTGCAACTCTGACACATGGTAAGGTTTTTAATATTAGACAGTGTAGGATCGTCCCGATCAGAGTCATCTTGTCGATGGTAGGATGACTTTTATGCTATTTTTGATCGAAAACAGTATTACTAAGAACTCTGTGTTATTTAAATGCACTTTTGCTTTTTACTTAGTTATAAGCAGGATTTTTGCTCATTTTGTCTCTTGTATGATTTGTATGTTTTATGGCCCATGTGAATATGCGTTTATGTGCTGTTGTATACCAACTCAAACCAAGCTCAATTTTTGTATTTTTTCAAAATTTAAAAAGGATTACAAAAAATAATAATTTAAGTACCGTATATACTTGCGTATAAGCTGAGATTTTCAGCCCATTTTTTTGGGCTGAAAGTCCCCCTCTCAGCTGATACGCGAGTTACATACGCCAGGGGATCGGCGGGGGAGGGGGAGCAGGGGTGTCAGATCACACTTAACCCCCGGCATGTCTCTGCAGCCCCCCTGCTTTTCCCACGGTTCTGCCTTCGTTCCTTCAGCGGTGACGTGGTATCGCTCATTAAAGTCATGAATATGCGCATATTCATGACTTTAATGAGCGGTACCATATGACAGCTGAAGGAAGGAAGGGAGACTGTGGGAGAAGCGGGGGGAGGGCTGCAGAGATGTGCCAGGGTGCTTTGGTATATCCAATATTCACCTGTCCCCGGTCCATCGCTGCTCGCTGCTGTATGCCTCGTCCTCTGTCAGTGACGTTTAGGCAGCAGAGTGCACAATGACGTGGTTAGTGCATGCCGCGCCCTCTGCTGCCTGAACAGTCACTGACAGAGGACGCAACAGACAGCGGCGAGCAGCGATGAACCAGGGACAGGTGAATATCTCAGATGTCGGGTCCTGAGCCAGCGGCGACACCGGCACCTGGCCCCCACGCCTGCTCAGGACTCAACACCTGGCCCCCAGAGACAAGAGGTGAGTATGCCTTTTTTTTATTTGCAGCAGCTTCAGAATATGGGGCATAATCTATTGAGCATCTTATGGGGGCATAATCTATGGAGCATCTTAAGGGGCATCTTATGGGGGCATAATCTATGGAGCATCTTATGGGGGCATAATCTATGGAGCATCTTATGGGGCATAATCTATGGGGCATCTTATGGGGGCATAATCTATGGAGCATATTAAGGGGGCATAATCTATGGGGCGTCTTATAGGGGCATAATCTATAAAGCATCTTATGGGGCCTAATGTATGGAGCATCTTATGGGGCATCTTATGAGGGCATAATCTATGCAGCATCTTATGGGGCCATAACCTTTATGGAGCAGCATATGGGGCATATTATTCTATGGAGCATCTTATGGGGCCATTATTAACCTTTGTGCAGCATTATATGGGGTGTATTTTGTATTGGGCATCTTATGGGGCTATCATGAACTGTATGGAGCATTATATGGGGCTCCTGATTCAATTTATGTCCTTTCTGCTGCAATATATCCAATTGGTAATCAACTGATCCACCCTGCATGTATTCACTCCATTCACTGTTAGCAAACAGCCTGAATGGTACAAGTCCATACTTCTTCTTGCTGTCTGTCTTCTGCTGCTTTACCATTTTGCGACATATCTTAATGTGCCTGCTAAAGCTTTGGTATGATTAATTTGTTGCACTGTATGTAATACTTACTGCTTTATATCCGTGACTGGGGCATCTCTAGATCTTATCAGGTGGAAGATATTATAGCATATAGATGCGGCCTGGTCTCGTGCCTTTGATCATCTAACCACCCCCTGGTGTGCTGGCCCCAGCTGCCAAATTATCCCCAACCAGCTCCCACAATCCCTTTCCCCTGACCCTGTAGTGTGGCCTATATATGTAGTAGCTCCTAAGGGGAAGCACGCAGTGTGGGGTGCAGACGCATTGTAGGGTGCATCACGCAAGCATCCCATAAGCAAAGCATCACAGAAGCTAAGCATAAAGAAAACGGCAGTTATCCATGGCAGTTAATCAGGGCAGGAGTCAGGTAACCCACACTTTGCTCTCCCCTTTAACCATGTGCTTTATTTCTATCCTCCTGTGCTCCCTTGCCATTCACATTCACCACCCCATCCCCCTTCATCACCACTCATACACATCAACCCCTCTATACTTCCCTCTTCCATGTACAGCTCCCATGCACTCCTGTTGTGAGCTCTCTTGATCCGACTTTTGAGGCAAGGCTCCCTCTGGTGGATACTGCTGGTAGTGGTGCTGGTCAACATGATGTTAACCCAACAGCTGCAGAAGATAATTGGAGGAGTGGTGGTAGTGACTGGGACTACATAAGTGAGCACACTACTCTCAGTGACTGCCAGTGATACTCCTTTCTTTGCTCACTGAGGATTTCTGTCTGCTGCCTGATCCTGCATTTTTTCAGCTAAGTGTCATTTGCTAAACCCTTTGCATCTGTTTTTGCCTTGCTGTCAGGGGTCAGCTTGCTCCCCCTTGGGCTGCTTGCTCCTGCCCTGTATTTTTGTATATTGTGTTTTTTTGCTTAGTCCCCTGCTGTATTAGCCTGTTGTTAGCCACCAGTTCACACCTGAGTATTTTTGTACATCAGTTGTATTTGAATTATTAGGGTTTTTGCGTGATTGCAGACAGTGCCTTTTCTGTCCTGTCCTATCTAGTCAGTGTGGACCCCATCATTTGCTCAGTCTATTTTCTGTCTGTGTTTGTGCTTTATCTTGTCTCACCGACAATATATGTTTGGGGGCTGTCTATTCCTTTGGGGATCTGCTCCGGGGCAGTTTAGATTTCACCTTTCTGTCTTTAGGCTTAGTTAGTCCTCCGGCTGTGACGAGGCATCTAGGGCAACGTAGTAACACTCCACGGCTACTGCTAGCTGTGTTGTTAAGATCAGGGGTCTGCAATCTGCTGAGCGACCAACCTCTCTGGTGTTCTGGTGGCATAGTCTATTGCCCTTTCCTCTTCAGTGACCCATTCATAACACACTCCTCACCTTCCTGAGAAACCTCAGCCCATCTTGCCCAAACACATCACAGAAAAAAACTACTTACAATTCCAACAACTACTTCCTCTTTATCTTCCTACTCCTACTGATTTCAGGGGACATCTCCCCCAACCCTGTTCCACCACACCCCAACCTCAACCCCTACCCTACCTTGTATCAAAACCATAATAATCTTATTAATATTACTTGCACTCCCTCATTTCCATCTTTTAATTGTGCCCTCTGGAATCCACGGTCTGTTTGTAACAAGCTTCCTTTCCTGCACAACTGCATTCTGAACAACTCTCTTAATCTGTTGGCCCTCACTGAAACCTGAATTCAGGATTCTGACACCATCTCTCCTGCCTCCATTTCCTATGGTGGCTTCCAATTCTCTCATTCCCCAAGACCCACAAACAGACATGGTGGTGGAGTCGGCATACTACTTTCCCCACAATGCACTTTCCAGGTCATCCCCCAGTTCCATCACTCATATCCCCTTCTTTTGAGGTCCACACCATCAGGCTCTTCCATCCCCTCTCCCTTAGAGTAGCGGTCATATACCGGCCCCCTTGCACACCCACCCACTTCCTTGACCATTTCTCGGCCTGGCTACCGCACTTCATGTCTTCAGAACTACCAACTCTTATCTTGGGAGACTTCAACATCCCCATTAACAGCCCTACTTCCACATCTGCATCCCAGCTTCTATCACTAACCACTAGAGTTGAGCGAAACGGGTCGAAAAATTTCAAAAGTCGCCGACTTTTGGCAAAGTCGGGTTTCATGAAACGAAACCCGACCCTAGGATGAGGTCGGCCACGAGGTCGGCGACTTACGTGCCAAAGTCACGTTTCAAAAGTTTGTTTTGCGCTCTTTTTCAGCCAATCAGGATCCACGGACACTGAGGGCAACGTGATGACATAGGCACGGGTCACCACCATCTTTCAGAAGGGCATGCAAGTGATTGGCTTGCTTTGGGGGGCGTCACAGGGGGTATAAAAGGGCGTGCACGCCGACCGCCATGTTACTCATGCTGATCTCAGAATAGGGAGAGCTGCTGCTGATGATGATTTTGTAGGGAGAGCGTTAGGCAGGGAAGAAGACACCAAAAACTGCTTCTGCTGCTAGCGATTTTGCCTGTACAACACACCAGTCACTGTGTGTGCAGTGCAAGGGGAGGCTATATAGTGGTGTATCAGTGGTGTTGGTTGTTGGGCTGCCTTCTAAGGCTTCCTGACATTCCTGCATTGCTGTTTACCCACTGCTCCGCAAACTGCTTTTTTAAAAGCAATCCCAATTTTTTTTTTTGTCCTGCTGAGAAGAAAAAAAAACTGCTTCTGCTGCTAGCGATTTTGCCTGTACAACACATCAGTCACTGTGTGTGCAGTGCAAGGGGAGGCTATATAGTGGTGTATCAGTAGTGTTGGTTGTTGGGCTGCCTTCTAAGGCTTCCTGACATTCCTGCATTGCTGTTTACCCACTGCTCCGCAAACTGCTTTTTTAAAAGCAATCCCAATTTTTGTTTTTGTCCTGCTGAGGTACTGAGCGTGCATTTTTTCACACCATACAGCAGTGTACGCTCCTCACACAGTACCGTGTAACGGCTGTTATCACAGCCACAGTGAAACTATCAGTGTGTCACTCTGTGAGAATAAAACGAGGACATGTTCCGTCCTTACAGACCTGCACTCTAGGGAGATTCCTATTCTGCCCAATTCTACATACACCTTGTAGTTTGTGATACACTAGTCAATTTCTGCCTGTGACATAGCGCTGTGATATTCAGTGGGCCTCACACAATCCATAAGTGTCCAGTGTCCACAAGTGTGTGCAGAAATTCAAAATCTCCCTTATCCTCTAGTCACTTTGGTCACAGCTGTGCCATCGAGCCTGTCACATAGCGCTCAGATATCAGTGGGCCTCACACAATCCAAAAGTGTCCAGTGTCCACAAGTGTCTGCAGAAATTCAAAATATCCCTTATCCTCTCGTCACTTTTGTCACAGCTGTGCCATCGAGCCTGTCACACAGCACTCAGATATTCATTGGGCCTCACACAATCCAAAAGTGTCCAGTGTCCACAAGTGTGTGCAGAAATTCAAAATCTCCCTTATCCTCTAGTCACTTTGGTCACAGCTGTGCCATCGAGCCTGTCACATAGCGCTCAGATATTCATTGGGCCTCACACAATCCAAAAGTGTCCACAAGTGTGTGCAGAAATTCAAAAGTTCCCTTATCCTCTAGTCACTTTGGTCACAGCTGTGCCATCGAGCCTGTCACATAGCGCTCAGATATTCATTGGGCCTCACACAATCCAAAAGTGTCCAGTGTCCACAAGTGTCTGCTGAAATTCAAAATCTCACTTATCCTCTAGTCACTTTGGTCACAGCTGTGCCATCGAGCCTGTCACATAGCGCTCAGATATTCATTGGGCCTCACACAATCCAAAAGTGTCCAGTGTCCACAAGTGTCTGCTGAAATTCAAAATCTCACTTATCCTCTAGTCACTTTGGTCACAGCTGTGCCATCGAGCCTGTCACATAGCGCTCAGATATTCATTGGGCCTCACACAATCCAAAAGTGTCCAGTGTCCACAAGTGTGTGCAGAAATTCAAAATCTCCCTTATCCTCTAGTCACTTTGGTCACAGCTGTGCCATCGAGCCTGTCACATAGCGCTCAGATATTCATTGGGCCTCACACAATCCAAAAGTGTCCAGTGTCCACAAGTGTCTGCTGAAATTCAAAATCTCACTTATCCTCTAGTCACTTTGGTCACAGCTGTGCCATCGAGCCTGTCACATAGCGCTCAGATATTCATTGGGCCTCACACAATCCAAAAGTGTCCAGTGTCCACAAGTGTCTGCTGAAATTCAAAATCTCACTTATCCTCTAGTCACTTTGGTCACAGCTGTGCCATCGAGCCTGTCACATAGCGCTCAGATATTCATTGGGCCTCACACAATCCAAAAGTGTCCAGTGTCCACAAGTGTGTGCAGAAATTCAAAATCTCCCTTATCCTCTAGTCACTTTGGTCACAGCTGTGCCATCGAGCCTGTCACATAGCGCTCAGATATTCATTGGGCCTCACACAATCCAAAAGTGTCCAGTGTCCACAAGTGTCTGCAGAAATTCAAAATCTCCCCTGTCCTATAGACACCTTGTACCTTGTTTTACATTACTATATAGTTTGTTGGATTTTGTCTACATTTCTACCAAAAATGAGGAAGGCTGGTGGAAGAGGCCATGCAATTGGGCGGGGGTTGGCAGCTGGTAATGATGGTGTTGGTGGTGGATCTGATGGTAGTGGCAAGAGCAAAATAGGACCGAATGCAGGAGGTGTTGAGCCTGCGTCATCGTCTGGCTACATAAGGCCTCGAACGCTTAGTTTTCTAGGAGTTGGCAAACCGCTTTTAAAGCCAGAGCATCAGGAAAAAGTTTTGTCTTACATTGCTGACTCAGCCTCCAGCTCTATCGCCTCCTCTTCTTCAGTTGTAAAAAGTAAAAGCACTGAGTCGTCATTGGAGGCTCATGTTCATGAACCACACCTTTCCTTGTGTCCTTCACCCCAACCAAGATTGAAGGATGACGCAGGCCATACTACTGATTACTCCATGGAGCTGTTTTCACATACCATGCCTGGATTATCAAGTGAAATGGTGAATTACCCAGGCCAAGATGAATCTGACATGGAGTGCACTGATGCACAGCCGCTGATGGATGATTCTGCTGGTACATTCACTCAGAGCACTACATTGTCCTCGCAGTGTACAGAGCCAGATTCTGACCCTGATGAGACTCAGGTGCCCCTTCCCGCACACTATACCACCATACACGGTGACACAGAGGAAGGTGCACATGACATAGAAGAGGAGGGGATGGATGACCCAGTTGTTGACCCAGATTGGCATCCATTGGGGGAAGAGAGTGCTGCTTCCAATAGCTCAGATGAGGAGCATCCACAGCAGACATCGACATCGCAACAGCTGTTATCTGGCAGGCCCGGAGCACTCCAAAGACAGGTTCCAAACATCAAAAGAGTTGCTGGACAGCTTGTCCAGAGGGTCAAAAGATCACAGTGTGCTAGGCCGCAAAATGTCTGCCAAAGTAGGAAGAGTGCAGTGTGGCACTTTTTTGAACAAAATCCTCATGATCAGGCCAAGGTTATCTGTAAGAAGTGCGCAAAGACCTTTAGCCGAGGGAAAAATCTGAAAAATTTGAATACCAGTTGCATGCTTAGACATTTAACCAGCATGCACTTGCAAGCGTGGACACAACACCAAACCTCAAGTGCCACATGTGCAACTGATCACAACGAAGGTAGTCAGCAACGCTACATTGTTTCCCCCACTGTAAGCCCACCGGTTAGCACAGCAGCAAATGTTGAGGTGTCGTTGCAAGGCCACAGCAGTCAGGGAATGCCACTGTTATATCAACAAAAGACTGAATCTAGGCCATCAGAAAGAACACTAACTCCATCACCATCATCAACCCTCTCTCAGTCCGCCCTGTCCACCGATAGTTCCACCATATGCAGCTCTCAAGTCCAGCTCACCCTCCCAGAGACTATGAGTAGGTCAAGAAAGTACTCAGTCTCTCATCCGCGTACACTGGGTTTGAACGCCCACATTGCCAAACTAATCTCATTAGAGATGATGCCCTATCGGTTGGTGGAAAGCGCAGCTTTCCACGAACTCATGGCCTATGCAGTACCATGCTATGACCTACCCAGTCGCCACTTCTTCTCTCGCAAAGCCATCCCAGCCCTCCACCATCATGTGAAAGACCGCATTGTCCATGCACTCAAGCAGTCAGTGAGTGGAAAGGTGCACCTCACAACAGATGCATGGTCCAGTCGGCATGGCCAGGGCCGTTACGTGTCCATTACTGCGCACTGGGTTAATGTGGTGGATGCAGGGTCCACAGGGGACAGTGGTGGTGGGACAGTGCTGCCTAGCCCACGGTATAAGAAACAGTTGGCTGTAGGCGTTCGACCCTCCTCCTCCTCCTCCAGAAGCGAAAGCTCGTCCACAGAGCGCAGTCGTACGAGCACTCCATCTGCAGCTGTCACTGTTGCACACGAGGTGTCCCCCTATCGAGCAGCTAGTGGAAAGCGTCAGCAGGCTGTGTTGCAGATGATGTGTTTGGGCGACAGACACACCGCGGAGGTGCTGGCCGAGTACTTTCAGCGACAAACTGAGTCATGGCTGGGCAGTATACATCTTGAGGCAGGCAAGGTAGTTAGTGATAACGGGCGTAATTTTGTAGCAGCCATAGCCCTTTCAAAACTCAGCCACATACCTTGCTTGGCTCACACCTTGAACCTGGTGGTGCAGTGCTTCCTCAACAATTATCCTGTGTTAACAGCCCTGCTCCAGAAGGTGCGAAGACTGTGCGCGCACATCCGCCGGTCGCCTGTACACTCCATTCGTATGCAGAAGCTGCAGCGATTGCTCCACCTTCCCAACCACCGCCTCATTATCGACATTGCAACAAGGTGGAACTCCACCCTGCACATGGTTGGGCGGCTGTGCGAACAGAGGCAGGCCATAATGCATTTGTAGGAGGATACACGGCCAGGCACTTTGAGAGCAGACATGGAGTAGACAGGTGTGCAGTGGTCGAAGCTGAAAGACCTCTGTAAAGTCCTTCAGTGTTTTGAGGAATGCACACGGCTGGTAAGCGCAGACGACGCCATCCTAAGCATGAGCATCCCACTTATGCGTCTGCTCATGCAAACTTTGACGTACCTTAAGGAGCAGGCATCTGCAGCCAATGTTGACGAGGAGGAAGAGGAGGAGGGAATGCTTGATTACACTCTGCCATTGTCTGCTCAGGGACCTCTCCTGGACGAGGTGGGGGAAGAAGAGGAGGAGGAGGATGATGATGGGGATGATTACTTAGGGGAGGAGGATGCATCTCGTGGGGCAAGTGAAAATGTTGACATGGCAAGGTCAGGTACAGGGTTTGTGCGTGACTGGAGGGATGTGGATTTGCTAGAAAGTGCTCCTCCAACCAGCACTCGCAGTGCATCATTGACACCGGGAACATTGGCCCACATGTCAGATTATGCCTTGCAGATCCTAAAAAGGGACCCCCGCATTGCCAAAATGATGAACGATGACGACGACTGTTTGGCCAGCATCCTGGATCCACTCTATAAAGGCAAATTACAAAACATCATGCCACAGGAGAACCTTGACCTAATATTGGCTAATAAACAAGCAACTCTGGTAAACCGGTTGGTAGAGGTGTTCGTGGTGCATACAGCAGAAGTGGCGTTGGAGACAGGGGTTTCATGACAATGTAGTGGACTGATTTTTCAAGTACCGCTCACACAACTGGTAATACTGCATCGATGGAAAGTGACAGGAGTCAGCAGTTGTCAACTATGGTTACAAACTACTTTTCCTCCCATATCGATGTTCTCCCGCACAGGTCATTCCCCCTTGACTATTGGGCCGCTA
Organism: Dendrobates tinctorius; assembly: GCF_039654945.1. NCBI lineage: Eukaryota > Metazoa > Chordata > Amphibia > Anura > Dendrobatidae > Dendrobates > Dendrobates tinctorius. Next base: position 1,891,445 of record NW_027361948.1, on the reverse strand, counting down.
AACTTGACACCTGGCCTGAATTGGCACAATATGCCTTACAGGAGCTCGCTTGCCCAGCTGCAAGTGTGCTATTGGAAAGAGTCTTCAGTGCAGCTGGATCAGTCCTGACAGAAAAAAGGACCCATCTGTCAGCCCAAAATGTGGATGATCTAACCTTCATTAAAATGAACCATGCATGGGTTTCCAAGGATTTTGTCCCACCTTCCCCTGATGACACAAAGGGTGACAGAAAAATGGCTTGCTTTGGTCCTCCTCTTCCTGGGACTTGAACAATTTCGCCTTTTGCATCAGCTGAATGTCCAACATCAACATATGCCACTTTCTAAAACTCCCTAACTGTGCTGCCCCCCCCCATGGCCGGAGTCACCACCTAGCGCACGAAACCGTGCGAGTGCCGTTGCCCTGGACAGGTGGGTAGGCCGACTCTTGGGCGCGGGCACTGGCACAGGGTCCCTCATAGTGGAATCAAGTGTCTCTGACGGTGGTGGTGCACACCCGCCGTCAGACACACCGCCGTACTATGAGGGGCCCAGTGCCAGTACCGACGCCCACGAGAGTGCCCCCCCTAGCTTGGGCAGGGCCCCAGCATTTGCAAAGTTAACCTCTCCCTGCTCCTCCGCTGTGTAGTCTGGGCTGTCAAATCCATACTGGGCCTGACACCGTCTGAGCCTGCCTCCTGATCTATAGACATATATTTTGAATGTGTACACTATGTTATCCATACATGTTATCCGGGGATACGGTACCCTTTCTCACCTTTGTGCAATCACGTGTAATCCATACTGGGCCTGACACCGTTTGAGCCTGCCTCCTGATCTATAGACATATATTTTGAATGTGTACACTATGCTATCCATACATGTTATCCGGGGATACGGTACCCTTTCTCACCTTTGTGCAATCACGTGTAATCCATACTGGGCCTAACACCGTCTGAGCCTTCCTCCTGATCTATAGACATATATTTTGAATGTGTACACTATGCTATCCATACATGTTATCCGGGGATACGGTACCCTTTCTCACCTTTATACAATCACGTGTAATCCATACTGGGCCTGACACCGTTTGAGCCTGCCTCCTGATCTATAGACATATATTTTGAATGTGTACACTATGCTATCCATACATGTTATCCGGGGATACGGTACCCTTTCCCACCTTTATGCAATCACGTGTAATCCATACTGGGCCTGACACCATCTGAGCCTGCCTCCTGATCTATATACATATATTTTGAATGTGTACTGTTGTGAGTTCATTTTCCCCTTCATTACTGAGGCCCGAGGAACTCCCTCTTCTGGTTAAGAAAGGTAGTGAGCCTGATTGTCAAACACCTGAGGCTGATGATGATGACTGGCTGAGTGGAGTTACGGACTGGATATAAGGCTGCCGACGCCCTTCTGCCCTGCGGGTGAATTCTCTGTGGGGTCCTTGGAGACTAGTCTGAATTCCTGCTCCTCCAAAGCTAAGTTTGCTGCTCGGCCTTTTGCTTTTGTGCTTTGACTTTGTTTTTGCTTTGTTTTTCTGGATTTCTGCCATTCCCTGCTGGGGTGTGCTGAATTCATTTAGCTCTGTCTTCTGAAAATACCTGAATGCTGATTCAGTTTTTGAAGCCTAGCTGCTTCAGGGCCTTTTTCATATCAGCTGGTTGGCTTATGTCTTTGATAGTGTTTTGGCAGATTGCAGACAGCAGCCTTCCTGTCTTTTCCTATCTAGGTAGTTTTGGGGTCCCGTCTTTGCTCAGTCTATCTTTCTGTCTGTGTTAGTATTTTCATCTTGCTTCACCATCATTATATGTTGGGGGCTGCCTATTGCTTTGGGGTCTGCTCTGAGGCAGTTTAGATTTCCCCTTTCTTTCTTTAGGCCTATGTATTTCTCCGGCTGTGATCGAGGGGTCTAGGGCATCGTAGGAACCCCCCACGGCTACTGCTAGTTGTGTTGATAGGTTCAGGGGTCTGCAATCTGATAGTTGCCAACTTCTCTGGTTTTCTGGACTTAGCTTGTATTTCTGCTTTTGCCTCCTACGGTGACTCATTCATAACAGAATCACCCGCCATACCGCAGATTCTAGGGTACTCAATAGCAGGAAAGAATTGTAAAAGAAAAAAAAAAAAAAAAAAAATGGAAAGTGTGTATATTTTTTCCTCTATATCTCTGAGGCCGTAGGGGGAATTTTTTTTTTCTCTCAATGGAGATAAAGCAATTGTCTGATCGTGTGGAGCAGCTCGCTGCGGAAGTGCGGGGAATTTCCGCCTACCTTGCTCATTCACATGCTGCTGAACCAAAGATTCCTACACCTGATGTATTTTTTGGGGATCGGTCTAAATTTTTGAATTTAAAAAATAATTGTAAATTATTTTTTGCCTTGAAGCCTAACTCGTCAGGGAGCTCCGCGCAGCAGGTTAAAATTGTCATCTCTTTGCTGCGTGGCGATTCCCAGGATTGGGCAGTTTCTTTGAAACCAGATGATCCTATTCTGACTAATGTGAACGCATTCTTTCAAGCTTTGGGGTTGTTGTATGACGAACCTAATGCCATTGATCAGGCTGAAAAGACCCTGCTGGCATTGAGCCAGGGTCGTGATTCTGCAGAATTGTACTGTCAAAAATTCCGAAAGTGGGCAGTACTTACTACCTGGAATGATAATGCCTTGGCTGCTCTCTTTCGGAAGGGGTTGTCAGAAGCCGTAAAAGATACTATGGTGGGATTTCCTGTTCCCTCTGGTCTTGACGATTCTATGTCATTAGCCATTCAGGTTGATCGGCGTTTGCGCGAACGCAAAGCTGCACGAGAGGTGTTGCCACCTGTTGAACAAATGTCTGAACCTATGCAATGTGATAGAGTTTTTTCCAGAGAGCAGCGTCAGGAGTTCAGAAGGCGTAATAAGTTGTGTTTTTTCTGTGGAGATGCCTCGCATATTATTTCTGTCTGTCCCAAATGAGAGAAACGCTGTGCAAACACGTTTTCTGCTGGGGGTGTTCAACCTAAGTTTCTTCTGGCTATTACTCTGATCTGCTCCCTGTCCACATTTTCCGCCAAGACTTTTGTGGATTCGGGAGCAGCCCTAAACCTAATGGACTTGGATTTTGCTAAACGTTGTGGATTTCCGATGACACCTCTGCAGACGCCTATCCCTTTGAGGGGAATTGATGCTACTCCTTTGGCTAAAAATAAACCCCAGTTTTGGACCCAGGTGGTAATGCGGGTCGCCCCAGACCATCAAGAAAATTGCAGATTTCTGGTGTTGCATAATCTGCATGATACTATTGTTCTGGGGTTTCCCTGGTTACAGACTCATAATCCAGTTTTGGATTGGAAATCTGTGTCTGTGGTGAGTTGGGGTTGTCGGTGTGCCCTTAGTGAGGCTCCGGTGTTTTCCACCTCTCCTCAGTCGCATGATGTTCCTGATTATTTGGCGGACTTTTATGATGTATTTAGTGAGAATGAGTCTGCGTCTCTGCCTCCTCATAGGAGTTATGACTGTGCAATTGAACTGAGCCCGGGGTGTAAATTTCCCAAGGGTCGGCTCTTCAATTTATCTGTACCCGAGCATGAGGCTATGCGATCCTATATTAAGGAGCCGTTGGAGAAGGGTCATATTAGACATCCTCGTCACCCTTAGGTGCCGGTTTTTTTTTGTAGCCAAAAAGGATGGATCATTAAGACCTTGTATTGATTATCGTGCCCTCAACAAAATTACTGTTAAATATCAGTATCCGTTACCCCTGATTTCTGATCTATTCTCCAGAGTTAAAGGTGCTTGCAGGTTTACCAAGCTTGACCTCAGGGGGGCGTATAATCTTATTCGCATTAAGCATGGGGATGAATGGAAGATGGCGTTTAATACTCTGGAGGGACGTTTTGAGTACCTGGTGATGCCTTTTGGGCTCACTAATGCCCCTTCTGTCTTCCAGTGCTTCATGAACGATATTTTCGAGAGATTTTGTCGATAAATTTTTGATTATCTATCTGGATGATATTTTGATCTTCTCCAAGGATTGGGATTCTCATGTGGAACATATTCGGACTGTGTTCCGGATCTTGAGGGAGAATTCCCTGTATGTCAAGGGATCTAAATGCCTTTTTGGAGTACAGAGGATTTCTTTTTTGGGATTTATTTTGTCCCCGTCAACTATTGAAATGGACCCGGCCAAGGTACAGGCCATTCACGATTGGGTTCAGCCCACTTCTTTGAAGGCCCTCCAGAAGTTTTTGGGTTTTGCTAATTTTTATCGGAAATTTATAGCAAAATTTTCTAGTATTGCCAAGCCATTGACTGATTTGACTAAAAAGGGTGCTGATGTGTTAAATTGGTCTCCGGAGGCTGTTTCTTCCTTTCAGGAGCTGAAGCGAAGATTCACCTCCGCCCCGGTTTTGCGGCAACCTGATGTCTCACTTCCATTCCAGGTAGAGGTGGATGCTTCTGAGATTGGTGCAGGAGCTGTTTTGTCCCAAAAGGATCCTGTAACATCTAAAATGAATCCCTGTGCTTTCTTTTCCCGAAAGTTCTCTCCATCTGAACGTAACTATGATGTGGGGAATAGGGAACTGTTGGCCATGAAATGGGCATTTGAGGAGTGGAGACATTGGTTGGAGGGAGCTAAGCATCAAGTCGTGGTCCTCACTGACCACAAGAATTTGATTTACCTAGAGTCGGCTAAACGCTTGAACCCTAGACAGGCTAGGTGGGCCTTGTTTTTTACACGTTTTGATTTTGTGGTTTCTTTTCTTCCTGGAACAAAGAATGTCAAGGCAGACGCCCTCTCTAGGAGCTTCCTTGCTGATTCTCCTGTGGTGACCAAGCCTGCTACCATCTTAGGCGAAGGGTTAGTTCTTTCTGCCATCTCGCCCGATTTGAGACGTGCTCTGGAAGAGTTCCAGGACGACAAACCTGAGCATTGTCCCAGTGGAAAGTTGTATGTTCCTGACCAGTGGAAGAAGAGAGTGATGTCTGAAGTTCATTGCTCTGCTTTGGCTGGTCATCCAGGTATTTTTGGTACTAAAGATCTGGTGAGTCATTTTTTTTCGTGGCCCTCCTTGTCTCGTGATGTCAGGAATTTTGTGCAGTCCTGTGGGACGTGCTCCCGGTCTAAATCGTGTTCTCGCTCTAGTGGGTTGTTGATGCCTTTGCCTGTCCCCAAGAGGCCATGGACCCATATTTCAATGGATTTCATCTCTGATATGCCTGTCTCTCAGAGGATGACTGTTATTTGGGTGATTTGTGATAGGTTCTCTAAGATGGTTCATCTTGTACCACTCCCTAAATTGCCGTCTTCCTCTGAGTTGGTGCCCCTGTTTTTACAACAGGTGGTTCGTTTGCACGGGATTCCTGAGAACATTGTATCTGACAGAGGAGTCGAGTTTGTGTCTAGATTTTGGAGAACTTTCTGTTCCAGACTGGGAATTCAGTTGTCCTTCTCCTCTGCTTTTCACCCTCAGACCAATGGGCAGACAGAGAGAACAAACCAGACCTTGGAGTCATATTTGAGATGTTTTATTTCTGCTGATCAGGATGATTGGGTTTCATTTTTGCCCTTGGCCGAATTTGCTTTGAATAATAGAGCTAGTTCTGCCACTTTGATGTCACCTTTTTTTTGTAACTTTGGGTTTCATCCTCGATTTTCTTCAGGGCAGGTGGAGCCCTCTGCCTGCCCAGGTGTTGACACTGTGGTGGAGAGAATGCACTAGATCTGGGACCAAGTGGTGGATACGTTATCTCTCTCCCAGGAGAAGGCCCAGCGGTTTTCCAACCAACATAGGACCATTGGTCCCCAGTTTAAGGTTGGTGATATGGTGTGGTTATCATCAAAAATTATTGCTATGAAGGTGGCCTCTCCTAAGTTTAAGCCTAGATTTATTGGACCTTACAAGATTGTGGAGATTATTAATCCGGTCTCTTTTCGTTTGGCTCTTCCTGTCACATTTAAAATCCATATTGTGTTCCATAAATCTTTGTTGAAGAGGTTTGTTGAACCTGTTGTTCTGGGGGTGGCACCTCCAGACCTTGTATTGGTTGAAGGTAACATGGAGTATGAGGTAGAGAAAGTACTGGATTCCCGTCTGGCTAGACGGAGACTCCAGTATTTGGTTAAGTGGAAGGATTATGGTCAGGAGGATAATTCCTGGGTCTCTGCCTCTGATATTCATGCCAAACGATTGGTGCGTGCCTTTCACCGGGCTCACCCTGATCGCCCTGGTGGCGTAGTTGAGGGTTCGGTGACCCCTCCTCAAGGGGGAGGTACTGTTGTGAGTTCATTTTCCCCTTCATTACTGAGGCCCGAGGAACTCCCTCTTCTGGTAAAGAAAGGTAGTGAGCCTGATTGTCAAATACCTGAGGCTGATGATGATGACTGGCTGAGTGGAGTTACGGACTGGATATAAGGCTGCCGACGCCCTTCTGCCCTGCGGGTGATTTCTCTGTGGGATCCTTGGAGACCAGTCTGAATTCCTGCTCCTCCAAAGCTAAGTTTGCTGCTCGGCCTTTTGCTTTTGTGCTTTGACTTTGTTTTTGCTTTGTTTTTCTGGATTTCTGCCATTCCCTGCTGGGGTGTGCTGAATTCTTTTAGCTCTGTCTTCTGAAAATACCTGAGTGCTGATTCAGTTTTTGAAGCCTAGCTGCTTCAGGGCCTTTTTCATATCAGCTGGTTGGCTTATGTCTTTGATAGGGTTTTGGCAGATTGCAGACAGCAGCCTTCCTGTCCTTTCCTATCTAGGTAGTTTTGGGGCCCCGTCTTTGCTCAGTCTATCTTTCTGTCTGTGTTAGTATTTTCATCTTGCTTCACCGTCATTATATGTTGGGGGCTGCCTATTGCTTTGGGGTCTGCTCTGGGGCAGTTTAGTTTTCCCCTTTCTTTCTTTAGGCCTATGTATTTCTCCGGCTGTGATCGAGGGGTCTAGGGCATCGTAGGAACCCCCCACGGCTACTGCTAGTTGTGTTGATAGGTTCAGGGGTCTGCAATCTGATAGTTGCCAACTTCTCTGGTTTTCTGGACTTAGCTTGTATTTCTGCTTTTGCCTCCTACGGTGACTCATTCATAAGAGTGTACACTATGCTATCCATACATGTTATCCGGGGATACGGTACCCTTTCTCACCTTTGTGCAATCACATGTAATTCATACTGGGCCTGACACCGTTTGAGCCTGCCTCCTGATCTATAGACATATATTTTGAATGTGTACACTATGCTATCCATACATGTTATCCGGGGATACGGTACCCTTTCTCACCTTTGTGCAATCATGTGTAATCCATACTGGGCCTGACACCATTTGAGCCTGCCTCCTGATCTATAGACATATATTTTGAATGTGTACACTATGCTATCCATACATGTTATCCGGGGATACAGTACCCTTTCTCACCTTTGTGCAATCACGTGTAATCCATACTGGGCCTGAGAACGGCTGGCGAGCTGTTAAGCAAGCTACAGCACCTGTGGTTTGCACATGTAAGTTTTTCATTTTTTCAGGAATGACGGTTAGGCCTAATTCCGGAATTGCGGTTGACCTGCACTTACTGGGAAATCATCGTTCACGGGTAATAATTGTAATCCCAGATCCCCATCACTAACGTTGTTCAGCGGGTCATCTGCACCTGTAAGCGACAAATGCTGGCCTTTTCAGTGTAGCGCACATGCAGCCACGGACATGTAAGGGCATGACGCACCAGTTATTGGCCAATCTCACGTGCCAGAGCCTCGCGTGTCCCTCTAGTAAGCCGGACTTGGACCGCGGGGCATGACGGAGTCTCGTTCATTAACGGAATTAAGCTTGCAATGTGTGCATCTTTTTTGTGGCTGGATGGTTGAGGTTGCCCATGTTGAGTCAAATTACGCCATAGGCTCCACTCCTGGTGGTGACCTTCTGGACATTCCTTTAAGGTTCAGCTTTGCAACCATGCTGCCCATGTAAAACAATCACTTTGCCTTCATGAACGCTGTTTGGAGGGTCGTGACTCGTGGGAATAACGCCGCCCAATAAGTTAACCTGCTAGAGAGATCCTTTGTTGCTCCCAAGCATGACATCACACTCCCTAGGAGGAAGGTAATGCCACTGTGGCGACCGTACTCCTGGGGGCAACACAAGTGCACTGATGCCCAGCCACTGCTCGATGAATCTGCTGGTACATTGACCCAGACCACTACATTCCCCTCGCACGCTACACGACCTGAATCTGACCCTGATGAAACTCAGGTTACCCTTCCCATATACAGTTCCATCTTACACGGTGACAAAGAGGAAGCTGCAGATGAAAGTGCAGGTTTGGCCAACCGCCGTCAGACACACCACCGTACTATCAGGGGCCCTGTGCCAGTGCCGTCGCCAACGAGTGGGCCCCCCCTGCTTGCTCAGGATCACAGCACTTGCAAGGTTGAAATACTGTGCAGTGAGATGGAAGATGGGGACGACGAGGAGTCCAGACTAGTACAGGGATTCCCTAGCGAGGAGACTTATTTCATTGTTTTCAATGTTGGGACAGCAATTTTTGGGGAGCACTATACTCTGGAGAATGATAGATGGGGCCCACCATACACTGGAACATTCCAAAGGTGGACATCAGACACTGGAGCAGCATTTACAGGGCCCATTATACACTAGAGCATTAGAAATGGGGCCCATTATGTTTGGAGCATTATTTGGGCCCATAAGACAGTGGAGCTTCATCTATGGGGACCAACATATACTGTAGCATTATGTCGAGCTCATCATATACTGTTTCAAACATTATATGGGACCAATGATTCTGTATGGAGAAATAGATGGGCCTCGTCATGAGATGTAAAAAGTGAAGTATTTTTCATTGTACTATACCGCTATTTCTCTGCCGTATCGGAGCATCATGAGTTGTGGTATGTGTTAAAGGGCCGCTCTTTTGCCCAGGGCACATGAAAACCTGGAGCCAGCCCTACCCCCCACAACTTTAGCCAAATAACCCCCATTTTTCAGTGCGTAACTAGTATTATGAAGTTAATTAAGGTTGACAAGCTTAAGTAAGAAGAATTGATGCTTTTGGCATTCAAATGGGCACTGTAGGTGTGTTTCCTGTCCTCCTCTCACTGCCGACTTTTATTCCCCATTGACTTACATTGGGTTTCGTGTTTCGGGACGACCCCGACTTTTCCCTATAATCGGCCGATCTTGCTCGACCCGACTTTTGGAAAAGTCGGGTTTCATGAAACGAAACTCGACCCTAAAAAAGCAAAAGTAGCTCAACTCTACTCCTTACTGCTCAGCCAGATCTCACTGCAATCAAGCAATGTTCAAATTAATATACCTTGGAGATCGCATTTACACAGTTTAAGAGGTATGGACAGCTATCCAGGCTAATTGAGAGCAATGGCTGTCCCACTGAATCTGGAGCCAAGGAAGGCTGCGTGCAATAACGGTGCAAACTTGGTGGCTGCCCTACACCGTGGAAATCTCACACACTTGCCTTGCATAGCTCATGTCCTCAACCTGGTGGTACAGCAATTTCTCCCCACTATCCCAGTCTGGATGCACTGCTGCAGAAAGCACGGTCACTTTGAGCTTCCTTACAACGATCACATCTTGCTGGTCACTGACTTACATCGCTACAGAAGTCTCTTGGCCTACTTATTAACTTTGTTAATTTTGATGTTCTGACATGTGAAGAGTGGAATTTCACTCTGCACATGTTGCAGTGACTGTGGCCGCAGAGACGAGCATTCATACAGTATGTCCTTTTGCATAGCCTGGGCCAAAGCAGTACAGACGTGGTGCAAATCAAGCTTGCAGAATGGGCACAGATGAAGGACCCCTGTACCCTTCTGCACAGTTTCAGAAATGGCTACTAACATGGTTAGAGCTGACGATACTGTCATCAGCATCACTTCTTCTGGTCATATACAAGCTGGAGCACACTTTCAATTGTCTGTGTGAGGAGGTGGTGGTTCCAGAGGAAGCAGAAAAGAATGCGGAAGGGATAACTATCTCTAAGACTGTCATCGCACAGGCGGATGCCATGGGAGGATGGATTCCAGAAATTGATGGTACCAGACAAACTGTTAGCGAAAGCATAGCTACTGAGGAACAAATTGAGGAGAACAAGGTGATGGACGCTCAACAGTCAGAAGATGACTGATCCCCTCTCTGTTGTCCGTGGTTGGTGGGAAAAGACAGGGAAAGCAACCTGCACACCATGGACTTGGACCTCATGGAAGTGCCTGACACATGAGCGACTTCCTGCTTCACTATCTTCAAGATGATCCCCATATTCTTAGTGTTAGAAATAGTACTGAATACTGAGTTGCCACTCTCTTAGATCCACGGTACAAGAGTATATTTTGCCAGATGCCCCTTTCCCCCCGGAAAAGGACACGCGTATGCTAGAGTATTGAAACACGCTTGTAGACAATCTTAAAAGTGGTTTTCCCCATTTCCCCAAGAAACACCATTATAGACTTTCAACCCCGGGAATGTCAAGGCGTCACCTCAAAACATTAGCAGCAGCAGTGTAAATGGCATAAGCAATTTCTGCGAGTCATTTCACACATTTGTTAGACCATTCAGTACACCAACATAATAGAGTACAAGTCTGACATGTTGTGAACATCTTGAGAGGATGGTGCAGGAGTCTTTCAAGCTCAATGTCAATGCCAAATGCCATCATGGGAAATTTGGAACCTTTTACATTTTGGTCTTCAAAAATGGAAAAGTGACCTGAGCTTGCCTGTCACTCCTTGGAGGTTTTGTCATGTACTGCACCCAGCGTTCTCTCAGAACATGTGTTCAGCGCTGCTGGCGGTGTCCTGATGGGTAAGCGCATCCAGATGTCCCATGAAAGTGTAGTCTGCCTACGTTTCATCAAAATGAACAAGCCATGGATCTCCAATGACTTTTGCACCCCTCTTGCAGACTGGGCAGACTATGCGGTGGTGTAGTTTTTAGTGTAATTCATTAATCTCGTGCTATTGCAGTCTGTCGAGGCTTCTGTGCCTGCTGTTGCTACTTCTGATGTTACAATTTTAAATGTGGAGACTCCACCATCTGGTGGGTTGCCTGTAGTGGAAGGTGTGTCAGACAGCTATTATACTGTTTGTGCTCTGTGGATCTGTGGAAATTGATGTCACTTTAGTGGTGTGTGACAATATTTTTTTTAATTCTGAAGCATTCAAGTTAGGTCTCCTTCATGTGCATTGCCTGTAGCAGTAGAGCTCACAGACCGGCAGGCCTGTACTTACTTTCACTCAACTACTTGTGTTACTATCCTTACATTTTTCTGCCAATAGTACTCTATAAAACTGATGTGTGTGCCATCAGAGTGTGGCTGGGAAAATAATTGAGCTGTTGCATGAGGAATCAGGGATTCCAGCATGGAAAGCTTACACCGCTCCCTTAACCACCAGGTCTTAATTGAAACTTCAATTCATAGCTATAAATGCTGGCCCAGACGCTTATAACTCATGCATTGCCAATAGCTGACTGCTTCTATGCCATTATAAAATGTTCTCTGTGGATTAATTCATCATTCAACTACCTGTGTTACTTTCCTTACATTTTTCTGCAAATAGTACTCTATGAAATTGATATTTGTGCCACCTGAGTGGGATGGGGAAAAAATGAACTGTTGCATGAGTTGTCAGGGCTCCCAGCAAAGAAGTGTTACACCGCTCCTTTTACCACCAGGTCTTAATTGAAACTTCAATTCAAAGATGTAAATCCTGGTGTTATGATTGAGTCACCGTAGGAGGCAGACACAAAAATAGAAGCTACGTCCAGAAAACCAGAGAAGTTGGCAACTATCAGATTGCAGACCCCTGAACCTATCAACACAACTAGCAGTAGCCGTGGGGGGTTCCTATGATGCCCTAGACCCCTCGATCACAGCTGGAGCGCTAAATAGCCTAAAGACAGAAAAGGAAATCTAAACTGCCCCAGAGCAGACCCCAAAGTAAAAGGCAGCCCCCAACATATAATGACGGTGAAGCAAGATGAAAAAACACTCACACAGATAGAAAGATAGACTGAGCAAAGACGGGGCCCAAGCTAACTAAACAGAACAGGAAAGGAAGGTTGCTGTCTGCAATCTGCCAAAACCCTATCAAAGACATAAGCTAACAAGCTGATATGAAAAAGACCCTGAAGCAGCTAGGCTTCCAAAACTAAATCAGCACTCAGGTATTTTCAGAAGACAGAGCTAAAGGAATTCAGCACACCCCAGCAGGGAATGGCAGAAATCCAGAAAAACAAAGCAAAACAAAGTCAAAGCAAGAATGCAAAAAGCCGAGCAGAAAACTTAGCTTTAGAAGAGCAGGAATTCAGACTGGTCTCCAAGGATCCCACAGAGAAATCACCTGCAGGGCAGAAGGGCGTCGGCAGGCTTATATCCAGTCAGTAACTCCACTCAGCCAGTCATCATCATCAGACTCAGGTGTTTGATAATCAGGCTCACTACCTTTCTTTACCAGAAGAGGGAGTTCCTCGGGCCTCAGTAGTGAAGGGGAAAATGAACTCACAACATCCTGGCCTATACCCTGATTTCTCATGCATGGCCCATGGCTGACTGCTGATGTGACTTTACCAAATTTTTACTGTGGGTCAATTGATGCCATTTTTTATGGTGTCTGCCCCTAATATTAGCTGTCATCCCATGTTGAGCGAACATTGGGACATTCAGCGAACCGAATCTTGGAAGGTTCGCTCATCTCTGCTAAAAACCCTCTCTCCTATAAATGATGAAAAATGACTTTGTTACTTTAGACAACATTATTATCAATATAGTAACAAAACTATTCTTCCTCAAAGGCTATAGGATCAATCAGTCAATACAACCCCTTATAGATTTAAAGATCATTCCTAGACCCTACATTATGTTCTTAAAAAAGCAGCATACATTTTATCTGATTATTATTTGTGCCTTTAATCGCTCCCATCTATTCTACCTATACTTGACTTGGAAAAGAATAAAATACTGGTTGAATATTTATCCTCTTTTCATGTACCTAAACTGTCAAAAGAAATTTTGGACTGTCTAAATCGGGTTGTCACAGTAGAAGAGATGGGAGTGTTCTGCCTTCATACACGTTGACATGGTGTGCAATCTAGCATACACCATAAACCACCTTCTATCTTTCAAAATAAGCAGACCATTCTCTGTAGTCTAACTTGTTTATTGGTGAAGAGTATAGAACATCTGGTAAAGAATGCAACAACATGGGTAAGTATTGGGCAGATGATCACACAGCTAACAAAATTACAGGAAATGTACAGTGTGATGCAAACTTTACATGAAATACACAGGTGTCTAATTACATCTGCTGTGCACTGGCTGTTTTACAGTTAACCCCTTAATGTCCAATGACGGACACAGTCCGTCATCAGACATTTCCCCTGCTTTGATGAGGGCTCCGGCGCTAAGCCCGCATCAAAGCCGGGACATGTCAGCTGTTATGAACAGCTGACATGTGCCCGCAATAGGCGCGAGCAGAATCGCCGTCCGCCTGCGCCTATTAACTAGTTAAATGCCGCTGTCAAAGCTGACAGCGGGCATTTAAATAGAATTTCCGGCCGCCAGGCCGGAAATGACGTCATCGCCGACCCCCGTCACGTGATCGGGGGTCGGCGTCACGTTGCCTGGACAACCAGAGGTCTCTATGAGACCTCTATGGTTGTTTCAGGCATAAGGCTTTCAGCGCCACCCGGTGGTCGGCGCTGAAAGCACAGCAGTAAATCTGCTACATATGGGCGATCTGCTCATCGCCCATATGTAGCAGAGCCAATCGGGTTGCGCATGCTTCTAGCCTCCTATGGAGGCTATTGAAGCATGCCAAATGTAAAAAAAAAAATATTTAAAAATAAAAAAAATTAAAAAAACCTAAAAGTTCAAATCACCCCCCTTTCGCCCCAATCAAAATAAAACAGTAAAAAAAAATCCCACATACACATATTAGGTATCGCCGCGTTCAGAATCGCCCGATCTATCAATAAAAAAAAGCATTAACCTGATCGCTAAACGGCGTAGCGAGAAAAAATTTCAAAACGCCAGAATTACGTTTTTTTGGTCACCAAGACATTGCATTAAAATACAATAACAGGCGATCAAAAGAACGTATCTGCACAAACATGGTGTCATTAAAAACATCAGTCCGGCACGGAAAAAATAAGCCCTCACCCGACCCCAGATCATGAAAAATGGAGACGCTACGGGTCTCGGAAAATTGCGCAAATTTTTTTTTTTTTTTTTTTTAGCAAACTTTGGAATTTTTTTTCACCACTTAGATAAAAGAGGACATAGACATGTTTGTTGTCTATGAACTCGCAATGACCTGGAGAATCATAATAGTAGGTCAGATTTAGCATCTAGTGAACCTAACAAAAAAGCCAAGCAAAAAACAAGTGTGGGATTGCACTTTTTTTGCAATTTCACCGCACTTGGAATTTTTTTCCCATTTTCGAGTACATGATATGGTAAAACCAATGATGTCATTTAAAAGTACAACTCGTCCTGCAAAAAATAAGCCCTCACATGGCCATATAAACGGAAAATTAAAAAAGTTATGGCTCTGGAAAGAAGGGGAGGGAAAAATGAAAATGTAAAACCAAAAATACCCCTGGTCGTTAAGGGGTTAATAACATATCTGTACAACACTGCATTGCAAGAAATGATATTAATTGTACCAGATATGCTTTACCCGGATAATGAACTCAAGTAGGGGAGTTACAAGAGGACAAATAAACAAGTGCATCCCATGAAATACACAGAAGAAAATGACATCTTCCACATCCCAGAATACATTGCTTCAATCCCACAATGCAACACTCTGTTAAAGACACAGGCTGTAAATGCTATTAAAGACGCAGTTATAAATTCAGCCACCACTAGATGGTGCTATAACTAAACCCAGCACATAATACAAACATATTTGATCTATATACAGAGGGCAGAACAGGGAGTGAGCATTAAAAGTCTACTGGGGCATAAGTCATCTGGTCCAAATGGACTACCTTACTTAAACTAAAAATCATATCTGGCTATACTCTAACCACACAACAATCAGTTGCTTAATTCTTGTATGAATAGGAGATGCATCCAGATTTGCTTCACTCATGGGACCCTCTTGAATTCAAATCTGAAGATCTTCATTAAACTGTTAGAATAACTTCTAAACCATTGACAAACCCACCTCGTTCATAAATCCAAGTTTGATTTATTAGTTTTTGCTAAGCAGGTGATAATACCAGATGATTGGTGGACTTGGAGAATATGGCTAATAGAGTAATTTGTCTAGAAGCAGTCTTTTTGGGCTTAGACAAAGAAAAGGCCTTCAATCAACTTGACTGCTCCTTCACACATTACATCACTTTGTCTTATCAGGATCTTTTGTTACAGAAATTACAAGACTTTACTCCTGCCTGAATGCATCTTTACATTACCTCATGCACATTGAACTGGTCCATCCAACTTGGAGTCCCCACCTTTCAAAAAATTATTGGCACTTCCAAATCAGAAAACTGGTGTGTACAGGTGCGAACTAGGAGTACCCATCTCAATATATAAAAAATAAGTAAAATTGCATTCTGTAGTGCTAAAGCACTACCAGAGAGCTATAAATGCCGCATTTGACCAGATAACAGCTGTAGGTGCAGTTCTACTCCACCCACAACTGCTAACTATTATTACAGCTGCCAAGGATGTGGGCTTGGCTTGAGCAGGCATCAAAAGCAGGAAGCCAGCATTTGACATACCCTATAATTCATATGTCGATAAGGGGTCAATGTGATGAGTGATGAGCGAACGTGTTCGCATTAAAGTCTTATCCGAGAATGCTTGGGTGCTAGGCGAGTCTTCAGCGTGCTTGCAAAATATGTTTGAGTCCCCACGGCTGCATGACTCACAGCAGTTCAACAGCAGCAACACATGCAAGTAAGGCCTTATTCGAGCACATTCGCCCATCTCTAGTTAACAAGCTTTATAAGCAGAACCATATTAAATTTTCTGAGATCAATGTGGAAAATTACTCTTGTCAACTAGCACACTAGGCTTTAATTGGTGTTTGCTGACTATGTGTTACTCACGCTGACAGCACATAACCCAAAAAGATTCCAATTTCAACAGTGTGTAAGGCTTTGTGAATTTGTTTTTCCACTGTCCATAAAGCCTAAAAGTTTTATGTACAGAAGTCCCGACCATCAACATTTTTTACAAATAAACTGCAAAACAAAATTAATACAATAATTATGAGCTGAACAAGCTCCTCTACCTTCAAAAAGTCGAAAGGGCATCCATTTTTTACAGACACCAAAAATGCCATATATTTATTGATAGCTGATAATGTTGCACAATGGGCTGTATTATGAACACATGGAAGGCAACTGAGATTAGTACTACTTGTAGCATTAAAATGCTGAATTTGAATCAGACCAGAACAAGCCCTTTAAGGAAATGTGTCTGAGTCTTCTAAAGATACTAAGGGCTCAAGAAGACATTCGTGGATTCCTGTCCGATCTCGTATGACAATGCATGGAGTGGATGCGGCACTCCAGACTCAAGTGTGACAGCTTCATATATTTCTATATGGCTGTCAGACTTGGGTCAGGAGACATGTGGTCAGTCCATGCAATAGTCAGCAGTGCTTGGACTGATTTGCCCCGATATTTGCATGAGCCCTTACTCTAAAAACATTTGAGAAGGTTAATTAGTTTTCTATGAATCTGTCTTTACTGTGCTTCTATTTTTATATCAGAGATTGGGAACCTGTGATGGGAAATGTGCTTAAATGCACATATAGCTGTAGTGATAAAACTTAAAGGATCGATCCTTTAAAATCTGTATTTGCAGCACTGAATTAACTATTGTATGGAATCCCCAAATTGCCGCATCATATCCCTGTGGAACTTACTGTATACTATTTTAAACTATGCACAAGTTATTGCTTGTGTTCAGTGTTCTTCCAATAAATATTTAAATTTATGCAAAGAAATTTCATTTCAGATGAGAGATTTAAGCTAAATATAGCTTACTGTAAACATACTGTATGCAACTTATTTAAAATAGCAGGTGTTGTGGGAAAATGACTTTTTACAAGATTCAATTAAACATTTATTTTAATTCTGACTTAATTTTTAAATGTTATTTAATTCACAAATGCCAGCTCATTATTTGGAATGGTAATTTACTGAACCTGTCACTATCCACACGATATTGTGTCTTATACTTTGTATTCCAGTGATTGGGATTTCTATTTCCAGAACAGCCTGAAGGTGTTCATTCAAAGCTATAAGAAGATGTATGCATTTACATATATTCAATATTATTTAAAGCTCCAAAAATGTCAGTTCATTACAAACAATGAGTGTCATGTATGTGAACAAATGATTTTGATCATTTTGGGTCAAATGTTTCAAAGTTGACTAAAGCTGCAATAATATCTCCTCCTCACACTGACATGGAGGGTATAGTGGGAGTTATCAAGATCTTGTGCTTTGTTTTTTATGTACGGTTTATACACTTGGAATACTACTGGCCAATGTAAACACTGAATAGTATTCTAATTTCTGCAGCAGGTGCATGGATTTCTGCAAGCCCTGTTCAAATGAATCTGGCAATCTCATAAACATTTACAGCAAATCTAGAAGCCACTGGAGCCATAGGTGGAGGAGGACATGACTTGGGGATGGGTGGACCTTTACTCCTGCTGCTTTTTTTGGTATAGTGGTGTAGATTTTAAGCAAGAGTGATGTTGCTTTCAGAGTAAGAAGCCCAGTATGTCTGTGCCTGGGGGGCTACTGTGAGGAGGGTGGGGCTTATATAGAACAGGAAATCTGTCTCTCTCCCTCTTTCTTACACAGGATGAACAGGAGGAAGCATGTCTGCAGTTTCAGGGAGTATAATACTGGGGTTATCACCTCACATTACAGATGATAGGAGCACATTCACCTCAGACATCATGTACCAGTGTAGTATCAGCTCCTACATTATGTATGGAATCAATATTACCTCAGAAATTCATGTAGCTGCCTTGCCCCTCATGTGCATGCTACATTTTCCTCACAGACTGTGAAACAACTTCTGTGTGACCTCCCTGCAGACATGTTTGATATACTACTCTGCATTCACCTCAGACATTGTGTAGTGTGTACTAGGGTAGTATCAGCTCCTACATCATTTCTGTGTGACCTCCCTGCAGACATGTTTGATATACTACTCTGCATTCACCTCAGACATTGTGTAGTGTGTACTAGTGTAGTATCAGCTCCTACATCTTATCTGGGATCAAGATTACCTCAGAAATTCATGTAGCTGCCATGTTCCCTCACTCATTGCAGAGGCAGCTTTTGTGTGACCTCCCTGCAGACATTTCTGATATACCACATTACTGCTGTATTATACAGAGTCTTCATGAGTTCTGGGTTTATGTATGATAGGACAGAGCAGGGACGCATACAGTGTCTGCCATTACTATGGTGGAGCTGGGCAGTCACATGTATTAGAGACACTGGTGAGAGGAGCAGTCGGGGGATGGTATATATGTATGATGATGAAAGGCTGTACTTCATGTCAGTGCAGCTATACTGACCCTGCTGTGTGCTGACTATCCCCCCTTCCAGTTATGGAGTCTGATGATCTGTATGTGACCTCATCTCTGCTACATACCTTGATGCTGGGTGTACAGATCCAGTGTAACCAGGTTATTCACTAGATGTGGTATATGTGTAAAGGCTCTATTCCTGTGCTGTATACTTAACCTGTACCACAGGTCTGTATACATGATATCACTCCTCACTCTGCCATATATGGATCATAAGGAGCTGTCTTGCACCACGTGCCCATACCAGAAAGCGCCTGTCTTAATCCTGCTCATTTAGACACTGTTCATATGTTCAGGTTTTAAATACATTAGATAGGGACTGCTTCAATACGGGTTACCTTGACATTGGTGAAGCAGCTTGGCATACATTTTTTGCAAAAAAAGTATCGACTAAATACCCTGTATTTGTTATTACCTTTTATCAGCACTTGCTGATTACTGTTATATGTCTTATTGCAAGGTACTTTTGCACATTTGTCATTCTGTGCTTTTTGTTTGTGTTTCAGTCAGGGTGGTGTGAACATGGTCCAACAGACTTGTTCACATTGTGCATATCACATGTGTGTTTTTAATCCATATATGGATCATGCTGTGTATAAACATCCTGTCTCCAGGTCATTTCCCTGGCTGTACATATAATCTGGACATGACTTCCAGCTTAGTGCTTTATTTCTGTAGCTATCGCAGCCTTTAGTCCTCTTATGTTACATGCTGTCCTGCCGGATATATCCATCCTGTTTCTGTATATTGTCTCCCTCGTATGTTACATGATCAGAGTATACCCACCAAGACCTTATTTTATATTACCTTCAGTAAGATGGTGGATAGCACAGGCCTGAATGGATTATGTTTTATCATGTGTAAAATAAATAATCAGGGAGTAACTCGGCACATTTGAGTGGGCACTAATAAATCAGCACATGGCGGGCAGTGAGTGGGCACTCCTAGTGTGATGCTGCACATTGCTCTGGAAAACACATCATGGGCCCAGTTTTCAGCCCTGTCTCTCGTCTATGGTATGTAGTAGAGTGACTGGGGTATAGAACTTGCAGTTTTCTGCACACACACACCTATGGCTGCAGGCAGCTTATATTAGACCTACATATTTCTTACCATTTATGTGTAGCTGGTGATTAGAGTCTGTCTGTAACTGCTGTAGAGGAGCAGGCAGCTTCTCATTTATTGTTACAGCATGTAGCACAGCATTGCCCATCTCTGTCTATTTCTGGACCTTATGATGGGATATTTTCCATTATTAACCTGTTGTATACCTTGGTTGTAAACCTGCACGGTGTTTTCATCCTCACTTATCCCACATCTTGTGCGGTTGGAGGGGTCCTTGAAGTTGGTTAAATATGGTCTTGGGGATCCATTGGGATATGCTTTCCTCCTTTTGGAATTTAATATGGTTCTGGATCTAGTGAAAGGTGGAGGGGAGTTTCGGCAAGGGTTTGTCGTATCCCCAGGAATTGCAAGTGAACATTGGAACACTTGTGGTTATGGTGCACCCGAGCTAGTGGGGTAACGGCTGGGAGTAATTATTGGTACATTTTATGTTCACTTTATGTTTGGTAATCACCAGATTTTGGGAGCTTCAAGGACTCCTACCAGCGTGTTAATATTATTTATGGTTTGATGTTTTATTGTATGTTCATTTTAATAAAGGCGTGAATAAAAAAAAAAGGGATCGGTGTATACCAATCAAGTGCTTATTTTATATTACTTAAGATAGCGGATAGCACAGGCCTGAGTGGATTACCTGAAGCCTGGTGGTTGGGGGGGTCCTTGAAGTTGGTTAGAAATTGGTGTGGAGATCCATTGGGATATGGATTCCTCTTTTGGAAGTTAATATGGTTCTTGACCTGGTGAAATGTGGAGGGGAGTTTCGGCAAGGGTTTGTCAGATCCCCAGGAAATTCAAGTGAACATTGGAACCCTTGTGGCTATGGTGCTCCCGAGCTAGTGGGGTAAGGGCTGGGAGTAATTGTTGGTACATTTTATGTTTGGTAATCACCAGATTTGGGAGCTTCAAGGACTCCCACCAGCGTGTTAATGTTATTTATGCTTTGATGTTTATTTTATGTTTATTTTAATAAGAACATGAATTAAAATTTAAAAAACAAAAAGCAAAAAAAAGTTATTTGTTTTCCTTTTAGTGGGTCCTTGAAGTTATTTATAAATTGGTCAGTAGGGGTAACCATATCAAGTATGGACCTCTGGTTTGGGGGGATGTTCATCATAGTATGACCCCCCCTGGGTTTGGAAGGGTAACTATTTCAGGTATGGCACCCTGGTTTTGAGGGGTAATCATCTCAGGTATGGCCCCCTGGTGTGGAGGGGGTAACCATCTCGGGTATGGCCCCCTGGTATGGAGGGGTGACCATCACGTTATGGCCCCCTGGTCTCTAGAAGCATTGATATTTTATACGACCCTGTTAGGGTAAAGTCTCTCGGTTCATGGCAATCATATTTTGCATGCCTACAGAATAAATTGGCTCCTCTGAGCCAAGAACAGCGGCTGGAAGGGAGAAGAGAACAAGGTAGGCATGCTTTTCAATACAATCTATAGCTTCAAGGACCCTCTCTTTTTTCATGTGACTTGAGAATGTCGAGGCACGGTTTTTGACTGTTTATATTGACCAAACCATGTTTCTTTCAAGGTTGTCGTCTCGACAATGCAGTTATCTAGTGCATGAAACTGAAGAGCAATGTACCTAATCTGTGCACCCTTGAGTCAGTGGGAGTGACTAAGGGTAAAGTAATCAAGTGCAGGCTAAGGGTATAATCTAGTACTGTATGTAAACCATGTCTCTTATCCTATCGGCTTCTGCAATATTCTTCAGAAGCCGACTAATGAATTAATGGCTATTCTTCTATGTATCTCTTTATGAAATATAAAGACATATTTCCCTTTGCAAGTATGTTAGCACAGCTGAAAACAGTTTGGCTGATTAGAGAAGCTATAAACCTGATCTTCTTTCGAGATAGTTGAGAATCTGGAGCATTACATTTGTTGGTTCCATTAAACTCTCAAAAAGGCCAGAAAAAAAGTTGTTTCATGTGAAACTCGACAGTCTATTCTTGTTCTTAGAAATGAAGGATATTCCATGCGATAAATTTCCAAGAAACTGAAGATTTCCTACAACGGTGTGTACTACTCCCTTTCGAGGAGATCACATATAGGCTCTAACCAGAGTAGAAAGAGAGGCGGAAGGCCCCGCTGCACAACTGAGCAGCAAGACAAGTACATTAAAGTCTGTAGTTTCAGAAATCGACACCTCACAGGTCCTCAACTGGCAGCTTCATTAAATAGTACACGCAAAACGCCAGTGTCAACGTTTGCAGTGAAGAGGCGACTCCGGGATGCTGGGCTTCAGAGCAAAGTGGCAAAGAAAAAGTCATATGCAAGACTGGCTAATAAAAAGAAAAGATTAACATGGGCAAAAGAACACAGACATTGGACAGAGGAAGACTGGAAAAGAGTGTTATGGACAGACGAATCCAAGTTTGAGGTGTTTGGATCACACAGAAGAACAGTTTTGAGACGCAGAACAACTGTAAAGAGGCTGGAAGAGTGCCTGATGCCATCTGTCAAGCATGGTGGAGGTAATGAGAGGGTCTGTGGTTGCTTTGGTGCTGGTAAAGTGGGAGATTTGTACAAGGTAAAAGGGATTTTGAATAAGGAAGGCTATCACTCCATTTTGCAACGCCATGCCATGCCCTGTGGACAGCGCTTGATTGGAGCCAATTTCATCCTACAACAGGACAATGACCCAAAGCACACCTCCAATTTATGCAAGAACAATTTAGGGAAGAAGCAAGCAGCTGGTATTCTGTCTGTAATGGAGTTGCCAGCACAGTCACCAGATCTCAACCCCATTGAGCTGTTGTGGGAGCAGCTTGACCATATGGTACACAAAAAGTGCCCATCAACCCAAACCAACTTGTGGGAGGGGCTTCTTGAAATATGGGGTGAAATTTCTCCAGATTACCTCAGCAAATTAACTGCTAGAATGCCAAAGGTCTGCAATACTGTGACTGCTGCAAAGGGAGTATTTTTTGACGAAAGCAAAGTTTGAAGGAGAAAATAATTACTTCAAATAAAAATTATTTTTTCAAACCTTGACAATGTCTGGACTAGATTTTATATTCATTTGGCAACTCATTTGATTAATAAAAGTATGAGTTTTCGTGGCACAAAATTGTCTGAGTGACCCCAAACTTTTGAACAGTAGTGTATATAGATGTGTATACATGTATTTTATCTTTTCTTTTATAACGTGTCAGTGTGATTTTGCTGTACAGCCGCATATGAATTCCGGCTTTTCAATGGAAACCGGTGCGTAAAAATCGGACAACACTTGCATGGTGCGATATCAAATCGGATTGGATTGGCCCGTACAGACCCCCGGCAGCCGGCACAAGCCCCGGCAGGCCCGTAAAGACCCCCGGCAGCCGGCACAAGACCACGGGCAGACCCGTACAGACCCCCGGCAGCCGACACAAGCCCCCGGCAGGCCCGTACAGACCCCCGGCAGCTGGCACAAGCCCCCGGCAGGCCCCTACAGACCCCCGGCAGCTGGTACAGACCCCCGGCAGCCGGCACAGGCCCCTGGCAGGCCCGTACAGACCCCTGGCAGCTGGCACAAGCCCCCAGCAGGCCCGCACAGACCCCCTGGCAGCCGGCACAGGCCCCTAGCAGGCCCGCACAGACCCCCGACAGCCGGCACAGGCCCCCGGCAGGCCCGTACAGACCCCCGGCAGCCGGCACAAGCCCCCAGCAGGCCCATACAGACCCCCGGTAGCCAGCACAAGCCCCCGGCATGCCCGTACAGACCCCCAGCAGCCGGCACAAGCCCCCGGGCAGGCCCATACAGACCCCCGGCAGCCGGCACAAGCCCCTGGCAGGCCCGTACAGACCCCCAGCAGCTGGCACAAGCCCCTGCCACAGACCGCGCATCATGATGACATCATTTCAGCAGCCAAACACAGCCACAACAGTGGCTCATTGCATTATGGGAACTTCCTATTCCGGTATCCGATATTGAAAAAATATCGGTACTCGGTATCGGAATTCCGATACAGCAAATATTGGCCGATACCCGATATATGCAGTATCGGAATGCTCAACACTACTGATAAGCTGATGACTTCAGTTCAATTTACTGAAAGCAACTGGCAAACACAAGTTAATTTTCTCCCTGCAGCGGTCAGCTAAGCGCAGGCACCAGGCAGGTTAGTAATGCTATTAGCCTTCAGATTAGCCCCATATATGCAGGTTAATACCATTTTCTTTCTGGTGACAGGCTCCCTTTAATAAAGCAAGTAAAGACTGGATTGATCAGAACTTCAACGTTAAGTTAAGTTGACTGTCAAATCACTGTATACTTCTTTATATTTCACTTTGATTACTATTAAACAGCATATAAACAAAATAACTATAGTCATGGCATACTTCAAATTGTTGCAGAAAGTGAAGCATTTTTCTCTGAAAATTCATCTCATCTGTAATTTTGGACCACTCTTCTTTTGTAAACCCCTCATATTTGAAGGATGGCTTCTCCCAAGTTGAGAGGTGTAAGACACTTGTTGATGGTCAAAGGAAGTGATTGATTGAAGTTATTTATTTCAAAGGGTGTGCAACCAAATATTAAGTTGAGTGTGCCAACAATTTTGTCTGGACCATTTTGGGGGTTTTGTGTGAAATTATGTCCAATTTGCCTTTTTTTCCTCTGGTTTTGTTTTGTGTTATTCCAATACACACAAAGGAAATAAACATTAGTATAACAAAACATGCGTAATTGCAATAATTTTCTGCTAGAAATACTTTATTTTCTAGAACAGTTTTAATGGTGCCAAAGCTCTCGGCCATGACTGTATATGAAGGGAAATTAACAATTGTGTTCAATTCTGATGAAACACCAGAGAGCAACTTAATCTAGCACATTATTTATGTATCACTTTAACATTTCTTACTGTTAACATAATATAATTTTCTAGGCCATTATTGTAAAGCTTAGTTGTTATTCAGCAGTGCATATTGTACTGTTGAAGCTAAAACTAAAAATTCTATATGCTGACCTCTGTGACCTACCTGTGTTAGTTCTTCTTAGCTTCAGTGCCTGCACGATCCATTTAACATATAGCTTTCATGTTACCAGCGTGAGGGAGAACATTTTTCTCTAGAAATGCTCATTAAAAAACATTTATTCACCAGTGCTATTTCATTTAGCTGCTGCAAGAATTTAAACTCGTTATATAAAATCACATTATATTTATAATGTTATCATGTTGCTTTACTCTAATTATTGCCATAGCTTCCACTGTCAGTTTACTTTGTATTAATAGCTGCTAGATGTTTGAACATGAAAATATTCAGTGTAGCAATGACCCTTGTATCGTCAAATTAGTCAACATCAGAAGACTATGCTACTTGTATGCTAATAAGGAAATGAACAATACCACAACTCACCAGGAATAATCTATAAAAAGGAATATATCTATGTATTTTCATAAAGTACATAGTGCAAAGTTTCCTCTCATCAATGGAAGTATAGCTGCTGTAATTTCTACCAATCACAAAAACAATTTATCCAAATCCCAATAAGAGCTCATGAACACAACCGTAAAAATTGCAGCATGCTCAGTTTGACTGCAAGAATTGGATTTGACTCACCCATTCCACTCTATGGGTCGGTGGAAAAAAAAATCATGGACTGATATTAGAGCGAAGGTGGAGAAACTTTTTTTTCCTCCACCTTCGAGAAAATCAGATCACAACCTAAACACGCTATGATCAGACGCTGACCAGAGTCTGATCAAAGTGTGATTAGCATGATCAAACCGATTTTCTCAGATGAGAGAAAAACAGTTGTGTAACCGTAGCCTAATACTGCAAATTACAATTTAGAACTTGGTATCTTATTGGAGGCCAGAATTCTGTTGACCAAGTCTGGACCAGGACCCACTCATTCTTGGACCTAGCTGAGAGCAATTAATTTATATAGCTCACAGTCAAAAAAAAATACTTTTGGACTTTTTGATATAAAAAACCATAACATTGGGGACTAAAATATACTTTTGACATAGAAGACAAACAGACATGTTTAATGCTTTGGATACTGAAAACCATATTCAATTTGATATTTTTCAGGAAACCAACATCTACCAATAGTTTTGCTTATTTGGATAGAAGGCAACTGAGGTCATTGGGTATTCCCATTTGGTATTGACAACAATATAAGACAATTACCGTTTTCAGCAGGTTCAGGACTCAACAAGAGGGTCGGCACTTCTAGACCTAATATTGACGAATAGGCTGGACAGCATGTCAAATATATGGGTTGAGGGTCACTTGAGTAATAGTTATTACTAAGTAATACGCTTTCATGTATTTTTTAAAAAGATGTGTATTAAAGTGGTTAAAAGGACACTAACTTCGTAAAATTGAATTTCCAATCTCTAAGAGATGATCTTAGTGTAATAAACTGGGAAAATGTCATAAGAAATAAAAGTACACAAAACAAATGGGACACTTTGATAATCATCCTGAATAAGACCTGTGCTCAATATATACCCTATGGAAAAAAATAAGCTAAAAATAGAAGAAAACAACTATGGCTAAATAGAGCTGTGATAGGTGCAATAAATGAGAAAAAGACAGCACTTATAGAATTA
Organism: Dendrobates tinctorius; assembly: GCF_039654945.1. Classification (NCBI taxonomy): domain Eukaryota; kingdom Metazoa; phylum Chordata; class Amphibia; order Anura; family Dendrobatidae; genus Dendrobates; species Dendrobates tinctorius. The sequence continues at coordinate 1,865,216 of NW_027361948.1, read as the reverse complement.
AACCACAAGACTAGTGACGAGGCAATAAATAGTTATAGAAAAGAAAGTTTGTAAAAATGAAATCAAGGCGGCAAAGATCAAGACAGACTCTTTGCCAAAGAAAGTAAAAATAACCCCAAAATATTCAACTATATAAATGGTAAGAAAATGAAAAATTATTATGACCCCCCTCAAAAATAGTGTGGGTGAAATGGTGGAAGAGGATGAGTGAAAGTCGAATCTGCTAAACGTATTTTTCTCTTCAGTATTTATACAAGAAAATATCATGACAGATGATATGATCTGGGATATTAGAAATTCTTCACTAAATGTCATTTGTTTAAAACAGAGGAAAGCATGGTTCCACCTCAAAATTACTAAAGTAGGCAAATTCCTGAGCCCACATGGCACATGCCCATGAGTATTGCGAGAATTAAGTACAGTTATAGAACATTATTTGTAATATTCACAAATTCCTTAACAGGGTCTGTACCTTAGGATTTGTGCATAACAAATGTGACAATATCCAAAAAGGGGGCAAAATCTGAGCCTGGAAACTATGAACTGGTAAGTTTAACCTTGCCTGTAGGAAAAATCCTTGAGGGTTTCTTAAGAGAAGCTATCCTAGAATATCACAATGAGAATAACCACATGACCTAACACCAACATTGGGTTATGAGCGATCAGTCCTATACAATTTATCTGTTCATCTTGTATGAGGAGGTGAGTTCCTGACTCACCATGGAAACACAGTGGATATTGTATATATGGACTTCTCAAAGCAGTTTGATATGGTGCCACTTAAAAGCTTGGTGAGAACAATGAAACTAAGGGCAAATATGTGTAACTGGGTTAATAAATGGACCCACAGGGGTCAGTATTAGGCCCTCTACTTTTTAACATATTTATTAATGAACTTCTAGGGGCATACAAAGTAGAATTATAATTTTTGCAGATGATACTGAACTTTGCAAGGTAATAAACACAGAGGATGATAACGTAATATTACAGAAGAATTCATGTAGGCTTGGGATGATAAATGGCAATTGACATTTAATGTAGATAAAGTAAGGTTATGCACTCGGGCAGAGGAAATAAAATGTATAATTGTCAAACACCACTAAATGATTATAGGTACATTATAGGTATGGACTTATATGGACACAGGGCTGTTATAATGTAGGCCTTTTAAAACGCCGTTGTGAGCAGGTGATATATCTGATTGCTAGTGATTAAGTATGCAATTTTGACTGTATTTTTTGCTATGCATTTTTTGGAAACTATAATGAGATATCTTTTGCCTCTAGAATACCATGTTAGTGATACTTTGGTATCTAAACATATTTGTTCTGGCCGTGGTTAATCCTGCATGTCTTCTAACACTGCTGCACTTTGTTTGCTCCTTTGCACATGTTCCCCATTTTCTCCCGTTTATTTGTCCTTCCCTAATAAAGAGATACTACTTTTTGCTTAATATTGGATCCTTGGTCGTATTTTTTTGTGGTTTCCACATCCCGGTTCATGGTTAGTACCTAGTAGCACCCCCTTTTGCAAGTATCACAGCTTCTAAACACTTTTTGTAACCAGCCAAGACTCTTTCACCTCTTGTTTGAGGGATTTACATCCATTCTGCCTTGGAAAATTCCTGGGTCTTGCATGCACTACTATTTTGAGGTCTAGCCACAGATTTTAAATGATGTTTATATCAGGGGACTGATAGGGCTATTGTAAAATCTTCTGCTTCTGCATTTCAGGTAGTCTATTGTGGATTTTGACGTGTGTTTCGGATCAGTATCCATTTGTAGAAGCCTTCCTCTTTTCAATTTAGCTTTTAACAGATGATTTTATGTTTGCATCAAGAATTTATGGAAATTTCATTGAATCCATTCTTCCGTCTACCCGTGAAATGTTCCCTATGCAATTGGCTGCAACAAAACCCCAAAGTATGATTGATCTACCAACATGCTTAATGGTTGGTGAGATGTTCTTTTCTTGAAATTCTCTGCCCTTTTTTCTCCTTGCATACTTTGATCATTGTTGCCAAAGAGTTTTATTTTAACCTTATCAGTTCACAAGACTTATTTCCAAAATGCATCTGGCTTGCTTAGATGTTCTTCTGCATTCTTCTGATGCTGAATTTTATGGTGAGGAAACAGGAGAGGTTTTCTTCTGATGACTCTTCAATGAAGGCCATATTTATGCAGGTGTCTTTGATTAGTAGAACAATGTACCACAACTCAGGAGTCTTTTAAATCTTTTTGAAGGTCTTTTGCAGTCAGAGTTTATGATTTGCCTTTCTAGCAATTCTATAAGCACCTCTCACTAAAATTTAGCTTGGTTTTCCAGACCTTATTTTGATCTCCATTTGTTAACTGATATTTCTTACTTGCATTTCGAACTGAGCAAAGGGCAACTTGAAAACAATTGCAATTTTCTTACAGCCTTATCCTGCTTTGTGTGTCTCCACGTACTGCACCAAGATGGAGAGCGCTGATGACGCTATTATCAGTACAGCCATCCCGCTACTCTGTCTATTAAAATGTTCACTGTAGAATCTTAAGGAGGAAGCTTTGAATGCTATGGCTGTGGCTATGGAGCAAGATTAGCCCAGCCTCACACAATATTCTAAGATCACATTGGGTGATAATGAGGAACAGGAGGAGGAGGAGGAACAGGAGTTTTTGGTTTGTGCTACAAAGGGGACTCTCAATCCCAGCTTTATGCCTGTCCAGCATGGATAGCCTGAAGAGGAGGAGCTGATGCATCAGGAGGAGAGGATGGTTAGTGTTCATCCTTGGGAGGACATTGAAAGTTTGACTCTTTGTAAGGTTCTTTTTAACTTTGACCACAGATGCCGGCTGACGAGAGACTACTTCTCCCATCTGTGGCACTTCATGTCACTGTTAACAATGACAGCAGATGCAGGCTGATGGGAGAAGTAGTAACTCATCAGCTGGTGCCTGATGACCTACGGGGTCACGCCAACATCTGACAGCGTGACCCTACAGAGCTCTGCCAGTGGTAACGATCTACCGGTGGTAACGTTACTGCCGTTCAGAAGCGCTATGCTGGTGTTTCCCACGCTGTCATACAGCAGCATTTGTGCTGTGTATGTTCGACTATATGTGGAGATTAAATCAACAATTAAATTGGCAAATATTGCAAATTTGACAATCGTGAGCTGAGCTGAATATTGAAATATTCGCTCATCTCTAGTCTTGGCACACACAAACCATTCCAGTAAAATCTGCACTATAATATGGCGCTCCTTCTCTTCTGAGCTTTGCATTGTGCCTGAAAAGTAGTTCCCAATTACATATAGGGAAACGGCACACTCATGAGAAAGTGAACAACAATCTGTGAGGTCCAATTTTTCCAATTGGACCTTACAAAAATTAAAAATGTGGGGCTAAAACAACATTTTAGTGATAAAAATTTAATTATTCTTCAACACCCAATGGTATAAAAATTCTGTGAGGCGTATGTGCTGTCAAAATGCTAACTGCACTTCTTTATGAATTCAATAAAGGTGTAGGTTGTTAAATGGGTCTCTTTCGGGGGTTCACTGTATTGACACTACAGGGACTCTGTTTACTTGACTTGGCACCCTTAAACCATTCTAACAAAATCTGATCTCCAGTATGGCGCTCCCTCCCTTCTGAGCTTTGCACTGTGCCTCAAAAATCCTTTTTTTTTTTTTTGAGTTTGCAACTACTTTACTTTTGGAGAAAATTCAAAACATTCATTACTCAATAAGGCCCAATAGCAAATAGCGGTGTTTTGAATGAACACTCACATCTCTTGGTAGAATTGTTCAGGATTGAAATTTTTGATGTTTTTCTTTTCAAATAATTTTATTGGTTTTCAGTAATTAAACAGGGTAAGGGAAGGAAGGGAGGAAAGGGAATGGGAAGTAAAGAACCTTGTACAGGTACGGAAAAAATTTAAAACTAGAGAACCCACAAATAGGCATTAAATAGCATATAGCAAATAACAACATAAAAGGAAAAGAAAATCGCCAATCCTTATTATGGGGTAACATTCTTGGAAGGAGATACAACATCCTGGTACTACAATGGCCATGTTTAGGCCTCAAAATATAATACCTCTTAATAGGTCTATTTGATATGGAATTTGTTGCTCCAAGTCTTCCAATTTTTTGTATATTTGTGGATGTGATTGTTGTTAATCGCAAATCTGAGTTCTAAATCACTATGTTGGCCTATCTTATCAAATATGTCTGAAAACTTAGGAACCTCGACTTTCTTCCACCATTGTGCTAACATGGTCTTAGTCACTAAGAGGATGTGTATGATAATGTATCTTACTGAATCATCAAACTGTTCCATGTCTAATGAAAGAAGTGCTCTTTCAGGCGTAATTGTGAAGTCCTTAGCAATGAGGTTAATGTGCTGTATGACCTCGAACCAGAGGTTTTTGATCTTTGAACAACCCCAAAATATATGGTAGAGGTTCCCTTGATGTCCACAGCCTCTCCAGCACAAGGAAGATAATTCTGTGATAAAATGTGATAACCTTGTCGGGGTATAGTAACACCTATTTAACAGTTCAAAATAACCGTCGTGAAGACCCATTGATCTGTTGGAATTGTAAGTGAATTTGATGGCATCATTCCAATTCTCGAGACGGATATCAGCACCTAAATCGGCTCCCATCTCTTCATGTATATGTTTTTGTGGCTCGTTAGGTCCTTGACGACAGATCTATACAAATTACACAGACTCCAGAGGTTTTTATTTTTAAGGTTGCACAACAGTGAAGTTAGCATTTCATAATTTAAAGTCTTCCCTTTTATGATTTTCAAAATTCTGTCTTTCAACATGGTGTAAAAGACCAGCTCAGATTATGGTAGATTATATTTAGTCTTGAGCTCACTGAATTTCAAGAACTTCACTCCACTAAAACATCCCCCACCTTTTTGATTCCAGATTTCCCCCATACCTCCGGCATCGGGAGATCATCCATCAGTGCAAATGAAGATAGGGGTAGTTTTAAGATTTGCTCTGCTTTTTTGATATTTTTAGTCGGCTTAATGAGTTCCCTCCAGGCTGAGATTATCGACCAAAATATAGGATGCGATGAGTTCGCACTGTGCTTTTGTAGAAGGAAGTAAAAGAAAAGCTTTCACGTGTAACCTCTATCACTAGCATCTCTCTCCAAGCCATACCAAGCCGGATGTGTCATGTTTTCCATAAACCAGTGCCAGCTCTGTTTAATAAGTGAGGCCTGATAATAAGCGTATATGTTGGGCAGTCCTGTGCCCCCATGTTTTTTATTTTTATAAAGTTAGTCTGCAGATATTCTTGCTTTCTTACCTTTCCAAATAAATAGTCTGATGAGCTCTTGAATTTTATCAATGGATTGGCGTGGAAAGCTAACTGGCAAAGTCCTAAATATGTATAAAATTTTGGGAAGGATAAAAGCTTTGACTGCCAGTATCTTCTCAAAAATGGAAGTCTCTAACTGAGCCAAAAAGGATAGACTGCCTGTAATAGTCTTTATAATGCTGTCTAAATTGGCCCTAACTGTGGCTTGGATTGATCCTGCTATTCTAATCCCTAGATAGACAATCTCTTTCTCCTCCCAAATGAACTGGGTTTGAGTCTTTATTTCGTTAATTTCGGATTGTTTCATGTTTAGAGTTATAAATTTGGATTTGTGTGGGTTTATCTTAAAATAGGATGCTCTAGAGAATTTTTTTAGTTCATCTGAAAGGGCTTTAATGGAATTGCAGGATCAAGAAGTGTGAGGAAGAAATCATCTGCGAATAACCCGATTTTAAAATTTCGTGATGGCAGTTCAAAGCTTTTAATATCATTGTTTAATCTAATTTTTTCGGCTAGGGGCTCTATGGCAAGCACAAATAGAAGGGGAGACAGGGGGCACCCCTGTCTTGTGCCATTAGTAATGTCGAACAAGTCAGAAAGGAAGTTGTTTGCATAGATCCTGGCACTAGGACCCGAGTATAGGGCGAAGACTGTTGATAAAAACTTCTCGTCAAAGCCAAATCTAGCGAGAGTTGTTTTTAAATATAGCCAGTTTAGTCTATCGAACGCCTTCTCGGCGTCTGGTACCAGAAAAGCAGTTTCGGTTCTCGAATTGTTAGCTAAATTTATCAAGTTCAACACCCTTCTAGTACCATCTGAGGCCTGGCGGCCCTCTGTGAACCCTATTTGATCATCCACCAACAGACGTGGAAGGATGTTTTTTAGTCGGTTTGCGATGATCTTTGAGTAGATTTTAATATCGCTGTTTATGAGCGAGATTGGCCTATAGTTCTGTATCCTCTCGGGGTCTCCCCCCTCCTTTGGAATCATGACAATTGTTGCCTCTAACATCTCTTTTGGGACGGAACCCAGAGAGGATGCCAGACCAAAGACGGAAGCCAGCTGTGGAGCCAGAATTTTTGAAAAGGATTTATTGTATTCCCCAGAGAAACCATCCGGCCCTGGTGATTTTTGGGACTGCAGTTTCTTGATAACGTTAACTATTTCACTCTCTGTAAAAGGGCTATTGACATAATTCAAGACCAGCTCATCAACTCTTGGTAAATCGATACTCTGTAGAAAAGAATCCACAAAATTCGAGTTAACCACCGGTGTTTGGGGGTCATCTTTCAGGTTATAAAGATTTTTAAAGAAATCTGCAAACGAGTTGACAATGTCCCTAGGGTGAATTTTGGGATCACTCGAGGGAGATACAATCTTAATTATCCTTTTTTTATTCTTTCTCTTTTTAATTTCCTCATCATAAACTTGGTAGGCTTGTTGAGAGATGTATACGATTTATACCTAGATGCTTTGATGGCTGCATCGTATTCCTGGTATATTTCAGATCTCAGACCCTGTCTGAGTCTCAAAATCTCAGCCTGGATGGTTTGGGAAGGAACTTTCAAGTTGGTTTGTTTTTTTTCTAGATCATTGTTTTGGGCCTGTATGTTTGTAATTTTTTCCCTATTTCTCTTCTTATGTTTAGAGAGGATCTGCATAAGGCATCCCCTCAGGACCGCCTTATGGGCATTCCAGACCGTGAACTGATCTACTTCACCAGATACATTTTCCTTGAAGTAGTTTAAGAGAACGTTTTCTATCTCTTGCTTGTACTCTGGTATATATAACAAGGCTGGGTTAAGTCTCCAGCGGAATGGCTTGTCAGAGGAAGGACCCACGAGGAACTCAGCGAGAACCGGGGTATGATCCGAGATGGTCTCTTGCATGAACCGTATATCTTTAATTTTGGTTAAAGTAAATATATTAGTAAGTAGTGTCATGATCTCAGTGCGGGTTTGACTCGCACACGTGGGGTTAATGTCTGGAACCAGTGCTGATGACTGGCATTTCTGGGGTTAAAGGTTGTGATCCCGATGCAGGCTTACCTGCACACCTGGGGCTATGATTGTGGCCTCTTCCTGGTTCTGGGGGAGGCTTCTTATAGCCTCAGGACGCTCCCATCCCTGTCAGTTATACTTTCGCCCTTGGCATTGTGTGGTGACCCCTGAGTGTGTTTGTGCTGTGTTCTGGTTACTTGATTCTCTGTGTATGACTCGGTCTGTTCTCTGGATATCGCTTTGGATTCTGCCTGGTACCTTATATGTCTGTTTGGTTTTGATCTCTGCTTGGCCCTGATTATCCGCTCTGTCTCATCCCTGGTACTGTACTGTGATCCTGTGTATGACCTTTGGCTTTGTCTGACCTCCTGTCTGTTTATCCCTCCTGTGCCTCATTTGCCCGTACCGTTGTGACCTCCATTTTGCCTGACTCTGAGTTGTTGTATGGTGTCCTGTCATATCTGAAAGCAGGACGCTAAGCCACGCCCCCTTGCAGTCACATGACCATAGGTCCTGTGCAAGCTTGTTCATTTTCAGTGTCCGCAGGTCCCGTGCCTCTTTACTTTCCAGCGCTGACTGGACCCTGACACTAATAGTTGAAGCACGCCTGGTCACCTCTGCTGCCCTGCTCCCCAGGTAACTCTTACCACTGCTTCTGTACTCAGGACACGCGCACTGGCTCTATGAGCAAGTGTAGTGCGGTGTCTCTGACAAGTAGTAGATCGATTCTAGATGCTGTCTTATGTACATCTGAAAAGTGAGAATACTCACGAGACGATGTGTTGAAGCAACAAAAAGCATCATAAAGCTCATTTTGAATTAACCAGTTTTTCAAAGCTGGAAGCTTGTGGCGAACTAATGAGGATGAATCCACGCTACTATCTGGGACAATATTAAAATCGCCTAGTAAGATCAGATCACCTTGAAATAGAATCATAATAGAAATAGAATCATAGAATCGTAGCGTTGGAAGGGACCTCCTGGGCCATCTGGTCCAACCCCCTGCTCAAAGCAGGATTCTCTAAATCATCCCAGACAGATGTCTGTCCAGCCTCTGTTTGAAGACTTCTATTGAAGGAGAACTCACCACTTCTCGTGGCAGCCTGTTCCACTCATTGATCACTCTGTCAAAAAGTTTTTTCTAATATCTGTGTCTCCTCCCATTCAGTTTCATCCCATTGTTTCTAGTCTTTCCTTGTGCAAATGAGAATAAAGATGATCCTTCTACAATGTGACAGCCCTTTAGATATTTGTAGACAGCTATTAAGTCTCCTCTCAGTCTTCTCTTTTGCAAGCTAAACATTCCCAAATCATGCAACCTTTCCTCGTAAGACAGGGTTTGCAGACCGGTCACCATCCTGGTCGCTCTTTTCTGAACTTGCTCCAGTTTGTTGATGTCTTTTTTAAAATGTGGAACCCAAACTGGACACAGTATTCCAGATGAGGTCTGACCAAAGAGGAGTAGAGGGCAATAATGACTTCACGTGATCTAAACTATATGCTTCTGCTAATACATCCTAGAATTGCATTTGCCTTTTTTGCTGCTGCATCACACTGTTGACTCATATTCAGTCTGTGATCTATTAGTATACCCAAGTCTTTTTCACATGTGCTGTTGCTTAGCCCTATTCCTCCCATTCTGTATATGCTTTTTTCATTTTTATTGCCCAGATGTAGTACTTTGCATTTTTCCCTGTTAAAAACCATTCTGTTAGTTGCTGCCCACTGCTCCAGTTTATTTAGATCTTTTTGAATCCTCTCTCTTCTCTAGTATTAGCTATTCCTCCTAGCTTTGTGTCATCAGCAAATTTTTTTTGACTTGACCTGTTTTGACTTTGTCTATTTTTTTGATTAGCTTGTTCAAGAAACGAATGTGTCCCTTGTTAGGTGCGTATACATTCACTATTGTGCATGGCCTTTCATGGAGTAAGCATATTAGTATATGAAACCTGCCCAACAAGTCTGGTATCTCTTTGATGAGCTGAAAAGGAACGGTGCCACCTACCAGTGTAATGACTCAAAAATACTTTTTAACCACATATGGGGTATTGGCATATGCAGGAGAAATTGTGTAACAAATTCATTTTTCCTTTTATCTCTTTTGAAAATTAAAAACTTGGAACCACAACATTTAAATGGAAAAAAGGTTATATTTAAAGTCCAATATTATACAACTCTGTGAATAGCCTGAGGGTTAAAAATGTTCACTGCACCTCTAGATGAATTCCTCAAGAGATACTGTCTCCAAAATGGGGTCAGTCAGGAAAGTTTCTGATGTTTTGGCACTTAAGTGGCTCTTCCAATGTGACATTGCATCCGCAATCTATACAAGCAACACTTGCTTTCCAGAATTCAATTGACACGCCTTCCCTTCCGAGCCCTGCCATGTGCCCAAACACGCCACATTTGGGGTATCAATGTACTCAATTGCCCATCAAATTGTATGATCAATATTCTCCTGTTAACCTTGTGAAAATGAAAAATTTGGAGCAAAAGCAATTTTTTAAATTTTATTAAATATATTTTTTCACTTCAACGACTCAACATTGTAAAATTCTGTGGAGTGTTCTGATTGTTTAAGGTGCTCCCCAAACCTCTAATTAAATTTTATGAGGGGTGTAGTTTCAGTTGTGGGGGATATCCACTCTTTAAGGACATCAGGGGTTCTGCAAACACGACATGCCCTGCCATGCACCAAAGTAGTAGTTTTTCACCATCTATGGGGGTTTCTGCATACTCAGGAAAAATTGAACAACAAATTGTATGGTCCATTTTCTCTTGTTGCTCCTGTGAAAATGTTAAATTTGAGGTTCCACATTACTTCAATTCCTGTGAAGCATGTAAAGGGTTAATAAACTTCTCAAATGTGATTTTGAGTACTTTGAAGGGTGCACTTTTTAAAGTGGTGTCACTTTGGGATGTTTTTTGTTATATAGGCCACTAATGCTCACTTCAACTGTGATGTGGTCATTTGTAACCCTTCTAACTTTACAACAAAAAAATGCTTGATTAATGATGTTGATGTACTTAGTTGTATATCAACAGAATATATAATATCTGGTTTAAGGGCATAAAAATGTTTGAAAATTGCAAATTTTTTGCCAAAATTCCAATCTTTTCACAAGTAAATGCAAAAAATCTACCTAAATTTATCTCTAACCTAAAGAATAATGTGTTACTAAAAAACATTTTCACAATCACTGTGATAGGGTGAAGCGTTCCAGAGTTATTACCTCATAAAATGACTCTGGTCAGAATTGTAAAATTTGGCCTTGTCAGGAGAGCAAAAACAAGTTCTGGGCTGAATGGGTTAAATCAATGGGGATCCAACACCAAGCTTCCCAAAAGCTCAGGTGAAATCAACCTCAGCTGGGACCAGATATAAACTGTGTGATGCGAGTCACTATAGTAAATAATAATCCCAGAAGTGGAGAAAAAGACTAAAATATCAGATAGTAAAAAATATATGCTACTTACTGAATAAGTAAAGAGGCCAAACAATTAGAGCTCAGGTCCAGGAAATTGCGCAGTACAACAAGGGAAGTCAGAGATGAAATACAATTCATGATCCAAGGTCAGGAAAGCCAGAGAGACAAGACAGTTTACAGGCAGCAGGCACAAGAGAAGTCAGGTCACAAGCAAAGAGTCGAGCCTGGAAGAGAATCAAGTCAAGCTGGGCTAGGCACAGAGCACAGAGGGATCAATGTTACACAGGCATCAGCAAGTATACCATTGACACTGGACCGAAGAGAGAGCATGCTTAAGTAGAAGACTAATCAAAGAAAGTGAACACAGATGATTGCAGCACAGACCCAGCACAACCAAAATAGACTGACAACCTCTACACAAAGTAATATATCAGACAGAAAGAGAGTGGAGATCGTGACAAACAGTGTACAGAGCACAACTGCTTGGCATACCCTGTATTATCTGTTGCCAGGTACTAGTCCCCCCTCTGATCTGATATTGAAGACATTTCCTAAGAATAGGTCATTAATACCAATGTAATGGACAATCCCTTGAACAAATTTACATGTTGAAATAATGTGTTAGTAATATTTTAAACATCTTTATTCCTAGCAATTTATTAATTTGTTGATTTTAGACATTTGCTTTTAGTTTTATTCATTGCTAAATAAATATTATTTAAAACCTTTATGAATTTGGGATGATGCATTGCAAATTTGTATTTTTCATGGGGGACATGTTATTTAAGATTGCTGTTCTCAATATTAAGAAAAAAACATTCAGATAAAGCATGTACACTACTTCCACAAGCTGTTTTTCCAGCAGGTGTGAAATGGGGACAGTCTTTCTTTTACATTCCATCTGTTTTTCACTATACACATGGGCCACCTTAAACAACAGACCAATATGTTTGCCATTCTGCTGAACTTTCAGAAGACCCATGAGATACAGCGGAAGGTACTGATATGAAATGTACTTTGTAAAGAGCATCAAAAAAGCTTACCAAATAAGTTCATGTCATAATTAATAGAATTCATGAAAATATAGAAAATTCTTGATGTTGCATGTGTACCAGCAAGACCAAAAGACCATTCAGTATTTACGAAAAACATATTGGTGTTATGTAATTATTATCTGATACAAAAATATAATAATCTCACATGCAAATAACATAATGGAAACTATATAAATACAGTACAAAGTATGCCTTGAAAAAGAATTCATATTCATACCTCACAAACTTTTCCACATTTTCTCGCGTTACACCCACAAACTTAAATGTATTGTAATGGTATTCCATGTGATATAAAAACACAAAAAGCAAGTATTTCTGAAGTGTAAAGACAATGATATATGGTTTTCTAAATATTTTAAAAATATAAATCTGAAAATGGTGACATGCATTTGTATTCAGCCCACCTGAGTCAATTCTTTTTTAGACCAACTGTCATTGCAATTATTGCTGCAATTTAGAGGCTGAAATTTATGCTCATTCATCTATGCAAACTAGCTTTAGCTCAGTGAGATTAGATTGAGAGCGTCTGTGAACAGCAATGTTCAAGTCTTGCCACAGATTCTCAATGGGATTTAGGTCTAGACTCTAAAGCCCCCGTCACACATAGCGATCTCACTAGTGAGATCGCTTCTGAGTCACAATTTTTTTGATGCAACAGCGATCTCACCAGCGAGATCGCTGTGTGTGACACTGACCAGCGACGGGCCCTCCTGCCGGAATTGCTGATCGTTTTTGGAATGCCCTGGACATTTCTTTGATTCCTGGTCTCCTGCTGGCCAGCACGCATCGCTGCATGTGACAGGCGGGAGACCAGCGATCAGCGCGCTGGTAGCTAAGGTAAACAACGGGTTTCTAAGCAGCGCGCGTCACTTAGAAACCCGATGTGTACCTTAGTTACCAGTGCGCTGATGCAGGGAGCTGGTAACCAAGGTACACATCGGGTTTCTAAGTGATGCGTGCTGCTTAGAAACCCGATGTGTACCTTAGTTACCTGCTCCCTGCATTAGGCGCTGGTAACTAACGTGCACAGCGACGCCGGCGTCGCTGGTGCTGATCGCTGGTGAAGCATTCTGTTTGACAGCTCACCAGCGATCATGTAGCGACTCACCAGCGATCCTGACAAGTTCATATCGTTGTCGAGATCGCTGGTGAGTCGCTATGTGTGACAGGTTCCTAAGTAATGCAAACACATGAATATGTTATCTTCTTAATCATTCCATTGTAGCTCTGGTACAATATTAAGGGTCATTGTCCTGCTGGAAGATGAACCTACTCTACAGTCTCAAGTCTTTTGCAGCTTCTAACAGATGTTTCTCCAGGATTGCTCTGTGTTTAGCTCCACCCATCTTCCCATCAACTCTGACCAGCTTCCCTGTCCATGCTGAAGAAAAGTATCCCCTAAACATGATGCTGTCAACACCATGTTTGATGGTAGCGATGGTGTTTTCAGAGTGATGTGCAGTATTAGTTTTCTCGCACACATAGCATTTTGCCTTACAAGCTATGCTTGGGTCTTATCTGATCAAAGCACCTTTTTACACAAGATAGCTATGTCACTTACATGGCTTTTCGCAAACTGGAAAAGAGACCTCTTATGGCTTGCTTTCAAAAACTGATTTCTTCTTGCTACTCTTCCATAAAGGCCGTATTTGTGGAGTATATGACTTAGGGTTTGCTCATGTTTATGAATAAATCGGATGAGTGCAACCCTTCAAAAAAATTGAATTGCACTCAGACCAATGTTATTTAATGAAGCAGTGCAGATCTGCATATTTTTTCTTATCTGAATCAGCATGAGAAAAATAAATCGCAGCGTAATCGGACAATGTGAGAATAAAACTTGAATGCCAAATGAACAGTCAGTATGGCATCTGATTTTTAACCCTTTCCAACACTGGTCATACATTTACGCTGATGTCAGACTCCCTCCCTTTGATGTGAGCTTCGGCAGTGAGCCCACATCTTTCCCCGGACATTTCAGCTGTTTTGAACAGCTGACATGCCACCGCAATAGCGTGAGTGGAATCGCGATCCACCTGCGACTATTAACCAGTTAAATGTCGCTGTCAAACTCTGACAGTGGCATTTAACAAGTGCTTCCGGCAATCACACCGGAAATACGCACACCGGTGACCCGCGTCATGCGATCATGGGTCACCGTTGTGTCAGCATGTCAACCGGAGGTCTCCTGGAGACCTCTATGGCTGTCAATGCTGAATTGCTGTGAGGGCCACCCAGTGGTTGGTGCTCATAGCAAGTGTGCAATTCTACTACATAGAGGTGATCTGACCATCTATGTAGTGTAGCCAATTGGGTTGTATCATCTTCTGGTCTTCCATAGAGACTATTGAAGCAAGCCAAAAATAAAAAGAAAATGTTTTTAAAAATAAAAAAAAATTAAAAACATAAAAGTTCAAATCACCCTCCTTTCACCCCATTAAAAATAAAACAATAAAAATAAAATCAAACATACACATATTTGATATTGCTGCATTCAGAATATAGACATGTTTGGTGTCTATGAACTCATAATGACCTGGAGAATCATAATCGCAGGTCAGTTTTAGAATTTAGTGAATCTAGTAAAAAAGCCAAACAAAAAACAAGAGTGGAAATTTCACCGCACTTGGAATTTTTGTCCCATTTTGTAGTACATGACATAGTAAAACCAATGATGTTGTTCAAAAGCACAACTCGTCCCGCATAAAAAAAACCCTCTCATGGCCATATTGAAGGAAAAATAAAAAAGTTATGGCTCTGGGAAGGAGGGGAGCGAAAAACAAAAATGCAAAACTAAAAATGCTCCAGGGGGTTAAGGGGTAAAGGATACATTACAATTCTGTAGCATAGGAAACTGTAAAAGAGCAGTAGTTGCAGGGTAAAAAAAAATCATAGCTCACAGATAACGAGTGAAAGGAAATTGTCCCACTCTTGTTGATGAGAATGTGACCGATTTTTTTATACTCAGGTGTAAGTGAAGCCTAATAGCTGTTCTGTGGACAGATGATGAAGAATTGAACAGTGTTCCATGAGATATTGAGAGCGTAGGTTATTTTTTAATATATTTTTTTTACTTCAATTTAGTAATAAATTGGCAATTTCACCCCACAACTGTACTGTTGTCTGTTGCAGCAATTTGATGCCGTGTTCCAACCTGCTGGCATTTACTGTTACATTGTAATGGGGGAATTAATATACTAAAACAAAAATCTTAAAATAAATTATTACAGTAAATCAAGACATTTAAAGAAACACTTCAATGAACATTTCTCTTTAATAAATGTGTGAATATGTGTTTTGTGTGTACTGTGAGTGGATAATAATCTTACCGCCAATCTCTCTAGGATCCTGTGATCTGCTCCACTTCCCATTGAGCCTTGGTGATGTCGCTGAGAAGCAGAGCAAAACAGTGCTGGATGCCAGAGAGATCGGTAGAGGCTAAATATATTAATATATTAATACACTCACACCATACATGTTATGAAGAAAAATATTAATGTGAGTGCTTCTTTTCAAAATTTTGAAAATGATACAAATTTTCGTTTAAAATTTTTGACTGCTTTTGTGCTTATAGATCTTAATTCAGATGTTTTTATGGTATACTGATGCATTTCATATGTTTTTAAACTTTTATTGACCAATGCTTTAAGTTTATGCAGACTGAATATTTACAGTGCTGACCCTCATTTTTCAAGACTCCTTAATTTCTCTATGTCATGCTAGATATCAGCTTCTGGGTCACATCCTGACTGATAGCCACCCCTTTTTGTTTAATTAGTGCTTAGAATTTATCAAAATTTCTGTGTTTTTGTTTGTCTATCTCATTTTAAGGTTTGACAATGGGTTCTCATTGAGACTGAGATTTGATAATTTGCCTGGCCATGAATTTAAAATTTCAATGTTTTGTTCACCGAGTCAATTAGTTATTTATTTACTTATATAGTGCCATTAATTCCACAGCATTTTACAGATATTATCAGCCCCATTGGAGCTCACAATCTATATTCCCTATCAGTATGTCTTTGCAGTGTAAAAGGTAATTGTAGTATTCAGAGGAAACCCACGCAAACATGGGTAGAACATTCAAACTCATTGCAGTTGTTGTCCTTGGTCGGATTTGAAAAAAGGACCCCAGCGTTGCAGCACTAACCACTGTCATTGTGCTTATCACTTTTACCTTGTAACACAGTTGTTCATGCTGCAAAAAACATTGTTCATCATCAAAATTGCTTCTGGGTCATAAGGAGAAGTTTCTTTTGTATAATTTTTCAATATTCCATTCTTTATTCATGGCAGTGTTCTTAGTAAAAATTGTAAGTGAGCACCTGAGCTCCCTTCTTTGGATAAAAATCAACCTCACACATGAACGGCTTTGGAATGCTTTATTGTTGGTATGATGCAAAACTCATTGCTGCGCTTTGAGCCAGGGCAATTCTGCAGTAGGAAACAGGTATGGTGGGACAGGAAAGTCAGGTATCTTAGACCTTAGCCACTGTCAGCCAAATCAGGGATGACAATGATGATCTTGTGGTGAAAAGCCCTGGCACCCAGAAAAGTATGCCAATCAATTGATTTATTTAAAGGTAGAGAGAGTAGGCTTCAGTGATCCACGGTCAATGTGTAGCCTTTACAGCAAAATTCGCCTAGTTTATGATCAGCTCTGGAGAAAGTAATGCCACAAATTTTATAGGTGGAGGAGGCTCAAGAACGCCTGAAAGCTCTTATGAGGGCAGTGTCGAGTTATACGTGTAGGTATTGTGTTTAGGTGACTTTGGATCACTGCCAGGGCACTGGGGATACTCGATACCGGGCCGGTTCTTAAAGGGATGTGTCACAGCGGCAGTGACCCAGTCCTTGGCCCTGGGCATCCAATAAAAGGGGATATTTACAGGGGAAAAATAAAGAGTTTGTAAAGTGTTCGTTACCTGTGGTTTCTGGTCAGAGGTGACCAGCGCTGCAGGGCAGATCCTCTGGGACTGATGGTGATGCAGCAGAGTTGGTATAGCGCTCCACAAGCAGAGCTTTGTCCCAGGGCAGTTGTTGCAGTAAAGATGTTGTGTTTGATGATGATAGATATAGCAGAGTTGGATAGGTGATGCAAGAATAATTAGAGGACACAACAGAGTGCAGTTTCCTTTACCTTTTACTGAGCTGTGCAGGTACAGTCAAGGGCTCAGGTTACAGATGGTTCTGGAGTCGGTGAGCCTGAAAGCAATTTGGGAATCTGCTTAATCAGGTGGGTTGTGAGGCCTCCTTTCTAGTGCTATTCTCTGAGGTACTCGCTGCTGTAAACTTTATTCAATTTCCTCTCTCTGTCTGATGTTTAGGTAGAACTCCACTCGCATGACAGGCAGCTGTAGCCTGCTTCAGGGATTGCTCCTATCTGGTGTCTCTGGCTCACACGTTCTGCTGTGTCATCGAGTATCAATTGGGACAGAGGATCTGCTGTCTTCTGTCCTCCGGATTCTGCTGCTGGGGCTTTAGTACCCACACAGCCTTGGACTCTGGGGTCTGGTCTCTGGCGCTAAAGCCTGAGGGTGAGATCAGCTATAGCTCCTTTCCCCAGCTTCTCTCCACATATCCTGTCTCTCCCCTGTTCAGGCTCTAACTGCTCACTAACTTCCTCCTCCTGACCAGAGAGAACAGCTCCCCTGAAGTTGGGTTTAGAGCTCCCCTGCTGGCCTGGAGCAGGAACTATGTTGTATGCTGGAACTACCTGATAAGGGAATTCCTTCTTTGCTTCCAGGCATGACATCACTCCCCCCTGGAGGAAGGCAAGGCCATTCTGGCAACCGAACTCCTTGGGTGCCAAAACTTCTTTAAAATACTACACCAGTCTTTGGCAGACCAAAGGGTCTGCAAAATTTAAAATAACCTGTGGATGTTCAAGCTTATATAGACTAGTAACTACAGCTCTCCATCAGCACATGAAACAAGATCACCTGTTTATCTGGAAAAGGCAACCTGGTCTGTAATCAGAGCAAGCCTTAAGTTGTCCCCCTCCCCTTCACTTCATACCTGTATTTCTGCCAGACACACCATCAAGATACACCCTTAAGTAGTGTTATCATCACTATCATTGTCATCTACTATTACTGCTTGTTTTACTAAGAATATTCTTCCTTATCCTTCTTCATCGCACCAGCAGATATACAGATATACTGTACAGTGTACACTATAATCTGGTCAAGTTGCTGGTGGAACAATATACCCTACCACCTTGTGCAGTTGTCTGCCTTTTGAGGCATACTCTCAGCTTTGCTGGAAGATACTTAGTTGCTATTGTAAAGGTGTGACATGGAGTGTCATATACTTTCTCCTGAAGACAACAATTGTAGTGTGAATATTAACAGGCAATTGTATTGAGCTTCGATGATATAATGCAAAATGTACAATGCATATAATAGAGTGTTACCAGTACTGATGTTGCTCTGTCTGTACTGCATTGGTAATGCATAAAGTAACCTGGTATACTCAGCTAAGGAGTAGGAACATTAGTGCAGATAGGCAGTGGTGGGCCTATTAGTGTATAAGTGATAGGTATAGTTTAAGTATTGTTAGTATAGTGTTAATGTCGAAATGTAATGCAAGCTGTGTGCTGGAATGTAGGTGAAAGGTTGGATTGTCCGAGCAACAGACTGCTGGAACAGATACAGTTAAATGTTTGTGACCGGCCAAACATGAGAGGTGCAAGGGCAAGCAAGAAGGGGAATCATTTCCTGGTTTATTCAGTCTGACTTAGTGAAAGGTTTGTGTGCAGTTCAGGTTCAGTGTGCAGTGGGCTGGGGGCACATGGAGAGCATAACAGCATGAGGTCATTCAAAATTTAATGTGGACCCTCCAAGAATATATGGGCCCATCGGCTCAACCTAGTTACTGTGGAGTGTGCCTTTATCCCTTCCATACAGAGGAAGCTGGACAGGGAACCAAGTGAGTGAAATCTAGTGGATTTCAGGGGAGGTTGGGGAAAGTCCTGTGGCTGACAGGAAAATCAAGAGTAGGAATAACCAGAGCTAAATGTAAGTAGAGGCTTGAAATGTGCTGTATTGATTAAACTGGAACTGGAGGGTACTGTGCCCTAAATAGTGTGATAAAGACTGTTGTATCTGAACTGTCTAGTAAAGCTGTATTCATTATAACGAACCAGGCATCCCCTGATGTGTGCACGGCTGATCCTGGACCAAAGATATGGATGCCTTCTGCTTGAAAGTGAGCATACTGCATTGTACACAGCACCACATTGATGGACTGGGACAGTGTGTGTTTGTGGGGTGACAGGGCATAGAGAAACAGCAGCTGGCCCACGGTTACTTTAGCATGGGTTACTTTAAGATTTACCTTTTCAGCTGATGAGAAATGCATGTTGCCATCTGAAGTTCTTCAAATAAACTGTAAGATTTGTCAGTAGGGAAATGTGCAATATACTATATCAATGTCCTCTTATTCATCTGGCGAAAACCACCCACCAGATTGCAACAGAGGATGGAGGAAGAAAAGCAACTTGAACATCTTTATTGCCACACTGTGTCTGTTAGGGATCCTCAAGGTCTATGTTATATGTTGGAAGATGTAGAGGAGTAAGAGAACCAGTAGCAAGCAGATCTGGACAGTGACATTGAGTTGATACAGGTAGGAGACAAGACAGACAGAGAGAAAATAAAAACAATACTGGCCATGGCAAACTTTCATCAGAGTGGGGTGTGCTGGGGAGCATAGAAAGCTGTATGGCAGGCGTATAGTTACGATCAAGCAAAAGAATGACTACTGATTAGTCATGCTTTAAGACCCTTGTTATGAAAGTGAAAAGGGAGATTTTTTTCTGGCTTCCAAAAGGGAGTCCAATGTGGCATATGACCTGGATAAGATGTACTCCTGGGCAAATCTTTGCAGAGTGGACATCTGAAGATAACATGGATGACCTATAAGCCCCTTTCCACTTCCTGCAGCGCTAACTCTTACTCACTTGTGCTATCATTGGGGCAAGTAGATGAGCTGACAGTAGCACCAACAGTTACAATATATTTGACTTGATGTATCAGCTGTTTCATCTGCCATTGTACCAATCGGATGTAGTTCAGCAAACAGATGTACTAGTTGATTGGGCAGATTTCAGTCATGCTAAGACTGTCCTTCCTGGGTTAGCAAATTGGACCAATAACACAAACTTGACCAATTTGCTATGGGTTTACTGTCAAGTATAACCTCCAGTGTACTGCTCGACAAAATATTCAGCATAACCGGTGGCTTTGTCACCAAGCAAACCAGATTGTCGGCTAAAATCATATAAAACCTTACATTTGTCAAAAGTAACCAGGTATGGATCAGTGCTGACTTTCATTCCCTATGGCTGATGCCAAGAATTAGACAGGCCCTACCATCTGATCATCCATTTTTTTCTTCGCTTTCCTGCTGCTGCCAGTGCCGATAACCTGCGCTCAGCCAGGCATTTACTTACTGTCCATCTTGTCATCAACTGTATACTGCACTCCTTCTGCTGAGGATGCTATTGTTAGAATAAGAAAAAACACCAGCTCACCCACACCCTAGGCGGTTGGAGGCAAGGAAGCCATGAGACTAGTTGTGATCCAAGTAGGCAAAAAAGGAGATTTATCCAGCTTCCAGCGATTTTGCAATATTTATTGAACAATGTGTAAAAATATAGAAGGTGCAAATAAAAATACAGTATAACAGTAACGAGCTTCAAACACACATGACGTTCTTTGTCAGAGCTGCAATCTAACTAAGCACAGACATTTAACTAGTCATCCACTAGAGAACATCACATGATCGACTTAAAAACAACATAATCATCAGGTGTGAATAAAATACAGAAAAGGCACTTCAGTGAATAAACCCCTATGCAACTGTATGACACAAAGAGATGTAGAGAAAAAATCAAATAAAAGTTATTTTCTTCAATAGTGGAGCATAAACTCTTTGCAAGTGTTCATTCCTTTCGTAAGCAGTTATCTAGATGGTACATCCAATATGCCTCATGATCTCAGAGCCTTCCAGGGTCCCCACCTTTCAGAGTGGAAAAAACTTTTTTAATCGCATAGACTTGAAATGTAGATGGTTCGGGATGGTGTGACTGGACAGAATGTCTGGAAGCATGAGACATGGAACGGTTAGTGTCAGAGGTACTACATATATCCGTAAGATGTTTGGAAATGCACTTCTTGAGATTCTTTTAGTGCAGCCTACATAGATTTAGATGCATGATATACAATTGATGACATATACAACATTGTCACTGCTTCAATTGATGTATATCCAAGTAGAAATGAGGTTGCACTCAATGAGCTGGTGAAGATATTGCTTGATTTATTGATACATGTTACACATGTCGGGCCGGGGGAGTGCCATCAGGAGTGCAGAGGGAGCTGACAATGATCGTTTTGCGCTATCCAAGCGCTTCGACGGGTCCCGTTGAGTGCGACCTCATTTCTACTTGGATATACAGAGCATTGTGAATTCTCAGGTCTAGCACCCGAAGCTGCAGTTATCAGAGCTCCGAATGTCACACACCAGCTGAGGATATACGGTAATAGCGGTGCCGTCCGCGTTTTTTCTTTAATTTATGCTTCAATTGATGTATTGCTTAATAGTGTGGCTCTGAGAATTATCATTGTTGCACATACGGGTCACCAGAGCTAGAAAACTTGCTGATCATGCGCAGTGCATGATCAGCAATTTTCCCTGTCAGTGCAGAGCTGACAGTTTTTTCAGCATGGGGATGCTGCTGCATCCCCATGCTGTAGAAGTGATCAGTGTGAGAGAAATGATAGTCCCATAGTGGGACAAAGTAAGAAAAGGTAAAAGAAAAAAAGTTAAATAAAAATATTAAATAATTGTAAAAATCTTAAAAAAAATAATAAAAAAATTAAAAGATATTGTATCCATAAATAAATATTTGCATGAAAAAAAAAAAAAATAAAAGTACACATACAGTCATATGTAAAAGTTTGGGCACCCCTATTAATGTTAACCTTTTTTCTTTATAACAATTTTGGTTTTTGCAACAGGTATTTCAGTTTCATATATCTAATAACTGATGGACTCTGTTATATTTCTGGATTCAAATGAGGTTTATTGTACTAACAGAAAATGTGCAATCTGCATTTAAACAAAATTTGACCGGTGCAAAAGTATGGGCACCCTTATCATTTTCTTGATTTGAACACTCCTAACTACTTTTTACTGACTTCCTGAAGCACTAAATTGGTTTTGTAACCTCATTGAGCTTTGAACTTCATAGCCAGGTGTATCAAATCATGAGAAAAGGTATTTAAGGTGGCCACTTGCAAGTAGTTCTCCTATTTGATTCTCCTATGAAGAGTGGCATCATGGGCTCCTCAAAACAACTCTCAAATGATCTGAAAACAAAGATTATTCAACATAGCTTTTCAGGGGAAGGATACAAAAAGTTGTCTCAGAGATTTAACCAGTCAGTTTCCACTGTGAGGAACATAGTAAGGAAATGGAAGAACACAGGTACAGTTCTTGTTAAGCCCAGAAGTGGCAGGCCAAGAAAAATATCAGAAAGGCAGAGAAGAAGAATGGTGAGAACAGTCAAGGACAATCCACAGACCACCTCCAAAGACCTGCAGCATCATCTTGCTGCAGATGGTGTCACTGTGTATCGGTCAACAATACAGCGCATGCATAACGCCTTTTTGTATGACCAAACAACTCAATCTTTGTTTCATCAGTTCACAGGACCTTCTTCCAAAATGTAACTGGCTTGTCCAAATGTGCTTTTGCAGACCTCAGGCGACTCTGTTTGTGGCGTGCTTGCAGAAAAGGCTTCTTTTGCATCACTCTCCCATACAGCTTCTCCTTGTGCAAAGTGCGCTGTATTGTTGACCGATGCACAGTGACACCATCTGCAGCAAGATGATGCTGCCGGTCTTTGGAGGTGGTCTGTGGATTGTCATTGACTGTTCTCACCATTCGTCTTCTCTGCCTTTCTGATATTTTTCTTGGCCTGCCACTTCTGGGCTTAACAAGAACTGTACCTGTGTTCTTCCATTTCCTTACTATGTTCCTCACAGTGGAAAGTGACTGGTTAAATCTCTGAGACAACTTTTTGTATCCTTCCCCTGAAAAGCTATGTTGAATAATCTTTGTTTTCAGATCATTTGAGAGTTGTTTTGAGGAGCCCATGATGCCACTCTTCATAGGAGAATCAAATAGGAGAACTACTTGCAAGTGGCCACCTTAAATACCTTTTCTCATGATTTGATACACCTGGCTATGAAGTTCAAAGCTCAATGAGGTTACAAAACCAATTTAGTGCTTCAGGAAGTCAGTAAAAAGTAGTTAGGAGTGTTCAAATCAAGAAAATGATAAGGGTGCCCATACTTTTGCACTGGTCAAATTTTGTTTAAATGCAGATTGCACATTTTCTGTTAGTACAATAAACCTCATTTGAATCCAGAAATATAACTGAGTCCATCAGTTATTAGATATATGAAACTGAAATACCTGTTGCAAAAACCAAAATTGTTATAAAGAAAAAAGGTTAACATTAATAGGGGTGCCCAAACTTTTACATATGACTGTATATGTAAAAGTACACATATATGGTATCGGCACATCTGCAATGACCCAACCAATAAAATTGTCCCACTAGTTAACCCCTTTAGTGTACACCATAAAAAAATTAAAAAACAAGACAAAAAACAATGCTTTATTATTATACTTATGAACAAAAAGTAGAATAAAATGCGATAAAAATGACTGATATAAATAAACATGGTACTGCTGAAAACATCATCTTGTCCCACAAAAAAATAAGCTGCCATACAGCTCCATCAGCAGAAAAATAAAAATGTTACAGCTCTCGGAATAAAATTTTGCAAAAATATTAATTTTTTCCATAAGATAGAATCATAGAATCGTAGAGTTGGAAGGAACCTCCTGGGCCATCTGGTCCAACCCCCTGCTCAAAGCAGGATTCGCTAAATCATCCCAGTCAGATGTCTGTCCAGCCTCTGTTTGAAGACTTCCATTGAAGGAGAACTCACCACTTCTCGTGGCAGCTTGTTCCACTCATTGGTCACTCTAACTGTCAAAAAGTTTTTTCTAATATCTAATCTGTGTCTCCTCCCATTCAGTTTCATCCCATTGCTTCTAGCCTTTCCTTGTGCAAATGAGAATAAAGTTGATCCTTCTACAATGTGACAGCCCTTTAGATATTTGTAGACAGCTATTAAGTCTCCTCTCAGTCTTCTCTTTTGCAAACTAAACATTCCCAAATCCTGCAACCTTTCCTCATATGACAGGGTTTGCAGACCGGTCACCATTCTGGTCGCTTTTTTCTGAACTTGCTCCAGTTTGTTGATGTCTTTTTTAAAATGTGGTGCCCAAAACTGGACACAATATTCCAGGTGAGGTCTGACCAAAGAGGAGTAGAGGGAAATAATGACTTCACGTGATCTAGACTGTATGCTTCTGTTAATACATCCTAGAATTGCATTTGCCTTTTTTGCTGCTGCATCACACTGTTGACTCATATTCAGTCTGTGATCTATTAGTATACCCAAGTCTTTTTCACATGTGCTGTTGCTTAGCCCTATTCCTCCCATTCTGTATATGCTTTTTTCATTTTTATTGCCCAGATGTAGTACTTTGCATTTTTCCCTGTTAAAAACCATTCTGTTAGTTGCTGCCCACTGCTCCAGTTTATTTATATCTTTTTGAATCCTCTCTCTCTTCTCTAGTATTAGCTATCCCTCCTAGCTTTGTGTCATCAGCAAATTTAATCAGTTTACCCTCAATTCCTTCATCTAAATCGTTGATAAAGATGTTGAACAATACAGGGCCCAGGACAGAGCCCTGTGGTACCCCACTTGAGACATTCTTCCAACTGGATGTGCAGCCATTTACGACCACTCTTTCGGTCCGATCACTAAGCCAGTTATGAATCCACCTAACAGTTTCCTTGTTAGTTTTTATTATGTAAAAGCCCCAAAACATAAAAAAAATATAAATGAGGTATTGCTCTAATCGTACTGACCCAAAAAATAAAA
This sequence comes from Dendrobates tinctorius, assembly GCF_039654945.1. Classification (NCBI taxonomy): domain Eukaryota; kingdom Metazoa; phylum Chordata; class Amphibia; order Anura; family Dendrobatidae; genus Dendrobates; species Dendrobates tinctorius. Next base: position 1,840,372 of record NW_027361948.1, on the reverse strand, counting down.
CTGGCTTATAAATTTTGCCACACACAGAATGGTAGCACCCCCCCCAATAAAAATATTCCTGAATTGCTGGTTTTTGTTAATTCTGCTTCCCAAAAATTTAAATAGAAAGTAATCAAAAATTGTCAGGTGCCCAAAAATGGTACCAATAAAAACGTCAACTCGTCCCGAAACACAAGCCCTCACATGACTCTGTGGGCCAAAATATGAAAAATTATAGCTCTCAAAATATGGTAATGCAAAAACTATTTTTTGCAATAAAAAGCGTCTTTTAGTGTGTGACAGCAGCCAAACATAAAAACCCAATATAAATCTGATATCAGCCTCTGCCCCAGCGGCCTAGTGGATAAGGGATTGGCCTCCTAAGGCCTGTTTCACACTTCAGTTTTTTGGCATCAATCAAAATCCGCCAATTTTTGAAAATGGCGGATCCGCTATTTTTTCCCATTGAATTATATTAGTGGCGGATTTTGGCGGATGGTCATCCGTTACGTCCGCTATTTGGCGGATCCTCCAGATTTCTGGCGGATTCTGTCTGAGGTGGACGGACTCTGTAACGTTTTTTGTCTGTGTCAAAATGGCTGATCATGGCGGATCTGCCATCGTCCGCCATTTGATAGAATGGCCGTCTATGGGCGGCGGATCCGCCGGAATCCACTATTTTTGCGCTGAACATGCTCAGAAAAAAAGATACTTTTCCAGACAGTCCAAAAACTATATAAGTTGGGCTAATTGGGCCCAGACATGCAGTACCAGCACCAAGACAGAAGAGAAGAGAACAGACCAGACACAGCTTGCCAGTCAGCCAGCATCTGCCAGCATCAAGAGGCCTGCCACCAGAAGCCAGCACCTGCCAACAGCAAGTCAGGGCCAAGAGGCCTGCCACCACTGAGCCAAGACCGAGAGGCCTGCCAGTGCCAGCACCAACAGTCTGCCAGCAAAGACGCCTGCAAGTGTGAGTATAACCTATTTGTGTGTGGCATTTCTGTGTGTGTCTGTGGCTTGCCTGTGTGTGTAGCCTGCCTGTGTGTGTGTGTGGCCTCCCAGTGTCGCATGTCTGTGTGTGTGTGCATTTTTATTATGCATTTTTTTCACACTTTACTTGTTTTTCTGTTGTTGCATGTGTACTGCATTTTATTTTCATACTACTGTAATTTTATTTGAATATTTCCAAGTGTGCTGTGATTGTGTGTTATGTGTGTATTGTATGTGGTGTGACTGGTATTGTATGTGGTGTCACTGTAGCATGTGTTCAGCAATTTTTTTTTTCATGTACTGTGGTATTTAAAATAAAGAGCATAGTAGCTCCTACTTCTAAAAAATGAAAACAAAAAAATTATAATAAATAAAAACTGTTTCCAAAAACTGTCCGTAGTATCATTGTAAAACCAGGTCATATACGTGCAATACCTAAACAAGGTCACATTAAGTGTGGGTACACGTGCAATACCTAAACAAGGTCACGCTAGGTGTGGGTATACGTGCAATATCTAAACAAGGTCACGTTAGGTGTGGGTATAGGTGCAATACCTAAACAAGGTCATGTTAAGTGTGGAATATGCTCACTGATAGATTCTCAGTTAACTCTGCAGCAGGGAATTACACACATGCAATACTAAAACCAGATCCGTTTGAAAGTGTGGGTATACATACACTACCAAGGTTTTTTTTTAAAGGGGAACATGAGGTGTAGGGTTGGGAAGGTTCCGCATTGCGCATATCAACATTCAATTTTTTGGGGTGGTTTTTCAATCAAAATATATCTGAAGATACATTTTTTTAAATTATCATTTGTATATTATCTTTACAAGTGTATTTATACTTGCAGATCTGTTCAGTAAGTACCCGCAAGCAAGGCAGCAGCAGACCCGCCATACAGACCGCAGCAGAGAAAGAAAACACTTCAATTTTCCCAGTTAGTATAAAGACCTGAAAGCTTTTTTTATCCTTTGTATAGTAGCTTTACAAGTGTCTTTTTATACTTGCAGATCCGTTCAGGAAGGACCCACCAGCCAGGCCGCAGCAGACCCGCTAACCAGGCCGCAGCAGACCCGCAAACCAAACTATGCATCCATCCAAGCACATAACTTTTTTTTATAGTCTTCACAATCAGGTGCCCACACTAGAGCGACTCCCAGGACATCCCAGCATCATCGAGGTGATGCTTTTGGCGGTCGGCGAACAGTAAGTAACTCTTTATTTGGGTGATTGATTAATGAACCTCATGTGTCAGAATTTAATATTACTTTTTTTTTTTTTTCTCACAGGTTTCATAGCGTGCTCCCGACAGACCATTCGAAGAGGGGATGATCATAGATGTCGACACCCTCATCGAGGCAGTGCAACTGCGGGAGCCGCTGTGGAACATGGCGAACCGATACCATGCCGACCAACCAACCACCCTATGGCTTTGGGATGAAGTGTGCTTAGAAGATATAGAGAACTGGGAGGAGCTCGATGCGAGGGACAAGGATTTAGCGTGTAAGCATTCCAATTTCAGTAGCTTATATTACAGCGTGTGAAGTGTTGAATACTAGCCACTTTTTTTTTTTTTGCTTCACAGGTGACAGGGATATCATACGGTGGCGGTCACTTAGGGATTGCTTCAAGAGGGACCTCAACTAGGAGATACAGGCCCGAGTGGATCGAGAGGACGCAGGAGCAGCCGGTATAAATGCTACAGAGCCCTGTCGTTCCTCTGGTTGACGATGGTGAGCAGAAGGTAAATATTCCACACACCATTTCTGTAGTACAAATGTTTACATGTTTAACCTAATATTTTATTTTCAGCAAGGCCAATGAAATATCTATGTATTAATATATTTTTTTCTCTTTTATAGCACCGTCTGCAGCACTCGGGAGCCTGCTTCTGAGTTGACTCCCGCTGGAGGGATCCCTTTGGCAACCGTCACCGGGGACCACGTCGAGGTACCCGACCCCTCCGTACCTTCCCTCTTGTCTCGTCTCTCTTTCCCATCCACCAGCACTGGAGCAGCAGGGTAGTCTTCATCACATGAAGCTGCAGGTGACAATTTACAGTACCCTTTACCCTACCCCTCTGACACTGCCGCAACATCTCTACCAACTTTTGATTCTGGACGGCAGCATCTGAGAGGTCAGGAAAGGATGACTTTGTCTGACTGTTTGAATCTGAATTCAACCGTCCAGAATGCATTCCGACTTTTCGGACAGCAGATAACTTCTGGGTTGAACATGATAAATCAAAATATCATGGTACTCAGAAGTTATATGGAGAGGATGAATTCAGAGTCAAACCAGGCGCCGAGACATATTTTTTTTCAATCAGTTGTCCGGCAAATGGAAGATTTAAATCCTCACCTGCAGATGCATTTCATGCAAGCCTGTCACAGTGCTCTAGTGACTGCAGTGTCCCAGGTCTCCCAATCTGCCCATCTACCTATTTCATCACCTTCTCATTCCACCATCCATCTTCCCTCCGTCCATCCTTCCTCCGTCCATCCTTCCACCGTCCATCCTTCCACCGTCCATCCTTCCACCGTCCATCCTCCCACCACTCCTTCTCCTTTCTCTAATTCCCCATTCCATTCTTCCCAGTACCTTCCTTCCCCACTGCATTATACTCCAATGAGCTCACCATACCCACCCCCACCCACACCTTCAATGTTCCCACAAACCTCCTCTGTCCATCAACTCCCATCCCAACCTCATGTTTTAAAACCCCTTCCACTTCTGATCCTCACCAACTCCATTCCCAGTCCCCCCCCCCTCGATGTGGTCAGCCCTGCTAACCCCTCCGATGATATCTCCACCCAACAATACCGGCATCTGTAAATAAATAATGTGTTAAAAATTGTCAAAAAAAAAAAATTATTTTTTGGTTCAAAACAATTTTATTGTGTCGTTTAATTTTTTTATTTTAGTGTTAAGTAAAAAGAAAAAAAAAACACCAGTGTTGTTTAGGTTAAATACACAACACTTTGGTAAATGTACCAAAAGGTTAAAGGTACGCCGGTGGTGTACAGGTATATACACAACACTTTGGTAAAGGTACAAAAAGGCTAAAGGTACACCGTGGTGTACATGGAAAAAACACCATACTTTTATTACACAAAATTGGTGTAAAGGTACCATAATTCTGAAACAAAAAAGGAAAGATTACAAAAGTTTTTCTTATACAAAAAAGGAACCTTGGTATAAAATTAAAAAAAAAAAAATTATACCTTGTCATCTTGCCAGTCAACTCTTCCTTCCGGTGACACAAAATAATCAGCAAATGTGTCCCTCATTCTTGTCACTGACACAGTACTCCGAACACTTGTCTGGTGATAATCCCACAAGGTGGTTTCACAAACATTTTCTTCCATGGAAACAGGTTCCTTTGAAATTAAAAAATTGTGCAGGATCACACATGCCTTCACCACCTCATCCACAGTCTCAGTTTTCATTTTTATGGCAGTTAACAACAGCACTCTCCATTTTGATGTTAAAATCCCAAAAGCACACTCCACCACTCTTCGCGCTCTTGTCAATCGATAAAGATTTTTTTTTTGTGTGTGTCAATCCATGACTTCCATATGGCTTCAGAAGATGTTTAGACAGTTGAAATGCGTTGTCACCAACACACACAAATGGCATTGGTGGGCCTGTTGTTCAAGGGAGTGGTCCTGGAGGTGGGAATTCAAAATTCTCTCCATACAAACGATGGCTCATTGCAGACATCTTGAATACCTGAGAATCATTGGATCGACCATACGCACCAATGTCGACCTCAATAAATTTGCATTTTGAGTCTGCAATGACCATCAAAACAATTGAGAAGAATTTCTTATAGTTGAAATATTCAGATCCGGATCCAATGGGTTTCACAATCCTTATGTGCTTCCCATCCACTGCACCAACACAATTAGGAATCTGACATATTTCTTGAAAGTTTTTTGCAATCTCTAGACACCTTTCCTGTGTTTGCTGTGGGATGTACTCCTCCTTTAGACAATCCCACAATGCCAAGCAGGTCTGTTGTACTATTCCAGAGATTGTAGATATCCCAAGACAGAACTTGTAATGGAGGGAGGTGAAGGATTCTCCAGTTGCCAGGAATCTGCTAAAAAAAGGGGAAAAAATAAATTTAATACAAACTACAAGCAAGAACATGACAATAAAAGTCTGCAGAATCAGAAAACTTTTAAAAAAAAAAAGATAACTTACCGAAGGGTCACCATCAAATGCTCCGCCGGTGATATAGAAAAGTGCAAGTAGGTGTCCCTTCTCTGGATTTGTGCTCCGACACGCTCCACCAAAATCTCAAACAGGTCCTGTCTCATCCGCACATAATTGAAGAACTTGTCTGGGTTATCCTTCAAGTGTAGAAAAAACTCCAAGTGTCAATCTCTGTGCATTTATAGGATGAATCCACTGCTGTCTCTTCCTTCTCCGACGCAGGATTCAAAGTCTTGTTTCCTCCGTCTGCCGAGCAAGAATTGCCAAATGATTGCACTCAAAATCAAAATCCACACAGATGCTATTAATATTCGCTATTACTCCTTCCATCTCTGCCACTAGCTCTCCAGCCTTTCAAAGACATTGTGTTAAAACACCCTAGATATAGTTTTCCCCTAGTTTCCAGGATCCAATCACGTTTAGGAGCAGTTTCCAAGAGCAAACCATATTTGGGAGCATCCCATTTTGGAGGTGTGGAAGAACGGATCCGTCAGAAAACGGATCCAACAGATGACAAAAACGGATGCAAGCGGATGATATGGATCAGTTTTTTGACTGATCCATATATTAAAATTCGTACAATGGATCCGTCAAAAACCGGATCTGTATCATCCGCTTGCATCCGTTTTGCCACATTTACAGCGGATCCGTCAATCCGCCAAGATGTCGGATCTTGACTGGCGTTGAAAAACTGAAGTGTGAAACAGACCTAAGCCAGGGATTGTGAGTTAGAATCCCATCTGGGGTGCTTGTTGATTTCCCTTTCCAACAGCATCTCATGGAATGGTGCAGGTGAAAACTGTTCTCCTGGCCTATTGTCTTGTTTCTTCGTAAATTATAAATCTGGTATTGCTGTAATCGCACTGCCCCGAAGAATAAAGATGCCTAATCACTTATACAACATGAGGAATGGCATAAAAAGTAAATAAAATCAATTCTTCACCTATTGTTCATTTTTTCATTCTACCTCCCAAAGATCACAGTAAGGCTCGGTGCACATTTATCCTGGGATCTGCATTGTGCGCTTACAATGGGGTTTTCATGTAAATCTCTGAAATACGTGATTCAGATGGAACCTCTGGGGAAGATTCCCCATAATGAGGCAGATGGAGGCACTTTGGATGCCGTCAGATCTGTGATCCGGCGGGGTCCGTCTTTTTAGGATTGCATAAAAGTGCTGTCAGCCACAGTTTTGAGCACTTCTGAAAAGAATGACGCGCTGAACAGAAGCAAGATGGAGTCCATAGTAACTCTGCTGCCTCATTACAGTAAATGGATTCCTTGGGGATTTCATCTGAAGCACGTCACTCAGACATTTAGATGTAAACCCCAAAGTAAGTGCTCAGTGTACAGCGTCAGATAAATATGATCCCAAACATTATGTAAAATGTTCCCAATAAAAACTTCAATTCAATCTAGAAAAAGGGAAGCCCCCACTCAGGTCTGTCACCTGTTAATGGAAATATAGGGGGATTCCATGTTAATGGTAGTACAAAGGCTCTGGAAAAGTGAAATGGGTGCTCTCCCGCTAAAAAAATGCAGGAAAATTCTCCGCTCCCAAATCCAAATGCTCCCATTCTGAGTTATACAGTGTACCTAAACCACATTGAGCACAAGTACATGGCACTCAAAGAGAAGAGGTGTAGGGTATCCAGCCTGTCTTGTACAGTATCAAATAAACTTGGCACTCAGAGGATAGTAGCTTGTGAGAATAAAGTTCCTTTTATTGTGCATTCATTGAAGTTAAACATTTTCGGTCCTATTAGGGACCTTTGTCTATATAATAAAACAAAAAGGTAAGTGGGTATGTGGTGTTCTCATGTGGTGTATGAATGAGGGTTGTACTCCTGACAGGGTATGATGTATCTTACGGTGGCCAAGCTTTCTGTCACGAGAAAAGTCTTTCCTTTTCAGATTACACGCAGAAAGGAAACTCCACAATACAATTTTTACAAAGTAACTGCCTCTAACCAGAAGATGATGATGGTGGTAGTAATTAGTGCATTTGAGTCCCAGTCATGAAGCAGCCGTAAGAACTTGAAAAAGAAGTCTTTTTACTGAAGATAATGGGGCAAATTATTACTTGCAAACAGCAGTAAACTGAGGTACAGTATTACACTCATGGTTGATGATTCCTGTTTACTTGCAGACAAGCAGATCTTAGTAACATCCTGTTTTATTAAGTCTGAATATCTCTTCAGCACTGTGCTCTGTTTCTGCCCTGAGGTAATTCTTCTTCCTACAATGTCGCTTCCTCCTCTTAAGATGTCCCACCACCTACTGCCACTTCAAATTTAAAACTATATTCCAGGACTTGGCTCCTCCCCCTTCTATTTGACTGTAGAGCTGCAATCATTGGCAGACTGCCCTGAGGTGTTTTTCCAGTACCTTCTGCATATTAAGGGCAGTTTCACACGTCAGTGTCTCCGGTACGTGTAGTAACAGTTTTCTCACGTACCGGAGACACTGACACACGTAGACACATTCTCATGAATGTGTCTATGCAGATGTCAGCGTGTTTTCACAGACCGTGTGTCCGTGTGCAAAACACGCTGACATGTCCGTTTTTGTGCCACAGCACAGATCTCACAGACCCATACAAGTCAATGGGTCCGTGTAAACACGTACCGCACACGGATGCTGTCCGTGTGCTGTCCGTGCGCAATCCGTGTGCATTTTTAAAAGTCAAAGGGTTAACATTAAAAATAATTTTTCAAAAACACGGACATGGACACACGGACAGCACACGAATGGTACACACGGACATACGGAGCGCACACGGATGACCTCCATATGCACACGGACACACGGACACGGATAGCTCAGGTACCGGTTTCTCTTTTTTATGTTTGGTGTGGAATTATATCCAATTTGGCTTTAGGACAATTCTTTTTGTGTTTTTTCATTTAAGACAAATTAAATGAAGATAATAATACCAAAGAATTTGTGTTTGCAATCATTTTCAGGAAGAAACTGAGTATTATCTGACAGAATGCAGGGGTGTCAATACTTTTGGCCACAACTGTACAAAGAAAGGTTGCACTCTATCATGCTAAAGCATGTCAATGTGGAAAATATGTAATTTGAATAGCAATACAGCTTTAGAATGTTAGGAAAAAATATATGAGACGCTTAGCATAAAATTTGGCCAAATATTATCTGCCCACCAGCCAACGTCAAGGCGGTTTCAAATCTGATGGGTTTCTACACCATGTGAATACCTCTCTAAGACCGGTGTCACACTAGAGAGCAATACGGACGAGTGAGAGGCTTTAAAAAAACTCATTGCACACGGACCAATAATTCTCTATGGGGTAGCTCCCATCAGCCGTATTTTTGTCGCGTATTTTATACAGTCGGTGCCAATCGCAGCATGCTGCGATTGTCAGCGTACTATGACCGTTGTACGCCAATGCAAGTCTATGAGTGCGCAAAAAATACGCATTACATACGGACCACTCGTGTGACTTGCAAGAAATACGCAAGACTTCTGGTGACAAGAAATGTGCCAATCCATCATCAGGAAGATTAGACATGCAAATTAGCTCAAAAAGCGCTCCAGACATCCAGGAAGTACGCCTCAACAGAGCCCTGCAGCATCATGTCTAGCCACATTAATGTTGAGCTCCTAATTGTGTTGGTCCAGGAAAGGCCCAAACTTTGGGACCAACGGGATGCCCATTATTCTGACCGGGGCCACAAAGAGGCGGCATGGAGGTGCATCTCAAATTAGTAAGTAATTGCCTTTTTTACCAATCAGCTTAAAGGCCAGAAGTGAGCTTTTTGAAATGTAGCCCCTACAATCCTATACTGTGTATGTAGGTATCCATGTTTGCTAAAGAAAAATGTAGCTAAAAACCACCCCCTAGTATACTAGGCCACGTGACTATGTGAAATGTTAGGAATATTGCTTGGCACAATTCACAAATGTTACAGTCACTTTTCACTTCACATTGCAGTTGAGGATGTAATGAGACGGTGGTGCAGCATCCGCGACCAGTACCGGTGGGAAAGACAGCAGAGGGCCAGAAGTGGAGCAGCAGCACCGACCAAGTGGAAATACATCTATTTTGACCGCTTGGCATTCTTGGCACCCAGTATGGATCTCAGACTGCAAGTACAGACATCACACCACATGACACATGCTTTTTAGGGTCAGAGCTACATTTTGTTTTTTGTACATTTCCTAACAGAACTCAATCCAACCTCACAGAGAACGAGACAGGGTCGGATACTGAGCCCATTATAGACCTGGATGGGGGATGTGAAGAGGTAGCTGGCCCTTCTTCTGAACAGAGCTTTGGCAACCCCCAAGCTTCACCAGCATCTGGTCCAGACCCAGCAGAGCCACCAGCAGCCAGCAACTTAGAAGATCCTGGCAACAGCAGCAGCCCTACTGGCCATATTGAGAGGTCCCCCCAGCCTGCTGCCGTAGGCCACCGTGGGAGACGGAGAAGGGACAACACTGCCTCTGATACCCGGAGGCATGTAGACGCAGGTGTCCTAAATTACCTGTCCAGGGCTGCCCAAGATGAGGGTGAAGAGGCATGTTCCCGAAGCCTGGCCCTGTACCTCCGTCCCCTACCCCGTGAGGTGAGGCTACGTGTGCGAGGATCCATTCAGATCATAATTGATGCATGCACACACCCCAATGACCAATATAAGCTGATTGAGTATCTTGAGAGGTGGCAGCTCTCAACCCGTAACCATCTCTGCCTTGTCCGACAACCAGCTGTGCATGCTCAATTAGGATCAGAGTGTCCACCTGCACGTGTGCCTACACCTCCACCCAAGCCAACCTTGTCAACATCATGGCCAAATGGCAGCCTATAACCAACCTGCCCAATATGGCAACTTGTACAGACCTGGTGTTGGAGGCTGGCCCCAACCTAGGTTTGGACGACATGGTCATATTGGGGGGTATGATGGGCGTGGCTACAATCAGCCACAGGATTTTAATCGACAGTATCCTTATGGTCTCTTTGGTGCGCAGCTGCAGGAACATGGCCACATATTCCCACAGGGCCAAGATCATTCACCCCAACAGGGTGATGGTCAAGCTGGGCACCCCAACCCCCAACAAAGATGAAGGCCTCCTGCCATCACCACCACCAAGCTACCAGCAGTTATAAAATACAAAATTGTTTTATTTTTTGTTTTTGTTGGTAATTATCATTTATTGTTACCTATTTGGGTGTCCAAATATGCAAATGTTATATACCGAAAAAGCTAAATGGCCTGGGCAATATCTCCCATATGAAAAAAAATGGTAAACAGTAGAGATGAGCGACTTTGCCTTTTTTGCGGGTCGAGTTGGGTTTCGCGAAACCCGACTTTCGCAAAAGTCGGGTGGAATGAAATCGGCCGACTATAGGGAAAAGTCGGGGGTCCAACTGAAACACGAAACCCAATGTAAGTCAATGGGGAAGAAAAGTCGGCAGTGAGAGGAGGACAGGAAACACACTTACAGTGCCAATTTGAATGCCAAAAGCATAAATTCTTATTACTGAAGCTTGTCACCCTTTATTTACTTCATAATACTAGTTAAGCACTGAAAAATGGCGGTTATTTGGCTAAAGTTGTGGGGGGGTAGGGCTGGCTCCAGGTTTACATGTGCCCTGGGCGAAAGAGCGCCCCTTTAACACATACCACAACTCATGCTGCTCCGATACTGCAGAGAAATAGCGGTATACTACAAAGAAAAATACTTCACTTTTTACATCTCATGACGAGGCCCATCTATTCACACTGCAAGCTGGATAAGCGTAGTATGAACTACGGCGTCCCATGCTGCAGTCCATCTGCTCGGTGGTCTGGGGACAACGGGCCGCTATATGTCCTGGCCCATGACACTTCCAGCAAATAACACCCGAGGGGACCTTGGGCACCGCCTCCCCTGCCCCTTTTGACCTTGGACGCACCACCCCTTTTTGTGACTCCGCCCCCTGCTGGGACCCCCAATATGGAATGGGCTGCTTCCCCAAGGAACCTTCCATCCCCTGGTATCTCTCGACCAGCCCAACCAGTTCATCAGCATTTTGGGGATCACCCTGGGCAACCCAAGTCTGTAGAGGTCTCGGCAGAGAATGCACAAACCGATCCATCACAACTCGCTCTACCATCTGTGCAGGGGAAGCCGACTCTGGCTGCAGCCATTTCTGGACCAGGTGCAACAGGTCAAACATTTGGGAGCGCGGGGGTTTGTCCCGGTGATAGGCCCAGCGATGAACTCGCTGTGCCCTGGTAGTCATTGTTACCCCCAAGCGTGCGAGAATTTCCGCTTTTAATTTGGGATACTCTCTGGCATCTTGTACCGTCAGGTCAAAGTACGCCTTCTGGGGCTCCCCCGTTAGGTATGGGGCCAGTACCTCCGCCCACCGCTCTGGCTGAAGTTTTTCCCTCTCAGCCACCCTCTCAAACACCGTCAGGAAGGCCTCCACATCATCCTCAGGGGTCATTTTTTGTAATGCGCATCTTACCGCCTTCTCGACGTCGGTGGCATCAGCCCGACCTGGGGTTGGGGCGCTCGTCCTGCCCTCCTGGATGGCGGTTGCCAGAAGCTGCATCTGCTGCCGTTGTTCCTGCTGGCTCTGCTGGAACTGCTGCCGCTGCTCCTGCTGGCCTTGCTGGATCTGCTGTAACAACAGCTTGTTGGTTTCCTGCTGCAGTGCCTGGGACTGGACCAGGTGTTTCATGAGGTCCTCCATGATTCCAGGCAATGCTTGTTGCCCTGCTGCAAACTTCACCCAGGACATGCAGCAACTGTCTCAAGTCTCTGCTGGGACCGCTGCCCGCACGTGTACCACCAATTGTGGGGATGTGACTCGCTCAGGTGCAGCGGGAGACAATCAGGAGACCGGTTCTTCCAAAGTTCATGAGGTTTATTTCTGTCATAAACCATAAAACAGCGTATCACCAAAAATAGCCTCTAGCTTAGGCTAGTTTCACACTTGCTTTTTTTTGCAGCGCGTTTTTCCCGCAAAAAAACGCATTGAAAAAACGCATACATAAGCATACAACTGCTGCTTTTTTTCAAGCATTTTTATGAGCATGCATGAAAAAAACGCAGCGTTTTTACGCGTTTGTATGCGTTTTTAGTGCGTTTTTACCGCGTTTGCGTTTTTTTCCAACATTTTTAGGTGGCCCCTCACACTACCCAAACCATGACTTTACTAACCCTAACCCTGACCCTAACCCTAACCCTAACCCTGACCCTAACCCTAACCCTAACCCTGACCCTAACCCTTAACCAAATCATACTTAACCCTAACCCAAACCCTAAACCCTAACTAACCCTAACCCTAACTCTAACCCTGACCCTAACCCTAACCCTAACCCTGACCCTAACCCTAACCCTAACCCTAACCCTAACCCTGACCCTAACCCTTAACAAAACCATACTTAACCCTAACCCTGACCCTAACCCTAACCCTAACCCTAACCCTGACCCTGACCCTAACCCTAATCCTAACCCTAACCCTGACCCTAACCCTAACCCTAACCCTAACCCTGACCCTAACCCTTAACAAAACCATACTTAACCCTAATCCTGACCCTAACCCTGACCCTAATCCTTAACAAAACCATACTTAACCCTAACCCTGACCCTAACCCTAACCCTGACCCTAACCCTAACCCTGACCCTAACCCTAACCCTAACCCTGACCCTAACCCTTAACAAAACCATACTTAACCCTAATCCTGACCCTAACCCTGACCCTAACCCTTAACAAAACCATACTTAACCCTAACCCTGACCCTAACCCTAACCCTGACCCCAACCCTAACCCTAACCCTGACCCTAACCCTAACCCTAACCCTGACCCTAACCCTTAACAAAACCATACTTAACCCTAATCCTGACCCTAACCCTGACCCTAACCCTTAACCAAACCATACTTAACCCTAACCCTGACCCAAACCCCAACCCTAACCCTGACCCTGACCCTAACCCTAACCCTAAACCCCCTTAACTAACCCTAACTCTAACCCAAACCCCTAAATTCCATGGTTAAAAAAAAAAAACGCATATGCAAAAAAACGCATACATGAGCATGCCAGTGCGCACATATGCGCATCCATAGGCTATAATGGCCATTTTTAGCGCAAAACGTGCGCATATGTGCGCATGCGCTTTTTTGCAGGGCCAAAAAATGCAACATGCTGCGTCTGGAAAATACCAACGCACACCCCAAAAAAACGCAGCGCATGAAAATCGCATACATGCGCTTACAAGCGCGCAGGTATGCGCACCCATGTTAAATATAGGGGAAAAAACGCATGCGCAGGTATGCGTTTTTTTCCAGCGCTAAAAAACGCAAATGTGAAACCAGCCTTAGGCAAACAAAAACATAAACCTTCGTGGTTGCAGACTCAGACCGCGAGTCTCAGCACATGCTGGGAGGTGTAGTCCTCCCCACATACAGCTCCCTGGTTCAGGAGCAGGTCACATTATAAGGCTGTAGCCACACCCACGTTCCCAGCAGCTGACTGGTCACATGACTGTGACCTCACCACAGGTCCTTCAAACAAAAACAAGAACAATATCTGGTATGCTTTACTTCTGCCTTACATTATGGAGATAAGCCATTTATGAGACACATATCTCCCATCAATTACACGACCCTTAGCCCTGCCACAATGTCTATAGATCAGGAGGCAGGCTCAGACGGTGTCAGGCCCAGTATGGATTACACGTGATTGCACAAAGGTGAGAAAGGGTACCGTATCACCGGATAACTTGTATGGATAGCATAGTGTACACATTCAAAATATATGTCTATAGATCAGGAGGCAGGCTCAGACGGTGTCAGGCCCAGTATGGATTACATGTGATTGCACAAAGGTGAGAAAGGGTACCGTATCACGGGATAACATGTATGGATAGCATAGTGTACACATTCAAAATATATGTCTATAGATCAGGAGGCAGGCTCAGACGGTGTCAGGCCCAGTATGGATTACACGTGATTGCACAAAGGTGAGAAAGGGTACCGTATCACCGGATAACATGTATGGATAGCATAGTGTACACATTCAAAATATATGTCTATAGATCAGGAGGCAGGCTCAGACGGTGTCAGGCCCAGTATGGATTTTACGGCCCAGACTACACAGCGGAGGAGCAGGGAGAGGTAAATATTGCAAATGCTGGGGCCCTGCCCAAGCAAGGGGGGCCCACTCGTGGGCGTCGGTACTGGCACTGGGCCCCTCATAGTACGGCGGTGTGTCTGACGGCGGGTGTGCACCACCACCGTCAGAAACACTTGATTGCACAATGAGGGACCCTGTGCCAGTGCCCGCGCCCAAGAGTCGGCCTACCCACCTGTCCAGGGCAACGGTTTCGTGCGCTAGGTGGTGACCCCGGCCATGGGGGGGGGAGGCAGCACAGTTAGGGAGTTTTAGAAAGTGGCATATGTTGATGTTGGACATTCAGCTGATGCAAAAGGCGAAATTGTTCAAGTCCCAGGAAGAGGAGGACCAAAGCAAGCCATTTTTCTGTCAACCTATGTGTCACCAGGGGAAGGTGGGACAAAGTCCTTGGAAACCCATGCATGGTTCATTTTAATGAAGGTTAGATCATCCACATTTTGGTTCGACAGACGGGTCCTTTTTTCTGTCAGGATTGATCCAGCAGCACTAAAGACTCTTTCCGATAGAACACTTGCAGCTGGGCAAGCGAGCTCCTGTAGCGCATATTGTGCCAATTCAGGCCAGGTGTCCAGTATAGCGGCCCAATAGTCAAAGGGGAATGAACTGTGAGGGAGAACATCAACATGGGAGGAAAAGTAGTTTGTAACCATAGTTGACAAGTGCTGTCTCCTGTCACTTTCCATCGATGCAGTATTACAGTCGTGTGAGCGGGACTTGAAAAATCAGTCCACAACATGGTCATGAAACCCCTGTCTCCAACACCACTTCTGATGTGTGCACCACCAACACCTCTTCCAAGCTGCCCCCGGCCCCTACGGCTCGTGTGAGAACCATCACCGCTGCTCTGTGCTGGGAATGCCTCAACCAACCGGATTACCAGAGTAGCTTGTTTGTTAGCCAATATTAGGTCAAGGTTCTCCTGTGGCATGATGTTTTGGAATTTGCCTTTATAGCGTGGATCCAGGATGCTGGCCAACCAGTAGTCGTCATTGTTCATCATTTTGGCAATGCGGGGGTCCCTTTTTAGGATCTGCAAGGCATAATCTGACATGTGGGCCAATGTTCCCGGTGTCAATGATGCAGTGCGACTGCTTGGTGGAGGAGCACTTTCTGGCAAATCCACATCCCTCCAGTCATGCACAAACCCTGTACCAGACCTTGCCACGCCAACATTTTCTCTGCACACACGAGAAGCATCCTCCTCCCCTAAATAATCATCCCCATCATCCCCATCATCACCCTCCTCCTCCTCTTCCTCTTCTTCCTCCACCTCGTCCAGGAGAGGTCCCGGAGCAGACAATGGCTGACTGTCATCAAGGATTTCCTCCTCCTCTTCCTCTTCGTCAACCTCAGCTGTAGACGTCTGCTCCTTAATGTGCGTCAAAGTTTGCATGAGCAGACGCATAAGTGGGATGCTCATGCTTATGATGGCGTCGTCTCCGCTTACCAGCCGTGTGCATTCCTCAAAACACTTAAGGACGTTACAGAGGTCTTTCAGCTTTGACCACTGCACACTTGTCTACTCCATGTCTGCCCTCAAAGTGCCTGTCCGGGTATCCTCCCACAAATGCATTACGGCCTGCCTCTGTTCGCACAGCCGCTCAATCATGTGCACGGTGGAGTTCCACCTTGTTGCAACGTCGATAATTAGGCGGTGCATGGGAAGGTGTAGCAATCACTACAGCTTCTGCATACGACTGGAGTGTACGGGCGACCGGCAGATGTGCGAGCACAGTTTTCGAACCTTCTGGAGCAGGCCTGTTAACTCTGGATAATTCTTGAGGAAGCACTGCACCACCAGGTTTAAGGTGTGAGCCAAACAAGGTATGTGTCTGAGTTTTGAAAGGGCTATGGCAGCCACAAAATTACGGCCATTATCGCTGACTACCTTGCCTGCCTCAAGATGTAGACTGTCCAGCCATGACTCCGTTTGTTGCTGAAAGTAGTTGGCCAGTACCTCCACGGTGTGTCTGTCGCCCAAACACATCATCTTCAACACAGCCTGCTGACGCTTTCCACTAGCTGATCGATAGGGGGACACCTCGTGTGCAACACTGGCAGCTGCGGATGGAGTGCTGCTGTGACGGCGCTCTGGGGACGAGCTTTTGCTTCTAGAGGAGTAGGAGGAGGAGGGTCAAAGCCAACTGTTTCCTATACCGTGGGCTAGGCAGCACAGTCCCACCACCGCTGTCCCCTGTGGACCCTGCATCCACCACATTAACCCCGTGCACAGTGATGGACACGTAACGGCCCTGGCCATGCCTACTGGACCATGCATCAGTTGTGATATGCACCTTTCCACTCACTGATTGCTTGAGTGCATGGACAATGCGGTCCTTCACATGAAGGTGGAGGGCTGGGATGGCTTTGCGAGAAAAGAAGTGGCGACTGGGTAGTTCATAGCGTGGTACTGCGTAGGCCATGAGTTCGAGGAAAGCTGCGCTTTCCACCAACTGATAGGGCATCATCTCTAACGAGATTAGTTTGGCAATGTGGGCGTTCAAACCCAGTGTACGCGGATGAGTGGATGAGTACTTTCTTGTCCTCATAGTCTCTGGCAGGGTGAGCTGGACTTGAGAGATGCCTATGGTGGAACTAGCGGTGGACAGGGCGGACTGAGAGGGGGTTGATGATGGTGATGGAGTTGGTGTTCTTTCTGATGGCCTAGATTCAGTCTTTCGTTGATATAACATTGTGATTCCCTGACAGCTTTGGCCTTGCAATGACACCTCAACATTTGCTACTGTGCTAACCGGTGGGCTTACAGTGGGGGAAACAATGTAGCATTGCTGACTACCTTCTCTGGGAGCATTTGCACATGTGGTACTTGAGGTTTGGTGTTCCGTCCACGCTTGCAAGTGCATGGTGGTTAAATGTCTAAGCATGCAACTGGTATTCAAATTTTTCAGATTTTTCCCTCTGCTAAAGGTCTTTGCACACTTCTTACAGATAACCTTTGCCTGATCATTAGAATTTTGTTCAAAAAAGTGCCACACTGCACTCTTCCTACTATGGAAGACATTTTGCGTCCTTGCACGCTGTGCTATTTTGACCGTCTGGCCAAGCAGTCCAGCAACTTTTTGGCTTTTTGTAACCCGTTTTTGGACTGCTCCGTGTCTGCCAAATAACAGCTGTTGCGATGTCGATGCCTGCTGCAGATGCTCCTCCTCCTCTTCAGGGCTATTGGCAGCGGCACCCTCTTCCCTCAATGGATGCCAATCTGGGTCAACAAATGGGCCATCCATCACCTCCTCTTCAATGTCATGTGCACCTTCCTCTGTGTCACCGTGTACGGTGGTATAGTATGCGGGAAGGGGCACCTGAGTTTCATCAGGGTCAGAATCTGGCTCAGTACACTGCGAGGACAATGTCGTGCTCTGAGTGAATGTACCAGCAGAATCATCTATCAGTGGCTGTGCATCAGTGCACTCCATGTCAGATTCATCTTGGCCTGGGTAATTCACCATTTCACTTGATAACCCAGGCATGGTCTGTGAAAACAGCTCCATGGAGTAATCTGTTGTGTGGCCTGCCACATCCTTCAATTTTGGTTGGGGTGAAGGACACAAAGAAAGGTGTGGTTCATGACCATGAGCCTCGAAATACAACTCAGTGCTTTTATTTTTTACAAGTTCAGAAGAGGAGGCGATAGAGCAGGAGGCCGAGTCAGCAATGTAGGCCAAAACTTGTTCCTGAAGCTCCGGCTTTAAAAGCGGTTTACCTACTCCCAGAAAAGGGAGCCTTCGATGCCTTGTGGAGCGAGACGATGACGCAGGCTTAACACCTCCTGCATTAGGTGTTATTTTGCTTTTGCCACTACCAGCAGATCCAACACCAACACCATCATTAACAGCTGGCAACCCCCGCCCACTAACACGGCCTCTTACACCACACTTCCTCATTTTTTTGAAAAATGTACCCACAATTCCACTAACGATATGGAATTGTAAAACAAGGTACAAGGTGTATATAGGACAGGGGAGAAATTAATTCTCCTACCACTTCTGGACACTGATGTATTGTGTCAGGCCAGTGTATATCACAACGCTGTATGACAGGCTGAATTTCGCTGGTGTGTAAAATGTGATATATGACGGGAGAAATGGAATGTCCTTACACACTTCTGGACACTGATGTATTGTGTGAGGACCAATGTATATCACACCGCTGTATGACAGGCTGAATTTGGCTGGTGTGAAAAATGTGACATAGGACGGCAGAAATGGATTGTCCTTACACACTTCTGGACACTGATATACTGTGTCAGGCCAGTGTATATCGCACCGCTGTATGACAGGCTGAATTTGGCTGGTGTGTAAAATGTGATATATGATGGGAGAAATGGAATGTCCTTACACACTTCTAGACACTGATGTATTGTGTGAGGCCCAATGTATATCACACCGCTGTATGACAGGCTGAATTTGGCTGGTGTGTAAAATGTGATATATGACGGGAGAAATGGAATGTCCTTACACACTTCTGGACACTGATGTATTGTGTGAGGCCCAATGTATATCACACCGCTGTGTGACAGGCTGAATTTGGCTGGTGTGAAAAATGTGACATAGGACGGCAGAAATGGATTGTCCTTACACACTTCTGGACACTGATGTATTGTGTGAGACCCAATGTATATCACACCGCTGTATGACAGGCTGAATTCGGCTGGTGTGAAAAATGTGACATAGGACGGCAGAAATGGATTGTCCTTACACACTTCTGGACACTGATGTATTGTGTCAGGCCCAGTGTATATCACACCGCTGTATGACAGGATGAATTTGGCAGGTGTGAAAAATGTTATATAGGACGGGAGAAATTGAATGTCCTTACACACTTCTGGACACTGATGTATTGTGTCAGGCCCAGTGTATCTCACACCGCTGTATGACAGGATGAATTTGGCAGGTGTGAAAAATGTTATATAGGACGGGAGAAATGGAATGTCCTTACACACTTCTGGACACTGATGTATTGTGTCAGGCCCAGTGTATATCACACCGCTGTATGACAGGATGAATTTGGCAGGTGTGAAAAATGTTATATAGGACAGGGCAGGATTGGAATCTCCCTAAAGTGTAGGTCTGTAAGAACGGAACAACTCCTCGACTTATCCTTACAGAGTCACACCCTTAGCTTCACTGTGGCCGTGATAACAGCCGTTACACGGTACTGAGAGAGCAGCGTGCACGTACACCGCTGTCCGGTGTATGTTAAATTGTCAAGCTCCGTGTTTTTTTAGTATACGGACTGACACACGCTGTCTCTCTATAGTTTTGAATGTAATCAAACAGCAAATAGACTAGACTGTTTGAAAAAGAGACAAAACTATAAGGTGGAGGTCTGTAAGAACGGAACAACTCCTCGACTTATCCTTACAGAGTCACACCCTTAGCTTCACTATGGCCATGATAACAGCCATTACACGGTACTGAGAGAGCAGCGTGCACGTACACTGCTGTCCGGTGTATGTTAAATTGTCAAGCTCCATGTTTTTTTAGTATACGGACTGACACACGCTGTCTCTCTATAGTTTTGAATGTAATCAAACAGCAAATAGACTAGACTGTTTGAAAAACAGACAAAACTATAAGGTGGAGGTCTGTAAGAATGGAACAACTCCTCGACTTATCCTTACAGAGTTACACCCTTAGCTTCACTGTGGCCGTGATAACAGCTGTTACACGGTACTGAGAGAGCAGCGTACACCGCTGTACGGTGTGAAAAAATGCACGCTCAGTATCTCACCAGGACAAAAAAGAAAAAAAGGATTGCTTTTAAAAAAGCAGTTTGCAAAGCAGTGTGAAACCAGCAATGCAGCTCTCAGGTAGCCTTATAAGGCAGCCTAACAACCAACAGAGCTGATCCACCAAAATATAGCCTCCCCTTGCACTGCACAGTGACTGGTGTGTTGTACAGGCAAAATCGCTAGCAGCAGCAGCTGATTTTTTTTCTTCTTCCCTGCCTAACGCTCTCCCTACAGAATCTGCAGCAGTAGCATCTCTCCCTATACTGAGATCAGCAGAAGTAAGATGGTGGTCGGCGTACACGCCCTTTTATACCCCCTGTGACGCCCCCAAAGCAAGCCAATCACTTGCATGCCCTTCTCAAAGATGGTGGGGACCGCTGCCTATGTCATCACGTTGCCCACAGTGTCTGTTCTTCCTCATTGGCTGAAAAAGGGCGCTGAAGCATGTTTTGAAATGCGACTTTGGCGCTAAAGTCGCCGACCACGTGGCCGACCTCACGCTGAGGTCGGGTTTCGTTTCATGAAACCCGACTTTGGCGAAAGTCGGCGACTTTTGAATTTTTTCGACCCGTTTCGCTCAACTCTAGTAAACAGTATTCTAACCTATTTTTTGCATTTATAAAAAATTTGAAAATGCATCTTTTGCCCTCTTCTTGAATTATTTTAGACATTCGAATAAGTAAGTCAACTTTATCACATATAAACCACCACACACATCATAGAACAACAAAAAATAATATTATGTTCACACACATAAGAACATCACAACATAGATACAGCCTGATCTTGCCAGGTAGTAGCACCCTGAGGTGAAACAAAATACTGGGTGAGCAAATCACGTACTTTGAGTCCTGAGAGAGGATGCCGTAAAGGGAGCACATGTGGCCTAGGCCTATCCCCATTGTCCACCACACCTTCAGTGACATCAGATGAGGAGCAATCATGCAGTCTAGTGAAGTTATGGAGGACCACACAAGCTTTGATGCCCTCATTGACATTGGTTTCACTCAGCTGAATGGCAGACTGGAGGACACGCCATTTGGCACAAAGAATGCCGAAGGTGCACTCCACCAGTCTTCGGGCACGTGAAAGGCGCAAATTAATAATCCTGCGCCGGTGGTCAAGGTTTCTGCGCGGGTATGGCCTCATGACATGCCTGGTCATCCCCCACTAGGACATAAGGCACCGCTTCATGATTTGAGCCTGGTAGCTGACGTGGTGGTGGTAGGTCCAACAGGTTATTGCGCAGTCGCCGACCCATAATGGAAGAATTGAAGACTCTAGAGTCTCCAGTTCTTCCTTAAGCCCCAATGTCTACAATTATAAACCTGTAGTTACTGTCAACCAGAGCCAACAAAACTACAGAAAAATATTGTTTTCTAATTATAAAATTGGGACCCCGAGTTCGGCGGCTTACGCACACGGATGTGCTTCCCATCCAGGGCTCCAATACAATTGGGGAATTGGCAGTGCAACTCAAATCCCCTGGCAATCCTCAACCAGTCTCCCATCTTGGGCTCTGGCATGACCAGATGATGAACTCTGGACCAGATTTCAGAACATGTAGCATGAACGATGCCGGATATTGTTGATCGCCCAATCAAAAACTCCAGATGGAGTGCTGCATAAGAAAGGCCAGTTGAGAGGAACCTACAATTAAACAAATGTAGAAAATATATACATTAAAATACATGCTCAAGCATGCACACATTACATGTAGATCACCAGAACAGTGTGTAAGAAGCCAGACGAACAATACATATAGACATGTACCAAGGTTAGGTAATGTGGAATAACACATATGTAAAACTTAACTTTTACTGTTTTATCCTTTAAAAAAGAGAAAAAAAATCTCTCTAACAAGATATATCCTAAAACACCAAAGAAATATATACACTAATGAATAAGAGCCCCAAGTCAGGGAAGCTTTGCTTATAAGCAACTTATCACATAAATAAATGAGAAAAGGAACAGTCTCACCATATGACGATGTTCAATCTTATGTTGTCCTTTTCTCCCATAGTAGACTGGAGTAAGGAGTCAGGTCTCTTATTTTTCCCTGTCAGTCCCTGTTATTGGGGATCAGGGTCAGCCGAATAACTCCTGCCCTTACAGGGGCAGTCCACAGCTAGCCCTGGTTTACTAGTCAGCCCTGAACTGACCCTGGGTGCCTCGCGATGCGTTTCCTCAAAAAAGATTCATCAGGAGATATGGCACCTGTCGGGAAAAAAAAACGGGCAGCATGTCCTTCCAATAGGACTTTTGGCAATGGCGCAGTTGGAGGCATCCTCCCTCCTTATATAATTAGATAATCCCAGCACTTGGCTGGTGTTCATTAGCATAAACTCAGTTAATTGTATAGTCTCAACTGAGAAAGATAGGTAATAGAAACCCTCCTATTAAGCCTCAGCTGATAGTCATTTGAGTATGCCTAGAGTAACGCTGGTAACAGTGTTAGATCCGATGCCATAGGTACACTCCCTAGATGCACGTTGCCTCCCATGGGGGAAGCAGAAATGCGCTCTGATCATATTCACCATCTGAATAGTTAAATATCAGGCATCACCATGGAAGCAGAGGGGTGTGTCTGACCGGAGCACATTATATCCAGTGGGAGGAGCTTTAGTCGCTCCAAACATATTCAGATAAACTGCATATACAATCAATCAGGACCATCACTCCATTTAGGGCATATAGATTTATAAGTGCGCTCGGTCACGTCACATCCCTTGTTAGCTTTAGATCATAAAATGTCTAAATAATGCAATAATACCCCACAGCTTTTGATGGTCATTTATATCAGTTAACATACAGCATTACCATGGAAGCGGGAGGTGTATCCAGCAGAGAAATTCTGTTATCTGATAGAAGAAACATAAATCGCTTCAAGGATACACTGACAGCCAGCATATATATAATAGTCCAAATCGTCGCATTACTCAGGGCATATACTTTCCTAGGCACACTCAATTTCATAGCTTCCCACATTACTTAATGGACACAAATTGTCAAAGTATCACATTAATACCCCATAGTTTTTATGGACATCTATAATAGATATTCCATAGAGTGTAAGGATGCTGTGGACATAATCATATAATTATGGTGACAAGATAAAATAATAAGTCCATTAAAGTGAAGCAAAAATAAGGAGATTTTATAAGGGTTTTTTAGATGCAGGATTTTTAAAAAAATTATTTTTCCTATCTAAATATAGCAAGGTGAAATAAATGTGGTATTTTTTGCTGGAATTTTTTCTAAAGATTTAGGACCGGGGAAAAAAGGGAACATTTTATATAAAACAGCTAAAAGTTAGCTGTTCATTTAAGCCACTGGTGGCGACTGTATTTAGCAAAAAAATCCATCTCGCCTCTCTTTGCAAGATGAGGCGATTCCAGTCACCACCTCTCAGAGGTTTGTTGACCTTCTCAAGGCCCACAAATTTCAGGACATTTTTATTCCCTCCATGTACGGTATGTCATTCACATGTCTGGAGATAGGGGTATCTCTTTTATGCTCGATATCCCCTAAATGTTCTCCAATTCTTCATCTCAATTCCCTTTTGGTTTTCCCAATATATTCAAGTCCACACTGGCAAAACCCTTTGTAGACAACCCCCTCTGTCCGATAGTTGATAAAATCTCTGATAGTATAGGTCTGATCAACATTAGAACCTCCAAAAATCTTAGATTTCTGAATGTAGGGACAAGCTATGCATTTCCCACAACTGAAACATCCCTTAATGTTAGATTTCAGCCAGGTTTCTTGTTTTGGTCTTACAAAGTGACTGTGTACCAATCTATCATGGAGAGAGCGGCCTCTCTTGTATGTTTTATGGGAATATCCACCCAGAGAGGTCCTCAAATCATTATCCATTTCAAGAATTGGCCAGTATTTTTCGATAATTTTTCTAACATCCGTGGCACCATTATTGAAAGTCGTGATTAATCGTACTGTCTCTTGTTCAGCATTCTTCTTTTTGGGGGTTAATAAATCACTCCTCGTTTTAGTTCTACTATTTTGAAATGCCCTCCGTAAGACAGTTTTAGGGTATCCTCTTTCGAGGAATCTCCTCTCAAGGTCATCAGATTGTTCTTTAAAAAAATTTTATTTGAGCATTTTCTGCGAATCCGCAGATATTGTCCTCTTGGGATACCCTTTTTAAGGGGAACCGGATGGTTGCTTTCCCAATTTAATAACGAGTTGGATGCCGTCGGTTTACAGTAAGTTCTTGTTTCTAATGTACCGTTATCAGTTTTCTTGATCAGGACATCCAGAAAAGGAAGACACATTGTATCCATCTCCTTTGTGAATGCAAGGCCTATGGAATTTCCATTAATCTCATCGACAAAGACTGAAAAGTCATCTGGAGTTCCTCTCCAGATAATGAAAATATCATCCAGATATCTTGCCCACATGACAATTTTATCATGATTTTTGGGTCCACTATCACAAAAGATCATTGTCTCCTCCCACCAGCCTAGGAGCAGATTTGCATACGACGGGGCACAAGGACTCCCCATCGCAGTGCCACTGAGCTGATGGTAGAACCTGCGATCAAATGTGAAAAAATTCTTGGTTAGACAAAAATTCAAAGCTTTCAAAATGAATTCATTATGTTCCCTACATTGCGGGCCTTTTTTGTAGGAAATATTTTGGAGCTTCCAGGCACTTCAAATGAGGGATCGAGGAATATAAGGCCTCTACATCAATGCTCGCTAATATGCAAGATGCATCGATGGACATACCATTGAGTTTTGAAAGAAGATCTGCTGTATCCCTTGTATATGATTTTAATGAATACACAAAAGGGCGTAGAATTTGATCAACATAAATTCCCAGATTCTGACATAAACCACCCACTCCAGAGACAATGGGTCTGCCCTTAAGAGGGGTTAAGCCCTTGTGTATCTTTGGTAAACCATAGAAAGTAGCTATCACTGGGTACTGTGGTAACAAGAATTCATATTCAGTCTTATCAATAACTTTCATATCAAGGCCATGTTCCAATAACATTCTCAATTGATCATGGAAAACAGTCATGGGATTGTCTCGTAAAAATGCATAGCCGTCCCCATCACTTAGAATATTCTGACACATTGTGATATATTGTTCAATTTCTAGGATCACCACATTGCCACCCTTATCCAAGGGTTTTATTACAATGCTGTGGTCCTGTTCAAGATTTTTAATCGCCATAATTTCTTCCCTATTACAGTTGTACTTACAATGTAGTTTCTGGAACATGGCCATGATATGAAAGTAATTGACAAGACTGAATTTGAATTCTTGTTACCACTGTACCCAGTGATAGCTACTTTCTATGGTTTGCCAAAGATACACAAGGGCTTAACCCCTCTTAAGGGCAGACCCATTGTCTTTGGAGTGGGTGGTTTATGCCAGAATCTTGGAATTTATGTTGATCAAATTCTATGCCCTTTTGTGTATTCATTAAAATCATATACAAGGGATACAGCAGATCTTCTTTCAAAACTCAATGGTACGTCCATCGATGCATCTTGCATATTAGCGAGCATTGATGTAGAGGCCTTATATTCCTTGATCCCTCATTTGAAGGGCCTGGAAGCTACAAAATATTTCCTACAAAAAGAGGCCCACAATGTAGGGAACATAATGAATTCATTTTGAAAGCTTTGCATTTTTGTCTAACCAAGAATTTTTTCACATTTGATCGCAGGTTCTACCATCAGCTCAGGGGCACCGCGATGGGGAGTCCTTGTGCCTCGTCGTATGCAAATCTGCTCCTGGGCTGGTGGGAGGAGAAAATGATCTTTTGTGATAGTGGACCCAAAAATCGTGATAAAATTGTCATGTGGGCAAGATATCTGGATGATATTTTCATTATCTGGAGAGGAACTCCAGATGACTTTTTAGTCTTTGTCGATGAGATTATTGGAAATTCCATAGGCCTTGCATTCACAAAAGAGATGGATGCAATGTGTCTTCCTTTTCTAGATGTCCTGATCAAGAAAACCGATAACGGTACATTAGAAACAAGAACTTACCGTAAACCGACGGCATCCAACTCGTTATTACATTGGGAAAGCAACCATCAGGTTCCCCTTAAAAAGGGTATCCCAAGAGGACAATATCTGCGGATTCGCAGAAAATGCTCAAATAAAAATTTTTTTAAAGACCAATCTGATGACCTTGAGAGGAGATTCCTCGAAAGAGGATACCATAAAACTGTCTTACGGAGGGCATTTCAAAATAGTAGAACTAAAACAAGGGGTGATTTATTAACCCCCAAAAAGAAGAATGCTGAACAAGAGACAGTACGATTAATCACGACTTTCAATAATGGTGCCACGGATGTTAGAAAAATTATTGAAAAATACTGACCAATTCTTGAAATGGATGATGATTTGAGGGCCTCTCTGGGTGGATATCCCCATATAACATACAAGAGAGGCCGCTCTCTCCATGATAGATTGGTACACAGTCACTTTGTAAGGTCAAAACAAGAAACCTGGTTGAAATCTAACATTAAGGGATGTTTCAGTTGTGGGAAATGCATAGTTTGTCCCTACCTTCAGAAATCTAAGATTTTTGGAGGTTCTAATATTGATTAGACCTATACTATCAGAGATTTTATCAACTATCGGACAGAGGGAGGTGTCTACAAAGGGTTTGCCAGTGTGGACTTGAATATATTGGGAAAACCAAAAGGGAATTGAGACGAAGAATTGGAGAACATTTAGGGGATATCGAGCATAAAAGAGATACCCCTATCTCCAGACATGTGAATGATAAACATGGAGGGAATAAAAATGTGCTGAAATTTGTGGGCCTTGAGAAGGTCAACAAACCTCTGAGAGGTGGTAACTGGGATCGCCTCATCTTGCAAAGAGAGGCGAGAGGGATTTTTTGTTAAATACAGTCGCCCCCAGTGGCTTAAATGAACAGCTAACTTTTAGCTGTTTTATGTAAAATATTCCCTTTTTTCCCCGGTCCTAAATCTTTAGAAAAAATTCCAGCAAAAAATACCACATTTATTTCACCTAGTTATATTTAGATAGGAAAAATAATTTTTAAAAAAATCCTGCATCTAAAAAACCCTTATAAAATCTCCTTATTTTTGCTTCACTTTAATGGACCTATTATTTTATCTGGTCACTATAATTATATGATTATGTCCACAGCATCCTTACACCCTATGGAATATCTATTATAGATGTCCATAAAAACTATGGGGTATTAATGTGATACTTTGACAATTTGTGTCCATTAAGTAATGTGGGAACCTATGAAATTGAGTGTGCCTAGGAAAGTATATGCCCTGAGTAATGCGACGATTTGGACTATTATATATATGCTGGCTGTCAGTGTATCCTTGAAGCGATTTATGTTTCTTCTATCAGATAACAGAATTTCTCTGCTGGGTACACCTCCCGCTTCCATGGTAATGCTGTATGCCTAACTGATATAAATGACCATCAAAAGCTGTGGGGTATTATTGCATTATTTAGACATTTTATGATCTAAAGCTAACATGGGATGTGACGTGACCGAGCGCACTTATAAATCTATATGCCCTGAATAGAGTGATGGTCCTGATTGATTGTATTTGCAGTTTATCTGAATATGTTTGGAGCGACTAAAGCTCCTCCCACTGGATATCATGTGATCCGGTCAGACACACCTCTCTGCTTCCATGGTGATGCCTGATATTTAACTATTCAGATAGAGAATATGATCAGAGCGCATTTCTGCTTCCCCCATGGGAGGCAACGTGCATCTAGGGAGTGTACCTATGGTATCGGATCTAACACTATTACAAGCGTTACTCTAAGAGAGGAAGTGACGTGTTTCTTCTGAGAGCGTCCTTGGTTACATGCTTATTTTCCTGACAGGAAGTGAAGAGAGAGCTTGGAGTGCGCTCATGAGCTTCAGGATTTGACTACAGCGTCCACATGTGAGGCATACTCAAATGACTATCAGGTGAGGCTTAATAGGGGGGTTTCTATTACCTATCTTTCTCAGTTGAGACTATACAATTAACTGAGTTTATGCTAATGAACACCAGCCAAGTGCTGGGATTATCTAATTATATAAGGAGGGAGGATACCTCCAACTGCGCCATTGCCACCAGGCCTATTGGAAGGACATGCTGCCCGTTTTTTTTCCCCGACAGGTGCCATATCCCCTGATGAATCTTTTTTGAGGAAACGCATCGCGAGGCACCCAGGGTCTGTTCAGGGCTGACTAGTAAACCAGGGCTAGCTGTGGACTGCCCTTGTAAGGGCAGGAGTTATTGGGGATCAGGGTCAGTCGAATAACAGGGACTGACAGGGAAAAATAAGAGACCTGACTCCTTACTCCAGTCTACTATGGGAGAAAAGGACCACATAAGATTGAACATCGTCATATGGTGAGACTGTTCCTTTTCTCATTTATTTATGTGATAAGTTGCTTATAAGAAAAGCTTCCCTGACTGGGGGCTTTTATTCATTAGTGTATATATTTCTTTGGTGTTTTAGGATATATCTTGTTAGAGAGATTTTGTTCTCTTTTTTAAACGATAAAACAGTAAAAGTTAAGCTTTATTTAAAAACCACTTATTTGGCTATATATACACCCCTACCTTGTGTTTATCTGTGGTGATTGAGATTCCTAAGGAATTCTATGCTAATTTTCTAATGTGGATTAACACATCAAAGTGTTCTAAGTTTTAAAGCATATATTTCTTACCAATTCATAATGCTTCTTGGCCAAAAAGGGGTTACTGAGTAAGAGAATATTTGAGAAACTAATCATCTACAAAAATATTCAGAATTGAGAGTCCTCAGTGGTTGATACCTTTTAATGGCTAACCGAAAAGAAGCAAACTTACCATCTTTTCGGTTAGCCATTAAAAGGTATCAACCACTGAGGACTCTCAATTCTGAATATTTTTCTATCTACTGGCTAACACGGTACAAAGATATACATCTTTCCTAATCATCTACATACATTCTGTAGCAGAGGAATACATACCGTAACGTAAGGAGAAGCTGTTCCTCCGCAGAATACATTTGCGCATCCGGGTGTCCTGGAAGGTGATCCCTGGGTGCACTGTCTTCAACAAAACATCAAAGGCAGAAACGGTCATCCGACAGTAGAGGAAAAACTTGCCAGGATGTGTCCTCAGAGCTGCATAAAGCCTGTGAAAATGGCCTTTATTGAGGCGTTGTCTCAAATGCGGATGCACTTACGTTCGTCTCCTCCTCCTCGGATCCACAATCACTGGGTATGGCTGGCCAAAGCGGCGGGACAAAACCCAGTTGAAGAGAATGCGGTCAGTTGGGGCGAACTGAAGTGTGTTTCACATGTTTGCTAACAACCACCAAGACAACAACACAAGCACAGCACCAATATGGGCAGATTGGAGGCTGCCACCTGATGTTGAGGCAATAAATGGGGTTGGTGCTGATGATTTAAATTATGTGCAGGCCTTAAAACCGTTAAATGTCCATTTTGCAAGGTTGCGAGAAAAAAAACCTGCTATACGGATCACATACGGATTACATACGGATGCTTACATGAGAAAAATACACGGCCACACCCTGACAGCGGATGACATACGGAGCACTATTTAGGGACCATTTATGCATATTACGGCCGTAACATACGGTCCGTATTTCTCTACGTTGTGTGTGACTCCAGCCTATGGCTGATGTCTGAATTCCTGGGTGAATGTGAACACCTCTGTCAGCAATGCCTGCATTTATGGGTAAGTAGGGACCTGCTCTAATTAAAATCACCACCTGGTGCAGGGCGGAGTGCTCTGTCAGTAAGCTAACATGCAAAAGGCAAAAAAAAACCTGACTGGCACATCCAAACTAGTGTGAATAGGTGCATACCAAGAGGAGCTACCCCCATATACAATATACAAAGAAAGGTTGCACTCTATCATGCTAAAGCATGTCAATGTGGAAATATGTAATTTGAATAGCAATACAGCTTTAGAATGTTAGGAAAAAATATATGAGACGCTTAGCATATAATTTGGCCAAATATTATCTGCCCACCAGCTAACGTCAAGGCGGTCACAAATCTGATGGGTACCTACACTGTGTGAATACCTCTCTAAGGCTGATGTATGAAAACATGGGTGCCGGCAGGATAGCAGGAGCCGACAGGATAGAAGAGATGGAATACATACAGTAAATACAAATAGAATAGGCAGATATACAGATGTCCGTAACAAAAACAATTAGCACAGTGTGCATGCAGCTTACTGTACATGTATTTAATTAATAAAAGATTATATTTTGGAAAAAATGGTGTGGGCTCCCACGCAATTTTCGTAACCAGCAGAGGGAAAGCCAATGGCTGTGGGCCAATGTTTAAAGCCTGGGAAGGGGGTAATACCCATGGAGCTTCCCAGGATATTAATATCAGCTCAGAACTGTATACTTAGCCTTTACTGGCTATTAAAATGGGGAACCCCAAAAAAATGACGTTGGGTCCCCCTATAATTAACAACCAGCAAAGTCTAAGCAGACAGCTGTGGGCTGATATTAATAGACTAGGAAGGGACCATGGATAAAGACCCCCAGGATAAAAATATTTGCTTTCAGCCACCCCTGAAAATGTGCATCTCTATTCAATTCTGGCACCTAGACTCGCTTTTCCCACTTAGCCTGTAGCGGTAGAAAGTGGGGTGATAGTTGGTAGGGGATGATGTCACTTTTGTATTGTCAGGTGACATCAAGTCCCAAGGTTAGTAATAGACAGGCATCATTAAAATGCCCTCATTACTAACCCCATAGTCACATTGTAAGAAAACACACCCACAAAAAAGGTCCTTCAATTGAAAGAATGACACAGACTCCTTTAATATTTTTAAATAAACCATACTTACGACCTCACCCATTCCCCAATGCCCTCATCTTCTGCAAATGAGGTAAAAAAAACATACAATATTCTTTACTTTTCCACAGAGAAGCTGTTAATCCATTTGTCCCATGATGAGTCTTGATCTGCTACATCTAGATGACAGACTGAATGGTTGCATGATGCAACCATGCAGCCTGTCATCCAGTGGACACTGAGCGCCAGGTGCTCAGTGTCTGCCTGTGAACTGCTATTCCTTGTCTGAGGGCACCATTAGCGTGAGAAAGTTCTCCTGCTCGTGGTGCATTCAAACAGGTCCTGTGAGTTCACAGCCAATGAACTCACTTCACCTATGTGATGTCAGTGTGAGCGCCATGAGAAAATTTTTTTTAGGGTCCTCATTTTAATAGCTAGTAACCTCCCAACTATTACCCCCTTTGCCACTGCTACAGGGCAAGTGGGAAAAGCAAGGCTAAGTGCCAGAATTGGCACACCTTAGAGATACGCTTTTTCTGGGAAGCCAGAGAACTGATGTTTTTAGCCTGGGGGGGCAGTTATCCATGGCCCCTTACTAGATTATTAATATCAGCACACAGCAGTCTGCATAGCCTTTGCTGGTTGTTAATTATAGGGGGAACCTACATCATATTTTGGGGTCCCCCATTTTAATAGCCAGTGAAGGCTAATTATACAGCTGTGAGCTGATATTAATAGTCTGGGAAGCTCCATCGGTATTGCCCCCTTCTCAGGCTATAAACATCAGCTCCCAGCCATCGGCTTTCCCTCTGCCAGTTACGAAAATTACGCAGGAGTCCACGCCATTTTTTCAGAAAAATAATCTTTTATTAATTAAATACATGTACACTAAGCTGCACACACACTGTACTCGTTATATTTGTTACTGATATCTACCAATTCTATTTGTATTTACTATACTGTATGTAATCCATCTCTTCTATCCTGTCGACTCCTGGTGTTATTTTATTTGCTGAATTTCCGGCTTTTCTTCTATCTATGGACTATATACATATAGATACTGTATATCTATATATGTGTATGTGTCACTGACATTTATACCTATATATAAAAAGCTTAGTGTATGTGTGTGTGTGTGTGTGTGTGTGTGTATCAAGCCTCGCCACACATTATGATGTCATAATGGTTGCCATGGTAACGCTCATGTCATAATGGGTTGCAATGATGACGGTTATGTCATAACGGTTGCCATGGTGATGATGTCATAATAGGTTGCCATGGCGAAGATGATGTCATAATGGGTATATGGGCACATAACTATGGGGTGGAGGATTTGTGATGGGTATATCGTCATGGGACTATGGGATGGAGGATATGTATGATGGGTATATGGGCACGGGACTATGGAATGGAGGATGTGTATGATGTGAATAAGGGCACAGGACTATGGGATGGTGGATATGTATGATGGGTATATAGGCACAGGGAACAGAAAAAATTCAAAAAAACTCATACCATAAGATATGGCCTTCCCAAAACCCTGTCTGATGACAAATGCACAAATAGCAGGATGCAGCAGGCCTCCACTAATAAAGACAAGGGGCAGCTCAGGTGCAAACTACTGATAGAAACAACCACCCCACACCTACCAAACCATGGAGGGGTTGGCTGCCTAGTAGAAAAAATGCACATAGATAAAGCTTGCATAGGACGTCAGTCACACGTAAGTGTGATGCAAAGTATCTGGCTTGCAACCTATTAGTGACCCCCATAGTATTCTCAGGCGGGCTGCTCCAGCACTATCATATGCAACACACAGTGACAGACGCCCCAATAGACCAAGCCAACAAAAAGAGGCCTGGCTGCATCCTGCAAAAAAATGATATGATAAGTGCGAAAAATTAATGCATACAATGAGTACAATAAATGAGGTATTGGTTAATATTTTGTCAAAAATAGATAGAGCCTGCAAGCCATGTCAAGGCTCCTCATAATTTGCAGGTCCCTAACACTAATATCAAAACAGCTAACATAGAAAAAATTCAAAAAACTCATACCACAAGATATGGCCTTCCCAAAACCCTGTCTGATGACAAATGCACATATAGCAGGTCTCCACTAATAAAGGCAAGGGGCAGCTCAGGTGCAAACTACTGATAAAAACAACCACCCCACACCTACCAAACCATGGCGGGGTTGGCTGCCTAGTAGAAAAAATGCACATAGATAAGGCTTGCATATGACGTCAGTCACACATGTAAGTGTGATGCAAAGTGTCTGGCTTGCAACCTATTAGTGGCGCCCATAATATTCTCAGGCGGGCTGCTCCAGCACTATAATATGCAACACACACAGTGACAGATGCCCCAAAAGACCAAGCCAACAAAAAGAGGCCTGGCTGCATCCTGCAAAAAAATGATATGGCGATGCTGATGTCATAATGGGTTGCAATGGTGACGGTTATGTCATAATGGTTGCCATGGTGATGATGATGTCATAATAGGTTGCCATGGCGAAGATGATGTCATAATGGGTATATGGGCACGTAACTATGTATGGAGGATTTGTGATGGGTATATGGGCACGGGACTATGGAATGGAGGATGTGTATGATGGGAATATGGGCACAGGACTATGGGATGGTAGATATGTATGATGGGTATATGGGCACAGGACTATGGGATAGTGGATATGTATGATGGGTATATGGGGATGGGACTATGGGATGGAGGATATGAATGATGGGTATGTGGGCAGTGGACTATGGGATGGAAGATGTGTGATGGGTATATGGGCACGGAACTAGGGGATAGCGGATATATATGATGGGTATATGGGCACTGGACTGTGGGATGGAGGATATGTATGATGGGATTATGGGCACGGGACTATGGGATGGAGGATGTGTGATGGGCATATGGGCACTGGACTATGGGATGGTGGATATGCATGATGGGTATATGGGCACGGGACTGTGGGATAGAGGATATGTATGATGGGTATATGGTCACTGGACTCTGGCATGGAGGATAATCATTATAATTTGTTATAACTAACCACAGTTAGTTACTATGCCCGGGCAATGCCAGGCTCTTCAGCTAGTATACATATATATATGTATTCTATGTGTATATACCTATTCTATCTATTCTATTCTAACTTGTCACGCTGTGATTTTACTGAATGCGGCACATGAATTGCCAGCTTTTGTGCTATCTTTTGCCGAATGTTGTCAACTTTTTCTGATTTTAAGAAAAATGCTCGTGTTACCGATCACGAATCCAAATGTACCATATTCATGCCAAATTTATGTTTGGCGATTGTTTTCCAAACATATTAGCTCATCTCTACTCATGAGCTCTCCCAGTGGGTCATGGCACCTGCAAACTATAATAGTAAAACCTTTGTCTTCTTGCCTTCTGAGCTTTGCACTGTGTCTGAAAAATATTTCTCGATTACATTTAGGGTATTGGCACAACTATATAATATAAACAATATAACTGTGTGAGAGCTTGTTCTTTGCAGGATGAGTTGCAGTATTAAATATTGCTATTTATTTTATTATGTACTAAAAAAAATTAAAAACTATCCAAGTGGGATAAAGTTGTGAAAAAAAAATTTGACATTGTTT
Organism: Dendrobates tinctorius; assembly: GCF_039654945.1. Taxonomy (NCBI): domain Eukaryota; kingdom Metazoa; phylum Chordata; class Amphibia; order Anura; family Dendrobatidae; genus Dendrobates; species Dendrobates tinctorius. Next base: position 1,805,825 of record NW_027361948.1, on the reverse strand, counting down.
TTTGTATTTTGACCAAACAACATCATTCTCCTGGCCAGTACAATTAAAAAAAGGCTTTCCTTGTATTTTAATATGAACAAAATTCTAAAATTTGTAAAATAAAAATATATATATTTTTGTTTGTGTCACCATTTCTGAGACTCATAACTTTTATTTGTCCATTGATGAACCTGTGTAAAGTTTGTTTTTGTGTGATGAACTGTTTTTATTAGTACCATTTTGTGGTACATTACAGTATATTGACAATTGATGTATTGACAGCAGCATCTTAATAGTTAATCAGCAGCAATCGCAGGGTGTTTACAGCCAAAACCTTTCCTGTATGGGAGCGGACACATTTGCTAAGCTTGCTCCATCTATGTGCATCCTTGCTTTGACCTATATTTATAGCAGGCTGAGCAAACTTTAAAACGACATCAGCGCCAAGTCATCATTTTCATTTTAAAAGAGACTTTTCTTTTTAGTCTTGTCATCTTTGTTGCCATTTTTTGCACCATTTTTTTCAAATGATGCATTTTAGTGTTTATCTTTACAAAATAAGATGACAGATCTTTTACTACAACATGGTTCTAGAATATAATTGCTGAAAATAAATGCAACATGACAGTATAAGTGTAGTATTCTCATTGCAGCCATTATTCCAAAATACTTAGAATATAGACAATGACTACATATCCTGCAGTAAATAAATGTCAGTAATGCATGTTAAAATATAGGGTACTTAGTTTACACTATTTTGAACAAAGGAGGGCAAAATCCTTCCCACTGTGGCACAGTGTACCCAATCAGGATGATCCCTAATAACCTGAACGTGTGTGTATTTTGCAACTGACTGTGGAAGGCTAAATAGACAAGGTGCACAGCCCTAAGGTGGGTGGCCCCGTCTCAAATGTACTAAGTTTAATAAACTAAAACCATGGACCAGCATTTCTGTAACTATAAGTGCAATGTGTAAAGGGCCTTTCAAACATAGCGAGAATGCTAGCGATATCGCTAAAGCGACACCGATTTTGTGACGCAACAGCGAAATCGCTAGCGATCTCGCTTTGTGTGACACATACCCGTGATCGGCCCCCCCGCTGGATATTGCTGGTCACGCTCGAAGTGCCTGGGCCATTTTTTCCTCATTGGCATCCTGGCATCGACTAGCGAGGCATGGACGCAGGCAGAAGTCATCATCATCGCTGCGGTGGGAAAGGTAACAGCGACCGCCGACAGATCGCTTATCGCTGCTGCATCGCTGGTGAGATCTGCCTGCTTGGCAGCTCACTAGTGACCATTTAGCGATGCACCAGCGATCCTGACCGGGTAATATTATTGCCGGGATCGCTGGTGCATCGCTAGATATAACGGGACCCTAAGTGCACATTCACACCGAGGCCATTATCAGACACAATCTAGAATAAAGATTAGCATTAGGCACATGTTAAACAAAATCCACACACAGTAAATGTTCCACATAGAAATGTGTGGATGATTACTGTCAGTCCAAAAACATATCAAGCAATACAAGAACAGGAGTTTTGTAACAAAATTATAATACTTTTATTTCGACCGACAAAGCACAAAAATAGAATAGTACATGGGTGGGTAAAACATGAACAAAATATGACAAAAGAAAAGAAAATGCACAGATGTCCTGGTGGAGCACAGTTAGTAGTGAAATCAATATGATGGTACTATTTAAATCTATCCAAGGCATACAGGAATATTTGTCAGTCAAATTTATGTCTATAGTTGTGCTTGAGCTAAAATTGCCCAAATGGCTGCCATATCCATAAGTCCACCATGTTACTCAGGCAGCATCAAATAAAGTGCCTCCCCTAGGAAGCAAGTTATTATACACACAAAACGCGCATTGGGGCTCTCTGCAGGTCCTGAGGACTTTCTCCACCTACCAATATGGGTAAGACAGCAATTAACAAATCTAGCTCCTTACCATGCACAAGCACTTAATTTGACACTGTCTGAGTAACATGGTGGACTTATGGATATGGCAGCTATTTGGGCAATTTTAGCTCAAATACCACTAAAAAAACAAAATTCTGGCATTTTTTTTCTCATTACACCGTTTATCCATAGGGTTAATTCTCTTTAGATTTTTATAGATCGGACATTTCTGAATGCGGTGATACCAAATATGTGTTGTTTTTGATTTTTTATTTTAAATAGGGCGAATGTGGGATGATTTGAACTTTTATATTTTTTTAATTTTATTTTTAAAAAACATTCTTTTTTTACTGGCGGCAATAGTCTCCATGGGAGACTAGAAGGTGTGATCATTCGATCACCTGTGCTACACCTAGCAGGGCTCCAGCCTTGCTATGTGTGGCTAAAATGCTCATCTGCTATGAGCCCAGGCCACTGGGTGGCGCTCTTAGCAATTCAAAAATGACAACCACAGGGGTCTCCTGTGATAGGGGCACTGATGGAGGGATTCTGAGGTGCTTCCAGCGCGATCATGTTAAATGCTGCTGTCAGAGATTGACAGCGGCATTTAACATGTTAACAGCTGTGTGTGGTCGTGATTCCACCTGTGGCTGTTAGAGGCACATGTCAGCTGATGATATCAGCTGATATGCACTGGAAAACATGCAAGCTCAGTGCCAGAGCCCGCATGGAATGTGGGATTAAGACCTATGACGTACCTATACATCATAGGTCATGAAGGGGTTAAAAACAGGCATAAATTAAATAATGAATAAAGCGCAAATATAAAAGTCACAATTAGAGTTATTTTTACTTGAGAAAAGATCACAAAGACAATCATGAATCAGGGTTATGGTTTCCTTAGTTGCATAATAATAAGTAAGCAAGTTATTGATGCTCATCACTATTGGTATCTGTGTATTTACAGTAAAAATAAAATTTTTAAGTATACTTTATCATGTGTCACTGTAATTAATATAAGAGTCAATAGTTCAGTAAGTGAGAACGTACCAGAAACAATTAGACAAAGTTCTTGATGGATCAATTATAAAAGCAATGGAAGGTTTGCTGACGATGAAAAAGAAAAAAGACTGCAAATTGTATCAAGAGGAGGCAATAACAGACAGCGAGCACAAAGGATTTGTGGGATGTATGTTACACCATTTGGATTAGATCACATTTATTGTCAGCAGTAATGACCAGGGATTACGATGTTCACCTTTTGACTTTTCAAAGCACTTTGACAATCTTGTACGTTGCCATTTGCTTGCAATGGCTATAAATTGCTAAAAAGCTTGGTAAGTAGAAAAGCTAACAGAACGATGTGTCTAGTTTATATAATTAATGTGTCTATGATTATTGGCAAATGCTGTCAACAGAACGTGCATTTTATAATGAAGAAGACAATTAAGTTTACAAAAGAAATAGCGTGTAAGCTTTAAATAGCAAACAAATTATGTAAAAATCTTAACGCCTTTACCCACAAATGTGGTTTGCACGTTAATGATCAGGCCAATTTTTACAATTCTGACCACTGTCTATTTGTGAGATAATAACTCTGGAATACTTCAGCAGATCCCGGTGACTCTGAGAATGCTATTTCATGACATATTGTACTTCAATATAGTGTTAAAATTTCTTCTGTATGACTTACATTTATTTGTGAAAAAAATGGAAAATTGGTGAAAATTTTGAACATTTTGCAATTTTCCAACTTTGAATTTTCATACACTTAAATAACAGAGATACATGTATGTCACATAAAATAGATAGTAAATAACATTTCTCACATGTCTACTTTACATCAGCTCAATTTTGGAGCCCAAATTATTTTTTCTATGAAGTTATAAAGGGTAAATTTGACCAGCGATTTTTCATTTTTCTAACAAAATTTACAAAACCATTTTTTTAGGGGCCACATCACATTTGAAGTCACTTTCAGGGGTTTGTATGACAGAAGATACCCAAAGTGACACTATTTTAAACACTGCACACAACAAGGCGCTCAAAACTACATTGAAGTAGTTTATTAACCCTGCAGGTGTTAAACAAAAATTTTTGGAATGTGGAAAAAAATTAACATTTAACTTTTTTTCACAAAAATTTACTTCAGATCCCAAAGGGTAACAGGAAAAAATTACCCCTAAAATTTGTTGTGTACTTTCTCCTGAGCATGTCAATACCCCATATGAGGGATAAAACAACCGTTTGGGCTCGGAAGGGAAGGAGTGCCATTTGACATTTTGTATGCAAAATGTGAGGGAACAATTGGCGGACGCCATGTCGCAATTGTAGAGCCTCTGATGTGCCTAAACAGTGGAAACCCACCAAAAGTGACCCAATTTTGGAAACAAAACCCCTTATGGAATGTATTTAGGTGTGTGGTGAGCACCTTAAACCCCCACGTGCTTCACAGAAGTTTATAATGTTGACCTGTGAAAACATTAAAATCACATTTTCCTCACAAAAATGTTATTTTAGCCCCAAATTTTGCATTTTCATAAGGGTAATAGGAGAAATTGCACAATAAAATTTGTAGTTTAATTTCTCCTGAATACACCAGTAATCCAACAAAAATTCATCTAGGATTGCAGTGATCATATTGAAACCACAGGTGTGTGTTAATATGATGAGGTTTTTGTGTTAAATCTTTATTTTATAATTTGCTTTAATTTATATCATAATTTGTATTAAAAATTAGAAATCTTGCAATATTCAAACCTGCCATTAGGGCTATTCTAGACTCGTACTTCCTGTTGTTTCAGGAAGTTTATTAGCAGCAATTGACTGACTCAGACCTTATATTTTGTATTGAAGCATTTCATAAGTGTTTCAAAAGTTATTGTCGGAAGTGGGTAAGAGCTGTGACATCGACTATTGTGAAAGGTGTATCTTTTGTTATCGCCTGCATATGTAATTAAATGTAATGCTACCTCTGATGACAATGATTTGGCTGAAAACTGAAAGAAGTAGAATGAGTATATAATAGACCAAGGGGACAGTGTTAAAACAGCAAGATTGCTAATATTACATATTACAGCAGCTTGCGATATGAAAAAATCTATTAAATAAAATATAAAGAAATAAAGTAACAAATGTTAAAATATATATATTTGGAGTAATAGAAACTCTATTTTTCAGGTAATTTATTTCAATTATATTTGTGGTGTATTTATGTTGAGTTATATCTACTATACTATATTACTTTTGGCTTTTTACAGTATATATACATACATACATACATACATATATATATATATAAATATATATATATAGTGCCTTGCAAAAGTATTTAGCTCCCTGGGACTTTTCAACCTTTCCCCACATATCATGCTTCAAACATAAAGATACCAAATGGAAATTTTTGGTGAAGAATCAACAACACATGGGACACAATTGAATGAAATTTATTGGTTATTTTACATTTTTGTGGAAATATAAAAAAGTGGGGCGTGCAATATTATTTGGCCCCTTTACTTTGAGTGCAGCAAACTCACTCCAGAAGTTCATTGTGGATCTCTAAATGATCCAATGTTGTCCTAAATGACTTATGATGATAAATATTAATCCACCTGTGTGTAATGAAGTCTCCGTATAAATGCACCTGCTCTGTGATAGTCTCAGGGTTCTGTTTGAAGCACAGAGAACATCATGAAGACCAAGGAACACAACAGGCAGGTCCGGGATGCTGTTGTGGAGAAGTTTAAAGCCAGATATGGATACAAAATGATTTCCAAAACTTTAAACATCACAAGGAGCACTGTGCAAGTGATCATATTGAAATGGAAGGAATATCATACCACTGCAAATCTACCAAGACCAGGCCGCCCCTCTAAACTTTCATCTCAAACAAGGAGAAGACTGATCAGATATGCAGCCAAGAGGCCCATGATCACTCTGGATGAACTACAGAGATCTACCGCAGAGGTGGGACAGTCTGTCCATAGGACAACAATCAGTCGCACACTGCAAAAATCTGGCCTTTATGGAAGAGTGGCAAGAAGAAAGCCATTTCTCAAAGATATCCATAAAAAGTGTCATTTAAAGTTTGCAACAAGCCACCTGGGAGACACACCAAACATGTGGAAGAAGGTGCTCTGGTCAGATGAAACCAAAATCAAACTTTTTGGCAACAATGCCAAACGATATGCAACACAGCTCATCACCCTGAAAACACCATCCACACTCTCAAACGTGGTGGTAGCAGCATCATGGTTTGGGCCTGCTTTTCTTCAGCAGGGACAGGGAAGATGGTTAAAATTGATGGGAAAATTGATGGAGCCAAATATAGGACCATTCTTGAAGAAAACCTATTGGAATCTGCAAAAGACCTGAGACTGGGATGGAGATTTGTCTTCCAGCAAGACAATGATCCTAAACATAAAGCAAAATCCACAATGGAATGGTTCACAAATAAACGTATCAAGGTGTTAGAATGGCCAAGTCAAAGTCCAGACCTGAATCCAATCGAGAATCGATGGAAAGAGCTGAAAACTGCTGTTCACAAATAATCTCCATCAAACCTCACTGAGCTCAAGCTGTTTGCAAAGGAAGAATGGGCAAGAATTTCAGTCTTTCAATGTACAAAACTGATAGAGACATACCTTAAGCGATGTGCCGCTGTAATCACAGCAAAAGGTGGCGCAACAAAGTATTAAGTTAAAGTGGCCGAATATTATTGTACGCCCCACTTTTCAGTTATTGTATTTCCACAAAAATTTAAAATAACCAATAAATTTGTTCAACTTCACAATTGTGTCCCACTTGTTGTTGATTCTTCACCAAAAAATTACATTTAGTCTCTTTATGTTTGAAGCATGATATGTGGGAAAAGGTTGAAAAGTTCCAGGGGGCTGAATACTTTCGCAAGGCACTGTATATATACACTCACTGGCCACTTTATTAGGTACACCTGTCCAACTGTGTGTTAAGACTTAATTTCTAATCAGCCAATCACATGGCGGCAACTCAGTGCATTTAGGCATGTAGACATGGTCAAGACAATCTCCTGCAGTTCAAACCGAGCATCAGTATGGGGAAGAAAGGTGATTTGAGTGCCTTTGAACGTGGCATGATTGTTGGTGCCAGAAGGGCTGGTCTGAGAATTTCAGAAACTGCTGATCTACTGGGATTTTCACGCACAACCATCTCTAGGGTTTAAAGAGAATGGTCCGAAAAAGAAAAAAAATCCAGTGAGCGGCAGTTCTGTGGCCGGAAATGCCATGTTGATGCCAGAGGTCAGAGGAGAATGGGCAGACTGGTTCGAGCTGATAGAAAGGCAACAGTGACTCAAATTGCCACCCGTTACAACCAAGGTAGGCAGAAGAGCATCTCTGAACGCACAGTGCGTCGAACTTTGAGGCAGATGGGCTACAGCAGCAGAAGACCACACTGGGTACCACTCCTCTCAGCTAAGAACAGGAAACTGAGGCTACAATTTGCACAAGCTCATCAAAATTGGACAGTAGAAGATTGGAAAAACGTTGCCTGGTCTGATGAGTCTCGATTTCTGCTGCGACATTCGGATGGTAGGGTCAGAATTTGGCGTAAACAACATGAAAGCATGGATCCATCCTGCCTTGTATCAACGGTTCAGGCTGGTGGTGGTGGTGTCATGGTGTGGGGAATTTTTTCTGGGCACTCTTTGGGCCCCTTGGTACCAATTGAGCATCGTTGCAACACCACAGCCTACCTGAGTATTGTTGCTGACCATGTCCATCCCTTTATGACCACAATGTACCCAACATCTGATGGCTACTTTCAGCAGGATAATGCGCCATGTCATAAAGCTCGAATCATCTCAGATTGGTTTCTTGAACATGACAATGAGTTTACTGTACTCAAATGGCCTCCTCAGTCACCAGATCTCAATCCAATAGAGCATCTTTGGGATGTGGTGGAACGGGAGATTCGCATCAGGGATGTGCAGCCGACAAATCTGCGCCAACTGTGTGATGCCATCATGTCAATATGGTCCAAAATCTCTGAGGAATGCTTCCAGCACCTTGTTGAATCTCTGCCACGAAGAATTGAGGCAGTTCTGAAGGCAAAAGGGGGTCCAACCCCTTACTAGCATGGTGTACCTAATAAAGTGGCCAGTGAGTGTATATATATATATATATATATATACACACACAGTATATATATGGCAAAAAAGAGACCACTTTCAAATGTTCAGTTTGTCTGATATGTTTTTGTACATTTTTGTATATTTTTGAGTAAAATGTAATTTGTTCTTTCATTCTATAATCTTCTGACAACATGTCTCCGAATTTCCAAGCCGTAAATTTTGTATGTTTTTGCTAACAAAGAGAAATGGTTAAAATAAAAAAGCAGTGCTTTCAGGCCTCAAATAATGCAAAGAAAACAAGTTCATAATCATTTAGAAACAACAATACTAATGTTTTAACTCAGGAAGAGTTCAGAACTCAATATTTTGTGGAATTATCATGATTTTTAAAAACAGCTTTCATGCGTCTTGGCATGCTTGCCTCCAGGCTTTCACCCTGTTTCTGGCACAAAAATGTAAGCAATTTTTTTTTTTGTGTGATGGCTTGTGACTAGAGTTGAGCGATACCGTCCGATACTTCAAAGTATCGTATCGGATGGTATCGGCCGATCTTTAAAAAAAGTATCGGTATCGCCGATTCCGATACCGGAAGTCCCATTCAAGTCTATGGGACTTCCGGTATCGGAATAAGAAAAACCCTTTCCTGCCCTTGTACAGCCTCTCTGGGGTCTGTACGGGCCTTTCGGGGGGCTGTGCCGGCCTGCCAGGGGGTCTGTGCAGGCTCCGGTGGTCTGTGCCGGCCTGCCGGTGGTCTGTGCAGGCTCCGGGGGGCTGTGCCGGCCTGCCGGGGGGCTGTGCAGGCTCCGGGGGGCTGTGCCGGCCTGCCGGGGGGCTGTGCCGGCCTGCCGGTGGTCTGTGCAGGCTCCGGGGGTCTGTGCAGGCATCGTCCGATGGGACTACAAGTCCAATCGGGCGATGCCTGCTACCATGACAGTGATTGACACATTAGCCAATGATGGGACAGTAGTAGTCCCATCATCCGGCTAATGTGTTAAATGTAAAAAAAAAAAAAAAAAAAAATTACATGCTACATACATACAACATGCATACTACATACATGCTACATTCATACTACATACTACATACATGCTACATTCATACTACATAAATACTACATGCAACATACATACTACATATATACTACATGCATGCTACATACATACTGCATGCTACATACATACCACATATATACTACATACATACTACATGCATGCTACATGCATGCTACATGCTACATACATAACACATATATACTACATGCATGCTACATACATACTACATGCTACATACTACATATATACTACATGCATGCTACATACATACTACATGCTACATACTACATATATACTACATGCATGCTACATACATACTACATGCTACATACATACTACATATATACTACATGCATGCTACATACATACTACATGCTACATACATACTACATATATACTACATACATACTACATACATACTACATGCATGCTACATGCATGCTACATACATACCACATACATAACACATATATACTACATGCATGCTACATACATACTACATGCTACATACATACCATATACATACTACATGCATGCTACATACATACTACATGCATGCTACATACATACTACATGCTACATACATACTACATATATACTACATGCATGCTACATACATACTACATGCTACATACATACTACATATATACTACATGCATGCTACATACTACATGCTACATACATACTACATATATACTACATGCATGCTACATACATACTACATATATACTACATGCATGCTACATACATACTGCATGCTACATGCATGCTACATACATAGTACATGCTACATACATACCACATATATACTACATACATACTACATACAATACATTCATACAATACATACATAGACATACAGTACATATAACATAGAGTAACATACTTACCAATACTTGTCACATTGTTCCCCGAAGCCATTGTCTTTTCCGGAATAAATATTAACATAACAAACCACAAAAATACTCACCCACGATCCGAAGCAGTCCACGAGTGTGTCCCACGACGATCTTGGGTAGAGAACTGCAGCATCAGCTGTTGCTGCCGTTCTCTACGGGCTGCAGGAATCCAATGACGGAAGGTAGGTATCCTTCCGCACTGTATTCCTCCGCCACTTAAAAAAAAAGTCCCTAGTCTCACTTTATGCCATTGCTGCGTGGGAAATTCCCACACAGCAATGGCATAAAGTGAGACTAGGGACTTTTTTTTTAAGTGGCGGAGGAATACAGTGCGGAAGGATACCTACCTTCCGTCATTGGATTCCTGCAGCCCGTAGAGAACGGCAGCATCATCTGATGCTGCCGTTCTCTACCCAAGATCGTCGTGGGACACACTCGTGGACTGCTTCGGATCGTGGGTGAGTATTTTTGTGGTTTGTTATGTTAATATTTATTCCGGAAAAGACAATGGCTTCGGGGAACAATGTGACAAGTATTGGTAAGTATGTTACTCTATGTTATATGTACTGTATGTCTATGTATGTATTGTATGAATGTATTGTATGTAGTATGTATGTAGTATATATGTGGTATGTATGTAGCATGTAGTATGTATGTAGTATGTATGTAGTATGTATGTAGCATGCATGTAGTATGTATGTAGTATGTATGTAGCATGCAGTATGTATGTAGCATGTATGTAGTATGTATGTAGTATATATGTAGTATATATGTAGTATGTATGTAGTATATATGTAGTATGTATGTAGTATATATGTAGTATGTATGTAGCATGTAGTATGTATGTAGCATGCATGTAGTATGTATGTAGCATGTATGTAGTATGTATGTAGTATATATGTAGTATGTATGTAGCATGTAGTATGTATGTAGCATGCATGTAGTATGTATGTAGTATTTTTTTTTTTTTTTTTAACATTTAACACATTAGCCGGATGATGGGACTACTACTGTCCCATCATTGGCTAATGTGTCAATCACTGTCATGGTAGCAGGCATCGCCCGATGGGACTTGTAGTCCCATCGGACGATGCTTGCACAGACCCCCGGACATCAGCACAGCCCCCCGGCAGGCCGGCACAGCCCCCCCGGCAGGCCGGTACAGACCCCCACAGGGTGCACAGACCACCGGCAGGCCGGCACAGCCCCCCGGCAGGCCGGTACAGACCCCCACAGGGTGCACAGACCACCGGCAGGTCGGCACAGCCCCCCGGCAGGCCGGTACAGACCCCCACAGGGTGCACAGACCACCGGCAGGCCGGCACAGCCCCCCGGCAGGCCGGTACAGACCCCGGGCAGTCCACACAGCCCCCCGGCAGGCCGGCACAGCCCCCCGGCAGGCCGGCAGAGACCCCCGGAAGGCCCGAAATGACGGCGCATCATGATGCGCACACACCGCGCATCATGATGACGTCAGTCTGTCAATCAACTTTGAACTTCCGATTCCGATGCCGAATTCCGATATTGAAAAAATATCGGAAGTCGGTATCGGAATTCCGATACAGCAAGTATCGGCCAATACCCGATACTTGCGGTATCGGAATGCTCAACACTACTTGTGACTATACATATGTTGTGACTAGAAATGAGTGACTTTGCCTTTTTTAGGGTTGAGTCGGGTTTCATGAAACCCGACTTTTTCAAAAGTTGAGTCGAACGAAATCGGCCGACTACAGGGAAAAGTCGGAGGCCGACTGAAGCACAAAACCCAATGCAAGTCAATGTGGAAGCAAAGTCGGCAGGGAGTGGAGGACAGTAAACACACCTACAGTGCCCATTTCAATGTCAAAAACATCAATTCTTATTACTGAAGCTTGTCAACCTTAATTTACTTCATAATAATAGTTACGCATTGAAAACAGAGGGTTATTAGGCTAAAGTTGTAGGGGGTAGGGCTGGCTCTAGGTTTTCGTGTGCCCTGGGCCAAAGAGTGTCAGTGCGCCCCTTTAACACATACCACTACACATGATGCTCTCATACGGCACAGAAATATAAGTATAGTACAATGACAAATACTTCACTGCTTACATGACATGACTGATCTATTTTAGATTGTACAATAGCTCAAAAAAAGGACAGTATGTTACTCCATACAGTATTATGGCCACCACATTGTGCGCCACACAGGATAATGAGCCCCATATATTTCTCCATACAGAATAATTGGCCACATATAATGTTCCAAGCAGTATATGATGAGCTTCACATAATGCTACAGTATATGATGGTCCCCATGGACGATGCTCCAGTGTGTTATGGGCCCAAATAATGCTCCACATATAATGGGCTCCATTTCTAATGCTCCAATGTATAATGGGCCCCGTACATGCTGCTCCAGTGTCTGATGTCCTCAATCTGGAATGCTCCAGTATATGATGGGCCTCATTGATGATGCTCCAGTGTCTTATGGGCCCTAATAATGCTACATATATCATGGGGCCCATTTCTAATGCTCCAGTGTATTATGTGCCCCATAGATGCTGCTCCAGTGTCTGATCTGCCGCATTTGGAATGCTCCAGAATATGATGGGCCTCATGGATGATGCTCCAGTGTATGATGGGCCCTAATAAAGCTCCATATAAAATGGGCTCCGTTTCTAATGCTCCAGTGTCAAATGGGACCTGTAAATGCTGCTCCAGTGTCTGATGTCCCCCATTTGGAATGCTCCAGTATATGATGGGCCCCAAAGATGCTGCTCCAGTGTCTGATCTGCCCCATTTAGAATGCCCCAGTATATGATGGGCCTCATGGATGATGCTCCAGTGTCAGATGTCCCCCATTTTGAATGCTCCAGGTAATGATGGGCCCCATTTTTAATTAACTCAGGCATGGTATGTGAAAAGAGCTTCATGGAGTAATCTGAAGTGTGTGCTGCCGCATCCTTCACTTTTGGTGTGGGTGAAGGACACAAGGAAAGTGGTTGTTCCTAACCAGAAGCCTGCACTTATGACTCAGTGCATGCATTTTTTTTAAATTCAGAAGAGGAGGCGATAGAGCTGAAGGCTGTTTCAGCAATGTAAGGCAAAAACAGTTCCTGATGCTCTGGCTTTAAAAGCAGTCTACCTACTCCGAGAAAACGAAGCCTTACAGGCCTTCCAGAGCTACACCATGACGCAGGCTCAATACCTCCTGCCTTAGCTGCTATTGTGTTTTTGGCACTACCAGCAGTTGCACCACCACCACCATCAGTACCAGGTGGCCGCCCATGTCCGCGTCCTCTTCCACCATACTTCCTCATGTTTTAGATAATTGACCCAAAATACCAGCAGATATATGGTACTGTATCAGAAGCGTACAGCTCTATACAGTCTAGGGATAACAGTAAATCTCCGTATATATTTCATGAGTCATACACAGACGCTCACAGGCTCAGTATGGATTACCCAATAAAATAAAAAGGTGAAAAAGGGTACAGTATCACCAGATGCAAGGTATATATAGTATAGTGTAAACGTTCTGAATTTCCATATACATTTCAGGAGGCAGACACAAACGCTCTCAGGCCCAGTATGAATTACACAAGAATATGAAAAGCTGTAAATGGGTAATGCAACACAAGCGTACAGTTGTATACAGTGTTGACCAAATTTGAAATCTCGGTATATATTTCTGGAATCGCCCTCAGACGCTCACTCAGTCTGGGTTTGACCATAATAAAAAATGTTGTAAAAAAGGTGCTGGATAACAAGATAGCATGTATATATATTATAGGGTACAATTGAAATCTCCGTATACATAGTCTTGTAGTCAGTCTCAGACGCTTACACAGTATGGATTTGACCGTAATACTAAATGTCGAACAAAGGTACTGTATAACAACATACAAGCTGTATCGAGTATAGGGTAAAAATTGGTATCTCCGATTCACCTTATATATGGAAGTCGTAAACCACACGCGCTCACTCACTATGGATGATACGATAATACAAAATTTTGAACAAAGGTGAATAAAGATACTGTATCAGCACATACCAGATGTATCCAGTCTAGGGGTAATTGTAAATTTCCGTCTATACTTCCGGAGTCAGGCACAGACACTCACAGGCTCAGTATGTATTACACCAGAATTTAACAAGTAGAAAATGGGAAAGGTAGTCGAAGCATACAACAGTATACAGTGTTGTGGTACTTTTAAATCTTAGTATATATTTCAATCTCAGTAAGCCAGTCCAGACTCTCCGCTACTGAAAATTACATGGATACAAGTACAGACAGAAAGTCGAGTGTTAGCAGAAATTTGGGAATTACTCATCGTGGGAAAACCTCCCGGTAGATGTTGCAGAGGCGATGCAGACCCTGAATTACTGTGTATGTGGAGACAGCGAAAACGGTTCTTTGTGAAGAAAGGATGGCTTTATCGCAGTAGCATGAATCACATCACCGGGAGAGATGTAAACATGGTCCTCACTGCCTATCATGATATGTCTGGTCATTTTGGAGTGCAAAAGACAGAAGCCACAGACAGTAGGGCATTCTATTGGATTGGCATGAGAGGAGACATTGAAAAATGGTGGCAGGAATGTCACACATCTGTGACTATCACAACTGTGAAAGGTGATCATAAAGCACCACTGCATCTGCTTGTAAGTTGGCATCCATTACAAATGGTAGCCATCGATCATCTGAAGGTAGAGGCCAGCAGGACAGGGCATAGCTACATCTTAACCATGATAGATCAATACACCAAATTTCTAGTGGCCGTCACTGCGAAGGATTTAACTGCCCAGGTAGAGGTAAATATTGCAACTTGGAAGTGCTGTGGCCATGACCAAGCAGGGGGCACACTCGTGGTCGACAGTACTGGCACAGGGCCCCTCTTAGTACGCTGGTGTGTCTGACGGTGAGTGGGCCCCCCCACCATAAGAGACACTGTATTGTACTATGAGGGGCCCTGTGCCAGTGCCGTCAGCCATCTGTGGGCCCATCCACCTGTTCAGAGCAACGGCACTTGCCCGGGTGCGCCAGGTGTTGACCCCAGCCATTGGGGGGTGGGCAGCCCACTTAGGGAGGTTTAAAAAATGGCATATGTTGATGTGTTGGCTGGACATTCAGCTGCTGCAAAGGGCAGAATTGGGCAAGTCCGAGGAAGAGGAGGATAAAAGCGAGGCAGTTTTCTGGCAACCTATGTGTCATCAGGGGAAGGTGGAACAAAATCCTTTGAAACCCATGCATGGATCATTTTAATTAAGGTTAGATCATCAACATTTTGGGTAGACAGACGGGTCCTTTTTTCTGTCAGGATTGATCCAGCAGCACTGAAGACTCTTTCAGATAACACACAAGCAGCAGGGCAAGCAAGCTCCTGTAAGGCATATTGTGCCAATTCAGGCCAGGCGTCCAGTTTAGAGGCCCAATAGTCAAAGGGGAATGACTTGTGAGGGAGAACATCGATATGGAAGGAGAAGTGGTTTGCAACCATAGTTGACAACTGCTGTGTCCTGTCACTTTTAATCGATGCAGAATTAGCAGTCGTGGGAGCGGTACTTGAGAAATCATTCCACAACATGGTCATTAAACCCCTGTCTCCAACGCCACTTCGGCTTTGTGCACCACGAACACCTCTTCCATTGTGCCCACTACGGCTCGTGTCAGAACCAGCAACGCTGTTGTGTGCTGGGAAAGCCTCAAACAACTTGTTTACCAGAGTTGCTTGTTTGTTAGCCATACTATCTCTATGTTCTCATGTGGCATGATGTCTAATTTGCCTTTGTAGCGTGGATCGAGGATGCTGGCCAGCCAGTAGTCGTCATCTCTCATCATTTTGGCAATGCGGGGGTCCCGTTTTAGGATCCGCAAGGCATAATCGTACATGTGGGCCAATGTTCCAGGTGTCAATGATGCACTGCAAGTGGTAGGTGGAGGAGCACTTTCTGGCAAATCCACATCCCTACAGTCACGCAGAAACACTGTACCTTGGACCTTGGAACGCCAACATATTCTCTTGCCCCCTGAGAAGCATCCTCCTGCCCAAAATAATCATCCCCCTCCTCCTCCTCCTCCTCTTCCTCTTCCTCCTCCACCTCGTCCAGGATAGTTCCCTGACCAGACAATGGTTGACTGTCATCAAGGCTTCCCTCCTCCTCCTCTGCTGCAGACGTCTGATCCTTAATGTGTGTCAAACTTTGCATGAGAAGATGCATAAGTGGGATGCTCAAGCTTATGATGGTGTCGTCTGCGCTTACCAGCCATGTGCATTCCTCAAAACACTGAAGGACTTTACAGAGGTCTCTTGTGAGTTCATTGAGTTCTCCTTCCAGGCTACCTCTGGTGGTAACAGGAGGTAGTGAGGCTGATTTAATCAGTAGAGATCTGCCACCTGATAATGAGGATGATGATTGGACCTCAGGAATCTCAGATTGGATTTAAGACAGCTGATGCCCTACTCTGGTGCTGGTGATTCCTTCTGCTTGTCAGGTCTTGGTTCTCAGCTCTGCTCCAGTCAGCTCAAGCTAAGTTTCTCTGCTAATGTTCACACTTGATTTTGTTGTTCTATTCAGTTTTTTGTGTGGTCAGCCAGCCCAGGCTGGGCCTGTGCTGAATTTCCACTCTCTGTATTTGCCAATTTGCTTTTTGTCCTTTATTAGATTGGCCTCTTTTTGCTCTGTCTCAGAATTTTTCAGAGTGCTGATATAGTGGGAGAAGTCTAGTGACTTCAGGGTTACTTTTGATATCAGAAGTGTTGGACATTATTTTGTAGGGTTTTTGGCAGATTGCAGACAGTGTCTTTCCTTTCCTCTCCTTTCTAGTTAGTTAGGGCCCCATCGTTTGCTCAGCCTATTTTCCTGCCTGTGTTTGTGTTTTCATCTTGTTTCACTGTCAATACATGTGTGGGCTGTCTATTCCTTTGGGGTCTGCTCTGGGGCAGTTAGTTTTCCCCTTTTCTTGCATTAGGCTTATCTAGTCCTCCGGCCATGACGAGGCGTCTAGGTTCATCGTAGGTACGCTCCACGGCTGCTGCTAGTTGTGTGGTTAGGATCAGGGATCTGCAATCTGCATAGTTACCAACCTCTCTGGTTTTTCTGGGCTTAGCATGTTTAGGTTTTTTCCTCCTCAGTGACCCATTCATAACAGAATCACCAGCCATACCGCAGATTCTAGAGTACTCAAAAGCAGGAAAAAGTTGTTAAAAAAGAAAAGTGTCAGAATTTTTTTTATT
This sequence comes from Dendrobates tinctorius, assembly GCF_039654945.1. Lineage (NCBI taxonomy): Eukaryota > Metazoa > Chordata > Amphibia > Anura > Dendrobatidae > Dendrobates > Dendrobates tinctorius. Next base: position 1,788,658 of record NW_027361948.1, on the reverse strand, counting down.
TATATTTTTTCCTCTTTTTCTCTGGGGCCATAGGAGGATTTTTTTTCCCTAATGGAGATTAAGCAATTATCTTATCGTGTGGAGCAACTTGCTGCTGAAGTGGAGGGAATTTCCACCTACCTCATTCAGTCACATGCTGCTGAACCTAAGATTCCTACTCCTGATGTGTTTTCTGGGGATCAGTCTAAATTTCTGAATTTTAAGAATTGTATATTATTTCTTGCCTTGAAGCCTAACTCATCGGGGAGCTCTGCGCAGCAGGTTAAAATTGTCATCTCCTTGCTGCACGGCAATCCCCAGGATTGGGCTTTTTCTCTGACACCTGAAAATCCTATTCTGACTAATGTGGATGCATTTTTTCAAGCCTTGGGTTTGTTGTATAATGAACCTAATGCTGTTGATCAAGCTGAGAGAACTCTGTTGGCATTAAACCAGAGTCAGGATTCTGCAGAGTTAGGCCGGTTTCACATTTGCGCTTTATGGCGCAGCGACGGCCTGTGCATGGCCGCCGCTAAGCCCCGCCCCCTGCTGGCTCCCTGCCCACCCCATCCTGTCATCGCCACCTACTAGCACACATGGACGCTTGCGATCTGCGCACCCTATCTTTAGCATAGGGTGCGCAGATCGTGTGCTGGCCGTGCGCTAGCAGGATTTTGCCGTGCGTTGTGCACTTTTGAAGGTGCGCCGTGTGCGCCGAAATGCAACATGCTGCGTTCGGCGCACACAGGCGCACCTTCGAAAGTGCGCAGCGCATGCCAAAATCCTGCTAGCGCACGGCCATCGCACGATCTGCGCATCCTATGCTAAAGATAGGGTGCACAGATCGCAAGCGTCCGTGTGCGCTAGTAGGTGGCGATGACCGGATGGGGCGGGCAGGGAGCCGGCAGGGGGCGGGGCTTAGTGGTGGCCGTGCGCAGGCCGTCGCTGCGCCATAAAGCGCAAATGTTAAACCGTCCTTATACTGTCAAAAATTCTGAAAGTGGGCGGTCCTTACTACATGGAATGATAGTGCTTTGGCAGCTCTCTTTCGGAAGGGTTTATCAGAGACCGTAAAAGATCTTATGGTGGGATATCCTGTTCCCTCTGGTCTGGATGATTCCGTGTCATTAGCCATTCAAGTTGATCGGCGTTCACGTGAACGTAAAACTACATGGGAGGCGCTGCCACCTTTTGAACAAACGTCTGAACCTATGCAATGTGATGGAGTTTTGTCTAGGGCGCAACGTCAGGAGTTTAGAAGGCGTAATAAGCTGTGTTTTTTCTATGGAGACACCTCTCATACTATTTCTGTCTGCCCTAAGTGAGAGAAACGTTTTGCACACACATTTGCTGAGGGGAGGGTACAGCCTAAGTTCCTTTTGGCAATTATTCTGATCTGTTCCTTATCCATGTTTTCCACTAAGGCTTTTGTGGATTCAGGAGCAGCATTGAATCTGATGGATTTGGACTTTGCTAAACGCTGTGGTTTTTCCATGACGCCTCTGCGGACGCCTATTCCTTTGAGGTGTATTGATGCTACTCCTTTGGCGGCGAATAAATCTCAGTTTTGGACCCAAGTGATAATGCGAGTTACCCCAGACCATCAAGAAAATTGTAAATTTTTGGTGCTGCATAATTTGCATGATACTATTGTTCTGGGTTTTCCCTGGTTGCAAACTCATAATCCAGTTTTGGATTGGAAATCTGGATCTGTGGGGAGTTGGGGTTGTCAGTGTGTTCATAGGGACGCTCCTGTTTTCTCCACCTCTCCTCAGTCTCATGATATTCCTGATTATCTGGCCGATTTTTCTGATGTATTTAGTGAGAGTAAGTCTACATCTTTGCCTCCTCATAGGAGTTATGACTGTGCAATTGAGTTGATGCCTGGGTGTAAATTTCCCAAGGGTCGGCTTTTCAACTTATCAGTACCCGAACATGATGCTATGCGATCCTATATTAAGGAGTCTTTGGAGAAGGGTCATATTAGACCATCCTCGTCACCTTTAGGTGCTGTTTTTTTTGTGGCCAAGAAAGATGGTTCATTAATACCGTGTATTGATTATCGTTCCCTTAACAAGATGACGGTTAAATATCAGTACCCGTTACCTCTGATGTCTGATTTATTCTCCAGAGTTAAGAGTGCCTGCTGGTTTACTAAGCTTGACCTCAGAGGGGTGTATAATCTTATTCGCATCAAGCACGGAGATGAATGGAAGACGGCGTTTAATACTCCGGAGGGACATTTTGAGTACCTGGTGATGCCTTTTGGGCTCACTAATGCCCCTTCTGTCTTCCAGTCCTTTATGAATGATATTTTCCGTGACTTTGTGGATAAGTTTTTGATCATATATCTGGATGATATTTTGATCTTTTCTAGTGATTGGGATTCTCATGTGGAACACATCCGGACTGTGTTCAGATTTTGAGGGAGAATTCCCTGTTTGTTAAGGGATCGAAATGCCTCTTTGGTGTACAGAGGATTTCATTTTTGGGATTTATCTTGTCTCCATCGACTATTGAAATGGACCTGGCCAAGGTACAGGTCATTTATGATTTGGTTCAGCCTACTTCTTTGAAGGCCCTCCAGAAGTTTTGGGTTTTGCTAAATTCTATCGTAAATTTATAGGTAATTTTTCTGGTATTGTCAAACCACTGACTGATCTGACCAGGAAGGACGCTGATGTGCTGAATTGGTCTCCTGAGGCTGTCTCAGCATTTCAGGAGCTTAAGCGGAGATTTACTTCAGCTACGGTTTTACGGCAACCTGATGTCTCACTTCCATTTCAGGTGGAGGTAGATGCTTCTGAGATTGGTGCAGGAGCTGTTTTGTCCCAAAAAGACCCTGTGACTTCTAAGATTAAACCCTGTGCCTACTTTTCTCGAAAGTTCTCCCCATCTGAACGCGACTATGACGTGGGGAATTGGGAATTGTTGGCCATGAAATGGGCATTTGAGGAGTGGAGACATTGGTTGGAGGGAGCTAGACATCAAGTTGTGGTCCTCACCGATCACAAGAATTTGATTTATCTGGGATCGGCCAAACGCTTGAATCCTAGACAGGCTAGATGGGCCTTGTTTTTCACACGTTTTAATTTTGTGGTCTCTTCCGGGCACTAAGAATGTTAAGGCAGACGCCCTTTCTGGGAGTTTCTTTGCCGATTCTCTTAATGTGACTGAGCCTACTGCCATCCTAGATGAGGGGGTAGTTCTTTCAGCCATTTCACCCTATTTGAGACGCGCCCTGGATAAACTTCAGGAGGATAAACCTGAGCGTTGCCCTATGGGAAAATTGTATGTTCCTGACCAGTGGAGAAGGAGAGTGATGTCTGAAATTCATTGTTCCGCATTGGCTGGTCATCCAGGTATTTTTGGTACCAGAGATTTGGTGAGTCGGTCCTTTTGGTGGCCTGCCTTATCTCGTGATGTCAGGAATTTTGCACAGACCTGTGGGACTTGTTCTCGGTCTAAACCCTGTTCTCGTTCTAATGGGTTGCTGATGCCCCTGTCGGTGCCCAAGAGGCCATGGACCCATATCTCAATGGATTTTATTTCTGATCTTCCTGTCTCTCAGAGAATGACTGTTATCTGGGTGATTTGTGATAGATTTTCGAAGATGGTCCATCTTGTAGCACTCCCAAAGTTGCCATCTTCCGCTGAGTTGGTACCCTTGTTTTTACAACAGGTGGTTCGGTTACTTGGGATTCCTGAGAACATCGTGTCCGACTGAGGAGTCCAGTTTGTTTCCAGATTCTGGAAAGCCTTTTGTTCCAATCAGGGAATTCAGTTATCCTTCTCCTCCGCGTTTCATCCCCAGACCAATGGACAGACTGAGAGTACAAACCAGACCGTGGAGTCTTATTTAAGATGTTTTATATCTGCTGATCAGGATGACTGGGTCTCTTTTTTGCTCTTGGCCGAATTCGCTCTGAACAATAGAGCTAGTTCTGCCACTTTGATGTCACCCTTTTTCTGTAATTTTGGGTTTCATCCTCGATTCTCTTCAGGGCAAGTGGAATCTTCGTCCTGCCCAGGTGTGGACACTGGTTGAGAGAATGCAGCAGATATGGGACCAAGTGATGGATAAGTTGTCACTCTCTCAGGAAAAGGCCCAGCGATTTTCCAACTGGCATAGGACCACCATTGGTCTCCGGTTTAAAGTGGGTGATATGGTTTGGTTGTCATCTAAGAATATTCCTATGAAGGTTGCATCTCCAAAATTTAAGCCAAGATTTATTGGACCTTATAAGATTTTGGAGATTCTTAATCCTGTTTCTTTTCGACTGGCTCTTCCAGTTATGTTCAAGATCCATAACGTATTTCACAAATCTCTGTTGAAGAGGTTTGTTGAGCCAGTGGTTCCTATGGCAGCACCTCCTGACCCTGTGTTGGTTGAAGGCAATGTGGAATATGAGGTAGAGAAAATATTGGATTCTCGTTTGGTTAGACGGAGACTCCAGTATTTGGTCAAATGGAAGGGTTATGGCCAGGAGGATAATTCTTGGGTCTCTGCCTCTGATATTCATGCCAATAGATTGGTTCGTGCTTTTCACCTGGTTCGTGCTTTTCACCGGGCCCATCCTGATCGGCCTGGTGGCGTGGATAACGGTTCGGTGACCCCTCCTCAAGGGAGGGTACTGTTGTGAGTTCATTGAGTTCTCCTTCCAGGCTCCCTCTGGTGGTAACAGGAGGTAGTGAGGCTGATTTAATCAGTAGAGATCTGCCACCTGATAATGAGGATGACGATTGGACCTCAGGAATCTCAGATTGGATTTAAGACAGCCGATGCCCTACTCTGGTGCTGGTGATTCCTTCTGCTTGTCAGGTCTTGGTTCTCAGCTCTGCTCCAGTCAGCTCAAGCTAAGTTTCTCTGCTAATGTTCACACTTGATTTTGTTCTTCTATTCAGTTTTTTGTGTGGTCAGCCAGCCCCGGCTGGGCCTGTGCTGAATTTCCACTCTTATTTATCTGTATTTGCCAATTTGCATTTTGTCCTTTATTAGATTGGCCTCTTTTTGCTCTGTCTCAGAATATTTCAGAGTGCTGATATAGTGGGAGAAGTCTAGAGACTTCAGGGTTAATTTTGTTATCAGAAGTGTTGGACATTATTTTGTAGGGTTTTTGGCAGATTGCAGACAGTGTCTTTCCTTTCCTCTCCTTTCTAGTTAGTTTGGGCCCCATTGTTAGCTCAGCCTATTTTCCTGCCTGTGTTTGTGTTTTCATCTTGTTTCACCATCAATACATGTGTGAGGGCTGTCTATTCCTTTGGGGTCTGCTCTGGGGCAGTTAGTTTTCCCCTTTTCTTGCTTTAGGCTTATTTAGTCCTCAGGCCGTGACGAGGTGTCTAGGTTCATCGTAGGTACGCTCCACGGCTGCTGCTAGTTGTGTGGTTAGGATTAGGGATCGGCAATCTGCATAGTTACCAACCTCTCTGGTTTTTCTGGGCTTAGCATGTTTAGGGTTTTTCCTCCTCGGTGACCCATTCATAACAGAGGTCTTTCAGCTTTGACCACTGCACACCCGACTATTCCATGTCTTCCCTCAAACTGCCTGCCCATGTATCCTCCTACAAATGCATTACAGCCTGCATCTGTTCGCACAGCCTCTCAACAATGTGCAGGGTGGAGTTCCACCTTGTTGCAATGTCTATGATTAGGCGGTGCTTGGGGAGGTGGAGCAATCTCCTGCATACGAATGGAGTGGACATTTGAGCGCCAGATGTGCGAGCACAGTCTTCGCACCTTATGGAGCAAGGATGTTAACTCCGGATAATTATTAAGGAAGCACTGCACCACCATGTTCAAAGTGTGAGCCAGGCAAGGTATGTGTGTGAGTTTTGCACGGGCTATGGCTGCCACAAAATTACAGCTGTTATCACTTACTACCTTGCCTGACTCAAGATGTAGACTGCCCAGCAATGACTCTGTCGCTGCAAGTAGTTGGCCAGTACCTCCGCGGTGTGTCTGTTGTCGCCCAAAGACATCATCTTTAACACAGCCTGCTGACGCTTACCACTAGCTGTTCGATAGTGGGACACCTCGTGTGCAACACTGTCAGCTGCGGATGGAGTGCTCATGCGACTGCGCTCTGTGGACGAGCTTTTGCTGATAGAGGAGGAGGAGGGGCGAAAGCTTACAGCCAACTGTTTCTTATACCGTGGGCTAGGCAGCACTGTTCCACCACCGCTGTCCCCTGTGGAGCCTGCATCCACCACATTAACCCAGTGCGCAGTGATGGACACGTAAAGGCCCTGGCCATGCCTACTGGTCCATGCATCTGTTGAGAGGTGCACCTTTCCACTCACTGACTGTTTTAGTGCATGGACAATGAGTTCTTTCACATGCCGGTGGAGGGCAGAAATGGCTTTTCGAGAAAAGAAGTGCCGACTGGGTAGATCATAGCATGGGACAGCGTAGGCCATGAGGTCGCGGAAATCTTCACTTTCAACCAAACGGTAGGGCATCATCTCTAATGTGATTTGTTTTGCAATGTAGACATTCAAACAAAGTGTACGCGGATGAGGGGATGAGTACTTTCTTGTCCTACTCAGAGTGTCTGGTAGGGTGAGCTGGACTGGAGAGCTGCATATGGGGGAAGTAGTGGTGGACTGGACAGTTGGTGATGGTATTGGTGGTGATTAGAGATGAGCAACTTTGCCTTTTTTCGGGTCGAGTCGGGTTTCATGAACCCGACTTTCTCAAAAGTCAGGTCGAACGAAATTGGCCGATTATCGTGAAAATTCGAAGGCCGACTGAAACACGAAACCCAATGCAAGTCAATGGGGAAGCAAAGTCGGCAGGGAGTGGAGGGCATTAAACACACCTACAGTTCCCATTTGAATGGCAAAAACATCAATTTTTATTACTGAAGCTTGTCAACCTTAATTTACTTCATAATAATAGTTACGCACTGAAAACTGGGGGTTATTTGGCTTAAGTTGTGGGGGGTAGGGCTGGCTCCAGGTTTTCATGTGCCCTGGGCCAAAGAGCGCCCCTTTAACACATACCACAACTCATGATGCTTCGATACGGCAGAGAAATAGCGGTATAGTACAATGAAAAATACTTCACTTTTTACATCTCATGACTGATATCCATTTTAAATTCTCCAATAGCTCCAAAAACGGACAGTGTATAACTCCATACAGTATTATGGGCACCGCATAGTGCGCTATACAGAGTAATGAGGCCCATATATTTCTCCATACAGAATCATTGGTCCCATATAATGTTTGAAACAGTATATGATGCTCCACATAAGCTCCACATAATGCTACAGTATATGTTGGTCCCCATGGATGAAGCTCCACTGTCTTATGGGCCCAAATAATGCTCCATATATAATGGGCCCGATTTCTAATGCTCTAGTGTATAATGTGCCCTGTAAATGCTGCTCCAGTGTCTGATGTCCAACTTTGGAATGCTACAGTGTATGGTGGGCCCCATATATCATTCTCCAGAGTATAGTGCTCTCCAAAAATTGCTGTCCCAACATTGAAAACAATTAAATAAGTCTCCTCGCTAGGGAATCCCTGTACTAGTCTGGACTCCTCGTCATACCCATCTTCCATCTCACTGCACTCAGAGGAGGTAAGTTAGGGCACTCTGTGCAGGGAAGGGGAAGTGTGTGGACGTGAGAAGGGGAGCTGAAGGATGAGCAGAGTTAAGGCTCACTCCTAGCTGGAGCGCATGGTCCAGATGCCGGTCTCCGAGTTTGTAGGGACACTGACGTTCCTGCAGCAGAAACCGGAGGAAGTAGCAGCTGTAAATGCTCTGTACCCAACTAAGGCTCGGAGGCCCCAGCATCGACGTGTGGGAGCCAGAAGTAAAAGGCTACGGCTGCCTGCCATATGATGAAGTTCCAAAAGAGAGTCAACAGGGGGAACTTCATTGAACTCATCACTGCGAGTACCTCAGATAAGCGCTAGAACGGAGGCCACACTACCTATCTGCAGAGAGAGAATTCTAAATTGGCTTCCAGGCTGACCAACTCCTTCTCCATCTGTACTCTGGGTCCTGGACGGCACTTACCAAGTACAGGTAAAGGAACTGCACGACTGTGTCTGTCATCTTTCTCCTGCGCCTGGCGCATGGCTCTGCTACATCCTGCACTGCACACCATCTACCAACTCTTTCATCTGCCCTGTGACTACTGCCCTACCTGGGCAGGGCTTCTACATCTTAGCTGCACCACAACATCTGTCCCAGAGAAGCGACACTGCAGCGCTGGTCAATCTAATCAGAAACCACAGGTGGCGTCACGTATCATTTACCTATAAACGTAATTCACCCCTTTGGACGCCCAGGGCCACGGAACGGGTCACCACCACCGTGACACATCCCTGTGAGACACCGGCCCGGTACCAATTAACCCCACTGCCCTGGCTGGCCACCCACACTCCATGTCAGATTTATCTTGGACTTGGGAATTCATGATTTGACTTGATAACCCAGGCATGGTATGATAGAGCTACATGGACTAATGTGAAGTGTGGTCTGCTGCATCATTCACTTTTGGTGGGGTGAAGGACACAAGGAAAGGGGTTCTTCCTGACCAGGAGCCAGCACTTGACGACTCAGTGCATTTTTTGAAACTTCAGAAGAGGAGGGCATATTTGCTGGAGTCTGTTTCGGCAATGTAAGCCAAAACCAGTTCCTCATGTCCTGGCTTTAAAAGCAGATAACCTACTCCCAGAAAAGGTAGCCTTCCAGGCGTTCCGGAGCCAGACCTTGACGCAGGCTCCACACCTCCTGCCTTAGCTGCTATCGTGCTTTTGCCACTACCAGCAGATGCACCACCACCATCAGCACCAGCTGGCCCCCCCACGCCCACGTCCGCAGCCTCTTACACCAAACGTCAAAATTTTGCAGAAAATAGACCCAAAATAACATCAGATATATGGCACTGTATCAGCAGCGTACAGCTCTATTCAGTCAAAGGATAAGTGACAATCTCCCTATATATTCCATCAGTCACACAGATGCTCACAGGCTCAGTATGAATTAAACAAGAATATAAAAATTAGACAAAGTGTACAGTATCATCAGATAGCAGGTATATATAGTATAGTTTAAACATTCTAAATCTCCATAGATATTTGAGGAGGCACACACAGACACTCTCAGGCTCAGTATTGGATTACAACACAATCTAAAAAGCCATAAAACGGTAATGGATCTCAAGAGTACAGCTGTACACAGTGTAGGTGTCATTGTTGTCAATCTCAGAATTTATTTCCACAGTCAGAAAATAATTCTCACTTGGTCAGTTTGGATTAGACCAGAATATAACAAGCAGTAAATGGGTAATGTATCAAAAGCGTAGAGCTGTATACAGTGTTGGGGTAATTTTTAAATGTACATCTAAATTGCAGGAGTAACCCATAGACACTCACACGCTCAGGATGGATCACACCACAATATAATAAGAAGATCCGCAAGAAATAATCACACATGTGGGACAATGTTACAGGTGTCAGTGATACACTTAAAGTGTTGGTTGGAGGAGGACTTCCTGGCAGAAAGGGTACAGTATCACCTGATACCAGGTATATATAGCATACTTTAAACATTAACAATGTACGTCTATATATCAGGAGTAGTGTTGAGCCACCCCGCTAGTGTTTTGGTTCGTCGCACAGGAGCCAAGTTCGTTGAATGTTTGTCGAACGTTCGAAGAACACCGTCGAACCCCATTGAAAACAATGGCAGGCAAACACAAACACATACAAACACATAGAAAACAATTGCAAAACACCTTTAAAGGTGTCCCAAAGCAGACAAAATGCTCAGAAGACAAAAATAACATATGGAAAAGGGAAACTACATTTAGAAAAGAGGTGGAGGAGTAAAAGGAGGAGGTGGAGGAGACACAGATATAGGCTTGTCATGCCCTTATGAAGTCCAGAAAGACTGGAATAAAAATATAAAATACAAACCAAAAAAAAAAAAAATTCTGAAATTGAACACGATCATATACCATCGGACTTCCCACCAATAAATTATGCCAACTGCCGATGGGGCGGCCTTATTCCCACGAACCTCCAAACAGCGTCCATGAAGACAAAGTGTTTTGTTTCCGGGGGCTGTATGATTGCAAAGCCGAACCTTAAAGGAATGTCCAAAAGGGCACCACCAGGAGTGGCGCCTGTGGCTTAATTGGATTCCACCAGGGAAACCACAACCATACAAGCTACAGAAAAGATGGACAGAATGCAAGCTATGTTGATTCTGTGTGTGGTGTGGTATGTCCATTTGTAGTTGTGCTAACGATTTCTCAGCTTTATTCCGTTAACGACCGATACTCCGGCATGCCCCCGCAGTACGCGTCAAGCTTACTAGAGGGATACGCGAGGCTCTGGCACGCGAGATCGAGCAATGACAGGTCTATCATGCCCTTACATGTCCGGGGCTGAATGCGCGCTACACTGAAAGGACCAGCTTTTGTCGCTTACAGGTGCTGATAACCCGCTGAACACCGTTAGTGATGGGGATCTGGGATTCCAAATATTCCCCGCGAACGATGATTTCCCAGTAAGTGAAGGTCAACCGCAATTATGGAATTAGGCCTAACCGGCATTCCTGAAAAAATGAAAAAATTACGTGTCCAAACCACAGGTGCTATAGCTTGCTTAACAGCTCGGCAGCCATTCTCAGGTCCAGTATGGATTTGACCAGATTGTACAAAGTTGAGAAAGGGTACATTATCACTGGATAGCAGGTATATATAGCATAGTTTAAACATTAAAAACTTATGTCTATAGATCAGGAGGCAGGCTCAGTCTGTCTCAGGCCCAGTATAGATTAGACGTGATTGGACAAAGGTGAGAAAGGGTAATGTATCACCGGATTACAGGTATGTATAGCATAATTTACACATTAAAAACCTATGTCTATAGATCAGGAGGCAGGCTCAGACGGTCTCAGGCCCATTATGGATTTGACCAGATAGTACAAAGTTGAGAAAGGGTACATTATCACAGGATAGCAGGTATATATAGCATAGTTTAAACATTTAAAATCTCCGTGTTCTCAGTATGGATTAGACAACAATCTAAAAAGTAGAAAAAAGGAAATGTATTTGAAGCATACACCAGTATACACTTTTGGTGGTATTTTTAAATCTTCATATATATTTCTGTCTCAGTAAGACAGTCCAGCCTCTCCGACATAGGAAATGAGATGCATACAATTACTGACATAAAGTCTAGTGATTGCAGAAATCTAGGAATTAACAATCACGGGAAAAACTGCCGTCACAATTCACTGAGGCGATGCTGACCCTCAATTAATTTGTGTGTGGAGACAGCAAAAACATAACTTTGTGAAGAAAGTGTTGCTGTATCGCAGTACCGTTGATCCCATCAGCGTTACTCATCTCCATCAAATTTTAATCACAGGGAGAGATGTAAACATGTTGCTCACTGCGTATCATGATCTGTCACGTAACTTTGGAGTGCAAAAGACAGAAGCCACAGGCCGTAGGCGATTCTATGGGATTGGCATGAGAGGGCACATTTAAAAATGTGTGCCGGAATGTCACGTGTCTGTGAGTAGGAAAACTGTGAAAGCTGATGATAAACCACCAATGAATGTCATTGTGAGTCGAGGTCCAGAAGAAATGGAAGCCATTGATCATCTGAAGCTAGAGCCCGGCTAGCGGGACAGGGCATGGCTACGTCTTAACCATCATCTACCAGTTCAACAAATTTGTAGTGGCAGTCCCAGTGAAGGATTTGACAGCCCAGACTACACAGCGGAGGAGCAGGGAGAGGTAAACATTGCAAATGCTGTGGCCCTGCCCAAGCAAGGGGGGCACACTCGTGGGCGTCGGTACTGGCACTGGGCCCCTCATAGTACGGCAGTGTGTCTGACGGCGGGTGTGCACCCTCACCGTCAGAGACACTTGATTGCACTATGAGGGACCCTGTGCCAGTGCCCGCGCCCAAGAGTCAGCCCACCCACCTGTCCAGGGCAATGGCACTCGCACGGTTGCGTGCGCTAGGTGGTGACCCCAGCCATGGGGGGGAGGCAGCCCAGTTAGGGAGGTTTACAAAATGGCATATGTTGATGTTGGACATTCAGCTGCTGCAAAAGGCGAAATTGAGCAAGTGCGAGGAAGAGGAGGACCAAAGAAAGTCATTTTTCTGGCAACCTAGGTGTCATCAGGGGAAGGTGGGACAAAATCTTTGGAAACCCATGCATGTTTCATTTTAATGAAGGTTAGATCATCCACATTTTGGGTCGACAGATGGGTCCTTTTTTCTGTCAGGATTGATCCAGCTGGACTGAAGACTCTTTCCGATAGCACACTTGCTGCTGGGCAAGCGAGCTCCTGTAAGGCATATTGTGCCAATTCAGGCCAGGTGTCCAGTTTAGCAGCCCAATAGTCAAAGGGGAATGACCTGTGCGGGAGAACATCGATATGGGACGAGAAGTAGTTTGTAACCATAGTTGACAACTGCTGTCTCCTGTCACGTTCAATCAATGCAGTATTACCAGTCGTGTGAGCGGGACTTGAAAAATCAGTCCACAACATGGTCATGAAACCCCTGTCTCCAACGCCACTTCTGATGTGTGCACCACGAACACCTCTTCCAAGCTGCCCCCGGCCCCTACGGCTCGTTTGAGAACCATCACCGCTGCTGTGTGCTGGGAATGCCTCAACCAACCGGTTTGCCAGAGTTGCTTGTTTGTTAGCCAATATTAGGTCAAGGTTCTCCTGTGGCATGATGTTTTGGAATTTGCCTTTATAGCGTGGATCCAGGATGCTGGCCAACCAGTAGTCATCATCGTTCATCATTTTGGCAATGCGGGGGTCCCTTTTTAGGATCTGCAAGGCATAATCTGACATGTGGGCCAATGTTCCCGGTGTCAATGATGCACTGCGAGTGCTGGGTGGAGGAGCACTTTCTGGCAAATCCACATCCCTCCAGACACGCACAAACCCTGTACCAGACCTTGCCACTCCAACATTTTCTCTTGCCCCACAAGAAGCATCCTCCTGCACCCAAATAATCATCCCCATAATCCTCCTCCTCCTCCTCTTCTTCCTCCACCTCGTCCAGGAGCAGACAATGGCTGACTGTCATCAAGGCTTCCCTCCTCCTCTTCCTCCTCATCTACCTCGGCTGCAGACGCCTGCTCCTTAATGTGCGTCAAAGTTTGCAGGAGCAGATGCATAAGTGGGATGCTCATGCTTCTGATGGCATCGTCTGCGCTTACCAGCCGTGTGCATTCCTCAAAACACTGAAGGACTTTACAGAGGTCTTTCAGCTTCGACCACTGCACACCTGTCAACTCCATGTCTGCCCTCAAAGTGCCTGGCCGTGTATCCTCCTACAAATGCATTACGACCTGCCTCTGTTCGCACTGCCGCTCCACCATGTGCAGGGTGGAGTTCCACCTTGTTGCAACGTCGATAATTAGGCGGTGCTTGGGAAGGTGGAGAAATCGCTGCAGCTTCTGTATACGAATGGAGTGTACCGGCGACCGGCAGATGTGCGAGCACAATCTTCGAACCTTATGGAGCAGGGCTGTTAACTCCGGATAATTATTGAGGAAGCACTGCACCACCAGGTTCAAGGTGTGAGCCAAGCAAGGTATGTGTCTGAGTTTTGAAAGGGCAATGGCTGCCACAAAATTCCGGCCGTTAACACTAACTACCTTGCCTGCCTCAAGATGTAGACTGCCCAGCCATGATTCAGTTTGTCGCTGAAAGTACTCGGCCAGTACATCCGCGGTGTGTCTGTCGACCAAATACATCATCTGCAACACAGCCTGCTGACGCTTTCCACTAGCTGATCGATAGGGGGACACCTCGTGTGCAACACTGGCAGCTGCGGATGGAGTGCTTGTGCAACTGTGCTCTGTGGATGAGCTTTCACTTCTGGAGGAGGAGGAGGAGGGTCGAACGCCTACAGCCAACTGTTTCCTATACCGTGGGCTAGGCAGCACTATCCCACCACCGCTGTCCCCTGTGGACCCTGCATCCACCACATTAACCCAGTGTGCAGTGATGGACACCTAATGGCCCTGGCCATGCCTACTGGACCATGCATCAGTTGTGAGGTGCACCTTTCCACTCACTGATTGGCTGAGTGCATGGACAATGCGGTCTTTCACATGAAGGTGGAGGGCTGGGATGGCTTTGAAAAGAAGTGGCGACTGGGTAGGTCATAGCCTGGTACTGCGTATTCCATGAGTTCACAGAAAGCTGCGCTTTCAACCAACCGATAGAGCATCATCTCTAACAAGATTAGTTTGGCAATGTGGGCGTTCAAACCCAGTGTACGCGGATGAGAGGATGAGTACTTTCTTGTCCTACTCATAGTCTCAGGTAGGGTGAGCTGGACTTGAGAGCTGCATATGGTGGAACTAGCGGTGGACATGGCGGACTGAGAGAGGGTTGATGATGGTGATAGAGTTGGCATTCTTTCTGATGGCCTAGATTCAGTCTTTCGTTGATATAATTTTGTGATTCCCTGACTGCTTTGGCCTTGCGACGATACCTCAACATTTGCTGCTGGTGGTGTGCTAAACGGTGGGCTTACAGTGGGGGAAACAATGTAGCATTGCTGACTACCTTCTTTGGGAGCAGTTGCACATGTGGTACGTGAGGTTTGGTAGTCCGTCCATGCTTGCAAGTGCATGGTGGTTAAATGTCTTAGCATGCAACTGGTATTCAAATTTCTCAGATTTTTCCCTCGGCTAAAGGTCTTTGCACACTTCTTACAGATAGCCTTTGCCTGATCATTAGGATTTTGTTCAAAAAAGTGCCACACTGCACTCTTCCTACTATGGAAGACATTTTGAGGCCTTGCACGCTGTGCTGTTGTGAGTTCATTTTCCCCTTCACTACTGAGGCCCGAGGAACTCCCTCTTCTGGTGAAGAAAGGTAGTGAGCCTGATTGTCAGACACCCGGGGCTGATGATGATGACTGGCTGAGTGGAGTTAATGACTGGATATAAGGCTGCCGACACCCTTTTGGCCTGCGGGTGATTTCTCTGTGGACTTCTAGGAAACCAGTCTGATTCCTGCTCATCTAAAGCTAAGATTTCTGCTTTGCCTTTTTGCATTAGTGTTTTGTTTTCCTTGCTTTTCTGGATTCTGCCATTCCCTGCTGGGGTGAGCTGAATCTCCTTTTGCCTGTTGCTCTGTCTTCAGAATATTCCTGAGTACTGACATAGCCTTTTTGAAGCCTAGCGTCTTCAGGGCCTTTTTTACTGTCAGTTTGTTGGCTCTTATTTTCATTGTTTTTTTCACAGATTGCAGACAGCAGCCTTCCTGTCCTTTCCTATCTAAGCTAGCTTGGGCCCCATCTTTGCTCAGTCTATCTTTCTGTCTGTGTTTTGTTCTTTCTTCTTGCTTCACCGTCAGTATATGTGGGGGGCTGCCTTTTGCTTTGGGGTCTGCTCTGGGGCAGTTTAGATTTCCCTTTCTGTCTTTAGGCTATGTAGTCCTCCGGCTGTGATCGAGGGGCCTAGGGCATCGTAGGAGCCCCCCACGGCTACTGCTAGTTGTGTTGATAGGTTCAGGGGTCTGCAATCCGATAGCTGCCAACTTCTCTGGTTTTCTGGACTTAGCTAGCATTTCTATTTTTGCCTCCTACGGTGACTCAATCATAACACTGTGCTATTTTGACCGTCTGGCCAAGCTGTTCTGCAACTCTTTTGCTTTTTGTAACCCGTTTTTGGACTGCTCCGGGCCTGCCAGATAATAGCTGTTGCGATGTCGATGCCCCCTGCGGATGCTCCTCCTCTCCTGAGCTATTGGCAGCGGCACCCTCTTCCCCCAATGGAGGCCAATCTGGGTCAACAACTGGGTCATCCATCACCTCCTCTTCAATGTCATGTGCACCTTCCTCTGTGTTACCGTGTATGGTGTTATAGTATGCCGGAAGGGGCACCTGAGTTTCATCAGGGTCAGATTCTGGCTCAGTACACTGCAAGGACAATGTAGTGCTCTGAGTGAATGTACCAGCAGATAAATCTAGCAGTGGCTGTGCATCAGTGCACTCCATGTCAGATTCATCTTGGACTGGGGAATTCACGATTTGACTTGATAACCCAGGCATGGTATGAGAAAAGAGCTCCATGAAGTAATCTGTAGTGTGGCCTGCCGCATCCTTCAATTTTGGTTGGGGTGAAGGACACAAGGAAAGGTGTTGTTCCTGACCAGGAGCCTCCACTGACGACGCAGTGCTTTTATTTTTTGAAACTTCAGAAGAGGAGGCGATAGAGCTGGAGGCTGTGTCAGCAATGTAAGCCAAAACTTGTTCCTGAAGCTCCGGCTTTAAAAGCGGTTTACCTACTCCCAGAAAAGGGAGCCAACGAGGCCTTGTGGAGCCAGACAATGACGCTGGCTCACCAGCTCCTGCCTTAGGTGCTATTGTGCTTTTGCCACAACCAGCAGAAGCACCACCACCAACACCACCATCAGGAGCAGCTGGCAACCCCTGCCCACTTCCACGGCCTCTTCCACCACACTTCTTCATTTTTTTGAAAAAGGTACCCAAAATAACAACAGCTATATGGTACTGTTAAACAAAGTAAAGGGTCTATAGAGTATTGGTGAGAATTTTAATCTCACTGTAGATTGGAGGACGCTGAACTATTATCTCAGGCCCAGTATATATTACACCATAATGTGACAGGCAGAAATTGACTGGTGTATGAGAAGGCAAAAGCTGTATAGAGTATTGGTGAGAATTTTAATCTCAATGTAGACTGGAGGATGCTGAACTATTGTCTCAGGCCCAGTATAGATTACACCGCTATGTGACAGGCAGAAATTGGCAGGTGTATGAGAAGGCAGAAGCTGTATAGAGTATTGGTGAGAATTTTAATCTCACTGTAGATTGGACGATGCTGAACTATTGTTTCAGGCCCAGTATAGATTACACCGCAATGTGACAGGCAGAAATTGGCTGGTGTATGAGAAGGCAAAAGCTGTATAGAGTATTGGTGAGAATTTAAATCTCAATGTAGATTGGAGGACGCTGAACTATTGTCTCTGGCCCAGGACAGATTACACCGCAATGTGACAGGCAGAAATTGCCTAGTGTATGACTAACTACAATGTGTATATAGAATTGGGCAGAATTGGAATCTCCCTAGAGTGTAGGTCTGTAAGAACGGACAAACTCCTCGACCTTTCCTTACAGAGTCACACACGTAGATAGCTTCAATTTGGCCGTGATAACAGCCATTACATGGTACTGAGAGAGGAGCGTGCACGTACACCGCTGTACGGTGTATGTAAAATTGTCAAGCTCCGTGTTTTTGTATACGGACTGACACATGCTGTCTCTCTCTAGTTTTGAATGTAATCAAACAGTAAATATACTAAACTGTTTGAAAAACGGACAAAACTATAAGGTGTAGGTCTGTAAGAACAGACAAACTCCTCGACTTTTCCTTACAGAGTTATACACGTAGATAGCTTCAATTTGGCTGTGATAACAGCCGGGACACGGTACTGTGTGAGGAGCATACACCGCTGTACAGTGTGTGAAAAAATGAACGCTCAGTAACTCACAAGGACAAAACAATAAAATTTTGATTGCTTTGTAAAAAGCAGGTTGCTCAGCAGTGTGAAAACAGCAATGCAGCTATCAGGGAGCCTTAAAAGGCAGCCTAATAACCAACAGAGCTGATGCACCAAAATAGAGCCTCCCCTTGCACTGCACAGTAACTGGTGTGTTGTACAGGCAAAATCACTAGCAGCAGAAGTAGTTCTTGGCATCTTCTTCCCTGCCTAACGCTCTCCCTACAGAATCAGCAGCAGCAGCTCTCCCTATTCTGAGATCAGCATAAGTAACATGGCAGTCGGCGTGCATGCCCTTTTATACCCCCTGTGACGCCACACAAAGCAAGCCAATCACTTGCATGCCCTTCACAAACATGGAGGTAACTGCTGCCTATGTCATCACGTTGCCCACAGTGTCCATTCTTCCTGATTGGCTGAAAAAGGGCGCAAAAGCATCTTTTGAAACGCGACTTTGGCGCAATGGTCGCCGACCTCGTGGCCGACCTCACGCTAAGGTCGGGTTTCGTTTCAAGAAACCCGACTTTGGCAAAAGTCGGCGACTTTTGAATTTTTTCGACCCATTTCGCTCAACTCTAGTGGCGGGGACACTCATGTTCCTTCTCTCTCCTTAACCCATCTCTGCCATCTGACGTACTATCCCATCCATGTGACCTGGGCTCTACTTCCCATGGACGGGATAGTACGTCATAGCGATTGGCTGCACACATGGGTATCAGCGTCCGGGTGTCAGCTGATTCTCACAGCTGACACCCGACACTAAGTGCCAGGAGCGGTCACAGACTGCTCCCGGCACTTTAACCCCCAAAATGCTGTAATCGAACACAATCACAGCATTCCGGAGCCAGCACAAGGCTGGCAGCCCCTCTGCCTTTGGATTGGAGACCTCACGGCATGACATTGGGTCCAGATCACTGCCATGGAGACCCGATGTCATCATGACAGCATCCGGGTCTCCAGAGCTGAGAGACTTCCTGTTATTTAAATTTTTTTTTAAATAATTGTAAAAATATTTGAAAAAATAATAAATCATAATAATTAAAAAATCAATATTTATTCTATCAATAAATAAATATTTGAATGAAAAAAAATCTAAACAAATATAAGTACACATATTTGGTATTCCTGCCTCTGTAATGACCCGCCTTAGACAACTGTCCCACCAATTAACCCCTTTAGTGAAGACCATTAAAAGAAAACATGGCAAAAACAATGCTTTATCATCATACCGCTGAACAAAAAGTGGAATAACACGCAGTCAAAAAGATGGATATAAACATGGTACCGCTGAAAACATCCAGCAAAAAACAAGCTGCCATACACCTCCATCACCAGAAAGATTGAAAAAGTTATAGCTCTCAGAATAAAGCGATGCAAAAATAATTATTTTTTATATAAAATAGTTTTTATTGTATAAAAGCGCAAAAACATAAAAAAAGATGGTTCCCTCCGTTTTCAGTGCATTCTGGTAAGGTTGCAATGCACCCTGGGAGCCTTTTGCAAAGGATTATGGTTAGTTCAGCCCCATTTTCCCTCTGCCTGCATTCAGGAAGCATCTCATTTCTCTTCTCCCTGTGTGACAGCATCGCTGGCATGTATTTATGTTTCCTGTATCCAATTCCTGTCTCTTGATAGCCTGGTTAGTTAGTTCTCCCCTGGTTAGCTATTAGTGTAGATATGTATTACGTATAAATGAATCCCTGATGAACCCAGTATTGATTGTATGCATATATGTTTTTGTTTGTAGTTTCTCCATGCCAATATACCATTACATTCAATAAAGCACAGATTCAACCTACAGTCTCCTTATTAGACCCCGGTATAGGGGTTTAGCTGCCAGTATAGCTACATGAAGTCTGCTTCATTTAGTGAGGACAGAACAATTATATAAATGATGTATTGCTGTAAAGTTCTCACCGCACATTTAGATAAGTTCCTTGGGGGGGTCTAAATTCCAAAATTGCATCACTTGTGGGGGGGCTTCCACTATTTAGGCACATCAGGGGCTCTCCAAATGCAACATGACGCATGCAGACCATTCCAACAAAGTCTGCATTCCAAACGTCACAACTTCCCTTCCGAGCCCCAACATGTGACCATACATTAGTTTCCTCCCACATATGGGGAATCAGCATACTCATGACAAATTGTACAACAACTTTTGGTGTCCAATTTCTCTTTTTACCCTTGGGAAAATAAAAAAAATTGGGGACTAAAAGATCGTGTTTGTGGAAAAAAATATGATTTTTTTATTTTCACGCTCAGGTGTTATAAACTTTAGTGAAACACCTGGGGGTTCAAAGTTCCCACCACACATCTAGATAAGTTCCTTGGGGAGTGTAGTTTCCAAAATGGGGACACTTGTGAGGGGTATCCATTGTTTAGGCCAGTGTTCCCCAACTCCAGTCCTCAAGGCCCACCAACAGGTCATGTTTTCAGGATTTCCTTAGTATTGCTCAGGTGATAATTGCTTCATTCCAGAGTTATTACTTCATAAAGGGTCAGTGGTCAGAATTGGCCTGGTCATTAACATGAAAACCACCCTTGGGGGGAAAAGGGGTTATTGCTGTTTACCTGTGTCACATGCGGCACCCAGATGTTTTATTAATGTTTTACTATTGTGTGCACTGTAATATATTTGTCATGTACTGTAATGTGATGTATTATGGTTTAGCTTAGGGATAGATTAGGAAGAAGTGCAGGACCATAAAGGTACTGTCACACTAAGCGATATCGCTAGCAATATCGCTATAACTTGTGACGTTATAGCGATATTGCTAGCGACATCGCTGTGTGTGATACTTACCTATGACCGGCTCCCCCGCTGGTTATCGCTGATCGCGCGAGAATGTCCAGGACTGTTTCTTGTCGTCAGCTTCCTGCGGCGCTTCCTATGGAGAGACGAGCGACGAGCGTGGAGCCGGGCGGGAGGACGCAGGATCGCCTAGTGTGACAGGTAAGTAGCAACCCCCGTCTCCAGCGATGTCGCTGGTGAGATCTGCCTTTGTGGCAGCTCACTAGCGACCACTTAGCGATGCACCAGCGATCCTGACAGCGTCATATCGCTGGTCGGGATCGCTGGTACATCGCTAAGTGTGACAGTACCTTAAGGGGTTTAGAATAGAGAGGACACATTAGAGATAAAGAATAGGATGCAAAAGAGTGTTAGTTAGATACAGGCAACATAGGGGTTAAGCAGATGGGAGGAGTCAGACAGCAGAGCCGCACAGAGCAGGGAGGTATAGGAAAGGCACTTCATGATTAGAGACAGACGCCCGAGCATTCTGTCCAAGGGCAGAATGCATACAGTGAGACAGTTACAGGCTGTGGGGGATAAGTCTGCAGATGGCAGTAAGGGACCCCCGGCTGAAGAACAGTGTAAATGGGCACCAGCTCAACAGGATCATCCTCAGGAAGGATTCAGGGTCTAAGACTGGGGCGGGAGCAGCTGAGATGGCATTCCCGGCAACTTTCCCTATTGGAACTGGACAATGGGCTGACAGGGAGCTGGTGACGCTGAAGGTACAGATGGGACATGGACTGTCTTTTCATGTACATGGTACCGGGGTGCTCACTGACTGTTATTAATGAAGTCACCCACCACTACCACCTCATGCCACTTTGTTACATTGTCATAGAGACAAAAATCATGTCCTGTGCATTTCACGTCACTCTTTTCTGGACCCTCCATTCTGTATCCTGCAGGACTAAAGTGATTTACTGCCTTCAGAATGGAGAGGGGCAGTACATAGAAATCATGGGGCCCCATAGCAGAAGTTCTAATTGCACCCAAAAGAAAAAAAAATTCAGTGTAGAAGAGCATAACTCACAACTTTGCAGCCTCTACAAAGTAATTTTTGTCCTACTAGAGCACTAGATTCCTCTTTCATTGCACTCAAAAAATATTATGTCAGCAAAAGTGCCCCCAAATATTGTAAAATACCCCAACAGTGACTTCCTCCACAATACACTCCACACTCACAGTATGATGACTCGACTGTACCCCACCACTCAACTGCCCTTGAAATGTATGGTGACCTCACAGTTTGATCACCCAACTGTGAGCCCCACACAGCCCTCCATGCAGTATAATAGGCCTACATTCAGTATAGAGGCCTCACACCTCTCCACACTGTGTAATGCCCCCTCAAAGCCCTCCACACTGTATGATGGACCCCACACAAACTTCTACACTGTATAATTGCTTGAATACCATATAAAGGCTACCACATATCCTTTCAAATAATATTAGCCCCATATAGCCTTCAATATAGTATAATGCACCCTATAGTCCTTCATATAATATAATTCAATTCCCATTGTTCTCCATATATATTATTCTGCGCTCCCCACAGTTCTCCATGTAGTATAATGCATTCCCATTGTCCTCCATATAGTACACTGCACTCCCCATAGTCCTCCATATAGTATAATGCACTCCCAATAGTCCTCCATAAACAATAATGCACTCCCCTTAGTCCTCCATATAGTACAATGTACTCCCCATAATCCTCCATTCAGTATAAAGCACTTCCCATAGTCCTAAATACAGTATAACAAACTCCCAATAGTCCTCAATATTAGAGATGAGCGACTTTGCCTTTTTTGGGTCGAGTCGGGTTTCACGAAACCCGACTTTCGCAAAAGTCGGGTAGAACGAAATCGGCCGATTATCGTGAAAAGTCGACTGAAACACGAAACCCAATGCAAGTCAATGGGGAAGCAAAGTCGGCAGGGAGTGGAGGGCAGGAAACATACCTACAGTGCCCTTTTGAATGCCAAAAACATCAATTCTTATTACTGAAGCATTTCAACCTTAATTTACTTCATAATACTAGTTACACACTGAAAAGTGTGGGTTATTTGGCTAAATTTGTGGGGGGGTAGGGCTGGCTCCAGGTTTTCATGTGCCCTGGGCCAAAGAGCGCCCCTTTAACACATAGTACAACTCATGATGCTCCCATACGGCAGAGAAATAGCGGTATAGTACAATGAAAAATACTTCACTTTTTACATCTCATGACTGATATCCATTTTAAATTCTCCAATAGCTCCAAAAACGGACAGTATATAACTCCATACAGTATTATGGGCACCGCATAGTGCGCTATACAGAGTAATGAGGCCCATATATTTCTCCATACAGAATCATTGGTCCCATATAATGTTTGAAACAGTATATGATGAGCTCCACATAATGCTACAGTATATGTTGGTCCCCATGGATAAAGCTGCACTGTCTTATGGGCCCAAATAATGCTCCATATATAATGGGCCCCATTTCTAATGCTCTAGTGTATAATGGGCCCTGTAAATGCTGCTCCAGTGTCTGATGTCCACCTTTGGAATGCTCCAGTGTATGGTGGGCCCCATATATCATTCTCCAGAGTATAGTGCTCCCCAAAAATTGCTGTCCCAACATTGAAAACAATTAAATAAGTCTCCTCAAATAAGTCTCCTCGCTAGGGAATTCCTGTACTAGTCTGGGCGTACAGACGTGATGTCATTGCGCTCTCTGATCAGAATATCACTGTCAGGAAAAGCGGAAGACATCATGGCAGTGGAGCAGGGAGAGGTAAGTATTTCAACTTTGCAAGTGCTGTGATCCTGAGCAAGCAGGGGGGGCCCACTTGTTGGCAACGGCACTGGCACAGGGCCCCTCATAGTATGGCGGTGTGTCTGACGGCGGGTGTGCACCCCCACCATCAGAGACACTTGATTGCACTATGAGGGACCCTGTGTGCCAGTGCCCGCGCCCAAGAGTCGGCACACCCACCTGTCCAGGGCAATGGCACTCACTCAGTTGTGTGCGCTAGGTGGTGACCCTGGCCATGGGGGGAGGAGGCAGCCCAGTTAGGGAGGTTTACAAAATGTCATATGTTGATGTGGGACATTCACCTGCTGCTAAAGGCGAAATTGGTCAAGTCCCAGGAAGAGGAGGACCAAAGAAAGCCATTTTTCTGGCAACCTAGGTGTCATCAGGGTAAGGTGTGACAAAATCCTTGGAAACCCATGCATGGTTCATTTTAATGAAGGTTAAATCATCCACATTTTGGGTCGAGAGACGGGTCCTTTTTTCTGTCAGGCTTGATCCAGCAGCACTGAAGACTCTTTCCGATAGCACACTTGCAGCTGGGCAAGCGAGATCCTGTAAGGCATATTGTGCCAATTCAGGCCAGGTGTCCAGTTTAGCGGCCCAATAGTCAAATGGGAATGACCTGTGAGGGAGAATATCGATATGGGACGAGAAGTAGTTTGTAACCATAGTTGACAAGTGCTGTCTCCTGTCACTTTCAATCGATGCAGTATTACCAGTCGTGTGAGCGGGACTTGAAAAATCAGTCCACAACATGGTCATGAAACCCCTGTCTTCAATGCCACTTCTGATGTGTGCACCACCAACACCTCTTCCAAGCTCCCCCGGCCCCTATGGCTCGTGTGAGAACCATCACCGCTGCTGTGTGCTGGGAATGCCTCAACCAACCGGTTTACCAGAGTTGCTTGTTTGTTCGCCAATATTAGGTCAAGATTCTCCTGTGGCATGATGTTTTGGAATTTGCCTTTATAGTGTGGATCCAGGATGCTGGCCAACCAGTAGTCATCATCGTTCATCATTTTGGCAATGCGGGGGTCCCTTTTTAGGATCTGCAAGGTATAATCTGACATGTGGGCCAATGTTCCCAGTGTCAATGATGCACTGCGAGTGCTGGGTGGAGGAGCACTTTCTGGCAAATCGACATCCCTCCAGTCACGCACAAACCCTGTACCAGACCTTGCCACGCCAACATTTTCTCTTGCCCCACAAGAAGCATCCTCCTCCCCTAAATAATCATCCCCATCATCATCCTCCTCTTCCTCCTCCACCTCGTCCAGGAGAGTTCCCGGAGCAGACAATGGCTGACTGTCATCAAGGCTTCCCTCCTCCTCTTCATCTACCTCGGCTGCAGATGCCTGCTCCTTAAGGCGCGTCAAAGTTTGCATGAGCAGACGCATAAGTGGGATGCTCATGCTTATGATGGCGTCGTCTGCGCTTACCAGCCGTGTGCATTCCTCAAAACACTGAAGGACTTTACAGAGGTCTTTCAGCTTCGACCACTGCACACCTGTCAACTCCATGTCTGCCCTCAAAGTGCCTGCCTGTGTATCCTCCCACAAATGCATTACGGCCTGCCTCTGTTCGCACAGCCGCTCAACCATGTGCAGGGTGGAGTTCCATCTTGCTGCTACTTTGATAATTAGGCGGTGCTTGGGAAGGTGGAGCAATCGCTGCAGCTTCTGCATACGACTGGAGTGTACCGGCGACTGGCGGATGTGCGAGCAGTCTTTGCATCTTCTGGGGCAGGCCTGTTAACTCCGGATATTTATTGAGGAAGCACTGCACCACCAGGTTCAAGGTGTGAGCCAAGCAAGGTATGTGTCTGAGTTTTGAAAGGGCTATGGCTGCCACAAAATTCCGGCCATTATCACTAACTACCTTGCCTGCCTCAAGATGTAGACTGCCCAGCCATGACTCACTTTGTCGCTGAAAGTATTGGGCCAGTACCACCGTGGTGTGTCTGTCGCCCAAACACATCATCTTCAACACAGCCTTCTGACGCTTTCCACTAGCTGATCGATAGGGGGACACCTCGTGTGCAACACAGGCAGCTGGGGATGGAGTGCTCGTGCGACTGCGTTCTGTGGACGAGCTTTCGCTTCTGGAGGAGTAGGAGGAGGAGGTGGAGGGTCGAACGCCTACAGCCAACTGTTTCCTATACCGTGGGATAGGCAGCACTGTCCCACCACCGCTGTCCCCTGTGGACCCTGCATCCACCACATTAACCCAGTCCGCAGTGATGGACACGTAACGGCCCTGGCCATGCCTACTGGACCATGCATCAGTTGTGAGGTGCACCTTTCCACTCACTGATTGGCTGAGTGCATGTACAATGCGGTCTTTCACATGAAGGTGGAGGGCTGGGATGGCTTTGTGAGAAAAGAAGTGGCGACTGGGTAGGTCATAGCGTGGTACTGCGTAGGCCATGAGTTCGTGGAAAGCTGCGCTTTCAACCAACCGATAGGGCATCATCTCTAACGAGATCAGTTTGGCAATGTGGGCCTTCAAACCCAGTGTTTGCAGATGAGAGGATGAGTACTTTCTTGTCCTACTCATAGTCTCAGGTAGGGTGAGCTGGACTTGAGAGCTGCATATGGTCGAACTAGCGGTGGACATGGCGAACTGAGAGAGGGTTGATGATGGTGATGGAGTTGGTGTTCTTTCTGATGGCCTAGATTCAGTCTTTCGTTGCAATAACAGTGTGATTCCCTGACTGATTTGCCCTTGCGACGACAACTCAATATTTGCTGCTGGTGGTGAGCTAACCGGTGGGCTTACAGTGGGGGAAACAATGTAGTGTTGCTGACTACCTTCTTTGGGAGCAGTTGCACATGTGGTACGTGAGTTTTGGTAGTCCGTCCACGCTTGCAAGTGCATGATGGTTAAATGTCTTAGCATGCAACTGGTATTCAAATTTCTCAGATTTTTCCCTCGGCTAAAGGTATTTGCGCACTTCTACACAACTTTTGCCTGATCATTATAATTTTGTTCAAAAAAGTGCCACACTGCACTCTTCCTACTATGGAAGACATTTTGAGGCCTTGCACGCTGTGCTATTTTGACCGTCTGGCCAAGCTGTCCTGCAACTCTTTTGCTTTTTGTAACCTGTTTTTGGACTGCTCCGGGCCTGCCAGATAACAGCTGTTGTGATGTCGATGCCCCCTGCGGATGCTCCTTCTCCTCTTCTGAGCTATTGGCAGCGGCACCCTCTTCCCCCAATGGATGCCAATCTAGGTCAACAACTTGGTCATCCATCACCTCCTATTCAATGTCATGTGCACCTTCCTCTGTGTCACCGTGTATGGTGGTATAGTATGCGGGAAGGGGCACCTGAGTTTCATCAGGGTCAGATTCTGCCTCAGTACACTGCGAGGACAATGTAGTGCTCTGAGTGAATGTACCAGCAGAATCATCTATCAGTGGCTGTGCATCAGTGCACTCCATGTCAGATTCATCTTGGCCTGGGTAATTCACGATTTTACTTGATAACCCAGGCATGGTATGTGAAAACAGCTCCATGGAGTAATCTGTAGTGTGGCCTGCCGCATCCTTCAATTTTGGTTGGTGTGAAGGACACAAGGAAAGGTGTTGTTCATGACCATGAGCCTCCAATGACGACTCAGTGCTTTTATTTTTTAAAACTTCAGAAGAGGAGGCGATAGAGCTGGAAGCTGAGTCAGCAATGTAAGCCAAAACTTTTTCTTGAAGCTCCGGCTTTAAAAGCGGTTTACCTACTCCCAGAAAAGGGAGCCTTCGAGGCCTTGTGCAGCCAGACGATGATGCAGGCTCAACACCTCCTGCATTAGTTGCTATTTTGCTTTTGCCACTACCAGCAGATCCACCACCAACATTGCCCACAGTGTCCGTTCTTCCTGATTGGTTGAAAAATGGCGCAAAAGCATCTTTTGAAACGCGACTTTGGCACGATGGTCGCCGACCTCGTGGCCGACCTCACGCTAAGGTCGGGTTTCGTTTCATGAAACCCGACTTTGGCGAAAGTCGGTGACTTTTGAATTTTTTCGACCCGTTTCGCTCAACTTTACTCCATATGTATTCAGGCCACCACAATGTCCTCACTGATTGAAAAAAGCAAAAACATTCCCCTCTCCTTCTCATTCCACCGCTGCTCTCTGCAACAAGCATTCTGAAGTGCTGCACATCTCAGCAAAGAAGGTGCCATGTAGTGATGTCATCGCTCCTTCTGCGCTGAGAAGTCAAATGCCAAGGAAGAATGATGCTGAAACACCAGAATGTGCAATGATGGGGTGGCCTGTGCCAATGCCCACCTGGCTCATGGACCCAATAGCAGCCACATGGACTGCCGCCGTTGGCAGTTTGCCACTGGCATCAGTGCAGGAGGATTGTGTCCTCCTTCTGCAGAGTTTAACTGTATCATCATGCTGCACATGCCGATAAAGGTAAAAGTAGCTAAGCTCCCAGTGGGCTGGGCCACTTTAGTAAGTTTATTTTCTTTCTCTGAAACCAACTAAGAGTTTTCTTGGCTGTGAGTTTGGGATCATTGTCTTGTTGACGTGCACTCTCATTTCATCTTCATCATCCTGATAGATAGCAATAGATTTTTATCAAAAAAGTCTCGATACAAGTATCCACTCATCCTTCCTTCCATTACATGAGGTTTGCCAGGGCCACTTGCCGAAAAACTGCCCCACATTATTTTCCCACCTCCAAACTTCACTATTGGTATGGTGTTTTGTGGGTGAGAGTATTCACCAGCTAGCACCTGTGCAGTCCCCAGCTGTCATAGTTATCTTGGTTATCAAAAGAAGAGAGGTCCCCAAGCCATTTTTTTTAAAAATTAAAATTATTCAAATAAATAATTTTGAAAAATTGTGTAGGATCCCCCCTATGGTTGAAAACCAGCCAAGCTAAAACAGACAGCCAAGGTCTGGTATTCTCAGATTGGTAAGGGGCCACCCAAGAAAAGGCACATCTATTTGATGTGCCAACTCTAGCTCTTTGCCCAATGGGTTAATATTTGTGGAGTTAATAAAGACACAGCAAGAATAAAGTCCTTTATTTGAAATAAACACACATACTCCTTTATTTGAAACCCTCCTATTTTATCCATTTATTACTGTAAAATAAAAAATAATAAAACACTATATTCCTCATCTGTCTGACAATAATCCATTAATGGCCAGGCCCCATGATGATCCAAGTGGTTTGTAGAGCAGTACCATCAGTGATTCGACCGCTCTCCACGCCAGCCGAAGCACACTGAACAGAGCGTGAGAAGCAATGACCTCAATGAAATCACCACCAGTCACAGTCAGGCAGCGCTTCTCATAGTATGCTCAGTGTGAGCCAGCTGGCATGGAGAGCGGTCGCATCACTGATGTGACTGCTCTCCACTTCATCCGGATCGTCGTGGGACATGGCCAATTCTTCTTTTTTTATTTTAGCGTAATAAATGGGTAAAAGAGGGTGAGGGTTTTTTCTTTCAAATAAAGGAGTATGTATGTTTATTTCAAATAAAGAACTTTATTCTTGTGGTGTCTTTATTACAATATGATTATGGGACAGATATGGATTATCTTCTCATCGGACAGATGAGAAATATATTTTTTTATTTTTAATTTTTGAAAATAAATGGGTAAAATAGCGTGGGGATTTTTATTTCAATTAAGGGAGTCTGTGTTTTAATTTCAAATAAAAAACTTTATTTTGACTGTCTTCTTTATTACAATCTGACTTTGGGGTTAATAATTGGTGTCTTATAGACGCCTCTCCATTACTAACCTGTGAGCTTGATGTCAGCTGACATTACAAAGCTGACACCAACCCCACAAGGGCAAATGGGAAGAGCAAGTCTTATCACCAGAATTGGCACATCAAATGGAAGCCCTATTTATGGGACGGGGATAATATTCATTAATTCCTAGGCTATTAATATCAGCCCGCAGCTGTCTGTTAAGCCTTTGTTGATTATTGAATATAGGGTGACCCCACATTATTTTTTGGGTTTTCTCCCCTATAATAATCAGCAAATGCTAAGCAAACAGCTGTGATCTGATATTAATATCCTGGGAAACCTTATGGCTATTGGCCCGTTCCCAGAATTTTAACATCAGCCCCTAGCCATAGACTTTCCCTCTGCCGATTGTAAAAATTACTGGTCACGGCACACCATTTTTCTTTTCATTTTTTTAAATTTATTCAACAAATACACAGATTGACGCACCAGAACGCTAATGTCCTGTGTGTGATACCGAACTCTGAACATGGATTTTAAACTGGAAGTGCCTAATAAAGCTTGGTGAAAGGCTTTCACAAAGCCTTTCACCAAGCCAATCACAAAGCTTTTGTGTGTGTACACTTATTGCTCAATTACAGCCTGGACTAGTATTGGCATGGCTTTGATTGGGCGGCACAGCATGTGAGACAGCCATCATTTTCAGCCAGACAGGAAAAAATAGTGCAGTACTGCCTAGTGCATACAGCCCCTATCTACTCTTTACAGCCTAATTAATATTGATGGTACAGCCTACTACACGATAAAAATACAGCCTTGTATATTGTTTCCATCTGGTGTACATGTAGCAGGTGAAGGCTCATATCTGTCATGTGTTAAGGTGTGTACTCCAAAGCACTTCATGCTTGGAATTCAGATGCCTCGTCATGCAGGTGGTGCTCAGGTTTAGAGTTTTATGCTTCGCTACAGGCTCTGATGGCACATTTTGCAAACTACCCATTGCTTGTCGTCAGTACATTGCCTGAAGAAATGCCATGGCAGGGAACTCTTTTGATCTGGCTTTGGTCTGCTCAGTTCATCATTGGAGGGGGCAGTAGCAGCCAACATACTGGCAAGGGTCCCCCATTGTGTATTTGCACTGTGCTCTTAGTTTTGCTGTGCTGCTCAGGCAGCGTGATCACCTCCTCTTCATTTGAACTGTGCACTTTAGTAGGATAGCCTTGGCTACATGTGGGGCCTAGGACATCACCATCCCCCGCATTATCTTCCTCTCACTCCTCACCCCTTCCCTCCTTGCTGGTCTGCACACTGCATAAATAAGCTGCAGTTAGCAACTGTGTTTCGCCATTCTCTGAGATGTGCTGCAGTGGTGCAATTGACCATATGCAATAGCCCTATCACATATTCATCCTTCAACCTGTTAGGAACGCACTAAATAAAAATAATAATAAAGTGCGTTCGCCGCTCGGGGTCCACTGTGTAGTAGGTGGTATAACTGCTGCTAAGTGGTGGCAGACAAGCAATATGGCGGTATGATGCGCACGGGTTCAACTTCACCCGGAGTGCGCAGAGCGGCCTCTGTTCCCACACTGAGGTGCCGCAACAAAAAACATACAAAACGCTGAACCTGTTAGTGACACAGGCTTCAGGGAGATGCACACACGGTATCTGGTCACAGGAGCAGGACCCAAGACAGAGGAGCTGCGTCCCTCTAGACCTACCGTGTGTGCGGCGTCGCTTCTGCGGACCCCAAGGAGGGCTGTAACTGCAGCGCGGTGTAGGACACTGCCGCACGACGACAAAGCCAGAAAGCAAGCGCGATGTCGGACGCTAGCATAGCAGTGCGGTGCGCACAGTGGCTTAAGGCTTGCCACTGACTGGCGCTGACTGCTAAACTAATTCCCTATCCACATGCGTATTATCAAAGGGAAGGAGTTTCAAATGAGTCAGTCACCAGAATCATGCATCCATCACCATTCACGCAAAGCAAGTATAGTCTATACTAGCGCATGGCGGAACGGCCATGCGCGCTTTTTATAGTAGCCGGGACCTTCCGGAAGCTTCCAGATCTCCGAGATGGACCAATGAGATCTGAAGCAGGACCTGAGCACATGACTCCCGAACTCCAATGGGAGATCGTCTCATGAGCATGCTCAGAAGGAGCACAGAGGAACTTAGTCTCTGGAGCGGTCTGCTGCAAAGTAATCTTCTCTGCAGTAGATGGGCAGCAGGAGACCGTAGAATGTGAGGCTCTGCATTCCTGCAGAGCAGATGCAGAAACCAGACGCCTAACACAACCTAACAAATGGTTGGGCATCAGTGCTGTATTCAATCTCTTCCATTTCTGTGGCATGGCCATGTCAATGGGTCACGGATCCTCAGCTAGTGGACACATCGAAAAGAAGAAGAGACTGCTGCATAACTTGGGGCTCAGACTGCTTGGCTGATTTACGAGTGAGGTGGAAGTTGGATGTTCATGGTCCTCAGGTTCCAACGCTGTTCCTTCTACAGGGACCAGGTAGAAGATAATGTGAAGTAACTGGAGGTACTCTCAGCCATGTAATCTAACATCATCTCAACATATTCTGGCCTCACCATTCATGTAGCGGTACTCGGCCTTATGAAGTGTTCTCTTGCTTGCACAAGAGGAAAGTGTTTCATTTCAGCATGTAGCAGGAACAGAACAACCACATCCTCTTCTTTCACCAGGTATACCACCACCACCAGCAGCAGCAGCTACAAAAGCACCAATATGGCCACATCTGTGTCCCCTATTTGATGCCCTCCTGATTTTTTTAAGTGGTTTTAATCACACTGCTCACACAGATATTGGTGAAGAAGAGTATTAAAAATTGGTTAGGCACACTAATTACACAGACTCGGTGCAGAGTAATAAAAATTATTTGGTAGGCTCACTACTTGCACAGACTTGGGTGCAGAGTAGAGTTGAGCGATACCGTCCGATACTTCAAAATATCGGATCGGAATGGATCGGCCGATCTTTAAAATAAGTATCGGTATCGCCGATGCCGATACCGGAAGTCCCATTCAAGTCTATGAGACTTCCAGTATCGGAATTGGAAAAACCCTTTCCTGCCCTTGTACAGCCTCTCGGGGGTCTGTACGGGCCTTCCGGGGGTCTCTGCCGGCCTGCTGGGGGTCTGTGCCGGCCTGCCGGGGGTCTGTGCGGACTGCCCGGGGTCTGTGCGGACTGCCCGGGGTCTGTACCGGCCTGCCGGGGGGGGCTGTGCCGGCCTGCCGGGGGGCTGTGCCGATGTCCGGGGGTCTGTGCAGGCATCGTCCGATGGGACTACAAGTCCCATCGGGCGATGCCTGCTACCATGACAGTGATTGACACATTAGCCAATGATGGGACAGTAGTAGTCCCATCATCCGGCTAATGTGTTAAATGTAAAAAAAAACCACTACATACATACATACTACATGCATGCTACATACATACTACATGCTACATACATAGTACATATATACTACATGCATGCTACATACATACTACATGCTATATACATAGTACATATATACTACATGCATGCTACATACATACTACATATATACTACATGCATGCTACATACATGCTACATACATGCATCATACATGCTACATGCATGCTACATGCATGCTACATGCATGCTACATACAATACATTCATACAATACATACATAGACATACAGTACATATAACATAGAGTAACATACTTACCAATACTTGTCTCATTGTTCCCCGAAGCCATTGTCGTCTACGGAATAAATATTAACATAACAAACCACAAAAATACTCACCCATGATCCGAAGCAGTCCACGAGTGTGTCCCACGACGATCTTGGGTAGAGAACTGCAGCATCAGCTGATGCTGCCGCTCTCTACGGGCTGCAGGAATCCAATGACGGAAGGTAGGTATCCTTCCGCACTGTATTCCTCCGCCACTTAAAAAAAAAAAGTCCCTAGTCTCACTTTTTGGTAAAAGCACAAGTTCATCGGCTCAGATAAACCAAAGTTATATAATAACATCCATGGTATACCTATGTAAACTAGTTCAATACAAAAATGGTGGGGGGAACAAGAGGCGCAATAGTGCCCTATCACTAGTGACACTAGAAGTATGAGCGGTATAATACAGTTCCACTCACCTATTCCAGTTGTGTAACCCACAACTGGCTTGAGAGCATATCACAGAATCAGCTGCTGCAGGACCTCCACCAACCACTCGCACGTGGAAAAACCTTCAGAAAGTTGTGGGAAGCAGGGTGTGTTGCAGTCCGCGCTGCCGAGATTCACAAATCACCTGGGATGCAAGATGTTGTAGCAGTGTACTCCTTTATTTCCTCCTACGCGTTTCGGCGCCCTTCCTGGCACCTTCCTCAGGGATATCAACTGAGGAAGGTGCCAGGAAGGGCGCCGAAACGCGTAGGAGGAAATAAAGGAGTACACTGCTACAACATCTTGCATCCCAGGTGATTTGTGAATCTCGGCAGCGCGGACTGCAACACACCCTGCTTCCCACAACTTTCTGTATGTAAACTAGTTAGCATTAAAGCTATTGAGGCCATTACCTGAATCCTGGCAGCGTTAATAGAAGTCCCCTGGGAGAAAAATCCCTCCACCCCGACATGCACGTTTCGCTCCCAGCTTCCTCGGGGGGGCGTGTCTAAGCAATGGGTGTGTTGAGTTTAAATACCAGTCTCAGCCAATCAGAAAGAATCTGTCTTCCATGCTTCAGCCAATTAATCAAAACCTTTCAAAAAGCACTATAGGGATGGTTGTATGGCGCATGTGCCGATCGCGCTCCACTCCACTTCACTAAAAGACATCCTGCAGCGGTCATAATGAACAGCCTCCTATCCCCCATCATCCAAATGATGATGAGGGACGAACACCGTCAGTGTGACTGCCCACGGCACGCATGTCAGGAGGGTGCCGAATCGCACATGCGCACTCCAACCCCATGCTGCTCATATCATTGGCCCACATAACTAAACAGTTGAAGCGAAATTCAGTATATCAGTTATTGTAAAGCCTAAATGATCATTGTGCATAAACATAATCACTATAATAACCTGAGCAAAGGGATTTCACAATATGAAAGTATTTGATATAAAAATATATGATGTTAAGTGTCGCGGAAATACCCACTAACTCTTCTCACAAAATTCGGAAGGACAAATATACATGCATAACACTTCAAAATGTCCATCAAAATATGCCCCATACTGAATGTGCACAATTATTACAAAGAATATACAAAATTATCAATCACCAAACTACCGACAAAAAATGTCTGGAAATCCCAAGATCTTATATTCTGAACCAAACCGTTGTGAAAAATGATCAAGGTCCACCACATATAAAAAGCAGGAAAAAATCCTACATAGATGATTCTGTATAAATCCGTTTTCAGTGTGGCTGCACTCGGATGGATTCCAATATCTTGCTTGTAGATTTTTCCCAGACTCTGCTTACGTCATGGATAAAGCTCAGATAAAAGCAGGAAGAAATTCTGCGTAGATGATCCTGTGTAAATGCCGTTTTTAGTATGGCTGCACTCGGATGGATTCCGATATCTTGCTTATTGGTTTTAACCCCAATGTAGTATGTATGTAGCATGCATGTAGTATGTATGTAGTATGTATGTAGCATGTAGTATGTATGTAGCATGCATGTAGTATATATGTGGTATGTATGTAGCATGTAGTATGTATGTAGCATGCATGGATTCCGATATCTTGCTTATTGGTTTTAACCCCAATGTAGTATGTATGTAGCATGCATGTAGTATGTATGTAGTATGTATGTAGTATGTATGTAGCATGTAGTATGTATGTAGCATGCATGTAGTATATATGTGGTATGTATGTAGTATGTATGTAGCATGTAGTATGTATGTAGCATGCATGTAGTATGTATGTAGTATGCATGTAGTATTTTTTTTTTTTTTTTTTTAAACATTTAACACAATAGCCGGATGATGGGACTACTACTGTCCCATCATTGGCTAATGTGTCAATCACTGTCATGGTAGCAGGCATCGCCAGATGGGACTTGTAGTCCCATCGGACGATGCCTGCACAGACCCCCGGACATCAGCACAGCCCCCCGGCAGGCCGGTACAGAACCCCACAGGGTGCACAGACCACCGGCAGGCCGGCACAGCCCCCCGGCAGGCCGGTACAGACCCCGGGCAGTCCACACAGCCCCCCGGCAGGCCGGCACAGCCCCCCGGCAGGCCGGCAGAGACCCCGGAAGGCCCGAAATGACGGCGCATCATGATGCGCACACACCGCGCATCATGATGACGTCATTTCGGCTGTCAATCAACTTTGAACTTCCGATTCCGATGCCCGATATTGAAAAAATATCGGATGTCGGTATCGGAATTCCGATACAGCAAGTATCGGCCGATACCCGATACTTGCGGTATCGGAATGCTCAACACTAGTGCAGAGTATTAAAAATTGGTTAGGTAAATTACTTACACAGACACGGGTGCAGGGTTTTAAAAATTGGTTAGGCACACTAATCACACAGACATGGGTGCAGGTTAGAAACACTACTCACACAAACTCAGGTGCAGTGTATTAAAAATTGGTTAGCCACACTACCCACACAGACATGGGTGCAGAGTATAAAAAATTGGTTACGCACACTACTTACACAGAAACAGATGCAGAACAGAAAAAAATTGGTATGCACACTACACTCACACACGTGTGCAGTGTAGAACATGTTTTTTACCCACAAGATTCCTATTTTGTTTCTCTCACTGAGAGCACTTTATACACATATTTTTTAGGCACACTACTCCCACAGACACATCTGCAGAGTAGAAAAAAATAGTTGTAGGCACAGACATGGTTGCAGAGTACACACTAAGCGGCTTTTTTGCAAACTGGGCACACATAAATTCTAATACAGTCCCTTACTCCAGCTGCATCCTGTCCCTATAGTAAGTAGGGGAGAATGGCACCGGCACCCGTGATACAGCATTTATGTACTGTGGGTCACGTGGTGTGGCGGCCAATCACAGCCATGCCAACAGTTGACATGGCTATGATGGCTTGGAAGTGCCCATAGCCAAATTAGCTTGTTGAATGGCTGCACTGCAAACTTTGTTAGACATCCAAATACAAACAGTAAACCAGACTCCTGGTAAAAAGTACATTTTCTGGGTTTGATGTTGAACACAAGCTACAGTTACTGTTCAGGTTCACTCATCCCTAGCTGTTGCCAGCATCTGGTGAGAATTTCATATCAATAGCACATTTGGAGATATACTGTATTTAGAAAATTGGTGGCATTGCCAATACTCATTTTATCCGCTGTATATATTTTATACACTTGCAAAGCTATTTTCCACTGCTACAGAAAATTTGGGATATCCATCTTTTATTTATTGATACTATATACTGTATGGCATAAGAAGGACTTTAAGTAAACCTATTACTATTCAGAGATGGTAGAAGAGGAATGAAGGCTCTTACGATCGTACCCTTCTTCAAGAAATGTCACCATTAATAAATGAAATGTCAAATAAGGTGTGCAGATCTCATAAACATCTCTGCAAAAAATGTCATCCGATTGCATAGGAAAAGTAAGAATAAACCAAAAAAGAAATAGACAATTTAAATTTTGGGTGTGGATACCTGTAATTTACACCTAAAGAAGTTTTTAGATGAGTGTGTCAAAGCAGCAGAGATGAGTTTGTCATTAAATATAGTGCATGCTTTGTAATAATGCACTTTTCTATGTAATGTGTTCCATATTCTTCAATATTATACATCCCACGTTGATCAGTATAGCAGAAACTTTGCATGTAATGTGTGCCATATTCTACAATACTGTGCATCCCATGTTAGTCTGTATTGCAGAATCCAAAGACAGATCCTTACCCACTGTAACTTACAAAAAGATGGCAGATTTTTTGCAACTAAGAGTCACTGCATGTAACTTGGAAGTCACCTCTTTTTCATGTTCTACCAAAGTCACTATTCAGATTATGGCAAGACATTCAATCAGAGATAACTCTCCACCTTTGTATAGATTAAAAAAAATGACAGGGTGAGGTAATTGATCGGTGTCCAATAATTTACATATCCTGTGCAGTGATGAATGGGCAGTAAACTGCTTAGGTATTTGGTACCCGAATTAAGCAGGTCAGGCTGTTTGGGTGCATGACTCTAGTACCAATCATATTGTAAGTCAATGGAGCAGTTGAGCATTTTTCCGGGAAGACCTGTACTCGACGGCCGGGTAGGAGAGAGAGAGAGAGAGATGCTTTGGTTACAGTAATTAGCTCATTTTAATCACAGCACTGAAGCCTGGATTTCCCCTGCTGTACAGTGTCCATTTTAGTACTGTCAATTTTAGGACATGATCATAAGTTGCCTTGCGAAAGTATTCCGCCCCCTGGAACTTTTCAACCTTTTCCCACATATCATGCTTCAAACATAAAAATACCAAATGTAAATTTTTGGTGAAGTATCAACAAGTGGGACACAATTGTGAAGTTGTCCGAAATTTATTGGTTATTTTAAATTTTTGTGGAAAATCAAAAACTGAAAAGTGGGGCGTGCAATATTATTTGGCCACTTTACGTTCAGTGTAGCAAACTCACTCCAGAAGTTCATTGTGGATCTCTGAATGATACAATGTTGTCCTAAATGACTAATGATGATAAATATAATCCACCTGTGTGTAATCAAGTCTCCGTATAAATTCACCTGCTCTGTGATAGTCTCAGGGTTCTGTTTGGTGAACAGAGAGCATCATGAAGACCAAAGAACACAACAGACAGGTCCGTGATACTAATGTGGAGAAGTTTATAGCCAGATTTGGATACAAAATGATTTCCAAAGCTTTAAACATCCCAAAGAGCACTGTGCAAGTGATCATATTAAAATGGAAGGAGTATCATGCCACTGAAAATCTACCAAGACCCGGCCGTCCCTCTAAACTTCCATCTCAAACAAGGAGAAGACTGATCAGAGATGCAGCCAAGAGGCCCATGATCACTCTGGATTAACTGCAGAGATCTACAACTGAGATGGGACAGTCTGACCATAGGACAACAATCAGTCGTACACTACACAAATCTGGCCTTTATGGAAAAGTGGCAAGAAGAAAGCCTTTTCTCAAAGATATCCATAAAAAGTGTTGTTTAAAGTTTGCAACAAGCCACCTGGGAGACACACCAAACATGTGGAAGAAGGTGCTCTGGTCAGATGAAACC
This sequence comes from Dendrobates tinctorius, assembly GCF_039654945.1. Classification (NCBI taxonomy): domain Eukaryota; kingdom Metazoa; phylum Chordata; class Amphibia; order Anura; family Dendrobatidae; genus Dendrobates; species Dendrobates tinctorius. The sequence continues at coordinate 1,750,581 of NW_027361948.1, read as the reverse complement.
AAAATCAAACTTTTTGGCAACAATGCCAAACGATATGTTTGGCGTAAGGGCAACACAGCTCATCACCCTGAACACACCATCCCCACTGTCAAACATGGTGGTGGCAGCATCATGGTTTGTGCCTGCTTTTCTTCAGCAGGGACAGGGAAGATGGTTAAAATTGATGGAAAGATGGATGGAGCCAAGTACAGGACCATTCTTGGAGAAAAGCTGCAAAAGACCTGAGACTGGGACGGAGATTTGTCTTCCAACAAGACAGTGATCCCAAACATAAAGCAAAATCTACAATGGAATGGTTCTCAAATAAACGTATACAGGTGTTAGAATGGACAAGTCAAAGTCCAGACCAGAATCCAATCAAGAATCTGTGGAAAGAGCTGAAAACTGCTGTTCACAAACGATCTCCATCAAACCTCACTGAGCTCGTGCTGTTTGCCAAGGAAGAATGGGCAAGAATTTCAGTCTCTCGATGTACAAAACTGACAGAGACACACCCCAAGCGACTTGCAGCTGTAATCGTAGCAAAAGGTGGCGCAACAAAGTATTAAGTTAAAGGGGCCGAATAATATTGCACGCACCAATTTTCAATTTTTGAATTTCCACAAAAATATGAAATATCCAATATATTTTGTTCAACTTCACAATTATGTCCCACTTGCTGTTGATTCTTCACCAAAAATTTACATTTGGAATCTTTATGTTTGAAGCATGATATGAGAAAAAAGGTTGAAAAGTTCCAGGGGGCCGAATACTTTCGCAAGGCGCTATATATCAAAGTCAAAATCAGGAATACTCTGGCTGATACCTGAGTCTGATATCTGAGTCTGATACTCAAGTTTGATACCTGAGTTTGATACCTGATTTTAATACATTTAACATTCAAACATCAGAATCAGAAGGTTTTTCAGATACCCTCAATACAGTACTTGAGTGGTTCATCTCATAAGCGAGATGAACTGATGTCAATTACCGGGCAGCACACACTGCAGCACGCACTAATTGATATGATATGTATTTGCATTTGCCTTTATTTGTATTTGTGCTTTCTTGCATCTTTGGTGTATTATCTCTTTGTTTTTAATTCACTCACGTTGTTTAGACAGCAGCTGTGGAAGGAGGAGGTATCAGGTGACATAATTTCTATATGAATCCGTCACTCCCTTCCACTTTATGACCCGTCGAAGTGCTTGGATAGCGCAAAACGATCGTTGTCAGCTCCCTCTGCACTCCTCATGTCACTCCCCCGGCCCGACATGTGTAACATGTGCCAATAAATCAAGCAATATCTTCACCAGCTCGTTGAGTGTGACCTCATTTCTACTTTTACTTAAAAATGCCCTGGGGGTGACAGGTTCCCTTTAATTTAATTGAGAATCTATGGTCAAACTTGATAGCTATTCACCAGAAGAAACCATCAACTTGAAGGAGCTGGAGAGGTTTTGTCTTGAGGAATGGGCAAAAATTCCCATGGCTAGATGTGGACAACTGATAGAGTCTTATCCAAAGCGACTTGCAGCTGTACTTGCTGCAAAAAGAGGTTCTACAAAGTACTGACTTGAAGGGGGTGAGTAGGTATGCACAGTGAAGTTTTCAGTTATTTTGTCCTATTTGTTTGCTTCTCAACAAAAAGAAAAGCAAATGTTCACAGTTATAGGCATGTTATTTACATGAATTGATGCAAACCCTCAAATAAAAGAAGTGAAATTCCAGGTTGAGAGGTAGCAAAACACAAAAAATGCAAAGGGGTGAATAATTTTGCAAGTCACTATAAAGTCATAAAATAAAATATAACTGCAATATGTACCCCTATTCCTAACTTTTAGAATTTGTATGTAAGCAACACATTGTAGACTTAAAACCCATTGTGTTACTTATATACACAGATGCACAGTTTCTCTCTCTAATAAAAGAGAAAAAAGCACACTATTCAGACACATCACTGTCTTTTATTGGTAGGCTTCTCACGTACACATCACTGCAAAAAAAAAAAAGTGTACAAAATAGTCAGTAAAATATATGCAAATGAGGAGTTTGAAAAAATTAATGAGCATAATTAAACACTCGACTTTTTACAGACGTATTACAAAAAATAAAAAAAAAACAATAACTGCAAAATTAGAAATCACAAAAGAAAGAAATACATATTCAGGTTGACAAACAGTCTTCTCATTCAGCGCTAATCAGTAATGTTTATTAAATACATGTTGTATTGATCTTAATAGATATTCTAGATATTTCAGCTGCTGGTGTAAGACAATGGAGAAGCTGCCCATTCCCTCTTGAAGGTGTTATGGATATATAATGCATTGCCATGTTATTAATATTGTTTTATTTCATTGTAGTTTCCAGCACTTAGCTAAGTAGTGAATAGGGATAGCTTTTGGGGCCAGACTAGGATGAGAGGAGTAAAGTGAGCTTAGGAAATGCAGTTTCCTGCTGTTAGGCAGATAGTACTTGAGAGAAGAGGTAACTATGGTCCTGTACTTCACAGACCTACATACTTTAAAGAAGGGTGTTTGTGTGCAAAGAAAGGAAACCATACTCAGATAATATGTTCTGAAGAAAACTATCACGGTTCCACCCCTCACTGTGGATGGGATGCAGCTACTGACAGTTTAGCAGTCCAATCTGGTACAGGGGTGTGCTGAGCTGTGAGTGTGTTGATTGACAGCTCAGCTGTATAATCTGACTGGGAGGCGTTGGCTGTCTCAAGGTGTTCATTATCCCAGGTGATTACCAGGCTACTTAACTGGTCTTTTTCTCCCAGACCATTTCCAGACATACTTTCAGCTACTGTGTGGTTTGTTCTCTCTGTGCCATTAGTTCTGTTTGTAGATATTTTGTTGCCTGACCTTGGACCTCATTTTGACCATCTGTCTATTTAACCCCTTCTGCTCTGATCCGCTATCCTCCAGGTATTCTGACATTGGAACGTTACTTGACTATGCCTTTATCTCTTCCTTCTGTTTATGATGTACCTTCCTGGCTTTTGACCTCGAACACCTGACTATCCTGACTCATGGCTTGACCATGAGAAGTGACTCAGTGCCACAGAACTAAGGACTAAAGGTCCCGTCTCACATAGCAAGATTGTTAGCGAGATCGCTGTTGCGTCACTGATTTCGTGACGCAACAGCAACCTCGCCAACGATCTCGTTACATGTGACACTTAGCAGCGACCAGACCCCCGCTGCGATGTCGCTGATCATGCTCGAATGTCCTGGGCCATTTTTTGATCGCTGGTGTCCCGCTGGCCGGCACGCATCACTGTGTTTGACACCGATGAGCGACCTCGTTAGCGACTCAGAAATCATGGACGCAGGCAGGAGTCGTCAAAATCACTGCTGTGTGACAAGGTCCTAACGACCGCCGAGGTCGTTATATGGATCACTGGATCATTGCTGCGTTGTTGGGTAAATCTGACTGTTTGACAGCTTACTAGTGACCATTTAGCGATGCACCAGCGATCCTTACCAGGTCGTATCATTGTTGGGATCGCTGGTGCATCGCTAAGTGTAATGGTACCCTAAGTGACAGGTAGATTCCTTATCTCATGCATGGGCTCTAAAGCAAGGATTGACAGGTCACAAGGATTTCTTATTTCAGGCAAAGTAAGGAGTAAGGGTCCCGTTACATTTAGCGATGCATCAGCGATCCCGACAACGATACGACCTGGTCAGGATCGCTGGTGCATCGCTACATGGTCGCTAGTGAGCTGCTAAACAGGCAGATTTCACCTGCGACACAGCAGCGATTAGCGATCCGTCGGCGGTTACTCTTACCTGTCACACCGCAGCGATGATGACGACCTCCGCCTGCCTCCACTAGTCGGCGCCAGCGGGATGCCAACGAGGAAAAAATGGCCCAGGACATTCGAGTGCGATCAGTGATATCCAGCCGGGGAGGGCGGTCGCAGGTACGTGTCACACAAAGGGAGATCGCTAGCGATCTCGTTATGTGTAAAAGGCCCTTAAGTGACAGAAGGATTCCTTATCTCATTATCTCAGGCAAGTTTCTTTTTATTTTTAAACCATTCAGGTTAGCTATAAATAACTCAATATAGGCTCATCAACTTAAACATCATTGTTTCAACTCTCATCATCATGGTTCCTATTTATTTTAGTATAACAAACCAAGGGTATACACAAGAAACATCCTTCGCTGTCTAATTTATAAATCAAGTATAATCTAGAAAGGATCAACCCGACACACTTATTCACAGATACATGCTTCTCTTTGAAAGCTCCTAAATTCCTCACATCCCACAAACTCTCCATCACACAAGTCATAATTAACCATAGGATTCTATTTTTCACTCGACCACATGTACCAATTCCAAACATTGCAACACGCCAGTTAATAAAACTCACACCCGCTAACTCCTTACACAACCCACCTACACACTTCCAAACACTGCACGTGTAATCACAGTCCCACATAGTATGCCACACAGTCTCACATCCACCACATCCTTCCCTCGGACACGCATCAGTTCTGGTCAGACCTCGTCTTTTCTGAACCTGTCGCACAGGCAAAATATTGTGCGTTCCCAAACTCTTCCATGCAACAGAAACTTAATTCCCTCTCAGCCCCACAATATTACATTCCACATCATTCTTACGTATTATTTTCATCACATTCTTAGCCATTCTAAAGTCATTCATCGGTACACTCAGTAAATGATCATGCTTCCTCACAAACTTCTCAATCACCTCATACCAGACCGGACAATTGAAAGCAACAGGCACTCTAGCATCCCTTTTTCTCCAACATAAGCCATATAACATCCAACCAACAGAATAACTTGCCATATACGCTCCCTTATTTCCTTTATTCAGCAAAATAACAACAGTTTTGATATACTGAAGCACCAGAAAAATCTCAATGTTTGGAAAGGCCATGCCACCATGGTGACATGCCTTAAAAAGACTTTCTCTCTTAAGTTTCTCTATCTTACTGCTCCAGAAAAAAGTAAAAACTAACTTTTCCACTCTTTTTATTTTCCTATACGACGGTTTAAAAAACTGTTGCAATAAAAAGCAAAATCGGAAGAATCACCGCTTTTATGACCAAAATCTTACCACTCAAGGTCAAGTCTCTCAGTCACCAAAAATTTAACTTACGCTCTATGCGCAATCCACATTCCTCCCAGCTCTCCTTACCTTCCAAGTCCTTATTAAATAATACTCCCAGCACTTTGATAGTACCCTCCTCACACTTTACCCCCTCCATTTTAACCCTGTCATCCCCAAAACATTTAAAACTACATTTATTCCAATTCACTCTAAAGCCAGATGCACCACAGAAAAATTCCAGAAGCACCTTAACCCTACTCATAGACGCAACACTTTCACTCACAGCTACAACATCATCCATATATCCAAGAACTTTCACATGCTTCCACCACTCCCAGGTACCAACCAACCTCACATCATTTTATTACGTCTCACCAAGCACAACAAAGGTTCACTCACACATACAAACAAGACAGGGGACATGGGACACCCCTGCCTTACACCAGACTTAATATTCACTTTCTCAATCAACCACCCAATAACAAGAAACTCACTTGACACACAATCATACAAAGACATTATCCCATTCACAAATTTTTGAGGAAATCCCATTCTCTCCAGAACTTTAAGCAAAAACACATGTGAGACCCTATCAAACGCTTTCTCAAAATCAATTGACAGAACCATTCACTTCCATTTCCTTCCCATGCAGTCTCCAATCAAGTCCCTTAATAACAATAACTTATCACTCATACTTCTTCCAGACACAGCACACACTTGATCCTCATCCACAACACTACCAATCACCTCACGCATACGATTCGCCAACAATTTGCTATAGATTTTGTAATCTGCATTCAGCAATATTATAGGTCTCCAATTCTCTAAACACTTTCTCTCACCTTTCTTATGCACAAACACAACCAACCCCTCTTTCATTTATTCACACAACTTACCACTCTCTCACATATACTTACATATCTCAGTCAAATCAGCACCCAGAAAATCCCATGCCTTCACATAGAATTCTACCGGCAATCCGTCTTTACCTGGTGTCTTATTCTTTTTAGCACTCTTCATCACGTTTTCTACTTCTTCCATAATTACGTCCTCATTCAAAATATCACATTCTCCACTATCCAACTTGTTCTCTAACCCATTCAGCACTTCTGAAACAAGACCAGAATCAATCCATTTTCTATCACATAACTTGCTATAGAACCTATTCACCTCCTTTATCACATTCTCACCCGACACACACAAACCGTTCCTATCCAGGATTTTATCCATACCAACCTTTCTCCCATTCATTTTCTTAAAGAAGAACCTCGTGCACTTTTCATCTTTCTCAAGATGTTCTATTTTGGTGCGATAGATGATTTCTTTCCCTTTTTCATCCATAACACTCTTTAATTCACTCTTTGTCTCAGCCAGCAGATCAGACACATCCATACCACTTTCTCGACACTTCCTTAACCAGTCTAAACGCCTGTTTAAATCAATAAATTTACTCCGATAAATAGCATCTTTTTTATAGCCCCATTTTTTGAAGAATTTTTTGCAACACACCTTAACCCAGTCCCACCATTTCAGCACACACACAAAATACCTCTTACATACTCTCCAGTCTTTATACTTTATTTTTAATTCATTCATCACATCCTCATCTTCTAACAATTTTACATTCAGCTTCCAAACACCACCCCATACATATGGTCATCAATCGCACTAAACACACCTCTCAAGCAGTCATGATCAGAAAAAGGTACAGCATTTTGTCAAAATTCATACACAACATATTTTTGGAAAACAGCATTTTATCTATCCTGTATGCAATACCACCTGTTATGATTGGGTCACCGAGGAGGAAAACAAGACCAAGCTAAGCTACAGAAAACCAGAGAGGTTGGTAACTAAGCAGATTGCAGACCCCTGATCATATCCACACAACTAGCAGTAGCCATGGAGCGTGCCTACGATGATTCTAGACGCCTCAACACAGGCAGAGAACTAAATAAGCCTAAAGCAAGAAAAGGGGAAACCTAAACTGCCCCAGAGCAGACCCCAAAGGAATAGACAGCCCCACATATCTTGTCGGTGAGACAAGATGAAAACACAAATACAGGTAGGAAAATAGGCTGAGCAAACAATGGGGCCCACACTAACTAGAAATGACAGGAAAGGAAAGACTCTGTCTGCAATCACGCAAAAAACCCTGCAAAAATGTCCAACACTTCTGATAGCACTGAATCACTAGACTTCTCCCTCTGTATCAGCACTCTGGCATATTCTGAAAGCAGAACAAAAAGAGGCCAATCTAATAAGGGACAAAAAACAAACTGACACAAACAGTAACATAAGGATGGAAATTCAGCACAGCCCCAGCCGGGGCTGGCTGACCACACAAAACTGAATAGACAAAACCAAATCAAATGTGAACAATAGCAAAGAACACTTAGCTTGAGCATGCAGGGACTGAACTGGAAACTAAGACCTCAGGAGGCAGAAAAAATCACCAGCAGGGATAGAGGGAGTCGGCTGTCTTAAACCCAGTCAGAGACTCCAGATGTCCAATCGTCATCCTCATTATCAGGTGGCAGGCCCTTGTCAATTAGATCCACTCCATTACCTCCTGTAACCACCAGAGGGAGCCCAGAAACAGAACTCGCGACTCCTCTGTCAACACAACCAGCTCCACTACCTTCACTAGCAACCAGAGGCAGGCCAGAAAGTGAATTCACAACAACCACCCCTATCAGCATGGTATGATGGCGGTGGTGGGATGCCAAATTTCAGAGCAGTAGCATCTAGAAGGGAAAAATCAGAAATAAGATTGGATAACTTTTTACCAATTATGTCACAATTCCCTTCTGTGATGCAATTAAAGTCTCCAACTAAAACTGTAGGCATTTTGCCCGGAAGAAACAAACTTAATTTTTCCAAAAGAGCCAGACACTCCTTTTTCCTGTCATGTCCTGATGGACAGTACACATCAATAATTCTAGCCTGCCACCCCTATAGCTAATATGTGCAATTATACATCTACCCACCTCTACCACCGTGTAGCTATCTAAACTAATATCCCTGTTACCCATTAATATCCCTACACCATCATTCCTATTAACACATGAGCCAGACAATACATGCTGTCCGTAAGGCCAGTTCTTATCGCTTGGAGAGTCCACAATCCCACATTCCTGATGACAAAAGATGTGAATATTCATCTGTTTAATAAAAACTAGAATGATTACCCTCCTGAATTTGGATCTAATTTGCCTGACATTCAGGGACGCAATGCCCCAACCAGCTTGGGGAGCCATAACATGACTGTGTTATTTACATGACGACAAACGTGCCACTTCTTCAGCTGTTTTCGTCTTCATCCTGGAACTGCAACTCCCTGAATTTGTTTACGTCTTCGGGAATGCCTAAAAAAGCACTGGTGTCAGGAGAGAAGACATTCTGAGGGTAACTACGTTCACTCACCGGACTTAAACCAACTTCACCGGGGTCTGCCCAATCCGTTCTGGGCTTCTTACAGGAAGTACAGTTTACAAAACCAAAATGACAAAAAAGCACCACGCTGAAGTTGCTGCAATGAAAACCAGAATGCCCAATTTAAATATAATCAAAAGAACAATTGAATAAAATGGTCATAGAGATATAACATGCGGCTGAGTGAAGCAAAACGTTTGCCTACCTTGAAGTAAGTATGTGATCCAGTATGGAAATGGCTCTTGTGTGGATAAAAGAGTAATGAAAAATCAGCTTCTGGGATGTTAACCCACAAGGTATACCCCAGAGGTGACTTGAGGCAGGAGGATCCTCTAAGCTGGAGCAGGGAGATGTGAACTGGCTAGTTCACAGATACTAGCATGATATCACAGCGGCAAATGAGATCACATAGGTGCAACCTAGGTAGAGGGAGAGTGGGGACCGGGGAGCGTCCCCCCCTGGATTGGAACCCACCTGAACCCTCACCAAAATTAGGAAGCACACGGCGTGCGGTGGCCGGGAGACGCCGCTGACAATGCCGGAGTGTGGGGGGGCGTGGTCTGGGTGATATCACCTAGAGCAGGAGGCTGAAAGCTGGGGGACGGAGGCTGAGAGGGGCCAAATGCCAATGCGTTTCGAAGGTGCACGGACCTTCTTTGTCATTTCGCAAGGAGAAATTAAACTTCTTGGATATCGGTCAGACACCTCTCTCACAGCCAAACCAGGTGTCACACTTTGCACTGACGAGGGGCAGTACCCCGAAACACAGTGTCTTCAAACTGAGATTCTGGCTTGGTTTTTATCCTAAGTCATGTAACAAGGCTCGTTAAAGGGTCGACATTGACTTTTAGGATTGCTACTTCCAATAGGTGGCAATAGAGTTCTAGTCCTCTTCCTCTCTGAAGAGACAATTTGCATAATTAGCATGTTTCCCAGAGGAACATTGCGGCTTTAAGCCCCCTCATCTCGACATGCTTAGCATGTCATTCTCCGCAAGGAGAAATGATACTTCTTGGATATCGGTCAGACGCCTCTCTCACATCCAAACCAGATCTCACACTTTGCACTGACGAGGGGCAGTACTCCGAAACACAGTGTCTGCAAATTGAGATTCTAGCTTAGCTTTTATCCTAAGTCATGTAACAAGGCTCGTTAAAGGGTCGACACTGACTTTTAGGATTGCTACTTCCAATAGTTGGCACTAGAGTTCTAGTCCTCTTCCTCTCTGAAGAGACAATTTGGGGAAAATTTTGGAACATTTGATTCAGGCACCCTTTTTGCAGACAAATTACAATGGCATAGACACTTCCTGGAAACCAGAGATGCATTCCAAGTTAAGTAATACTCAATTTATTATTTTATATAATTATCAGCTTTTTGTAAAAAAGTGCATGGAGTAGGAAAACCCTTGTAAATTTCCTGATGTCAATTGAGGCATTTCTACTGCGTCATTGCATAAACATTTTGTATCTATTTTGTTTTCTTTAAGATATATATATATATATATATATATAAATATGTTTATTTATTTTTTCAATAGTCCTAATTTAGGATAAAAATATTTTTTTATTTAAACTTATGAAATTGCTATCATGAAAAATGTTATTTCTATACCAACTTTCTAGAAGCAACCAGACCTCCTAAGAATTCATTATGTCTATTTGTGACATTCAATCTGCTTTTTTTTTTTTTCAAAACAAGTAGACACAGAAATGCCAGACAAGCTTCAATACCTTTCACAGTCTATCACCTCGGCATATCATACAGTTTGTTTACAATATGCCTCAAAAAGGACATTTATAGAAGCAATTTGAAAATATTATGAGTCTCCGCAACCCAATTATGTTCCAGCAAATATGCACTTCTTTACTAAATTATTAACTGTTTTTTGAGTCTTCTTAGGAAGGACGATTTACATGTTATTTTTCTAGTATTTTACCATGTAGTAATAAGTTATCAGTTCTTCTAACCATCTAAATCCCACATCTGGCACAACCTTAAACCAGCGGCACGATTAACTGCCTTGGCAGCAAAGGCCGAACAGGCAGATTGTCCATTTACCATTCAGTACCATCCAATTTATTTGCTTTGTATGTATAAACATTTTTGACAGAGTTTTACATTGTTGTAGTCTCACAGACAGATGTTAACCACTAACCACATTGGCTATGAATTCAATGAAGCAAAATATTGGATCACTGCTGAATTGATGTATTAATTACAGTTACTCAGAGGGTTTTATAGTTTTTCATTGCCACATGCAGGGGTATATGGAACATTGCCCACATAGTGCTAAAAATTTAAGGAGTGCCTTAAAGGTAAAAGAAAAATATTCCCAAGTGTTATACCAATTGAAACAAATAAAAACCTTTGATTCTTCAAAGAAATATAGCGCTATAAGACACATTAATCCACCAATTTTTTGTTCTTGCACTTTTGTTTTTTCCACCCTCCTTTTCATCAACATAGTTATAAAGAGCTTGTTTTTGAGGGATAAGTGATAGTTTTAAATAACACTATTCAATTTACCACAGAATGCGGTAAAATGGTAAACAGGCAATTTTGTCATTTTTTTGGGGGGGAAGGTTATTTTATGGTGTTCATTGTGCAGTAAAAATGACCTAGCAATATAATTATCGACATTATTACTAATTCAGCAAAAACATTTGGTTTATGTCGTCATTTTCTGAGACTTGTAACTTTATTATGTTTTCGTCATTAGAGCTTTATGAAGGCTTGCTTTTTTGCATGGTGATGTGATCTTTTTATTGGTTCCAACTATTTTAGTCACTTTTTGTTGCATTTTTTAAAGGAGGTATAAAAATTGATCAAAATTATGTTTACTTAATACCCTTATTATTATTACCTTTATGCATTATTTGCAGTTTATTTTTTACTTTTTATTTCAGGATATTTGTGTTTTTTGTTTTTGTTTTCTCTGTGTAATGGTCATGTGTTAATATGCACTTACATTGTGCATACACATTAACTTACTTTTCTCAGTTCAGATTTGTTTTTTATTCATTTCATTGTGCATTCAGTGCATACATGGGTGTGACCGCCCTCTTTCTGAGCTGGGAAAGCCATCCAGTCTGGCCTATGCTTTACTAGTGGCTCAGTCCCTCGATCCTTGTTCACATTCACGTCACTTGGCAAGTGAAAAGGTTTTAAATACTATAGTAGAACTGTCCCACAAGGGTTGCCGTGACGTGGCGGGATGGCTTGTACATTATTTTGATCAAAATTATGTTTACTAAATACCCTTATTATTATTACCTTTATGCATTATTTGCAGTTTATTTTTTACTTTTTATTTCAGGATATTTGTGTTTTTTGCTTTTTATTTTTTAAAGGAGGTAGAAAAATTGAAAGAATGAAATTATTGCATCCTGTTTTTTTTCTTTTACACTTGGGCATTTTGGGTCTGTTAAATAATTTTATATTTTGATAGACTGGTCTTTTACAGAAGTAACAAAACCAACCATGGTTACTTTTTATTTTTATTCTTTATTTATGCTTTTTTTTATTGTATATTCATTAATTTTTTTATTTTACTTTTTAGTCTTTTGGCTCACTTAATCCTGCAAATGTTTGATTGCTACAATAAATACTGAATTACATGGATAAAATGACCCTTCTATGAAGCCCAGCCTGTACCGACATGGTAGCCATAAGGGGCTTTCAGCTGACCCCTGGCTGTTATGGCAAACTAATGTAAACCCAAATTCGAGAAAGAGGTGGAAGTGAATGCTTGAAACAGTGAGGCATTGAGATCATCTCTTTATATGCCGCTGTAAAAGATTGACAATTGCATATATGATGTGCAAGCTCCAGTCACCACTGTTAGAGATGGATGACATGACAGCTGTGCAATACTACAAGTATTCATGCTGCGCAAAACAGACTCAAGTTTCATTAGCTTTAGGAAATAGTTGAGTTTTTTTTATGAAGGCTTTTATGACTAGAACGAAAAGGTTAAAGCAGGTGAAATAAAGAAGAGAGAAGGATTTAGGGGAAATGATTGTAAAAATTTGACAACTGTACTTTCTTTTTAATCATGTAACAAATGATCTTAAACATTGAATTAAAAACTAAGTAATTTTTATTTCTTACTAGAGATTTCTAAATACAGATTTCCATGGTCAACAAAGGGAAAGAATAATAAAGTTAGATGTGCCATAATAGCCCATCCGTGACATTTTAATTCACTAAGGCTAGTTTCACACTAGCGTTTCTGCCGTCTGCGCACGGCCGCCGATAATCCCTGCCCCCTGCCGCGCCCCCTCCTGACATCACTGCCTATTATTGCACATGGCCGCATGCGATCTGCGCACCCTATCTTTAATATAGGGTGCGCAGACCGTGCGCTAGTAGGATTTTTGAGTGTGCTGCATACTTTTGTAGGTGCGCCAGTGTGCGCCGAACGCAGCATGTGCATTTTGGCGCGCTCGGCGCACCTTCAAAATTGAGCAGCGCACTCAAAAATCCTACTAGCGCACGGTCAGCGCATGGTCTGCGTACCCTATATTAAAGATAGGGTGCGCAGATCGCATGCGGCCATGTGCGATAATAGGCGGTGATGTCAGGATGGGGCACGGCAGGGGGCAGGGCTTATCATCGGCCGTGCGCAGAGGGCAGAAACGCTAGTGTAAAACTAGCCTTACAATAGCCAGTATGTGCATCACTGGATACTAAAGATTGTGAAAAGTTGTAGCACTGTTTAAAAAAGTGCATACTACCAAATATAATGTTAAGTAAACTCATTGGTAGTTGTGGGCATCTTTATTTGGCATTAGCTTTACCTGTAAATTAAAATGTCATGTCATTTATTTAGCCAACACTCATCATGATATTAATCTTTTTGAATAATCTGCTTTGACATGGAACTTCAAATAACAGTGTCAAAATCCTTTAGGTTTATCATAAAACAGGTGGGTTTTCATACACAATGTAGTTAGGAATAATGAGAACTAGCATGCAGTTTGCTTCATTTGCAGCATTGATCATGTGCCTAATGTGTTCTGCTGCTAAACATCTCAAGAGATAGATTACATTAATGCTTGTCTTGGGGGCCTGTGCTAAATGGCAAATGCACCTATTTCCAGATGGTAGAACTGCTGAGATTTATGGCTATTGGGTGAAAACTTTAAAAGTCAATGTTGTTTACAATAAAACTTATTTCAGATCTAATACTCACATATATACATTTAATGATATGAATATATGTTGCTTATACCGACATGAATTTTCCACTTTGGAAAATTTGTTAACTTCTCTTTAGCCAAAAGACTGAAAAGTCCATTTGTTTCTTTGTAGATGTCTCTAAAGTTAATCTGAATCTTAACTCTGGGAATGGCTGGTGATTGTATCCAATTCCAGATGAAGAAGGTGTCTCTTCATATTGGAGCACTACATATTGAGAAAATGTATTTTTTAGTTTGCCACTTTATAATTCACTAGTGATTTGGGGATTTCCGTGGCTATTGCTGCATGTACAGGTCATTCATTGGTCATCTGACCAGATCATCCAGTGGGCATTATCTTGTTTTCATAATTGCGTCAAAGCTCTACCTCAGTGACCTTTTATGAGACTCTGCTTTGTCTTCATTACCCACAATTTGCCTACCCCATGTCAAGACTTAGCAGATGACTATTGTAAGAAGACAGAGACACTGCCTCGTCATTGGCTATTTGATTATATCATTAATTTCTTCAAGGTATGGAACCACCTAGGAGGAGAGGATATTCTCTGTCTCTACCAAAATCTAATGTAAAGTTTGCCAGCATTCAATAGCCGTGATGTTCACTATGAATATCTAGGTCAGACTTTGAAATTCTGCAACATGATGTTTTCCATCGGTACTTTGGAAATTATATCTTTTGTGATGTCCAATACCAATATGTCCAAGTCAATTATGATGGCATCCTAATTTTCTCCATAGTTTTAAATTCTTGTTTTCATGCCCCATTAATTTTGAAGAGAATGTGGCAAGAATTTTATGCCAAGTTGGAGAGATTTTTTTTTAATGTCATGACCTGCTGTTGTTTGGAAAAATCATCTCTTTTGAAGGTCTACATATGGAAACTGAAAAAGTTTCCACTATCTTGGATAGGACACAGCCTGTTAATCTCAAAGCCCTCCAAAGATTTCTAGGATTTGCAAATTACTATCTTCAGTTAATTTAATACTGCTCTCAAGTAGAGTTGAGCGAAACGGGTCGGTAAATTTAAAAAATCTCCGACTTTCGCCAAAGTCGGGTTTCATGAAACGAATCCCGAACATAGCGTGATGTCGGCCATGAGGTCGGCAACCCGCGCGCCAAAGTCGCGTTTCAAATGATGCTTCCAGCGCCTTTTTTCAGCCAATGATGGAGGACGCACACTGTGGGCAACGCGATGACATAGGCAGCGGCCACCACCATCTTAAAGAAGGGCATTGAAGTGATTGGCTGGCTTTGTGTGGCGTCACAGTGGGTATAAAAGGCTGTGATGGCCAACCGCCATCTTACTTCTGCCGATCTTAGCATAGGGAGAGGTGCTGCTGCTGATTCTGAAGAGGGTGAGCGTTAGGCAGGGAAGGAAAAAAAACTGCTGTTGATAGCGCTTTTCACTGTACAGTTAGTGTGCAGTGAAAGGGGAGGATTTTTGCTTTTGTGCAGCAGCGCAGGTGGTGATTAGGCTGCATTGTAAGGCTACCTGATAGCTGCATTGGTGTGTGCACACTGGTGTTCAAACTGCTTTTTTCAAAGCACTCCAACTTTTATTATTTTGTCCTGGTGAGTTACTGAGCTTTCATTTTTTCACAGACCGGATAGCGGTGTAAGCTCCTCACACACTACCGTGTACCGTCTGGTGTCACGACAAATAGAAGCTATCTGGGTGTGACTCTGGAGGAAAAAGCTGAGGAGTTTGACCATTTTTCCAGACCTACACCTTAGAGTGCTGTCCGCTTTTCAAACAGTTTTGTATATCTGCTGTTTGACTAAGGTGAAAACTAGACAGAGACAGGTGTGTGTCAGTCCCTATACAAATAGAAGGAGGTTGACAATTTTCCATACAGACACCGTATAGTGGTGTACGACGCTCACACACTACCGAGTACCATCTGGAATCACGGACAAATAGAAGCTGTGTGTTACTCTGGAGAAAAAGCTGAGGAGTTTTTCCACTTTTCCAGACCTGCACCTTAGAGTGCTGTCCACTTTTCAAACAGTTTTGTATATCTGCTGTTTGATTACAGTCAAAACTAGACAGAGACAGCGTGTGTCAGTCCCTATACAAATAGAAGGAGATTGACAATTTTCCATACAGACACCGTATAGAGCTGTCTGATTCTCAAACAGTATTGTATATCTGCCGTTCGCATTACAGTAACATCTCTACAGAGTCAGCGTGTGTGTGTGACACTCCGCAAATACATATACGGAGATTGTTAGTTACACAAAAAACGTATACAGCTGTACAATTCTGATACAGTTCTGTTTATCTGCTTGTTGGATTACGGTCCAATACACACTGTGAGAGTGTCTGTGACTAACAAAATATATACGTAGATTTAATTTTTTTCATACACCTTAAACAGCTGGACGCTCCTCATACAGTACCATCTCTCTACTGGTATTTTTGGTACATTTTCCCAAACATGAGGAAGTATGGTGGAATAGTCCGTGGACGTGGGCAGGGGGGCGCAGCTGGTACTGATGGTGGTGGTGCATCGGCTGGTTCTGGCAAAAGCACAATAGCAGCTAAGGCAGGAAGTGTTGAGCCTGCATCATCGTCTGGCCCAAGAAGGCCTGTAAGGTTGCCTTTTCTTGGAGTAGGAAAACCGCTTTTAAAGCCGGAGTATCAGGAAGAGGTTTTGGCGTACATTGCCGAAACAGCCACCAGCTCTATTGCCTCCTCTTCTGAACGTTCGAAACCTGCAAGCATGGAGTCGTCAGTGCAGGGTTCAGGTCAGGAAAAACACCTTTCCTTTTGTCCTTCACCCCCACCAAAAGTTAAGGATGCAACAGCCCACACTTCAGATTACTCTATGGAGCTCTTTCCACATACCATGCCTGGGTTATCCAGTCAAATCCAGAATTCCCCAGTCCAAGATGAATCTGACATGGAGTGCACTGATGCACAGCCACTGCTAGCTGATTCTGCTGGTACATCGACCCAGAGCACTACATTACCCTCGCAGTATATTGAGCCAGAATCTGACCCTGATGAAACTCAGGTGCCCCTTCCCACATACTATACCACCTTACACAGTAACACAGAGGAAGGTAAAGAGAAAGGTGCAGATGACTTTGAAGAGTAGGTGATGGATGACCCAGTTCTTGACCTGGATTGGCATCCATTGGGGAGGAGGGTGGCGCTGGCAATAGTTAAGATAAGGAGAAGGATCCACAGCAGGCATTGACATTGCAGCAGCGGTTATCTGGCAGGCCCGTAGCTGTCCCAAAACGTGGACCAAAAACTAAAAGAGTTGCAGGACAGCTTGGCCAGATGGTCAACTTAGCACAGCGTGCAAGGCCAGAAAATGTATACCATAGTAGGAAGAGTGCAGTGTGGCACTTCTTTGTCCAAAATCCTATTGATGAGGCAAAGGTTACCTGTAAGAAATGCGGAAGGACCTTTAACCGAGGTAAACAACTCAGAAATTTGAATACCAGTTGCATGCTTAGACAATTAACCAATATGCACTTGCAAGCGTGGACGGACTACAAAACCTCAGGTAGCACGTGTGCACCTGCTCTGACTCAAGGTAGCCACCAATGCTCCATCGCTTCCCCCACTGTAAAACCACCGCCACCGTTAAGCACACCACCAGCACTAAATGTGGAGGTGTCGTCGCAAGGCCAAAGCACTCACGGAATGACAATGGTTTTGAAACACAACACTGAATCTAGGCCATCACCAACCCCCTCTCACTCCGTCTGGTCCACCGCTACTTCCCCCATATGCAGCTCTCCAGTCCAGCTCACCCTACCAGACACTCTGAGTAGGACAAGAAAGTACTCATCCTCTCATCCGCGTACACTGTGTTTGAATGCCTACATTGCCAAACTAATCTCATTAGAGATGATGCCCTACCGCTTGGTTGAAAGCAAAGCTTTCCGCGACCTCATGACCTACGCTGTCCCCGCTATGACCTACCCAGTCGGCACTTCTTTTCTCGAAAAGCCATCCCTGCCCTCCACTGGCATGTGAAATACCGCATTGTCCATGCACTAAAACAGTCAGTGAGTGGAAAGGTGCACCTCACAACAGATGCATTTACCAGTAGGCATGGCCAGGGCAGTTACGTGTCCATCACTGCGCACTGGGTTAATGTGGTGGATGCAGGCTCCACTGGGGACAGTGGTGGAGGAACAGCGCTGCCTAGCCCATGGTATAGGAAACAGTTGGCTGTAGGCTTTCGATCCTCCTCCTCTATCAGCGAATGCTCGTCCACAGAGTGCAGTCGCACTAGCACTCCATCCGCAGCTGGCAGTGTTGCACATGAGGTGTCCCACTATCGAACAGCTAGTGCTGAGCGTCAGCAGGCTATGTTAAAGATGATGTCTTTGTGTGACAACAGACACACCGCGGAGGTACTGGCAAACTACTTCCAGCGACAAACAGAGTCATGGCTCGGAAGTCTACATCTTGAGGCAGGCAAGGTAGTCAGTGATAACGGCCGTAATTTTGTGGCAGCCATAGCCCGTGCAAAACTCACACACATACCTTGCCTGGCTCACACTTTGAACCTGGTGGTGCAGTGCTTCCTTAATAATTATCCAGAGTTAACATCCCTGCTCCATAAGGTGCGAAGACTGTGCTCGCACATCCATCGCTCAAACGTCCACTCATATGCATAAGCTGCAGCGATTGCTCCACCTCCCCAAGCACCGCCTAATCATAGACGTTCCAACAAAGTGGAACTCCACCCTGCACATGGTTGAGAGGCTGTGCAAACAGAGGCAGGCTGTAATGCATTTGTGGGAGGATACACGGGTAGGCAGTTTGAGGGAAGACTTGGAATTGTCGGGTGTGCAGTGGTCAAAGCTGAAAGACCTCTGTAAAGTCTTTCAGTGTTTTGAGGAATGCACATGGCTGGTAAGCACAGACGACGCCATCATAAGCATGAGCATCCCACTTATGCGTCTGCTCATGCAAAGTTTGATGCACATTAAGGATCAGGCGTCTGCAGAGGAGGAAGAGGGAAGCCTTGATGATAGTCAACCATTGTCTGGTCAGGGGACTGTCCTGGACGAGGTGGAGGAAGAATAGGAAGAGGAGGAGGAGGATGAGGGGGATTATTATTTTGGGCAGGAGGATGCTTCTCAGGGGGCGAGAGAAAATGTTGGCATTCCAAGGTCAGGTACAGTGTTTGTGCGTGACTGTAGGTATGTGGATTTGCCAGAAAGTGCTCCTCCACCCACCACTGGCAGTGCATCATTGACACCTGGAACATTGGCCCACATGTGCGATTATGCCTTGCGGATCCTAAAAAGGGACTCCTGCATTTCCAAAACGATGAGAGATGACGACTTCTGGCTGGCCAGCATCCTCAATCCATGCTACAAAGGCAAATTACACAACACCATGCCACAGGAGAACATAGAGATAATATTGGCTAACAAACAAGCAACTCTGGTAAACAGGTTGTTTGAGGCTTTCCCAGCACACAGCAGCGGTGCCGTTTCTCCCACGAGCCGTAATGGGCACAATGGAAGAGGTGTTCGTGGTGCACACAGCCGAAGTGGCGTTGGAGACTAGGGTTTAATGACCATGTTGTGGACTGATCTCTCAAGTACCGCTCACACGACTGCTAATTCTGCATCGATTAAAAGTAACAGGAGACAGCAGTTGTCAACTATGGTTACAAATTACTTCTCCTCCTATATCGATGTTCTCCCTCGCAAGTCATTCCCCTTTGACTATTGGGCCTCTAAACTGGACGCCTGGCCTGAATTGGCACAATATGTCTTAAAGGAGCTTGCTTGCCCTGCTGCTAATGTGTTATCTGAAACTCTTCAGTGCTGCTCGATCAATCCTGACAGAAAAAAGGACCCGTCTGTCGACCCAAAATGTTGATGATCTAACCTTCATTAAAATGAACCATGCATGGGTTGCAAAGGATTTTGTCCCACCTTCCCCTGATGACACATAGGTTCCCAGAAAACTGCCTCGCTTTTGTCCTCCTCTTCCTTGAACTTGCCCAATTCCGTCCTTTGCAGCAGCTGAATGTCCAGCCAACGCATCAACATATGCCATTTTTGAAACCTCCCTAAGTGGGCTCCCCACCCCCCAATGGCTGGGGTCAACACCTGGTGCACCCAGGCAAGTACCGTTGCTCTGAACAGGTGAATGGGCCCACAGATGGCGGATGTCACTGGCACAGGGCTCCTCATAGTACAATACAGTGTCTCGACGGTGGGGGGGCTCACTCGCCGTCAGACACACCAGCGTACTATGAGAGGCCCTGTGCCAGTACCGTTGACCACGATTGTGCCCCCCCTGCTTGGTCATGGCCACAGCACTTGCAAGTTGCAATACTTACCTCGCCCTGCTCCACCGCTTTGTAATCTGGGCAATTAAATTATTCACAGGGACAGCCACTAGAAATTTGGTGTATTGATCGATGATGGTTAAGATGTAGCTATGCCCTGTCCTGCTGGCCTCCACCTTCAGATGATCAATGGCTACCATTTGTAATGGACATCAACTTACAAGCAGATGCAGTGGTGCTTTATGGTGCTCAGGACGTCGCTTCAGAGTCCCCAAATGCAGCACCAACCGCCATATGAACAGCTTCTATCCACTCTCTGTTCAACAATTAAATCGTCATGTGTAGACTATATACTGTATCTGTCTTGTTAGATGTTACTTGTTGTATCTGTTGTTATATATTATGTTGCCTCTTTGCCACAAAGAATTCCTTGTATATATGTAATATGTACTTGGCGATAATAAATTTGATTGATTGATTGATTGATTTATGATCACCTTTCACAGTTGTGATAGTCACAGATGTGTGACATTCCTGCCACCATTTTTCAATGTCTCCTCTCATGCCCATCCAATAGAATCGCCTACGGTCTGTGGCTTCTGTCTTTTGCACTCCAAAATGACCAGACACATCATGATAGGCAGTGAGGACCATGTCTACATCTCTCCCTGTGATCACAGTTTGATGGAGACGAGTAACGGTGATGTGATCCACGCTACTGCGATAAAGCAATCCTTTCTTCACAAAGAACCATTTTCGCTGTCTCCACAGACACAGTAATTGAGGGTCTGCATCGCCTCTGCAACATCTACCGGGAGGTTTTCCCGCGATGAGTAATTCCCAAATTTCTGATAACACTCAAATTTCCATCTGTACTTGTATCCATGTAGTTTCCAGTAGCGGAGCATCTGGACTGGCTTATTGAGAATGAAATATATACGAAAATTTAAAAGTACCACAACACTGTATACTGTTGTACTCTTCGACTACCTTTCTCTTTTTTCTACTTGTTAAATTCTGGTGTAATACATACTGAGCCTGTGAGTGTCTGTGTCTGACTCAGGAAGTATAGACGAAAATTTACAATTACCCCTAGACTGGATACACCTGGTATGTGCTGATACAGTACCTTTGTTCCAAATTTTGCATTACCGAATCATCCATAGTGAGTGAGCGTGTGTGGTTTACGCCTTCTATATATACGGTGAATCGGAGATACCTGTGACGTCCGCCTGCGGGTCTGGGCTGCAGCCAGGCAACACCCCGAGAAACACTGATACCCTTTACCCCTATACAGGGATCTGGATTTATAGCAGAGCCCAGGAGGCGCTGTCTGAATAGGAGCAGTGACCAGAGCAGGACGGTCGCCAGAAAGGTGTTCCAATACAGGACACAAACGTGGAGATATGCGGGTCTAAACCAGTCGGGCAGCAATGGTACAAAAACGGTAGACAGAAGCAGAGTCAGATTCAGGCCGAGAGTCATAAACCAGGAGAGTAGCAGAGGTACAGAATCGTTAGGCAGAAGCAGAGTCAGATTCAGGCCGAGAGTCATAAACCAGGAGAGAAGCAGAGGTACAGAATCGTTAGGCAGAAGGAGAGTCAGAAGTCCAGGCCAAAGTCAGTCAGTCAGAAAGCAATTCACACAGTAACACACAGGGGAACCAAGAATATATCCGGCGGCTTGCAAGACCAGTCCCAAGGTATTTCAGGGATCAGGTCACCCCTCATAGGTTCCTGGACTGATGATGTCATCAGTACCGCCCCCAGGACCAGGCCAGATGGAGATGCAGTAACCTCTTGATGACTGACAGAGGGGTGGAGCCTGCGTCCACCAGATGCCTGCGCAGGTGCCCTTACTCTGTCAGCACCATAACTCCCGGGCAAGCCATGGCGCCTCCTAGTGACCGCGACAGGAGCAGCAGACCCAGAATTTAACGGCGACGTGACAGACCGGCACCTCCTAGAGGCTAAAGCCGGGACAGTAGGCTCTGAGCCTGACGTGACAGAACCACGGCCCTGTCCAGTGGCCGAGGCAGGAACAGCCGTCCCTGAGTCTGACGATAAAGTGGCGGTCCGGCGCCTCCTAGAGGCCGCGACCGGAACAGCAGGCCCTAAGTCTGGCGGAAACGTGACAATACCAATTTTTACCCTATACACGATACAGCTTGTATCTTGTTATACAGTACCTTTGTTCAACATTTAGTATTACGGTAAAATCCATACTGGATAAGCATCTGAGACTGACTACGGCACTATGTTTAAGGAGATTTCAATTGTACCCTATAATATATATAGTAGAAAAAAGGGAAGAAAGTTCCAGCGCCAGGAATGGAAAATTAAAAATCCATTTTATTGTGCCAATGCATATTAAAATTCCAGCAGGTACAGCATATCAGTCGGATGACTGCAGAACAACGCGTTTCGACGCCTCAGGTCTTAATCATGTTCTGACATTAAATGCAACCAACTTCCTTATGTTGGATTCTCCCACCTCCAATAATCAGAAACAGATATGTGGACTGCTCCAAAGGAGCTCCTGATATGGTAATGGTAGGAGAGCCAAACAGAATGGAAGGAAAAACAGTCAGTGTAGACAACATAACATAAATAACATGCATAATATATAATATTCTTTAGCTTTTTTTCTCTTTCTTTCCTTTCCCCTCTTTCTCCCTTTTCCTTTTAAAAGGAGATATGAAAACTCCTAATGTAAAATAAAAAGATGAATATGAAAATCAATAATTGCAACAACATATTTTAAAGTACATATCACATATTCATATCCCATAAATAATGTACCATAAATTATACTACAAAAGGATATGTACCAAAAAAAAAAAAAAAAAAACACAACAAAAACACAATCAAATATATGGGTAAATTCAGTATCCACCAAGACATCATCCCATCATTATTAGGAACAATTCCTGAGAGAGATTTTTTATCCAAATTAAATAAGTATGATGTCTACTGGATACACAAAGATCACATTATCTGAACTGTATCAAAGAGCAGTCTTTTCTCTTCCCTATTTCTCTCCTCCTACCCCTTCTTCCTTTCCTCATTCCTTTCTTTATCCTATTTTTATTTATCAGATTAATATGAAGGGAAAAAAAAAAAAAATTTCTCTCTTTTTCCTTCCTTTCTCTTTTCCCTTCTCTTTTCTCTTTCTTTCTTTTTATTTTATATAAAAATATTTAATAAATCTATAAATGAGAAAACCCCAACCAATACACAACAAGCGATCCATACAATATATTACAACCCCTGAATGAAAATCTGGGATAAACATATTTAATAATGCAATATAAAATCTTGTCGGCTATTCATTCCATCTGGATATCTTGTGCCCAGGGTGAAGATCCAGAAGGACTCCCTGTTCAAGAGTTTCCTTCTGTGATCTCCACCCCGAATCGGTCTGTGCACCTGTTCTATTCCCATGAAGTAAAAGCCACTAACATCCCCCTTGTGAACTGTGGCAAAGTGCTTTGAAACTGCCGAAACCGCAACAGCATTATGATTAAACACATCTGAGAGATGCCTCCTGATTCTGACCTTCAGGGGTCCCGTGGTGCAACCAGTGTATTGGATGTTACAAATTCTGCATGATATTAAATATACAATGTAGGAGGAATTACAATTTATTAAATTTTTAATGGTAAATGTTTTTTTATTTACCATAGAAAAAAATGTTTTTCCTTTTTGTACAAAATTACAGGTTTTACATCTAGCTGCACCACATTTATAAAAACCCTTTAGTGTCATCCATGAGGATCCTTCTGTCTGGCCACTCTCACTTGTAAAAAGACTGGGGGAAAGAATAGTGCTAAGTGTAGGTGCCCGTTTGGCAACATACCTAATATTATTCTGAATCACCTGTTTTAGAATGGGATCCTCATTAAGGATTGGTAGGTATTTTCTCACAATGCTAGTAACCGTATTATACTGATTACTGTAATTGGTTGAAAAGACAATATTATTATTAGTTTTATTTTTCAGATAAGATGATTTATGTTTAAACAGTAAGTCTTCCCTGTTGATTTCACGTACAATTGATTTAGCTCTATTGAGAATCCAGGGACGATACCCCCTCTTGGAAAGCCTGCTGCAAACCTGACTTTCTTCCCTATTGTAATCACTGGATTGGGAGCAGTTTCGTTTTATTTGAATCAGTTCCCCCACCGGAATATTATTCTTGGTCTGTACCGCATGGCAGGAATCTGCCGTTAAGGTGGAATTAGTGGCAGTAGGTTTGCGGTAAGGAGTGACTATGACCACATCCGAATCACTAATAGATAAGGTGACGTCCAAAAAATTCATTGTGGTCAAATGATGATAAGAGGTAAATTTTAGATTAAATTCATTAGTATTCAAATATGAAACAAACCCCTGTATACTATCTTCTGGACCACACCAAATCATCAGCAGATCGTCCAAATATCTGCCATACCATAGCAGGCATTTGGAAAATGGATTCTCATCCGAATACAGGAAATCCTCCTCCCACCTCGCCATAACGATATTTGCAAGGGAGGGGGAGAAGCGAGCTCCCATACTAACTCCTCTGCACTGCAAATAAAAATTTTTAGCAAAAGAAAAATAATTATGCTTTAGGAGAAAATCAGTAGATGAGATTAAAAAATCTTTCAAACATGTGTCATAGTCACTAAATCTGTCTAGATGTTGGGATAGGCAGTGTAATGCAACGTTATGAGGTATAGATGGATATAAAGATATCACGTCGCATGAGAGCCAGGAATAATGAGATTTCCAACAAAAATTGTCCAGAGCCTTAACCACCTCTTTTGTATCCCTGATATAACCTGGTATATCAAGAATCAAAGGTTGAAGAAAATGATCTATCCAACCTCCCAAATTCTTCCCCAATGAGCCAATGCCTCTGAAAGAGTTAAAACTTAACCCTGATCTTATAATCAGGGAGGCTGACAAGGGGGGTGCCATAGTACTGTTGAATTCAGGTTTATATAAAAAATTGATTCTTCAGGACCTACAGGATATAGACACCTATATAGAGTTAGATCAGTACCCCACTAGACATTATAATAATTTATTATTGAAAAATCTAGAGGAGGGAGTCTGTGTGGGTGCTATTAGTGAGAAAACTAAGGATTTTTTATTTAATAAAAACCCTGTGGTTCCGATTTACCATTGTCTCCCAAAAGTTCATAAAAACATTTTTCCTCCCCCACTGAGACCAATAGTTTCAGGCATTGGCTCATTGGGGGAGAATTTGGGAGGTTGGATAGATCATTTTCTTCAACCTTTGATTCTTGATATACCAGGTTATATCAGGGATACAAAAGAGGTGGTTAAGGCTCTGGACAATTTTTGTTGGAAATCTCATTATTCCTGGCTCTCATGCGACGTGATATCTTTATATCCATCTATACCTCATAACGTTGCATTACGCTGCCTATCCCAACATCTAGACAGATTTAGTGACTATGACACATGTTTGAAAGATTTTTTAATCTCATCTACTGATTTTCTCCTAAAGCATAATTATTTTTCTTTTGATAAAAATTTTTATTTGCAGTGCAGAGGAGTTAGTATGGGAGCTCGCTTTTCCCCCTCCCTTGCAAATATCGTTATGGCGAGGTGGGAGGAGGATTTCCTGTATTCGGATGAGAATCCATTTTCCAAATGCCTGCTATGGTATGGCAGATATTTGGACGATCTGCTGATGATTTGGTGTGGTCCAGAAGATAGTATACAGGGGTTTGTTTCATATTTGAATACTAATGAATTTAATCTAAAATTTACCTCTTATCATCATTTGACCACAATGAATTTTTTGGACGTCACCTTATCTATTAGTGATTCGGATGTGGTCATAGTCACTCTTTACCGCAAACCTACTGCCACTAATTCCATCTTAACGGCAGATTCCTGCCATGCGGTACAGACCAAGAATAATATTCCGGTGGGGGAACTGATTCGAATAAAACGAAACTGCTCCCAATCCAGTGATTACAATAGGGAAGAAAGTCAGGTTTGCAGCAGGCTTTCCAAGAGGGGGTATCGTCCCTGGATTCTCAATAGAGCTAAATCAATTGTACGTGAAATCAACAGGGAAGACTTACTGTTTAAACATAAATCATCTTATCTGAAAAATAAAACTAATAATAATATTGTCTTTTCAACCAATTACAGTAATCAGTATAATACGGTTACTAGCATTGTGAGAAAATACCTACCAATCCTTAATGAGGATCCCATTCTAAAACAGGTGATTCAGAATAATATTAGGTATGTTGCCAAACGGGCACCTACACTTAGCACTATTCTTTCCCCCAGTCTTTTTACAAGTGAGAGTGGCCAGACAGAAGGATCCTCATGGATGACACTAAAGGGTTTTTATAAATGTGGTGCAGCTAGATGTAAAACCTGTAATTTTGTACAAAAAGGAAAAACATTTTTTTCTATGGTAAATAAAAAAACATTTACCATTAAAAATTTAATAAATTGTAATTCCTCCTACATTGTATATTTAATATCATGCAGAATTTGTAACATCCAATACACTGGTTGCACCACAGGACCCCTGAAGGTCAGAATCAGGAGGCATCTCTCAGATGTGTTTAATCATAATGCTGTTGCGGTTTCGGCAGTTTCAAAGCACTTTGCCACAGTTCACAAGGGGGATGTTAGTGGCTTTTACTTCATGGGAATAGAACAGGTGCACAGACCGATTCGGGGTGGAGATCACAGAAGGAAACTCTTGAACAGGGAGTCCTTCTGGATCTTCACCCTGGGCACAAGATATCCAGATGGAATGAATAGCCGACAAGATCTTATATTGCATTATTAAATATGTTTATCCCAGATTTTCATTCAGGGGTTGTAATATATTGTATGGATCGCTTGTTGTGTATTGGTTGGGGTTTTCTCATTTATAGATTTATTAAATATTTTTATATAAAATAAAAAGAAAGAAAGAGAAAAGAGAAGGGAAAAGAGAAAGGAAGGAAAAAGAGAGAAAATTTTTTTTTGGAATTTTTTTTTTTTTTTTCCCTTCATATTAATCTGATAAATAAAAATAGGATAAAGAAAGGAATGAGGAAAGGAAGAAGGGGTAGGAGGAGAGAAATAGGGAAGAGAAAAGACTGCTCTTTGATACAGTTCAGATGAAGTGATTTTTGTGTATCCAGTAGACATCATACTTATTTAATTTGGATAAAAAATCTCTCTCAGGAATTGTTCCTAATAATGATGGGATGATGTCTTGGTGGATACTGAATTCACCCATATATTTGATTGTGTTTTTGTTGTGTTTTTTTTGCGGCCAAAACCGCTGCGGAAACGCAGCGGAATCCGCAGCGTGTGCACACAGCCTTAATGTCAGAACATGATTAAGACCTGAGGCGTCGAAACGCGTTGTTCTGCAGTCATCCGACTGATATGCTGTACCTGCTGGAATTTTAATATGCATTGGCACAATAAAATGGATTTTTAATCTTCCATTCCTGGCGCTGGAACTTTCTTCCCTTTTTTCTACTATTGATTGACTGCTTAGTCAAATCCGTGCGCAGGATTTGGATCCTACCAGCAAGGCAGTGCGGTGAGCTGGATTATTCTGTTCTTTTACTTCTATAATATATATACTTTCTATCTTGTTATCCAGTACCTTTTTCACAACATTTTTTATTATGGTCAAACCCAGACTGAGTGAGCGTATGAGGGTGACTCAGGAAATATATACCGAGATTTCAAATTTGTCCAACACTGTATACAACTGTACGCTTATGTTACATTACCCATTTACAGCTTTTCATATTCTTGTGTAATCCATACTGGGCCTGAGAGCGTTTGTGTCTGCCTCCTGAAATGTATACTGAGATTCAGAATTTTTACACTATACAATATATACCTTGTATCTGGTGATACTGTACCCTTTTTCACCTTTTTATTTTATTGGGTAAGCCATACTGAGCCTGTGAGTGTCTGTATATGACTCATGAAATATATACGGAGATTTACAGTTATCCCTAGACTGTATAGAGCTGTACGCTTCTGATACAGAACCACATATCTGCTGGTATTTTGGGTCAATTTTCTAAAACATGAGGAAGTATGGTGGAAGAGGACTCGGACGTGGGCGTGGGGGGCCACCTGGTACTGATGGTGGTGGTGGTGCATCTGCTGGTAGTGACAAAAACACAATAGCAGCTAAGGCAGGAGGTGTTGAGCCTGTGTCATGGTGTAGCTCTGGAAGGCCTGTAAGGCTCCGTTTTCTGGGAGTAGGTAGACTGCTTTTAAACCCGGAGCATCGGGAACTGTTTTTGGCTTACATTGCTGAAACAGCCTCCAGCTCTATCGCCTCCTCTTCTTAAGTTTAAAAAAATGCAAGCACTGACTCGTAAGTGCAGGCTTCTGGTCAGGTGCAAACACTTTCTTTTTGTCCTTCACCCACACCAAAAGAGAAGGATGCGGCAGCACACACTTCAGATTACTCCATGGAGCTCTTCTCACATATCATGCCTGGGTTAAATAATATTGGGGCCCATCATATACTGGAGCATTCCAAATGGGGGACATCTGACACTGGAGCAACATCCATGAGGCACATCATATACTGGAGCATTCTAAATTGGGGAAATCAGACACTGGAGCATCATCCATGAGGCCCATCATATACTGAAGCATTCCAAATGGGGCAGATCAGGCACTGGAGCCGCATATATGGGCCACATGATACACTGGAGCATTAGAAATGGGACCCATTATATATGGAGCATTATTAGGGCCCATAAGACACTGGAGCATCATCCATGAGGCCCATCATATACTGGAGCATTCCAAATGGGGGACATCTGACACTCGAGCATCATCCATGAGGCCATTCATATACTGGAGCATTCCAAATGGGGGAAATCAGACACTAGAGCATCATCCATGAGGCCCATCATATACTGAAGCATTCCAAATGGGGCAGATCAGGCACTGGAGCCGCATATATGGGGTACATCATACACTGGAGCATTAGAAATGGGGCCCATTATATATGGAGCATTATTAGGGCCCATAAGACACTGGAGCATGATCCATGAGGCCCATCATATACTGGAGTATTCAAAATGGGGCACATCAGACACTGGAGCAGCATCTATGGGGCTCATCATATACTGGAGCATTCCAAATGGGGGACATCTGACACTGGAGCATCATCCATGAGGCCCATCATATACTGGAGCATTCTAAATGGGGCAGATCAGACACTGGAGCAGCATCTATGGGGCACATTATACACTGGAGCATTAGAAATGGGGCCCATTATATATGGAGCATTATTTGGGCCCATAACACACTGGAGCATTGTGTATGGGAACCATCATTTACTGTAGCATTATGTGGAGCTCATCATATACTGTATGGAACATTATATGTGACCAATTATTCTGTATGGAGAAATATATGGGGCTCATTATTCTGTATGGAGCACAATGTGGTGGCTATAATATTGTATGGAGTAATATACTGTCCTTTTTTATGAGCTATTGTAGAATTTAAAATAGATCAGTCATGTCATGTAAGCAGTGAAGTATTTGTCATGGTACTATACCTATATTTCTGTGCCGTATCGGAGCATCATGAGTTGTGGTATGTGTTAAAGGGGCGCTCTTTGGCCCAGGGCACATGAAAACCTGGAGCCGGCCCTACCCCCCCTCAACTTTAGCCAAATAACCCCCAGTTTTCAATGCGTAACTATTATTATGAAGTAAATTAAGGTTGACAAGCTTCAGTAATAAGAATTGATGTTTTTGGTTTTTAAATGGGCACTGTAGGTGTGTTTACTGTCCCCCACTCCCTGCCGACTTTGCTTCCCCATTGACTTGCATTGGGTTTCGTGTTTTAGTCGGCCTCTGACTTTTCCCTATAGTCGGCCGATTTCGTTCGACCCGACTTTTGAGAAAGTCGGGTTTCATGAAACCCGACTTGACTCTAAAAAAGGCAAAGTCGCTCATCTCTACTCTCAAGTCATTGCTCATCTTATCGCCCTAACTCGGAATATAGCTACTTTTCAGAACTGGTAAGATTACTTTGTTTAAGCCTTCCAAGAACCTAAATCGTGTTTTTCCATTTCTTCTGTCCTCCATCACCCTGACATCCACACATTTTTCTTTGAGGTGGATGCCTTTACTAATGGTATAGGAGCAGTTCTCTTCTCTTATTTTTTTGTATCAAGAAATCATCCTTCACAATCTTTAAAAAAAAATTTCTCTAGCAAAACTGATTCTTTTTCTATTGGTAGCCATGAGCTCTTATCCTTTAAATTAGCTCTTGGATATTGGCAACATCTATTTGAAGAAGCTAAGTTCTCAGTAATAGTGTTGAGCATTCCGATACCGCAAGTATCGGGTATCGGCCGATATTCGCTGTATCGGAATTCCGATACCGAGTACCGATATTTTTTCAATATCGGATACCGGAATCGGAATTCCCC
Source organism: Dendrobates tinctorius (assembly GCF_039654945.1). NCBI lineage: Eukaryota > Metazoa > Chordata > Amphibia > Anura > Dendrobatidae > Dendrobates > Dendrobates tinctorius. Next base: position 1,720,122 of record NW_027361948.1, on the reverse strand, counting down.
ATAATGCAATGAGCCACTGTTGTGGCTGTGATTGGCTGCTGAAATGATGTCATCATGATGCGCGGTCTGTGCGCATCATGATGTGCGGTCTGTGCCGACTGCGGGGGGCCTGTACCGACTGTGGGGGGTCTGTGCCGACTGTCGGAGGTCTGTACGGGCCTCTCGGGGATCTGCACAGGCCTGTCAGGGGCCTGTGCCGGCTGCAGGTGGTCTGTACAGGCCTCTCGGGGGGTCTGTACTGGCCTGTCGGGGGCCTGTGCCGGCTGCCGGTGGTCTCTACGGGCCTCTCGGGGGCCTGTGCCGGCTGTCGGTGGTCTGTGCCGGCTGCCGGGGGCCTGTGCCGGCTGCTGGGGGTCTGTACTGGCCTCTCGGGGGCCTGTGCCGGCTGCCTGTGTCGGCTGCCGGTGGTCTGTGCGGGCCTGCCAGGGGTCTTGTGTGTGTGCAGGCATCGTCCGATGGGATTACAAGTCCCATCGGGCGACGCCTGCTACAATGACAGTGATTGACACATTAGCCAATGATGGGACAGTAGTAGTCCCATCATCCGGCTAATGTGTTGAATGTAAAAAAAAACCAAAAAAAAAAACATAATACATACATACTACATACAAACTTAATATATGCTACATTCATACAACATACTGCATACTACATACATGCTACATATATACTACATTCATACAACATACATACATACTACATACTACATACATGCTACATATATACTACATTCATACAACATACATACTACATTCATGCTACATATATACTACATTCATACAACATACATACATACTACATACATACTACATATATACTACATTCATACAACATACATATATACTACATACTACATACATGCTACATATATACTACATTAATGCAACATACATATATAATACATACTACATACATGCTACATATATACTACATTCTTACAACATACATACATGCTACATATATACTACATTCATACAACATATATACTACATACATACTTCATATATACTACATTCATGCAACATACATATATACTACATACATGCTACATATATACTACATTCATACAACATACATACTACATACATGCTACATATATACCACATACATATATGCTGCATACTACATACATTCTACATATATACTACATTCATACAACATACATACATACTACATACATACTACATATATACTACATTCATACAACATACATACATACTACATACTACATACATACTACATATATGCTACATTCATACAACATACATACTACATACATACAAGATGCTACAGACATACAACATACATACTACATACTGCATACATACTACATACAATACATTCATACAATACATACATAGACATACATTACATATAACATAGAGTACATACTCACCATCACTTGTCACTTTGATCCCCGAAGCCAGTGTCATCTAGGAAAAAATCTGAAAATAACAAACAAGCCATATACCCCCTGAACCGCAGAAATCCACTGACACTGGCTTTGGGGATCAAAATGACAAGTGATGGTGAGTATGTACTCTATGTTATATGTACTGTATGTCTATGTATGTATTGTATGAATGTATGAACGTATTGTATGCAGTATGTATGTAGTATGTATGCAGTATGTAGTATCTATGTACAGTGGGGCAAAAAAGTATTTAGTCAGTCAGCAATAGTGCAAGTTCCACCACTTAAAAAGATGAGAGGCGTCTGTAACTTACATCATAGGTAGACCTCAACTATGGGAGACAAACTGAGAAAAAAAAATCCAGAAAATCACATTGTCTGTTTTTTTTTCATTTTATTTGCATATTATGGTGGAAAATAAGTATTTGGTCAGAAACAAAATTTAATCTCAATACTTTGTGATATATCCTTTGTTGGCAATGACAGAGGTCAAACGTTTTCTGTAAGTCTTCACAAGGTTGCCACACACTGTTGTTGGTATGTTGGCCCATTCCTCCATGCAGATCTCCTCTAGAGCAGTGATGTTTTTGGCTTTTCGCTTGGCAACACGGACTTTCAACTCTCTCCAAAGGTTTTCTATAGGGTTGAGATCTGGAGACTGGCTAGGCCACTCCAGGACCTTGAAATGCTTTTTACGAAGCCACTCCTTCGTTGCCCTGGCGGTGTGCTTTGGATCATTGTCATGTTGAAAGACCCAGTCACGTTTCATCTTCAATGCCCTTGCTGATGGAAGGAGGTTTCCACTCAAAATCTCACGATACATGGCCCCATTCATTCTTTCATGTACCCGGATCAGTCGTCCTGGCCCCTTTGCAGAGAAACAGCCCCAAAGCATGATGTTTCCACCACCATGCTTTACAGTAGGTATGGTGTTTGATGGATGCAACTCAGTATGCTTTTTCCTCCAAACACGACAAGTTGTGTTTCTACCAAACAGTTCCAGTTTGGTTTCATCAGACCATAGGACATTCTCCCAAAACTCCTCTGGATCATCCAAATGCTCTCTAGCAAACTTCAGATGGGCCCGGACATGTACAGGCTTAAGCAGTGGGACACGTCTGGCACTGCAGGATCTGAGTCCATGGTGGCGTAGTGTGTTACTTATGGTAGGCCTTGTTACATTGGTCCCAGCTCTCTGCAGTTCATTCACTAGGTCCCCCCGCGTGGTTCTGGGATTTTTGCTCACCGTTCTTGTGATCATTCTGACCCCACGGGGTGGGATTTTGCGTGGAGCACCAGATCGAGGGAGATTATCAGTGGTCTTGTATGTCTTCCATTTTCTAACTATTGCTCCCACAGTTGATTTCTTCACTCCAAGCTGGTTGGCTATTGCAGATTCAGTCTTCCCAGCCTGGTGCAGGGCTACAATTTTGTTTCTGGTGTCCTTTGACAGCTCTTTGGTCTTCACCATAGTGGAGTTTGGAGTCAGACTGTTTGAGAGTGTGCACAGGTGTCTTTTTATACTGATAACAAGTTTAAACAGGTGCCATTACTACAGGTAATGAGTGGAGGAAAGAGGAGACTCTTAAAGAAGAAGTTACAGGTCTGTGAGAGCCAGAAATCTTGATTGCTTGTTTCTGACCAAATACTTATTTTCCACCATAATATGCAAATAAAATGAAAAAAAAACAGACAATGTGATTTTCTGGATTTTTTTTTCTCAGTTTGTCTCCCATAGTTGAGGTCTACCTGTGATGTAAATTACAGACGCCTCTCATCTTTTTAAGTGGTGGAACTTGCACTATTGCTGACTGACTAAATACTTTTTTGCCCCACTGTATGTTGTATGTCTGTAGCATGTTGTATTTATGTAGTATGTTGTATGAATGTAGTATGTATGTAGTATGTATGTGTGTTGTATGAATGTAGTATATATGTATGCTGTATGAATGTAGTATACATGTAGTATGTATGTAGTATATATGTATGTTGTATGAATGTAGTATATATGTAGCATGTATGTAGTATGTATGTATGTTGTATGAATGTAGTATATATGTATGTTGCATGAATGTAGTATATATGTAGCATGTATGTAGTATGTATGTTGTATGTATGTAGTATATATGTAGTATGTATGTATGTTGTATGAATGTAGTATATATGTAGTATGTATGTATGTTGTATGAATGTAGTATATATGTAGCATGTATGTAGTATGTATGTATGCTGTATGAATGTAGTATGTATGTAGTATGTATGTATGTTGTATGAATGTAGTATATATTTTGTAGCATGTATGTAGTATGTATTTATGTTGTATGAATGTAGTATATATTGTAGGGATGTGACTCCCTTAGGTGCAGCGGGAGACAAATGTGATACAGGTTCTTCCAAAGTTCATGTGGTTTATTCACGTCATAAACACACAAGGCAGCGTAACACCAAAAAGGAACCTTTAGCTCAGGCAAAAAAGCACAAATGTCCATGGTTGTAGACTCAGGCCAGGAGTCTCAGCACACATGGGAGGCTTAGTCCTCCCCACACACAACTCCCTGGTTCAGGAGCAGGCCACATTATAAGGCTGTAGCCACACCCACGAACCCAGCAGCTGACTGGTCACCTGACTGTGACCTCACCACAGGTCCTTCAAACAACAACAATAATCATATCTGGCATGCTTTACTTATGCCTTACATTATAGAGACAAGCCATTTATGAGGCACATATCTCCCATGGATTACACGACCCTTAGCCCTGCCACATACCTACCCCCTCTGCCTAAAGCCGTGGGGCTTGGCACTTTCACCTACCAGGCAAGGGATTCTGGAGAGGGCATCAGCATTTCCATGTAGCTTCCCGGCCCTATGCTCTACATGGAAGCTGAAGTCTTGTAGGGCTAAGAACCAGCGGGTGACCCTAGCATTCTTGCCCTTTGTTCCCCTCATACACCTGAGTGGGGCATGGTCGGATATTAACCTAAACTTCCGTCCCACCAGGTAGTACCGTAATGTGTCCACTGCCCATTTTATGACCAAACACTCCTTCTCTACAACTGAGTAATTTCTCTCACAAGAAGTCAACTTCCTACTCAAGAAGAGAACGGGATGCTCCTCCCCACGTATCTCTTGGGAGAGGACTGCTCCTACCCCGACATCTGAGGCATCTGTCTGGAGGACAAATTCACGTTTAAAGTCTGGGGCCACCAAAACGGGTTGCTTACAAAGAGCTCCCTTCATATCTTGGAAGGCTGACTCTGCTTCTTCAGACCAGCTGACCATCACTGACTTTGTCCCCTTAAGCAGATCAGTTAGAGGTGCAGCCATTGTGGCGAAGTTTGGAATGAACCTCCTGTAATATCTCACAATCCTCAGGAAGGCTTTAACTTGCTTCTTTGACAGAGGTCTCGGCCATGTTTGAATTGCCTCCACTTTATTGATTTGCGGTTTGATCTCGCCACTCCCCACTACATATCCGAGGTACTTGGCTTCTTCTCTCCCCAAGGCACACTTCTTTGGGTTTATTGTAAACCCCGCCTCTCTTAGAGCGTCAAACACTGCTTGGACCTTTTCCAGGTGAGTCTCCCAGTCCGGCGTAAAGATGACGATATCATCCAGGTATGCGGCAGCATATAGCTTATGAGGCGCAAGGATTCCATCCATCGCCCTCTGGAAGGTTGCCGGAGCTCCCTGTAGGCCAAACGGCATCCGGACATACTGGAAGCACCCGTCTGGTGTGGAGAATGCCGTCTTCTCCTTGGCATCCTGTGCCATGGGAATCTGCCAATATCCCTTTGTCAGATCCAAAGTGGTTATGTACCTGGCTGGTCCAAGTCTCTCGATGAGCTCATCAACGCGTGGCATGGGATAAGCGTCGAACTTGGAGACCTCATTCAGCTTCCGGTAATCGTTGCAGAACCTCCATTCACCATTAGGTTTTGGGACCAGGACAATCGGGCTCGACCTGCCGCTCTTGGATTCCTCAATGACCCCGAGGTGCATCATACGCTGCACCTCCTTGGAGATTACCTCTCGCCGGGCCTCAGGAATACGATACGGTTTCATGTTCACCCGCACATGTGGCTCGGTCAGAACTTCGTGCTCCACCACCTTCGTGCACCCCGGCACCTCTGAGAACAGGTCCCTGTTTTTCTGGAGTAACTCCCGGCACTGCTGTTTCTGGGCCTTCGATAGCGTCTCCGCTATGGTAACTGCTCCAACCTCCCCTTCTAGGTTGCCCAGCAAGCACGGAGTTACAGTTGGCTCTCTATCTTGCCACGGCTTGATGAGGTTGACATGGTAAACCTGGTATGGCTTCCGTCTTCCGGGTTGGTGGATCTTGTAGTTTACGTCTCCCAGCTTCTCCACCACCTCATATGGCCCTTGCCACTTGGCCAAGAACTTACTCTCCACCGTCGGGATTAGCACAAGAACTCGGTCTCCCGGATTGAACTGCCTCACTCTGGCTGACAGGTTGTAGACCCTGGCCTGAGCCTCTTGTGCCTGGCGGAGATGTTCTTTAACAATGGGCATCACCTTCGCCACCCTCTGCTGCATTAGTGCCACATGCTCAATGACACTTCTGTGGGGCGTGACTTCGGCTTCCCAGGTTTCCTTGGCTATATCTAGGAGATCTCGCGGATGCCGGTCGTACAGAAGCTCGAAGGGCGAGAACCCCGTGGAGACCTGGGGAACTTCACGGATAGAAAACAGTAAATACGGTAAGAGACAATCCCAGTCTCTACCATCTTCCTCTATGACTTTTCTCAGCATGCTCTTCAGTGTCTTGTTAAACCTCTCAACAAGGCCATCTGACTGCGGATGGTACACTGAAGTCCTTAACTGGGAAATTTGCAAGACTCTGCACAATTCTCTCATCACCTTGCTCATAAAAGGTGTCCCCTGGTCGGTCAGGATCTCCTTCGGCAAACCCGTCCGGGAAAACACATGGACCAGCTCACGGGCTATACTCTTTGCGGAGGAGTTTCTCAGGGGAATGGCCTCAGGATAGCGTGTGGCATAGTCTAGGATGACTAATATATTCTGATGGCCCCGAGCTGATTTAACTAAGGGACCGACCAAGTCCATGGCAATTCTCTCAAATGGCACCTCAATAATGGGCAGTGGCACAAGAGGGTTCCGAAAATGAGATGTGGGGGCAGTTAACTGACATGTCGGGCAGGACCTGCAATAGTTTGCTATTTCCCGGTGACACCCAGGCCAATAGAACCTCTGTACAATCCGTTCCTGCATTTTTTCCACCCCCAGGTGTCCCCCCAAGACGTGTGAATGGGCCATGTCCAACACTTTCTGTCTATAGGGGCCTGGTACTATTAACCGCTCTACCCCCTCCTCCCTTATTTTCGTGACCCGGTACAACAATTCCCCATTCAACATAAAATAGGGAAACCTTGTGTCTGCTCCCGGCTCTTGTGCAACCCCATTAATGACGGTGACATTGTTAGAGGCTTCCCTTAGCGTGGGGTCCCTATGTTGGGCAGTCCCAAAATTCTCCCCGGCCACCCCTATCTCTGGGATGTCAGGTACAGGGGACCCTTCCTCTTCATCCCCAACAAGGACACATAAAGGAAAGCCATCTGCCTCAGGTGGTGGCGATACCTCAGTGGGGTGGATTGGTTCCCTGCTCTTGCTAGCACACTCAGAACCCATCCCCCACAGATCCCAAAACAGACAGAAATCCCGGCCAATAATTATAGGGTGCAACAAGTCTTGAACAACGCCAACTTCATGCGACTCGGTGCCATGCGCTGTTTCAATATTCACCCTAGCCATAGGGTAGTCCTTTGCATCGCCATGTATGCACCGGACACCAATCTTTTTACCCGGGAGTATGTTGAGAGGAAAACTGGCCCTCACAAGGTTCTCCAAGCTCCCGGAGTCCAGAAGCACCATTACTGCTCGACCGTTCACCTTCACGGGACACGTTTGTGGCTCCTTGTTAGGTAGCGAGTTCACACTGCAAGCTGGATATGCGTAGTATGAACTACGGCGTCCCATGCTGCAGTCCATCTGCTCATTGGTCTGGGGACAACGGGCAGCTATATGTCCTGGCCTGTGACACTTCCAGCAAATAATATCACTCGATGGGACCTTGGGCACCGCCTCCCCCGCCCCTTTTGACCTTGGACGCACTACCCCTTTTTGGGACTCCGCCCCCTGCTGGGACCCCAATACGGAATGGGCTGCTTCCCCAAGGAACCTTCCATCCCCTGGTATCTCTCGACCAGCCCAACCAGTTCATCAGCATTTTGGGGATCACCCTGGGCAACCCAAGTCTGTAGAGGTCTCGTCAGAGAATGCACAAACCGATCCATCACAACTCACTCTACCATCTGTGCAGGGGAAGCCGACTCTGGCTGCAGCCATTTCTGGACCAGGTGCAACAGGTCAAACATTGGGGAGCGCGGGGGTTTGTCCCGGTGATAGGCCCAGCGATGAACTCGCTGTGCCCTGGTAGTCATTGTTACGCCCAAGCGTGTGAGAATTTCCGCTTTTAATTTGGGATACTCTCTAGCATCTTGTACGGTCAGGTCAAAGTACGCCTTCTGGGGCTCCCCCGTTAGGTATGGGGCCAGTACCTCCGCCCACCGCTCTGGCTGAAGTTTTTCCCTCTCAGCCACCCTCTCAAACACCGTCAGGAAGGCCTCCACCTCAGGGGTCATTTTTTGTAATGCGCGTCTTACTGCCTTCTCGACGTCGGTAGCATCAGCCCGACCTGGGGTTGGGGCGCTCGTCCTGCCCTCCTGAATGACGGTTGCCAGAAACTGCATCTGCTGCTGTTGTTCCTGCTGGCTCTGCTGGATCTGCTGCCGCTGCTCCTGCTGGCTTTGCTGGATCTGCTGTAACAACAGCTTGTTGGTTTCCTGTTGCAGTGCCTGGGACTGGACCAGGTGTTTCAGCAGGTCCTCCATTATTCCAGGCAGTGCTTGTTGCCCCGCTGCAAACTTCACCCAGGACATGCAGCAACTGTCTCAAGTCTCTGCTGGGACCGCTGCCTGCACGTGTACCACCAATTGTAGGGATGTGACTCGCTTAGGTGCAGCGGGAGACAAATATGATACAAGTTCTTCCAAAGTTCATGTGGTTTATTCACGTCATAAACACACAAGGCAGCGTAACACCAAAAAGGAACCTTTAGCTCAGGAAAAAAAGCACAAATGTCCGTGGTTGTAGACTCAGACTAGGAGTCTCAGCACACATGGGAGGCTTAGTCCTCCCCACACACAACTCCCTGGTTCAGGAGCAGGCCACATTATAAGGCTGTAGCCCACCCACGAACCCAGCAGCTGACTGGTCACCTGACTGTGACCTCACCACAGGTCCTTCAAACAACAACAATATTAATATCTGGTATGCTTTACTTATGCCTTACATTATAGAGACAAGCCATTTATGAGGCACATATCTCCCATCGATTACATGACCCTTAGCCCTGCCACAATATGTAGCATGTATGTAGTATGTATGTATGTTGTATGAATGTAGTATATACAGTATGTATGTAGTATGTATGCTGTATGAATGTAGTATATATGTAGTATGTATATATGCTGTATGAATGTAGTATATATGAAGTATGTATGTAGTATGTATGTATGCTGTATGAATGTAGTATGTATGTAGTATGTATATAGTAGGATTTTTTTTTTACATTCAACACATTAGCCGGATGATGGGACTACTACTGTCCCATCATTAGCTAATTTGTCAATCACTGTCATTGTAGCAGGCATCGCCCGATGGGACTTGTAGTCCCATCGGACGATGCCTGGACACTCACAAGACCCCCGGCAGGCCCGCACAGACCACCCGCAGCCGGCACAGGCCCCCGGCAGCCGACACAGACCACCGACAGCCGGCACAGGCCCCCAAGAGGCCCGTACAAACCACCGGCAGCCGGCACAGGCCCCCGGCAGCCGGCACAGACCACCGACAGCTGGAACAGGCCCCCGAGAGGCCCGTACAGACCACTGGCAGCCGGAACAGGCCCCCAACAGGCCTGTACAGACCCCCAAGAGGCCCGTACAGACCACTGGCAACCGGCACAGGCCCCCGACAGTCAGCACAGACCCCCGAGAGGCTCGCACAGACCACCGGCAGCCGGCACAGGCCCCCGGCAGCTGGCACAGACCCCCGAAAGGCCCACACAGAGCCCGCCCGCACACACAGACACGCACAGTGTCCGCCCATGCACCGCCCACACTCTTCCCCCCTCCCGAACAGGATGTACATGGCAAGAAAGGGTTTTTTTTAATTCCGATATTTCTGTCCCATTGACTTGAATGGGACTTCCGGGATCGGAATCGGCGATACCCGATACTTTTTTCATATCGGCCGATCCAATCCGATCCGATATTTTTCAATATCGGGTGGTATCGCTCAACACTACTCAGTAACCATCTACGCTGACCACCAAAATATGCAATATCTTCAGTTAGTCTATTTGCTGAATTTCCACCATGCCATGTCAAAATCGGTGTGGGGATCCCTCTCTTCTTGATAGCTAGCCATGATAATGCTGACAGCTGAGGGTTGCAGCCCATAGCTATCAGTTTTGCCATGGTGGTTATCAAAAATAGAACAACAAATATGAACCTAGCACTCAACTTAAAAGTATTTGTAAGGCGGTTTATTGTAGTACACGAAAAAAGACGTTTCGGTCAATGTGACCTTCTTCAGTTACTACAAGGGTAAATATAATTACAAAACAAAACGTCATATAAAACAGAAAAAATAACAAAGGAAAAAACAAAAAAACAAAACAAAGGAAAACAGAAGTATATACAAACAATAGTCAAAATGGTCATACAAAAATAGGATAAATTGGTCGTAGATAACGCCTGGTACCGCACACTGCCCATATCACGCCAAATAATTTAAAAAGAGCCATAGAAAATATATAGCAGCAATCCATAAGAATGTCAAACATACCGTGTGGTATATAGATTGTGCAGAGCTTATAGGCATCTATCAGAAAGGACGATGGTGCTTTAGGCATCTAAAAAACAAGATGCGGTGAAATGGAGCGTATGATAGTAGTTGTGAATCATGTAGCGGGAAAAGAAAAAAAAAATAAAAATTTGACATCCTGAATTCATCCTGGCCCGGTATCCAATTCACCATAGGACACGATCTTTGGCGCATTAATTTTTTGGACACCATGGTCATTAAGGATCCCAATGGCTTCCTATCCACTGACCTGTATATTAAAAGTACAGACCGGAACAGCCTCCTCCATTTTGAAAGTCTCCATCCTCCCTCCACCAAACGGGCAATACCTAAATCACAATATCAAAGAGTGAAACGTATTGTTACCAACACTGATACTAGAACTCTACGCCTGGATGAGATGACCAACAAATTTGTAGAAAGAGGATATCCCCCCTCTTTACTAGAAGCATCAAGAGATACCCCCACACGATCACAAGAGGGAATGACGAACCGCATTCCGTTCGTACATACGTTCCACCCCTTTGCCTATATTATCCACAAGTCCATTCATAAAAATTGGCATTTACTTTCCACAGCTCATCCTGATGTTCGAGAATTTCAAAAACCGTTTCTCCCCTGCTTTAAACGAGCACCCAATCTGAAGGACTCCCTGGTCAAAGCAGACATTGGCCCTAAATCCACTATTCACAAACAACGTTTTCTACATAAACCTAAAATGGGAACTTTCCCATGCCTACATTGTGTCCAATGTAACAATGTTCTCAAGGGAGATAAATTTGTACACCCCCATTCTGGCAAAGAATTTAAAATCTCCAATTTCTTTACATGTGATTCTGCTTATGTGATATATCTCATTAAATGTCCCTGTGGTCTCTTATATGTAGGGGAAACTTCACAACCTATACGAGATCGAATATCAAAGCACAAATCAACAATTAGGTGCAAAAATCTTCTCCTTCCCATTCCCCACCACTTCATTACCCAGGGTCACAGCATCTCACAACTTCGATTTCAGGTAATTGAACAGGTGTCAACTCCCCAACGGGGTGGTAACAGGATCCTTCACCTCAAAAAACGAGAGGCATTTTGGATCCATACCCTCGAAACTATGAGCCCGAGAGGGTTAAATAGGGATTACGAAATATCAGCATTTTTGTAAAAAACTACAACTCACATAAGCCCCTTACAAAATTAGAGTCAACACTCAGTGTAAGTAATGTTTATTTTTTTTTTGGGGGGGCCGACCTGTTTATTATGCTACTTTCATGTGTATATTCATTTTTCTAGGAGCCTTCTTGATGCCATAATATACTAACGTATTCCTCTCTTTCGAGTCGATTATATTAATGTGTTGGAATTGGATGCCACTGCTACAATCCTATTTCTATCTATTTGGGATTACATAGCGTTATTTCTCTCCCACAAGTCTGCACAGCTCAAATACTATCGACCTCAGCTTCTTTTGCCTCTCTCTCTATAGTTCTCCTTGAATATAATGCCTTTGTATGAATTATCACAATAAAGTTATTTAGTATATTTCTCTGGACCTCTGCACAGTGTCTCAATTAGCATAATCCCGACACCCAGGGACCATTGTCTGCTCACTCCCACCCCGTTCAATGTTTTCTCCTGACCAGGCTATGGTCATTTATACGTTAATTTCTATCTCTTGAATTCTGCTTTCCAATCTCCCTACCAACAATATATAGCATCCCCACACATAACCGCTATTATTAGCATGTGTTTCTCCACATTTTGAGCTGGCATTATGTCTTTCTTCTGGTTGAAAGCAAGCTCTCTGTACTGTGGATCACACAGCCATATTCTTCCTGTTAGTCACTTCCTGTTTACTGGAGCTTACAGCTCCCATTGGCCGCCCACCACTAAGTATCCCTCCCCCTCCCTTTTTTAAACCTGCATGTCTGCATGCAGGATCAGATGGCCGGTGGACACCGCATCGGGAGGCACGTTTGCCCCTCTCCTATATACTGACAAGGTAAATACTTAGTGCTGATATGTACCTATTAACAGGGGAGGTGATACTATTTATGCACACATTGCAATAATGCTCCCCCTTGCTATATCCTCCACAGCTCATTACCTTAGAGAGATCATTCTCCTCAGTAAGTACTCTTTTTTTTTTTTCTTTTCCCGCTACATGATTCACAACTACTATCATACGCTCCATTTCACCGCATCTTGTTTTTTAGATGCCTAAAGCACCATTGTCCTTTCTGATAGATGCCTATAAGCTCTACACAATCTATATACCACACGGTATGTTTGACATTCTTATGGATTGCTGCTATATATTTTCTATGGCTCTTTTTAAATTATTTGGCGTGATATGGGCAGTGTGGGGTACCTGGCGTTATCTGTGACCAATTTATCCTATTTTTGTATGACAATTTTGACTATAGTTTGTATATACTTCTGTTTTTCCTTTGTTTTTGTTTTTTCCTTTTTTTTTTTTTCCCTTTGTTATTTTTTCTGTTTTATGTGACGTTTTGTTTTGTAATTATATTTACCCTTGTAGTAACTGAAGAAGGTCACATTGACCGAAACGTCTTTTTTCGTGTACTACAATAAACCGCCTTACAAATACCTTTAAGTTGAGTGCTAGGTTCATATTTGTTGCTTTAACGGTTTGGGAACCTAACCTTAGCACCATCTTGAGTTGTGCTCACGGTGTTCTTTCTATATCAAAAATAGAACGTCATTTATTTATTTTTTTAAATTTATATATTTATAGTGCAGGTGCTGACTGAATACGACAACAGACGTAGGTTGCTGTGAGTAGCATTCACATCAGACTACTCCTCTGTGACTGGCAGTAAACTTTTTAACGTCTATCACAGCTGCTGGAAACCGCAGCTCTCTGACTGGTGGTCATAATCTTACTATCGATCAGAGCCGCTGGTGTTTCTTGCTCTGTCATGCAGATGACAGCATGGGAAACTTCCTTTAGAAGTCTGTGTTCAGGGTCCATGCCCGAACAATAGATGTTCAATACAGACTCCGGACTTTACTGTTCAAGAAAAGTTGTCTCCAGCGACCACAGGAAATATGATTCTTAAAACTTGACGTTTATTTGATCATCATATTAAAAAGCGCAGATATGCAGATATGGGCAATCCCAGTGCAAGGAAAATCCTACATGTTTCAACCTACATGGTCTTAACTTAATCATGGATTACATCTCAGCGTAACAGACAGACATACAGCTCTGGCAAAAATTAAGAGACCACTTTCAAATGTTCAGTTTGCCTGATTTTTCACTTTATAGGTATATTTTCAGTAAAATGTAAATTGTTCTATTAGTCTATAAGCTTCTGACAATATGTCTCTGAATTTCCAAGCAATAAATTTTGTATTTTTTTTATGACAAAGAAAAATGGTCAAAATTTTTTAAAAAAGTGCTTTCAGACCTCAAATAATGCAAAGAAAACAAGTTCATAATCATTTAAAAACAACAATACTAACGCTTTAACTGAGGAAGAGTTCAGAAATCAATATTTTGTGGAATAACCATGATTTTTTGAAAACAGCTTTCATGCATCTTGGCATGCTTTCCACCAGTCTTTCACACTGCTTCTGGTGCAAAAATTTGAGCAGTTCTTCTTTGATGGCTTCGTGACTATCCATCATCCTCTTGATTACATTCCAGAGGTTTCAGGTCTGGAGAATGGGCTGCCCATGACAGGATTTTGATGTGGTGGTATTTTAGTTTTTGCCAGAGCTGTATGTAGTGAAATCTTCACCAGGGGGAGCTGGTGAGGGAAGAGAGGTTACACACTAAGTGTAGCAACACTGAGCAACTGCACAGGTGTCACAGGTAATGAGAGAATGTTCAGACAAATGAAGTCAGAAATTATCAGGAACAGACGTACCAGAAGTAGCAGCAATACACGTAGTCAAAATACCAAGCCGAGGGTCAAAAAGCCAAACATGAGCGTGGGATCCAAAAATGTGAGATGGAAGACGTGGTTAGCGTACAAGCCGGGGAATCAAAAGCCAGACAGAGAACATAGCAGCAGAGATGGATACCAAGAGACGGTGTCAGAAATCAGTCAGGGTCACACACGTGGATACAAGTCAAAGGCAGGAGGATCACCAAGGTTCAAGGGTCAGAGGCTCTAAACTGGAAGCTGGAGCTATCACTAACGCTGGTCAGCAGGCTGTGAAGGACTGAAAGAGCCCATCTAGCTCCAGAATGAGGCTGAGGAGATTAACCCCCGCAGTCCAGAGAGAGGACAGCAGAAAATAAACTCCGGACTGGACCATGACACTGTATATGCACACCAGAAATTCAAATGGAGTGGTAAGACACGTTAATTAGTTCAGGTTAACTAGTCAGTGCCCTGACTCAATCCTCCTTAGACATCTGAAAATACGTAGTATAGACATAAAAACAATATAGCATTAAAAAAAACATATATACATCAGGATAAGCTAGAAACATTATATTAATTATTGCCAGTCACATGGTATAAACACTGTACCTTAACAAATTTAGATAGAAAGTGACTTGCTCAGAGAGCATTAATTATATTGTAGGATAAGATCTTGCCTAATGTTCAAACCTAGTGGGACCCTTGAGCACAATTTAAAGATCCCAAATGACTCTCGGTTTAGCAATTTGCATTGGAAATTACCATCCTGTGTTGATTTCTTTACCCTTTCGATATGCAAAAATTTGAAATGTTTTGTATCTCTGTTGTGACAGGTGATAAAATGTTTAGAAACAAAAAAGACATTTAACGCCTCCAGGTTCACGGCATCAGATAAATGTGTCCTTATGAGTTTCTTCAGTGGTCCTATGGTACAGCCTACATATTGAATAATGCAAGCCACGCACTCTATTAAGTAAATGACGCCTGGGGTATTGCAAGTGATAAAACCCTTAATTGAAAACCTTTTTTGTTACTGCTGAGGCAAAAATTTTACTTTTGTTTGCATCTCTGCAAGAAACACACTATGTGTGGCCACAACCAAAGAAACCACTGCAGGAGAGCCAAGTTAGGGAAGGATTGGAGTCTGCATTGACAATATTACAAGGAGACAAAATGCTAGCCAAACTGGTGGCTTTTTTTGCCACATATCTGATGTTGTTGTGAAGCATGACGTCATACAATTTTATCTTTATACAGTAAGGGGACTTTTTTTTATAACCTTTGTTATTTTGTTAAATTGGGGTGAAAATCCGTGGCAAAAGTAATATTCCCTTTCTTCATTGATTGACCAGGAGTACTATTATTATGTAGTTTTTTGTTATTTGATAGAAGAGTTTTTCTACTGTATCAATTTTTTCCACTATTTTTTTAGCCCCTGTGAAACTACAGGTCAGGTATCCCCTTTGATGTAATCTAGATATGACTTTTGCAGCCTCCTGATTATACAAGTCATTGTCCGAACAATTTTGTTTCATTCTGATGAGCTCACCCACTGGAATATTTTGGGCAACATGGGCCGGGTGACAGGATGTAGCCTCCTATATGGAGTTAGTATCAGTATCTTTACAATACGGCAACATTATTATTTTATCCTCTATACCTTTAAAGGTGACGTCAAGATAATTAATGTCAGCTTTTTATGAAAAAAGTACATTTAAATTGAAAGAATTTTAATTTAAATATTCTACAAAAAGAATGTAGTCTTTTTCTTCATCCTGCCAGATAAATATCGGATCATCAATATAGCGTCCGTAAAATTTGATTTTATTTTGAAAAACATTATTTTCATGAAAAATGTATTGATCCTCAAACACAGCTACCACCAAATTTTCTAGGGAGGGAGACAATTTACCTCCTATGCTCACTCCACACCTCTGAAGAAAAAACTTTGTCAAAAGAAAAATAATTGTGTGTCAAAAGAAAATTGATTGCAGAAATGAGGAATGATTTTACATTATCAGGATAGAAGCGGTGCCTGAGGAGAAAATATTGCATTGTTTCAATTGCTACATGAATGGAATGGAAGGATACAAGCTTACAATGTCACGGGTCAGCCAAGAAAAACTATCTTCCCAGACAAAATCAGTAAGATCAGAAATTAACCCCTTAGTGTCCCTCACATATCCAGGTAATTGTTTGACAAGCGTTTGCAAAAAATGATCTATCCAGGCACCCAATCTTTCGCTCAAAGATCCAATGCCAGAAATAATGGGTCTGAATGAGGGTGGAAAACAATTTGTCATGATCCAGGTTGGATTATTATGACAGATTTTGCACAAGTAACCTTTTTTTTCCTTTAAGCTGTTTGCTTAAAGTTAGTTTTGCCCCCGGTGGCCATTAGGGTCATTATACTGTGGTTGTTTCAGTTCTAGTTTTGCCCCCCGGTGGCCGTTAGGGTCATTACACTCTGGTTACTTTAGTTTAGTTGCCCCCGGTGGCTGCTAGTGTTGTTGCACGTGATTATGAAGCAGGTGTGATTCCCTGGCTCCTACCTATAAAGGAGCTGCAGGTGGTCTCACTCACTGTTGGTGTTTATTGCTCATTTCCAACCAAGTCTGGTGAAGGAAGGAACTTCAGAGAGGAGTTCCTGGCAGCTCAGGGGAGCTCTGGTGTAATAGCTTCAGGCGGAAGCTGAATTCAGGTGTTGAGCTTCAGGGGTGAAGCTGAACTTTCGTGTTGTACTCTGTTGCTGGGAGCAATAGCAACAGAGCAAATCTAAGTGGTGTTTTTCCCTGTTTGTGACTTTTCTTGTATGTGTATTAGTGCAGTGGTGGGATTAATTTCTGTACCGTCCAGTTTACTAGAAAGCTTCAAAAAGTTGTGGGAAGCAGGGTGTGTTGCAGTCCGCGCTGCCGAGATTAACAAATCACCTGGGATGCAAGATGTTGTAGCAGTGTACTCCTTTATTTCCTCCTATGCGTTTCGGCGCCCTTCCTGGCACCTTCCTCAGGGATATCCCTGAGGAAGGTGCCAGGAAGGGTGCCGAAACACGTAGGAGGGAATAAAGGAGTACACTGCTACAACATCTTGCATCCTGCATCCCAGGTGATTTGTTAATCTCGGCAGCGCGGACTGCAACACACCCTGCTTCCCACAACTTTCTGAAGGTTTTTCCACGTGCGAGTGGTTGGTGGAGGTCCTGCAGCAGCTGATTCTGTGATATACTCTCAAGCCAGTTGTGGGTTACACAACTGGAATAGGTGAGTGGAACTGTATTATACCGCTCATACTTCAAGTGTCACTAGTGATAGGACACTATGGCGCCTCTTGTTCCCCCTCCATTTTTTGTATTGATACAGTTTACTAGAAAGGGATTTCTGCAGGGCGAGTTAGGGATTTGAGGTATCCAGCTCATCGCCAGGTGCGGAACCTGCCTAGGGATCATCAGGAGTGTAGGGACACTGACTCAGGGGAGTGCAGTAGGTCTCCACGTCCCAGTTCCATATTGCAGGGCCCTCCATTGTAACGGTTTCCCCGGTGTTCTCCTTAACTCTGTTTAAATTCGCCCTGCTGGAGGCGGTGTATCCAGGTTCACGGATGTTATAGAAATTCGCCTTGCTGGAGGCGGTGTATCCAGTCACACGTGACATTACATTATCACCAACCCCAACACTTTTCTCTGGTGAGCCATGGGCCAAGTTCAGACCAGTGAGCAGTTGCTGCTGGTCCTCACTGAGATGAGTGAGGAGCTGAATGATGTGTTTAAGCAGCACCTGCAGCGGAATTATGGGTCTGAGGCCTACCCTCTGCCTCAACTAGAGGGTCCATTTGCGGCTTTGGCGAAGATGCGCCTTGGAGTCCCTGCTGGGGAGCAGGACTTACTTATACAGGTGGACGTACCCAGGCAGGTGGGTGGAGTTGGTGTCACCAAGGTGCTGCCTGGTGTTCCCCAAGGTGAGGGGGTACGTCCCTGTAGTGAGCAGACTAATGATTTAGTCCTTGGCACTCACGCCGAAACTTCGGTAATATCAGAGAAGCCGTGTCCCCCTGGTCGTGTGGAGGAAGACGACCTGGGAGTGTATATTTCCTCCTCGCCCTCAGAAGGTACTATGTCAGCAGAGGTGATGGTTGGCGAGGTACCTGAGGGCATATCGTGCTTGTTAACAGTGGAGCAGAAGTCAGTACGGTGGATGCTCAGTTTGTCCAGACTCGTGGTCTGAGGTGTAAGACGCCGGGCAAACCCATAAGCGTCCAGGCCATTAACGCTGTCCCACTGAGCCGGGGGGGTTAAACCAAGTCGTAGAAGACATTGTGCTGCATAGTGGACATAATAATGAGTCCCAGTCATCCTACGTCTTGGAGGGAAAGCCAGCACCTATCGTTTTGGACCCCCTTGGTCTAAAAAAAAACTCGGTCTTAGATTGGCGGACGAGGGAAGTAGTCTGCTGGGAGCAGTCAGGAGAGGACTGCTGCCTAGGGGTTACTGTCTCTGCTGTCTCTCTACAATTGTCCCCTTCCTCTCCAGTGAGAGCAGCAGAGGTGCTGCAGGAGAGTAGGGGCAAGGCTCAACCATCGCCATTAGCCCATCCAGAGAGGCGCAGACCTCGTAGTAGGAGGGGTTGGAGGGTGGTGTATCCCTTGGTGAATTGCGGGGGTGTGAGTGTGGTGACACAGGGGGACGCCTCTGTTATCAGTTCCAGAAAGAGTTCACTGTATTGTGACAAACGAATGTGTGGCAATAAACGTTCAGGTCCGGACCTGTGTGTGAACGAGCATGGGTGGCCACCAAAAACATCCAGTGGAAGTGTGTTGCGGGAGTCTGGAATTCTCAGGTGATTGGGCCGTATTTGGTGTCGGCCATCATCGGCCCGGAGACTTACCAGCTGGAGATACCCACAAACTTCATTCCCCAGATCGGCGCTTTGGAGATGGGTGGTGCCTCCGGAACATACATTGCCAATACCAGCGGTGCTCGTTTGTCATAAACCTGAAGTTCAGGTAGTTGTTGGGGTGAACTCTGGATCTGGCCGTTCCCACTGTAACGGTTTCCCTGGTGTTCCCCTTAACTCTGTTTAAATTTGCCCTGCTGGAGGCGGTGTATCCAGGTTCACGGGTGTTATAGAAATTCGCCTTGCTGGAGGCGGTGTATCCAGTCATACGTGACATTACACAATTTTTCTGTATTTTAGGAAGTGTGTGATAGATAGGAACCACTGGAAATTCCACATTCAAATGATCAAAGATTTTTTGTGTAATACATAGCAACATAGTAACATAGTTGGTAAGGCCGAAAAAAAGACAGTAGTCCATCCAGTTCAGCCTATAAAATTCTGTCAGAATGAATCCCCAGATCTACGTCCTTCTAAAGAACCTAACAATAACTGTAAGATACAATATTGTTACGCTCCAGGAAGACATCCAGGCCTCTCTTGAACCCTTCGACTGAGATCGACATCACCACCTCCTCAGGCAGGGAATTCCAGATTCTCACTGCCCTAACTGTAAAGAATCCTCTTCTATGTTGGTGGAAAAACCTTTTCTCCTCCAGACGCAGAGAATGCCCCCTTGTGACCGTCACCTTCCTTGGTATAAACAGATCCTCGGAGAGATATTTGTATTGTCCCCTTATATACTTATACATGGTTATTATATCGCCCCTCAGTAGTCTTTTTTCTAGACTAAATAATCCTAATTTTGCTAATCTCTCTAGGTATTGTAGTAACCCCCTCATTCATACCTTCCTGCAGTAGGCTAGTAAGTTTTTGTTTGCAAAACACAGTAGGATCGCCGGCCAGAGAAATGTAAATATCTGGGTCATGCAATATACTGTAGTTAAATTCTCCCTAAAATAGAGCAAAATTTAATACAACAATCCCACCTCCCTTATCTGCAGAGCGAATAATCAGATTCTTGTTTTGTTGCAATTCCTCTATAGCTTTTATTTCCTTGTTTGTTAGATTATGTTTAATCAATCCACAATTTTGATCCAAAACTATGAGGACTTTCTTAATTAATTCTTGAAATGTATCTAGGACACTGGGAAGAGACTGGATTGGGTGAAAAAAAAGGTTACTGGTGATAAACTTATTAGTGGGAAACTGATCACGCGGTCTAGAATCAGCCTCTAAATGTCTTAGTTCAACCAAACACAGCAAGTCCTGGAAGGAAGGTATTTTCACTGTAGGATCTGCTGTATCTTGTGCTGCTCTTGTGCTGCAGAAGATCAGGAATTATGTTCACTTGAAAAGTGACATTTTAGAGTCAGGTTCCTTGCTAATTTTTTGATATCTAATAATGTTCTAAAGATATCAAATTTATTAGTCGGGCTGAAACCCAAACCTTTTGATAGTAAAGATATTTGTTCTGATTACAAAATATAGCTGGAGATATTCCACACAGGACAAGTTAATGCTTCATTATTTTCTTCTTCAGGAGTTGCGAGGAGCTTATTCCTTTTGTGTTTTCTCCCCGCATGCCTAATGCGTTTTTGGGGGGAGGAAGGTTGTCTTCTTGAAAAGACTCCTCATGTGAAGAATCTGTTTCAAATTTTTGGGTATCAAAAGTATTAGGATAGGTGGAATTCACCAAATAAGAAGTAGTAATAAGATGTGTTCGCAACCCAGGGTCCACCATGCAGTGTTGAAGAAACCGCAGCTAGCACAATGGCAGAGCAAGGCTGCGAGAAAACACTTAAAGCACACTGCGTTAAATGCCACTCAGTGTGCACAGAGCGCAAAGTAACAAGCTCTGTTACACCACAGAGTGGTACTACGAAGCAAAGCAAAAAGGACTATACTTTGTTAGACTGCACAGGTGTACAGAAAAATACTAATTGGGGTCCCTATAAATAACCTCCAAGAAAGACTAAGCTGTAGTTGACCCTGCTCTGACACAAGGTGTGCTTAAGCATGCGTGCCTGAGGACACCCAGTGCAGATGCTAAATTCAAGTGGGAGTTCCCACCCTACACTGCCTGTCTAGATGCACACTCGCAGTGCTAATAGCAGCACACGTGCACACAGGGTGGTAAAGTAGCCACCAAACACACATGGCACTAGTGGAGCACCCTCACTCACCAGGGCTGTGGGGTACTTGGTACCGGGCCGGTTGATCTTCTCAACGGGGGTTGTCATGGCAGCAGTGACCCGGTCCGTGGCCCTGGGGCTCCATTACAAAAGGGGTTGTTTCGGTGTGCTTATGGTGGTGAAATTTTATAAGTGATTCGTGACGCCACCTGTGGTGTTCGGCAATAGAGATGTAAGCCGACGCTGCAGACAGATCCTCTGGGATAGATGGTGTGGTGCAGCAGTGAAGTTATAGCCCTCCACAGGCAGGGCTATAGTCCCAGGGCAGTGTAGGTGAAGTGACACGTAGATGGTGTAGTGTCAGGCGCAAGGGATGTAGCAGTGCTGGGCAGGTTGGCGCAGGAATAAGTGGAGGACACCAGGGCATGTAGTTCCAAAGCTTTACTCACAGGTGCCCGCATCCGTGCCGTGTCCTCCGGGTCAGGAGCTCAGCCAACTTCCTGGCAAGATGAAATACTCCTTTCCAACACTTCGCCAATATATGTGCCTTTTCTGAACGTCTCCTCTTATAGCACCTTTGAATGAAGTACTCCTAGTACTGAGTTACACTGGAGTTCCTCCTGTCAGATGTTCCTATGAACTCTACTTGTACGGCAGACAGCTGTAGCCTGCTTCGGGGACTCCTTGCTACTAAGTCCCGGCTCACTAATATGTTGCTGTTGTGCCCCCAAATCTGTGGGAATAAAGTGGTCACTACTTCTATTCCTCCGGTGTCTGCTGCAGGACCATTAGTATCTGTACAACCTCGGGGACCAGACCCCGGCCTTGCGCTTAGAACTTGAAAAGGGTTCTCCTCTAACCCTGGTCATTGTTCTCTTATTCTCCTCATGTTCCGTGCTAAACCTTCTTTCCAATGGAGAATCAAGCTTCCTCTTTCTCTGTCTCTTTCCTGTGCCAGCAGACCCAGATCACTGTGGCCTGCTGCAGCACTTCCTTCTTCCATCCCTCTCCCGGGGATCTTCTTTCTCCCACTCTGTCCTTCTACATCCTCACTCATTGACTGAATGAAAGACAGACTGACTGACTGACTAAACTTTTCCCGCTCTTTTGTGCGAACTAAACTCCTCCCATCTCCCAGCACGTTTCATGTTCCAAGCAGGGAGCCACCAAGGGGTGTTATGCTACACTCCAAGCAGGGAGCCGCTGAAGGTGCAGTACCTCTGTGGCAACTGAACCCTCAGTGTTATGAATGAGTCACCGTAGGAGGCAAAAACAGAAATACTAGCTAAGTCCAGAAAACCAGAGAAGTTGGCAGCTATTGGATTGCAGACCCCTGAACCTATTAACAACAACTAGCGGTAGCCGTGGGGGGTTCCTATGGTGCCCTAGACCCCTCGATCACAGCCGGAGAACTACATAGCCTAAAGACAGAAAGGGAAATCAAAACTGCCCCAGAGCAGACCCCAAAGCAATAGGCAGCCCCCAACATATAATGACGGTGAAGCAAGATGAAAAAACACTCACACAGATAGAAAGATAGGCTGAGCAAATGATGGGGCCCAAGCTAACTAAATAGGACAGGATAGGAAAGCTGCTGTCTGCAATCCACCAAAAACCCTATCAAAACAAGGGCCAACAGGCTGATAGGGAAAAAGGCCCTGAAGACGCTAGGCTTCAAAAAGACTATATCAGCACTCAGGTCTTTTCTGAAGACAGAGCAAAAAGGAATTCAACTCACCCCAGCAGGGAATGGCAGAAATTCAGAAAAACAAGGCAAAACAAAACAAAACACAAATGCAAAAAGCAGTGCAGAAAACTTAGCTTTTGAGGAGCAGGAATCAGACTGGTCTCCTAGAATCCCTCAGAGAGATCACCAGCAAGGCAGAAGGGCGTCAGCTGCCTTATATCCAGTCAGCAATTCCCGTCACCCAGTCATCATCATCATACCCAGGTGCTTGGCAATCAGCCTCACTACCTTCCTTCACCAGAAGAGGGAGTTCATCAGACCTCAATGGTGAAGGGGAAAATGAACTCACAACAGTACCTGCCCCTTGAGGAGGGGTCACCGAACCCTCATGCACGCCACCAGGGCGATCAGGGTGAGCCCGATGAAAGGCACGCACCAATCTTTTGGCATGAATATCAGAGGCAGAGACCCAGGAATTATCCTCCTGACCATAACCCTTCCACTTAACCAAATACTGGAGTCTCTGTCTAGCCAGACGGGAATCCAGTATCTTCTCTACCTCATATTCCATGTTACCTTCAACCAATACAGGGTCCGGAGGTGCCACCCCAGGAACTACTGGTTCAACAAACCTCTTCAACAAGGACTTATGAAACACATTATAGATTTTAAATGTGACAGGAAGAGCCAAACGAAAAGAGACCGGATTAATAATCTCCAAAATCTTGTAAGGTCCAATTAATCTAGGCTTAAACTTAGGAGAAGCCACCTTCATAGCGATATTTTTTGATGATAACCAAACCATATCACCAACCTTAAACTGGGGACCAATGGTCCTATATCGGTTGGAAAACCACTGGGCCCTTTCCTGGGAGAGAGATAACTTATCCACCACTTGGTCCCAGATCTGGTGCATTCTCTCCACCACAGTGTCAACACCTGGGCAGGCAGAAGGCTCCACCTGCCCTGAAGAAAATCGAGGATGAAACCCAAAGTTACAAAAAAAAAGGTGACATCAAAGTGGCAGAACTAGCTCTATTATTTAAAGCAAATTCGGCCAAGGGCAAAAATGAAACCCAATCATCCTGATCAGCGGGAATAAAACATCTCAAATACGACTCCAAGGTCTGGTTTATTCTCTCCGTCTGCCCATTGGTCTGAGGGTGAAAAGCAGAGGAGAAGGACAACTGAATTCCCAGCTTGGAACAGAAAGTCCTCCAAAATCTAGACACAAACTGAACTCCTCTGTCAGATACAATGTTCTCAGGAATCCCGTGCAAGCGAACCACCTGTTGCAAAAACAGGGGCACCAACTCAGAGGAAGATGGCAACTTAGGGAGTGGTACAAGATGAACCATCTTAGAGAATCTATCACAAATCACCCAAATAACAGTCATTCTCTGAGAGACAGGCATATCAGAGATGAAATCCATTGAAATATGGGTCCATGGCCTCCTGGGGACCGGCAAAGGCATCAACAACCCACTAGAGCGACAACAAGGTTTAGACCGGGAGCAATTCCCACAGGACTGCACAAAATTCCTGACATCATGAGACAAGGCGGGCCACCAAAAAGATCGACTCACCAGATCTCTAGTACCAAAAATACCTGGATGACCAGCCAATGCAGAGCAATGAACTTCAGACATCACTCTCTTCTTCCACTGGTCAGGAACATACAACTTTCCCCTGGGACAACGCTCAGGTTTGTCCTCCTGGTACTCTTCCAGAGCACGTCTCAAATCGGGCGAGATGGCAGAAAGAACTACCCCTTCGCCTAAGATGGTAGCAGGCTTGGTCACCACAGGAGAATCAGCAAAGAAGCTCCTAGAGAGAGCGTCAGCCTTGACATTCTTAGTGCCAGGAAGAAAAGCGACCACAAAATCAAAACGTGTAAAAGAAAAAGGCCCACCTAGCCTGTCTAGGGTTCAAGTGTTTGGCCGACTCCAGGTAAATCAAATTCTTGTGGTCAGTGAGGACCACGACTTGATGTTTAGCTCCCTCCAACCAATGTCTCCACTCCTCAAATGCCCATTTCATGGCTAACAGTTCCCGATTCCCCACATCATAGTTACGTTCAGATGGAGAGAACTTTCGGGAAAAGAAAGAACAGGGATTCATTTTAGATGTTACAGGATCCTTTTGGGACAAAACTGCTCCTGCACCAATCTCAGAAGCGTCCACCTCTACCTGGAATGGGAGTGAGACATCAGGTTGCCGCAAAACCGGGGCAGAAGTGAATCTTCGCTTCAGCTCCTGAAAGGAAGAAACAGCCTCCAGAGACCAATTCAACACATCAGCACCCTTCTTAGTCAGATCAGTCAATGGCTTGGCAATACTAGAAAATTTTGCTATAAAAATTAGCAAAACCCAAAAACTTCTGGAGGGCCTTCAAAGAAGTGGGCTGAACCCAATCATAAATGGCCTGTACCTTGGCCGGGTCCATTTCAATAGTTGACGGAGACAAAATAAATCCCAAAAAAGAAATCCTCTGTACCCCAAAAAGGCATTTCGATCCTTTGACATACAGGGAATTTTCCCTCAAGATCCGGAACACAGTCTGAACATGTTCCACATGAGAATCCCAATCCTTGGAGAAGATCAAAATATCATCAAGATAGATAATCAAAAAATTTATCCACAAAGTCTCGGAAAATGTCGTTCATGAAGCACTGGAAGACAGAAGGGGCATTAGTGAGCCCAAAAGGCATCGCCAGGTACTCAAAATGTCCCTCCGGAGTATTAAACGCCGTTTTCCATTCATCCCCATGCTTAATGCGGATAAGATTATACGCCCCCCTGAGGTCAAGCTTGGTAAACCAGCAAGCACCTTTAACTCTGGAGAATAGATCCGAAATCAGGGGTAACAGATACTGATATTTAATAGTAATTTTGTTGAGGGCACGATAATCAATACAAGGCCTTAATGAACCATCCTTTTTGGCCACGAAAAAAACCCCAGCACCTAAGGGTGAAGAGGATGGTCTAATATGACAATTCTCCAACGCCTCCTTAATATAGGATCGCATAGCCTCGTGCTCGGGTACAGATAAATTGAAGAGCCGACCCTTGGGAAATTTACACCCCAGGCTCAGTTCAATTGCACAGTCATAACTCCTATGAGGAGGCAAAGACGCAGACTCATTCTCACTAAATACATCATAAAAGTCCACCAAATAGTCAGGAACATCATGCGACTGAAGAGAGGTGGAAAAAAACGGAGCCTCACTAAGGGCACAACGACAACCCCAACTCACCACAGACACAGATTTCTAATCCAAAACTGGATTATGAATTTGCAACCAGGGAAATCCCAGAACAATGGTATCATGCAAATTATATGCAACACCAAAAATCTGCAATTTTCTTGATGGTCTGGGGCGACCCGCATTACCACCTGGGTCCAAAACTGAGGTTTATTTTTCGCCAAAGGAGTGGCATCAATCCCTCTCAAAGGGATATGCATCCGCAGAGGTGTCATCGGAAATCCACAATGTTTAGCAAAATCCAAGTCCATTAGGTTCAGGGCTGCTCCTGAATCCACAAAAGCCTTGGCGGAAAATGTGGACAGGGAGCAGATCAGAGTAATTGCCAGAAGAAATTTAGGTTGAACACCACCCACAGAAAACGTGTGTGCAAAACGTTTCTCTCGTTTAGGGCAGACAGAAATAATATGCGAGGCATCTCCACAAAAAAAACACAGCTTATTACGCCTTCTGAACTCCTGACGTTGCTCCCTGGACAAAACTCTATCACATTGCATAGGTTCAGACATTTGTTCAACAGGTGGCAACACCTCTCGTGCAGTCCTGCGTTCACGTAAACGCCGATCAACCTGAATGGCTAATGACATAGAATCGTCAAGACCAGAGGGAACAGGAAATCCCACCATAGTATCTTTTACGGCTTCTGACAAACCCTTCCGAAAGAGAGCTGCCAAGGCATTATCATTCCAGGTAGTAAGGACCGCCCACTTTCGGAATTTTTGACAGTACAATTCTGCAGAATCTCGACCCTGGCTCAATGCCAACAGGGTCTTTTCAGCCTGATCAATAGCATTAGGTTCGTCATACAACAACCCCAAGGCTTGAAAAAATGCAATCACATTAGTCAGAATAGGATCATCTGGTTTCAAAGAAGACGCCCAATCCTGGGGATCGCCCTGCAGCAAAGAGATGACAATTTTAACCTGCTGCGCGGAGCTCCCTGACGAGTTAGGCTTCAAGGCAAAAAATAATTTACAATTATTTTTGAAATTCAAAAATTTAGACCGATCCCCAAAAAACACATCAGGAGTAGGGATCTTTGGTTCAGCAGCATGTGAATGAGCAAGGTAGGCGGAAATTCCCCGCACTTCCACAGCGAGGTGCTCCACATGATCAGACAATTGCTTTATCTCCATTGAGAGAAAAAAAAATTCCCCCTACGGCCTCAGAGATATAGAGGAAAAAATATACACACCATTATTTTTTTTTTACAATTCTTTCCTGCTATTGAGTACCCTAGGATCTGCAGTATGGCTGGTGATTCTGTTATGAATGAGTCACCGTAGGAGGCAAAAACAGAAATACTAGCTAAGTCCAGAAAGCCAGAGAAGTTGACAGCTATCGGATTGCAGACCCCTGAACCTATCAACAACAACTAGCAGTAGCCGTGGGGGGGTCCTACGGTGCCCTAGACCCCTTGATCACAGCCGGAGAACTACATAGCCTAAAGACAGAAAGGGAAATCTAAACTGCCCCAGAGCAGACCCCAAAGCAATAGGCAGCCCCCAACATATAATGACGGTGAAGCAAGATGAAAAAACACTCACACAGATAGAAAGATAGGCTGAGCAATTGATGGTGCCCAAGCTAACTAAATAGGACAGGATAGGAAAGCTGCTGTCTGCAATCCGCTAAAAACCCTATCAAAACAAGGGCCAACAGGCTGATAGGGAAAAAGGCCCTGAAGACGCTAGGCTTCAAAAAGACTATATCAGCACTCAGGTCTTTTCTGAAGACAGAGCAAAAATGAATTCAACTCACCCCAGCAGAGAATGGCAGAAATTCAGAAAAACAAGGCAAAACAAAACAAAACACAAATGCAAAAAGCAGTGCAGAAAACTTAGCTTTTGAGGAGCAGGAATCAGACTGGTCTCCTAGAATCCCTCAGAGAGATCACCAGCAAGGCAGAAGGGCGTCGGCTGCCTTATATCCAGTCAGCAATTCCTGTCACCCAGTCATCATCATCATACCCAGGTGCTTGGTAATCAGCCTCACTACCTTCCTTCACCAGAAGAGGGAGTTCATCAGACCTCAATGGTGAAGGGGAAAATGAACTCACAACACCTCAGGGGCGCCACACTAGCACACTGGGGTGTGCCATTGAGAGCTTTTTATACCTTGCTCAAGTCCATACAGATATGAGAAAAATCCAATGAACATATTTGGTGGGAGAGTTAACCAAAATCAAATAGGATAAAAGGAAAATTTCCACAGAAACCACCATAAATAGGGACAGTATATGACCAACTGCAGTGAATCAATCACAATCAAATAGAAAAACACAGTCATAGGGTCAAAGCAAATAAGAACAACTTTATTAATGTATAAAATATTTCACAGACAAACAGGTAAAATAGGGCTAGAAGATGGAACATGATTATTCCAGCAACATGCTAGAGGCCCAGGGTAGGTATGTCAGAAAGGAGATGTGTATAGTAATCATAGTGTCTGAAAATATACAGGCATATCAAATAACTCCCATATAAATGCATAATAGCAAATCATTACAAGGCAGATAAATCAAGAGTGTGCTAGGGACCGGACAAAAATAGCCGGCATCCATCACCAAGATATTAGAACAACATAATAATGTATAGACAAATACCTTGCACGGAGTGGAGCACCTCCTGGACAGTCCTACCCACCCCAACGCGCGTTTCGGCCGTGCCTTTTTCAAGGGTCATAAGGTCCAATTCAAATGCATGGTTTATAAATAATCATGACCCCGGAAATCATCAATGTGACAGCACCACCCCCCAACTGACATCACATCCGCCCGATCGCGCTCCCGTGGGCGGCCGAGAGCTGGAGTCACGTGGGGCCCCACGTGACCCAGAAGTCAGCACACCACAGAGCTACGGGTCAGCCGACATGGCGAAGACAGGGAGCATGCGCACCACATTGAGAGGCAGGACGCACCATAACAAGTGCTGGCAAAAATGGACACATTATGAAATATAAAAATAACACAATGAATCACCGCATAGAATACGGGCACCATATAGAATGCTAGCACAAGTGGAAACCCATTCTAAAGTTCAAAAATAACAAAATAAATCGCCGCGTAGAATGTCTGCACCACATAAGATACTGGCACAAATGAGCACCCATTATGCACTGTAAAATAGCACAGTGAATCGCCAAAAGCACAAATTAGTGTCATCTACGTCTAAGAGCGCCCCACAAACTGCCAAATATATGAGCGTGTCCCTGCAAGCCTATATTAATATAAGCAAACAATCAATGTAGCTTGAATACACATATAATGAAATAAAGCTATGCAAAAATACATCACATACTCACAAGCCGATAAAAATATGAACAGCCACACATATAATGAAACAAGGCTATACAATAGTGCATCACATCAAGGCAGTCATGATAATAACAGTCAATATAATATAGTTTATTAGACCATCAATAGATGTAGCTGCGTATGTATAACAACAAAATCATATAGATATAATGAATACCACAAACAGACATGTATCATACAAATACAGAAAAGAAAAGTATATAATTATATGCCTAGACACGCATACGCACATACGTGTCAATTGGACAAAAACTAATTAGAAAGCACACAATTTAAATGAACATATACATATACAGGGCGAAAGTGGTAGCGTATACAGAAGACACACAATTCATTTTGCAGAGTATATCAGGACGATTGGTGAACATCCTCCAACTATCTGGGTAACAATAGCCGTGATCAAAAGAACACATCTATAAATAGTAAAAGAAAATAATTAAAACCAAAATTAAAAACAAATGATGCGGAAGAATAACACGACACAGTGGGCAGGCAACTACAGAAATGGTGAGGAGCTGAGGTTTTCATTTAATCCCAGTGGCTGAACAGTATCTAGGGTCCAAATCCAGCGACTTTCAAGCTGGCCTAGGCGTTTAGATAGATTACCTCCCTTAATATTAATGTCCAAAATATCGATCCCCCGTACTCTTAAAAGAGTGCTATTTCACTGATGAAATAACTTAAAATGTTTGGGGATCGTTTTGAGGGTGGTTGTCTCCACGTGGCCGCTGGCTGCCTGGATCCCCAGGACATGTTCCCTAATACGAACCTTTAGTTGTCTGGTCATCATCCCAACGTAGATCAGCCCACACGGGCAAGTAGCAAAATAGATGACAAACCTGGTGGTACATGTAATCCGTTTTTTGATTTTATAGTTTCTCGTACCACCGGAATTATAGAAATCACTGCACCTATCTACGTTGGGACATGCGACACAGCGGCCACATGGAGTACAGCCACTCCCAATCGGGGCAGTATCCAAAAATGTTTGAGATTGCAAACCTACATGATGGCTCTTAGTCAGGAGATCATGTAGGTTCTTAGTACGTCTAAACGTGATCAATGGACGCTTGGGAAGGAATTTACCAATAACCGAATCTACTTGTAAGATCAGCCACGCCTTTGTCAGTGCAGATCTGACACGATGCGGATGAAACGTAGTAATAAATCTACATTGATCCATAGTGTCAGGTTCTCTATCACATTTTCTATACAGTAAATGATTATGTACAGAATATTTCGCTCTGTGGTAGGCCTTCTTAATGATACACTACTATATCCACGCTCCAGGAACCGTGACTTCAGTTCCTCCGCCTGCCTTTCAAAGTCCATATCAGTGGAACATAAACGTTGCAAGCGGAGGAACTGGCCCACTGGTATAGAGGCAACCATATGGCATGGGTGACAGGAAGAGACGTGTAGTAATGTATTTGTAGAGGTAGGCTTTCGGAAAATGTCCGTATTGACATTGCCACTATTGTCCTTGGAGATGGAAACATCAAGGAAATTGATTTTAATCATATCCCTTTCACAGGTAAGAGTAATATTCAGATCACTGTTGTTGAGGCATTTAATAAATTGCGCAAAGTCGATGGCCGTGCCCTGCCAGACAAAGAAGATGTCATCAATACACCGCGTCCAAAAGGGGACGCGGTCTATCGATGACACCCGGCCTGACAGAAAGAGGTCCCTCTCCCACAGCCCCAGGAACAGATTAGCAAAGGCCGCACCCATGGCTGTCCCCTGGAGCTGCAGGAAGAAGGACCCCTTGAAAGCAAAAAAGTTGTGGGTGAGGGTGAACTCCAATAGTTCCAGCAGGAGTCCCCTCAGACCAATGGATAAATTTGAAGTTTGAAGAAAAAATTTAACCGCAGTAATTCCATCTTTAAGTTTGATGTTAGTATAAAGGGACTCCACATCTGCTGAAACCAGTAGAGATTCACCCTCAAGGCATAGACCATCGACCTTGCGCATTAATTCCCCTGTGTCTTTTAAATAGGAGGGAAGAGCAGTGATGAGGGGTTGTAGGTGGAAGTCAATCCAACGATTAACATGGATTAACATGTTCCAAGAAGTTACCCCCTCCCCGATACAATAGGACAACCGGGTGGCGACTCCAGATCCTTATGAATTTTTGGGAGTAGGTAGAAAGGTAGAAAATGGCCACAGTGGGCTCACTTACCAGTAGTGCCGAAGCCAGCTCCTTGGTTATAATGTCTTCCTGTGTAGCCCTTTTTATAATAGTCTCCAATTGACTAGAGTAGGCACTCAAAGGGTTATATGTCAATTTTTTATAACATATATTGTTGTTCAATTGACGAAAAGCTTCCTTTTCATATAAATTAGTTGGCCACAGGACGACATTACCACCCTTGTCAGCCGGCTTCAGCACCACATCAGGGAGATTCTGGAAATGCTTCAATCTAGCACATTCCTCCCTGGTTAGATTATCATCCTTCGCGAATCTAGGGATCTGAAGTAATTCCTGAGTCACCACCTGGACGAAAAGTTCAACATTAGAACATGTAGCCGGGGGGGGACTTCGTAGACAGTGGACGTATTGATGGAGGAATCTTACCTCCTTCATGCCTTCATGGACATGCTCCACCACCAACTCCTCCAAAGTTCTCAAAGCATTTTGTTCTTCCTCTGTGGAAAAAAGCATATTGCTATTATTATTATTGAAAAAATGCCTCTTCAACAGTAACGACCTTGCAAACAGATTTAGATCTTTAACAGTGGCAAATGTGTCAAATTCAGAAGTTGGTAAGAATAAGAAACCCCTACCCAGTAGTGATATATCAGAAGGGGATAGTGTATATTGACTTAAATTAATTCCCCTATTATCCCTTTTGCCCATCAATAACAAGATTAAAATCTCCCATGCATATGACTAATGCATCCAGATAATTTAGGGCAAAGCTTACCACCTTTTTAATAACTGACATATTGGCCGGGGGTGGGTTATATACACACATTATTACGTAGTTTTTTTCACATTTACCGATGCATGCATAAAAACAAAATGTCCCTCAGGGTCTTTCCGAGCTTCCTTAACCTCCCATCTAATGTCTCTGTGGATTAACAAGGACACCCTTCTAGAGTAACTAGTGTTATGAATGAGTCACCGTAGGAGGCAAAAACAGAAATACTAGCTAAGTCCAGAAAACCAGAGAAGTTGGCAGCTATCGGATTGCAGACCCCTGAACCTATCAACAACAACTAGCAGTAGCCGTGGGGGGTTCCTACGGTGCCCTAGACCCCTCGATCACAGCCGGAGAACTACATAGCCTAAAGACAGAAAGGGAAATCTAAACTGCCCCAGAGCAGACCCCAAAGCAATAGGCAGCCCCCAACATATAATGACGGTGAAGCAAGATGAAAAAACACTCACACAGATAGAAAGATAGGCTGAGCAAATGATGGGGCCCAAACTAACTAGATAGGACAGGATAGAAGAGCTGCTGTCTGTAATCCGCCAAAACCCTATCAAAACAAGAGCCAACAGCTGATAGGGAAAAAAGCCCTGAAGACACTAGGCTTCAAAAAGACTATATCAGTACTCAGGTATTTTCTGAAGACAGAGCAAAAAGGAATTCACACCCCAGCAGGGAATGGCAGAAATCAAGGAAAACAATGCAAAACAAAACCAAAACACAAATGCAAAAAGTAGAGAAGAAAACTTAGCTTTTGAGGAGCAGGAATCAGACTGGTCTCCTAGAATCCCTCAGAGAGATCACCAGCAAGGCAGAAGGGCGTCGGCTGCCTTATATCCAGTCAGTAATTCCCGTCACCCAGTCATCATCCTCCTGCCCAGGTGCTTGGTAATCAGCCTCACTACCTTCCTTCACCAGAAGATGGAGTTCATCAGACCTCAATGGTGAAGGGGAAAATGAACTCACAACAAACTAGTATGAAATGCATGTATATACCATTGTACCCATGGTTTCTGCACACAGCGGGCTGAATCCCTGGTCAGATGTGTCTCAACCAGGGCCACAATGTGAGAGCGGTGATGCTTAATCTGGGAAAAATCCTTAACTCTCACATTCCAGGTCATACATATTATTTCAGATCCCATGTTCCCTTATCCTGATATGATATAGATTGTCACACATAATAATCCTTAGGGATAGCTTAGTTGATGTTCTGGCAGACGCACCTATATGAAACTTAACCAACAATACTAAAACAAGAAAAAGCAAAGTAAGATTCAAAAAGGAGCACAATCTCATGCTCCTGTTGCAGTCCCAAAAAAGAGGGTACCCTCACTGAACACAGTGTCCGGTATTGATGTTATATTGGATGCTGGCGGAAAGAGCTCCTATCTTTACAGATATCAAGAAGCTCCATTTCCTCATACCCCCATGTAGGGTCGACAGTAGATAAATCAGGATAACTTTCCATTCACTCCCGTGTGGGACCGCAGCCACTCCACAGCCTCCGCTGGGGTTGAACAAAATATGGAGGAGCCTTCATAAACAATTCGAAGTCAAGCTGGGTAAGTCATTGAATATAGAATATTTCTTTTTCTGAGTTGTTTCTTGATCTCCATAAATTGAGCCCGCTGCTTCTGCAGCTCCATAGAAAAATCTGGAAAAATTGAAATTGTGGCATTGTTGAACTCAATGGGACTTTTTTGCCTTGCCATATGAAGGATAGTGTTTGTCTCTGCAATTGAGGAGGCACGCCAAAAAGGGTCGTGGCGGACTACCCGGGGAAAGAGATTTTGTAGGTACCCTATGAGCCCTCTCCATGGAAAAAGTTGGAGAGAACTCATCTCCTAATGTGTCTCTAAGCCATCCTTCCAAGAATTTCTCCGGGCGCTGACCTTCCGAGAGCTCTGGTAATCCAATAATTCAGATGGTGTTCCGACGCATTCTGTTCTCTAGATCATCTGCCTTTTGCCTTCAGGCATTTATGGAGCCAGCTACCTTTGACAACTTAGTTTTCATAGGTGCAAGATTATCTTCCAGGCTGGATACTCTGGTTTCAACTTCTGTGATGCGCCCCCTCATGGCTTTCATATCCTGCCGAAGACGACCAACTTCCAAATGCACCTTATCTATTTTCCCCAACAAGGATGTTCTAATTAGGGATATGGCTTGCATTAATTGTTCAGATGCTTGTTTTAGGGTCAGATCTTCTTGATCGCCACCCTCATCACGGTCAAAGTGTTATGTTGATCTTCAGCTTTATCACTTGGTGGAGTATTTCTGTGGGATGTTGAGTTATCAGAGGGGTCAGGTCTTGCAAACTCCTTTAGCTTTTTAGCTGCTCCTGAGCTCTTTAATCAGCTCATAATTAACATTTATGAGAAACAGCTAGCTGGTCAAGTATATTTTCCCCCCTTCCCATGCCCCTACTTGTGGCAGCTTTTTTGTAGAGTGGAAGCACTGATTTCTTGGTTTATTAAATGCAAATTAATACAGCCAGTTTGTTTGATCTGCTGTGCAGATACCTTCCAGTGTGGATTCTGTCACACTAGGGAGTGACTCATCTTAATTGTCTGTGGCTGAATTGGATCTCTGGGGGAGAGATGGTACGTGCACCGAGGGATGAACACACACAAGACAAGTTGGATTGTGTCTTAAATGGTTCTTGCCTACTTAAATCAGAGATGTACAGCTTTTTATAACAAGAAATCGAGCTGTCTCATTGCATTACATCATGGGTTCTTTCCAAATTACTGAATATCACAAATAGCAAATTATTATTGATCTCATATGTCCTATATCTACTATATAATCATTACGCACATAATTATTGTCTCTAGCCTAATTCACCCTAATCCAGTTTCGATGAAGCTAGGTGGGTTATACAATACAGAAGTAAGTCTTAGAGAGTCACAAATATCAGAAATATCTTAAAGCTACATGATTCTAATATTCAGCAAAGCGTCCATATAGTGGTATATAGAGGTATAATAGTGGTATAATTTTGATTCTTGCATATATTCATGTGCCATATATTCTCCCCTTAACAGTCCCTCCTTTGGAAATATGCAAAATCAAAATCCTAATCTCGTCGAACTTATCGATCTGTCCTCCTGGCCTACCTATCTCAACAATGCTGGAACCTAACTAACTAATCTTCACCGTATACACGAGATGACCCATCTCTAATAGATGGACCCACTTCTAACAAATTTTGCACAGGAGGAAGTCAGATCCTGGACTCTCCCTTGTTGGTTTGCTTCAGGCAGGCATATTCTGGAGGTGGTGCTTGCGTAGTTTCATAGGGGCATCTTTCATACAGGGGATCTTCAAAATCGGCATGCATGCTTCCTTTGAAGTCCCTCCAGTGTGTGCTTTTACTTTTACCACTGCAACTCTTTCTGGCATCAATAAAGACTCCATTAATTCTTGCATGGCTTTGTGATGTCTGACAGGCGTTCCATTGAATGTGATGAAGTCTCGTGCCCTCCAGATTGGTCCATAGTCATGACAAACACCATGAGTGTAGCGTGAGTCAGAGTATATTGTGGCTGTGCGTTGGGCAGACATCTTGCATGCTTCTGTCAAGGCTCGCAGTTCTGCTTCCTGGGCAGAAACGGATGGGGGTAATGGTGGTGCTAGTAGCACAGTATCTTCTATGAATACTGCCATACCCGTGTGAAAGCGGCCTTCTTGGTCTGCATACCTTGATCCATCCACAAAAAGCATCAGGTCAGGATTTTCCAAAGGAACATCAGTGACTGAGTCAAATACGGAGGTTTCCTGTCTCATCAGGGCGAGACAATCATGCTGAGCCATTTCAGAGTCGACTACATCTTCCACTGATGTGTCAGAGATGTGGTCTTCACCCTCCTCCCCCCTTGGCAGAGGTAAGAGAGTAGCTGGGTTAAGGACAGCACACCTGGAGATAGTAACATTGTCTGGAAGCAGAAGAGAGCATTGGAGACGTAACTGGCAGGCAGCAGACAGGTGCTTTGGCTGTGACTGGGCCAGAATGGCAGTAATGTCATGAGGTTCCATGATCTTCAGTTGGTGGCCCAGTATGACGTCAGATGTCTTGTCCAGGAGTAGGTGGGTTGCAAACATGGCTCTCATGCAAGTTGGAGCTCCACGGGCCACTGGATCCAGTCTGGCAGAGTAATACCCAAGAGGGCATTGTCTACCTCCGTGGAGCTGTGTCAGGACTCCAGTTGCATGGCCTTGTTTCTCCATAACGAAGAGGCAGAATAATTTGTTGTAGTCTGCTAGTCCTAGGGCCGGAGAGGATGTGATGGCAGCTTTTAGCATGTAGAATCCATCAATGGCTTCCTTGGTCAGACTGAAGGGATCTTTCTTGAGACAGTCATACAGGGGTTTCATGTGCAGAGAGGCATCAAGGTTCCAGGGATGGCAGTAGGAGACAAGGCCAAGGAAGGTCTGCAGCTGTGGGGGCTTGGTTGGCAGGGGTATGTTCTGCACGGCTGTTTTCCTGTCCTCGGTCAGGTGTTTGGAGGGAAATGCAGTGTCCCAAAAATACAACTTTCTCCTTGCAGAACTGCAGTTTGTCCTTCGATGCCTTGCATCCATTATGCGCCAAGAACAGTAGTAAGGAGATGGACTCTGTCTGAGCTTCTGCCAGGGTGTCAGCACAGAGGAGGAGGTCATCCACATATTGTAGGAGAATGACAGTGGGATGTGTCATCTTCCAGGGGTCTAAGACCGTCATTATGGCTTGGGTGAACAGAGAGGGACTATTTTGTGCCACTTGAGGCATCACAGTCCAGGCATATTGCCAACCCTCATGTGTGAAAGCAAACAGATACTGGCAGTCAGGATGTAGGGGCACATTGAAAAAGGCATTTGCTAGGTCAACCACCGTGAACCATTGGGAGGTGGGTGGGATTGATGAAAGCAGTGTGTGTGGATTGGGCCCAATGGGTGCGTCCAATACTGTGGCTTCATTGACAGCACGCAAATCATGCACCATGCGGAACTTAGTAGGTTGTCCCTTAGGAGTCTTCTTCTTTACTGGAAACAGAGGAGTGTTGCAGGGTGACTTGATGGGTGTGATGGCTCCATTTGCTATGTAGATTTTCAGTTGCTGTGTAATAGCAGCAGATTGTGAGATGGAGAGCGGATCCTGGGGTTTCCTTGGCAGCAGAGCTCCTGGCTTCAACTCTACTTTTACAGGCGGAACTTTGAGCCTGCCAATATCTTCTTGGCCTCGCGCTCACAATGAGTCTGGGATCAGAGCCATGAATTCAGCGTCTATCTGATCCATGGGTGTGCCCTAATTATTGAGCTGCAGAGGGAAGAGAGCGTATACTTCTGCAGAATGCTCCTGTGAGAATGGAGTTTTAAGACTTACTGTTCCATCTTCGTGAAACAGAATGTTAGCTTGGAGTTTAGACAATAGATCTGATCCTAGTAGATTGATGGGGCAGGTGGATGAGACTACTAATTTGGACAACATGTTTTGTGTGGGCTGGAGGCTTACATGGAGGGGTCTGGTCATTGGAGTGTACTGAGTATTTCCATCTACCCCCACACAAGGCACTACTTCATCCGTGAGACAGTCCGGGTCTGGTAAGTCAATGTTCCTGATTACACTTCTGGCTGCACTGGTATCCATCAGGAAATTGAGGGGTCTGCCCTCAACCTCTAACTGGATAGTAGGCGTTGGTCCACTTTGTTGTTTTGTGGAGTGTAAGAGTAATGGGGTGTGTGGTGGATCCGGCTTGCCAATGTCCTATTGTGCATGGGGTCCAGGAGGTCCCTGGGTGGGCTGCTGTTGCTGCTCTGGCCCTCTCCTGAGTGGAGCTGATCTGCAGTTCCTTTTTAGGTGTCCTACTTTCCCACAGTTGAAGCAGGCACCCCTAGGTCTCTGCGGTCTGGGGTTGCCCTGGGAAGGGTCCTGAGACAACAGAAGGGTAGTACGGGGTTTAGCTGGCTGATTCAACTCTAACCCCTTTGTTACTGTGTGTAGCACTTCTGATTCTAGCCTGCAGTATTCTGGCCTGGTGGTCTGCAGTTGATTGCGTATTGGCTCTCGGAGACCCTGCACAAAGGCCTGCACCCAGTTTTGGTGGTGGGCTTTGTCCAGGAGATCAAATCCTAAATCAGTAAACATTTGGTTTAACCTGTGGTAATATTTTTCCGCAGATTCGCCTTACTCCTGCATTGTATCTTGCAGGGAGGTGGCTTGATCCATTAGGCAGTCCTTGGCCCAGAGCTGGAGCTTTTCTAGGAAGTCCTGCCCAGATGGTAAGGACTGATAGTACTCAGGCATCCCACTCATGGGTCTCAAGGTTGGTTCCATTACAGGCCAGAATGAGTCATCTGCTTTAATTTCGGCTAATCCAATCAAATCTATCCAAGAAGCTGCATGTGTCTTGTGTATCTGACTCATTTTCCTATAGAAAGGCATATGATGCTCTTCTGGGTCTGGGAGACTGTTAACTAGAGTGGCAGCTTCATGGGGTTTCCAACTCACATATCGGGTGCCACATCTGGAAGGAATTAAAATGTCATCGGTGGGAGCTACACCCCTAGTACGGCGTGGGTTGAATCGATCTATAGATTCGGACCTGTCTGGTGGACTGTCATCTATATACAAAGGCAAAGGCATCCTTCCTAGGTCAGGGCCTGGTGCTGCTATACCACTGCTTGGGTTTGCATCCTGCCGTAAGGCTGTGGCTGTGGGGAAACAGGTCTGTACATTTTCTTCCTTAACTTCTCCCTATTCTTTCTCTTCAGTTTCACTGTGATCACCATTTGTGTATATGCCAGATACTACCGGAGCTAAAATGGCTACTGAATGACATGTGCCCTTACATGAAATGGTTGCTGGTGTAGGTGTGGGTGTGACTGTGGGTGTGGCATGCCTCAAGACGGCCTCTGGGACATGGGGTGTGCCATCTTCATTGAGGACTGGGTACAGGGAAGTAGGTTTGTGTGGGCGCGGTGCCCCACAAATGGCACATTTGTCCATCCAATCTGGGTTCTGATTCTGGTAGACTGTACATGTCCACCCCTCTGGGAAATATGGAGGTGGTTTGTGTGGTGCAGGTGCAGCTGCCAAAGCCAGAGTCATTTTATGAAGAGGTGGCCTGTACATATATTCACCAGTGGCAGAATTACATTCTTCAACCAACATCTGTCTCTTAATTTCTCTTGCCATTCTATACCATGTGTCAGCATCTCTTAAAACATTATTACCTCGTAAAAGTCCTTTCTTACTAGTCATCATACTTTTCCATTCTATCTCATCAAGCCATCCTCCCCGGGTTGTGGACTCCGTAAGCTTCAGGAGGAGCTTTGCATTTTTAACATACTTTTTGCCTTCTCTTTGTGCCACTACCTCCTGAGCGGAGAAATAATTGGTCTTAGACTCGCCGTGACCCATGTTTATAGCTTAATTCTCTCAACCACTGTACTTCTTGTTTAGCAAAAATCTCATAAACTTTTGGATTGCCGTAATTATAAATACACCTAAAAGGGTACTGTGTGTGTGTATAAAAAAACAACTTATTAAACTCTGTATAATATAATATTATACCCTCCAGACTGAAAACAGATAGCTTAGCATAAATGTTCAATCTAAACACTTTGAATTCAGGAAATTCAGCTGAATAAGCAGTATAACCAGTATAAAAGGTATAGCAGTATACTCAGTATGAAAGCTGCGGACAGGCGTGTCTTAGTACTTTAGCAATACATCAATCCTCAAAGGCTGAAACTTTGTACAAAATACAGACAAGACATAAAACTATTATGAATAGCAATACAATAATTAATGTATTCCTTTTTCCCTTCACTGTTCTTTGCTACCAAGGCAACTAGTGACCTTTGTCAATTTAGCGGTAGTAAGCGGCAGTAATAATCAACTTTGGGTGGGCGGTTGATATTTCAGCGGAGAGGGGATAGCGATCGCCTCTTTCCTTAAAAGTATGTATATGCCGTGTCAGTCACATCACCGGACCCAGTTTATACCGTGGGCGCATGGCCGGACGTGAGCACATATATATATATATATATATATATATATATATATATATATATAATCTTCTTCAACCATCTAAGGTCGGAACCAGGGCGATTACACAGTGAAACACCCCCTTTGCACTCCGCACTGTATTATTCTCGTAGCCCTAGTGCAGTGTAGGATAGCTTTTTAACAGATACTAGACACACCTTCCGAATTGGCTAGACCAGACAGTACACACAGATACAGATAATTAAGGAATTATATATCTGACCTGGTCCATAGGCTCAGGACTTTCAAATATGGTCAGTTAAATGTTCAGAGAAGACAGCCAACTATCTCCTCTCATCCCGGACGTGAATACAGAAGGGTTGGTAAGATGATATATTTTCTTACCTGGTTATTGAGCTGCAGTCTCGTCCCGCTGAAGGACGTCCATCCTGGGGGAGATTTTTTGCAGCTGTGATCGTCTGGTATCATCCTGAGCCCCACTGTTCGGGCGCCAACTGTGGATTCTGTCACACTAGGGTGTGACCCGTTTTAATTGTCTGTGGCCGAATTGGATCTCTGGGGGAGAGGTGGTACGTGCACGGAGGGAAGAACACACACAAGACAAGTTGGATCGTGTCTTAAATGATTCTTGCCTACTTTAATCAGAGATGTACAGCTTTTTATAACAAGAAATCGAGCTGTCACATTGCATTACATCATGGGTTCTTTCCAAATTACTGATTATCACAAATGGCAAATTACTATTGATCTCATATGTCCTATATCTACTATATAATCATTACGCACATAATTATTATCTCTAGCCTAATCCATGCAGTTTCGATGAAGCTAGGTGGGTTATACAATACAGAAATAAGTCTTATAGAATCAGAAATATCAGAAATATCTTAAAGCTACGTGATTCTAATATTCAGCAAAGCGTATATATAGTGGTGTATAGTGGTATAATAGTGGTATAATTTTGATTCTTGTATATATTCATATGCCATATATTCTCCCCTTAACACCAGATATGATATGGTGCACTGTCGGCAAGCTGCTACACCCTCTAGAACTCCAGTCACAGGGAGCAAGGAGAAATGAAAGTGAAAGCACAAAGATGCCAGCACTCGGTCTAACATGCTACTTCACTAACAGTTGTTGTACCCACTGCGACGCGACTTCAGTTTGTGTGCAATGAAAGCTTACTATAAGAGTCCCACAACAAATCCTGGTATGTGGTCTGAAGTAGTGCGTTTGTGTCGCCCCTGAGGCTCAGTTGCCACAGAGGTACTGCACCTCCTCCTGAGGTGTGGTGCCCCACCATCCAGGTAAGGTGGGAACTCCTGACCACGCTCCAATATCTGCACCCCACACCACAAAGTAGTGTAGCAAAGCACCTTCAGCGGCTCCCTGCTTGGAATATAGCAAAGCACCCATTGGTGGCTCCCTGCTTGGAACACGAAATGTGCTGGGAAGTGGGTGGAGTTAGTTTACATTACAAGGAGCGGGAAGAGTTTGAGTTAGTCAGTAGTTGATTGAGGAGCTGGAGAGAGGAGAAGATCCCTAGAGAGAGAGGGATAGATGGATGGAAGTGCTGCAGAAGATCCCAGTGATCTTGGTCTGCTGGCACGGGAAAGAGAGAACGAGAGAGCAACATAGACTGAAAACTTGACTCTCCATAGAAGGAAAGGATTAGTACGGAACGTGAGGAGTAAAAGAGAACAGAGGATGTAGGTGAGAAGAGAACCCTTCCTAGAAGTTCTAAGCGCAAGGCCGGGGCCTGGTCCCCGAGGTTGTACGGATACTAATGGTCCTGCAGCAGACACCGGAGGAATAGAAGTAGTGACCACTTTATTCCCACAGATTTGGGGGCACAACAGCAACATATTAGTGAGCCGGGACTTAGTAGCAAGGAGTCCCCGAAGCAGGCTACAGATGTCTGCCGTACAAGTAGAGTTCATAGGAACATCAGCCAGGAGGAACCCCAGTGTAACTCAGTACTAGGAGTACTTCATCTAAAGGCGCTATAAGAGGAGACGTTCATAAAGGCACAAGTTGGCAGAGTGTTAGAAAGGAGTATTCCATCAGGCCTGGGGGGTTGACTGAGTCCCAGACCCGGAGGACACGGCACAGAAGCAGGCACCTGTTTGTGCAACAGACTGTGAGTAAAGCTTTGGAACTACATGCCCTGGTGTCCTCCACTTATTCCAGCGTCAACCTGCCGGTCACCGCTACACCCCCTGCGCCTGACACTACACCACCTAAGTGTCACCATATCTACTCTGCCCTGGGACAACAGCCCTGCCTGTGGAGGGCTATACCATCACTGCTGCACCACACCATCTGTCCCAGAGGATCTGTCTGCAGCGTCGGCCTAACATCTACATTGCCGAACACCACAGGTAGTGTCATGACTTATTCATTCACACTGAACATTTACCATGGGTGCCCAGGGCCACGGGCCGGGTCACAGCTACCGTGACAACTCCCATTGAGATCCACCGGGCCCGGTACCGAGTACCCCACAGCCCTGGGTGTGAGGGCGTCCCACGTTGTCAGCAGATTGCCACGGCAACCACGGTCTCAGTCCCAAGCAACAGAGATAAAAGTAAGAGCACTGGATTAATATATAATTGTGGGCGCCAGCAGGCGATATATATCTCTAATGGGGAAATGCGGTGCTCATTTCTCAGAGCTCTCACTGCGTGTTCCTCCCTGTGTACCTCCGTAAGTCCGATGTGTCATTTGGTCAGCCGTGCCTGAAGAGGATTCTTCCGTGCTGCACCTCCAACTTCTATGGCAAGCAGCAAAAATGGCCACCGTCCCTTGCTGGCTCAGTTTCCCTCATGGATTTTCCTGGATCCACACCAACCAGAGCCGAACACCGCACCTGCTTAGAAGCCGGAGAGCTACAGGAGCCAAGAGGGTCACACTATCACTGAGGTAAGTCACGTTTCTGTGGTGTAAATACCGGAATAAAGTCAGGATTATGGGAGCTCTGCCTAAGCACATCCTCTCAGCTCCACTACATCGCCCAGCCCCCCATATCT
The DNA here is from genome assembly GCF_039654945.1 of Dendrobates tinctorius. Taxonomy (NCBI): domain Eukaryota; kingdom Metazoa; phylum Chordata; class Amphibia; order Anura; family Dendrobatidae; genus Dendrobates; species Dendrobates tinctorius. The sequence goes on along the minus strand of NW_027361948.1, from coordinate 1,676,587 downwards.
GTGCTTTTTAATATAATGATCAAATAAACGTCAAGTTTTAAGAATCATATTTCCTATGGTCACTAGAGACAACTTTTCTTGTACATTGGATTTCCATACTGCTGGGACCAGGGTGGCTCCGTGCGCTGAAGACCAGCCAAGGAACCTGGACATAACTGGGTGAGCTGAACTTTTTCCTTTTTATATATTCCGAACTTTACTGTTCGGGTTCGCCCATCGCTAATTCTGAATAATCCAACCTGACACTATAATATAATACCTATATCCCTTAATTATAATACTGAATTCAAATTTAACAATATTAATCACAAATATTTGTTAAAGGGGTTCTCTCATGTGGGATATTTGGGGCACATTCCATAGACTTGCCAGATGGAAGCAACCCTTTAAGCTCAATAAACTCTGTTTAATCTCAACAGTGAACATACTTTTGTGTTATATATGAAATAGCGGGAAAGAAGCTAAATTAAACAATATTATGTTTTAATAAATACCATTCACTGACATTTTATATATGAGACAAAAGACATAACTGCAAATTTTGATCCAATTTTACTGTAGCATTAAAATAATAAGTTCTCAAGTTTTTTCCCTTTTACTATATTATGCATATTATCACTTTCAAAGTACAAGATGCCAGTCAAATGCTGAATCATTGGAATCTCCAGTATCCTCAAAGTTTCCTTAGCTGACAGCTTCAATAAACATTATTCATGGCTCATGCATAGTATTACTGTAAATTCAAGAGACAATTTGCAAGAGAAGTAGCTCCTTTGAAAAATTATAAAAAAATAGATATGCAACTCACAGAGGATAAAAAAGCTGCTCAGCTATTGACTAGTCAAATAGACTATTATTACAATGTTTAGCATCTAGGTGTTTTGAATAAATTGAATAGCAGTTGGAAAGTTAAACAACTGATGGACATATAATTATGACCCCCGACGGGAACTTTTTTATATATATATTTTTCAGTTAAAATAAATAAGTCTTTTATTTAATCTAATCTGTGCAGTCCTCTTCCAAGAGTATGGAATATTTATTTTTTTCTATGTTAGTTGATGCCACGAAATTAGGCATCATATGGAATGTCCCCAAGTTAGGAGTCCAGGTTAGGACTAGTCCAGGTTGGAAAGGCAAGAAGTAGTGACAGTTCATCTGTAAAAAAGCTTCAAACAATGAATGAATTGTAAAGATGGGATATTCTATTTAAAATGTCCTCATATTATATTTAGTAAACATAGGAAAAAAATGTAATTTCAGCTCACCGTTCTATGATGCAAAATCCATGGTCTAATGAGCCACATGGTGCACGAAATCAAGCAGGCAGCCAGTCCCAAACAACGAAGAAAAGATGTATCCAGCTCTCATCCCAAGGTTCAATAAAAAATTGCATTTGTAACAGTCTATACACGTGTATTTTTTTTTAATAGTTTTGTACCATTAATAGTGATGGGTGAAACCGAATAGTAAAGTTCGTGGTCCATACCAAACACCTAGTGTTCGGGCACGGACCACAAACATGAACTGCATGTTAATGTTCGGGTTCGGCAGCATGAAGATTGGGTGTTTTCCAATCTGTCATCAGCATTACAGCAAGAGAAACATGATCAGAAACATGAGAAACATAATCGGCAATAAGATCATTACTGCCGGTCAGAGAGCTGTGGTTCCCACGCTGCTAGATGACAACTTAATCAAGCAGCTGTGACCAGCAGTGAAAAGCTTAACTTCGGTCACATACCTCGGATGATGAGAATACTACTCCCATCAGTCTATGCCTGCTGTCACTGATAACAGTTAAAGCAGAGGCAGCTGATGGGAGTATTTATCATCCAGCACCTGTGCTATAAATAAATAAATAAATGATCTAGGGTCTTTTCTATTTTTGATAACCAGCTGTGTCAGAACTGACAGTTGCAGGCTGCAGCCCTCAGCTTTATCACGGTTACCAAGAATAGAGGGGTCCCCATGCCGTTTTTTAAATTTTTTAAGTAAATAATTAAAAAAACTGTGAGGGCTCCCCCTCCCATTTTTTATAGTCAGGCAAGCTAAAGCAAATAGATGGGGGCTGGTATTTTCAGGCTGGTAAGGGGCTATGGATATTCCGGCAATTTGCCTGGCTCTTCCCATTTGCCCTGGTGGCGCAGCAAGTGGGGTAATGGTTGTGGGATTGATGTCAACTGTTTCATGTCATCTGACAACAAGCCCATATAATAGTAATGGAGAGGCATCTATAAGACACCTCCAATTACTAACCCCATGGTTAGATAGTAAGAAAGACACAACCAGACTAAAGTACTTTATTTGAAATAAAAATAAAAAAGCACAGTTATACTCACCTTAGGCCTATTCCATTGAAGCCCTTGTCCCCTGTTAAAAAAAACAGAAAATAATAAACAACCATTATATTCACTTTACGCCTAATCCATTGAAGCCCTTGTCCCCTGTAGAAAAACAAATATAATAAGCAATCATATCCCTCAAATGTCCGAAGTGAAGATAACAATACTGTCTCATGCTGTAATCCATCTCTGCGATAACTGATTTACAATCTGAATGGTGCCATGATGCAACCATCCAGGATTAAAACAAGAGCACAGTGAGGTGCTGTGAGCACAGCTTCAGTGATGACCAGTGACATCATAGAAGTTACCTTGGGTCACTGAGCTGCATTCCCAGGCTCACTTCACTGTGAGTCATGACAATAAACTGCAGTGACCTCAATGAGATCACCTCTAGTACCGTGATAATTTTCTCATGGTGCTCATAGGTGATCTCATTGAGGTTACCGCAGTTTATCATCACAGCTCACAGTGAAGTGCCGGTGGAAATGTACCTTCAATTACTGATGATGACCTGTATGATGTCACTGCTCATCACTGAAGCTGCACTCGCAGCAACTCATTGTGTCCTGGTTTTAAGCCTGGATGGTTGCATCATGTCACCATTCAGGTTGTAAACCAGATATCGCAGAGATGGCATGGGACAGTGTTACTAATCTTCACTTCTGACAGGTGAGGGATATGGTTGTCATTATTTTAGATTTTTTACAGGGGACATAGGCATCATTGGATTAGGCGTAATATGAGTATTATGGTTGTTTATTATTTTCTGGTTTTTACAGGGGACAAGGGCTTTAATGGAATAGGTGTAAGGTGAGTATGACTGTTTTCTATTTTTAAATAAATTTGTAAAATAGGTTCCTGTTCCTGTCCTGTATTAAAATAGGTTGTTGATTTTTATTTCAAATAAAGGATTTTATTCATGCTGTGTGTTTACTTCAAAACTTACTATGGGGTTAATAATGAGGTTGTCTTATAAATGTCTTTCCAGCGCTTATTCTTGGGCTTGATGTCACCTAATAATACAAAGGTGACAACAACCCCACAAATATTACCCCACTTGCCACTGCTACAGAGCAAGTGGGAAGAGGGAGGCTAAGTGCCAGATTTAGCACATCTTATTGATGCGCCATTTCTGGGGTGGCTGAGGGCTGATGTTCCTAGACTGGGAGGAGGGCCAATTTTGCTTGCCCCTTTGCTGGCTATTAATATCAGTCCACAGCTGTCTGACAAGCCTTTACTGGTTTGAAGTTATGGTGGAACCCTACATAATTTTTTTGTGGGCCTCCCATAAAATAACCAGCATAGACAAATCAAACAACTGTGAGCTTATATAAGCTGGGAAACTTTAGAGATATTGCCCTTCTTCCCAAAATATTAACATCAGCCCTCAGGAGTTGACTTTCTCTTCTGCTGCTTATGAAAATTACAGAGGGGGATGCCACACCATTCTTTCATTTATTTTTTATCTATTAAAAAGTACAGTACAGTACACACCAAGGTAACCTTAGTTCACAGCCTCCAGATGTTCCAGCAGCTGGAAACTCTAGTAACCTTAAAATGTCCCTCTAAGTTTTCTATGAGGTTTCCAGGTCTTGTAGCTTCTCGGAGACCAGGTGGCTGTGAACTTTGGCAACCTGAAAGTTTACCTGAGTTCAAGCCACCATGTTTCACAGTAGCTCCACTCTTGGACTGTTGAATGCTGGAATGCCGAGTGCTGGACTGGTGGGTGTTCATCAGTTCAGTACTGGCACGGTTGCAAGAGAAACACTTGCTATGATGTGACATTACTGTTATTGATAATACATTTTTTAAAAATTTAGAAAAAAAAGTCATGAGGGTCCTCTGTAATTTTCCAAAGCTTCAAAAGCTAAGCTGACAGTTGTGGACTGATTTTAACAGCCAGGGAAGGGGCCAGGAAAATTTGCCCTCCTCCAGGCTAATAACATCAGCCTTCAGTCACCCCAGAAATAGCAAATCAATATGATGCACCAAATCTGGTGCTTAGCCTCACTCTTCCCACTTTCTGTGTGGTGGAGAAAGGTGGGGTAATATTTGTGGAGTTGATGTCACCTTTGTATTGTCAGGTGACATCAAGCCCAAGGGTTAGTTCTGGAGAGGCATCTTTAAGGTGCCCCCATTATTAACCCCATCATAAGTTTGGCAATAAGCACACAGTATTAATAAAATCCTATATTTGAACTAAAAACCAAAACGTTGTTACATTTTTTAAAATAAAAAACTACCAAACATAATGAACCCCAGTAAACTCACTTACGGCATGGCTGCATGAGAACTTTCTCGCGCAGGGACAAATACCGTAAGTGAGGTCACTGGGGTTCGTCAGGTTTGAAATCCGGTGAACTTTCTCTCAGAAGCTCAGCGCTAGACACAGTAGGAGCAATTACGCTCTTGTCAGTGTGTTCCAGCTGATGGAGATAGAGGTCGCATTTCCAAAACATCCAGATCATCGTGGGACTGTATGGATTATCTTTACATCATACAGGTGAGGGATATGGTTGTTAATTTATTTTTTTTTTACAGTGGACTTGGGCATTGGTGGATTAAGTGTAAGATGAGTATAATGGTTGTTTATTATTTTCTTTTACAGGTGACAAGGGCTTCCATGGAATAAGAGTAAGATGAGTACAACTGTGCGTTTTTAATTTTCACTTCAAATAAAGGAATCTGTGTCTTTCTTTCAAATAAAGGATTTTGTTCTGGCTGTGTCTTTTTTACAATCTAACAATGAAGTTAATAATGAGGTTGTCTTATAGATGCCTCTCCATTACTAATCTGTGGGCTTTATGTCTGTGGCTATAAAAAAGATGAAATTAACCCCACAACTATTACCCAACTTGCCACTGCACCAAGGCAAGTGGAAATAGTAATACAAAGTACCAGAATTGATGCATTTAATAGATGCGCCTTTTCTGGGGCAGCTGAGGGCTGCTATTTTAGGCTTGGGGGGTCAAAATCCATGGCCCCTTACCAACCTGAGAATACTGGTAAGCCCCCTGCTTAGCTTGGCTGGTTATACCTCACTTCATTTTTTTAAATTTATTTATTTATAGCACAGGCACCGGCTGACGAATTCACCCATAGACGACTCCTGCTCTTGCTGTTTTCAGCAACAGCAGGCATAGGCTGATGAGAATATTACTCACATCAGCTGACCCCTGTGACCGTAATTGAATTTCTGATCTCTGAATGGCGGTAATGATCTTACCCGCAATCAGAGCGCATGTTTGCTGGGCTGTCATGCAGATGACAGCGTGGCAAACAATGGAAACAAACAATGGATGTTAGGGCCCCATTCATCTGAATTAGGTCTGGGTTCGGGTTTGGGTTCATGTACTGTTTTGGTAGTCGAACCAAACTTTTTTTAGATGTTCGGTCGAACTCGCTGGACCCGAACATCCACAGGTTCACCCATCACTAACCATTCATTTATAATGACTAATAATTTACATTTTTATTGAACATTGGGATGAGTGGTGCATACATATTTTCTAAATTTCTGTGCTAGTTGTGCAAATGTTTACTATACAGTAAAATTGGCTTGTCTACTTTATTATAAATCAGTTTACATCACTTATACAGTAAATAATTATACTTCTGCAATGCAGTACATCCCTATTTCCCTATTTCATTTTTTGTCTTAGGCTGGAGTCACACACAACGATAAAAAAATCGGTCCGATTTTGACGGACCGAAATCGCACAAAGGTTTCTTGACCAGGGATCTGTCTGTCATCCCAATATCCTGCGATGATCTGATTTTATTCGCATCTAAGCATCCGTTTGACATCCATCTGGCGATTTTTTTCTCGGAGCTTTGCAAAATGGACAAATAACGGTTCCTGTTGACCTGGAGAAGTTTTGCGATTTTATCGCAAGTCACACTTGTGGTTTGTTTTTAATCCGATTTTGTATCGCTCCCATAGATTTGCATTGGCGAGTCCGATCCGAAAATCGGTGACAATCGCAGCATGCTGCGATTGTCTCGGTCCGATGAAAAGGTACGACAAAAAAATCGGATAATGGGAGCTAAACCATAGAATAACATTGGGACGAATGCAATGCGATTTTTTTTTTATCGCATTTCATTCGTCCGATTTATTCGCTAGTGTGACGCCGGCCTTATTATATTTTTCATTGGTAAGCAGATCTGTTCTATGATGCCTCTATAGGAGTTAATCAGTCAATTGTCCAGATTCCTTTCATAAATGGATTAAAAAATACTCTATGGCCTTGATTAATGATGAGCGATTAGTTAGTGTGGGTCAACCATTGTTCAATCCACAAATCCAGCTAAACCAACAGTCTTTTATAGGGCTAATTAGGGGGTATATAGACGCAGTGCTAGGTAGGCAGGGGAGTCTATGTGCGCATATCCACTTCAGTGCAAGGCATGCAGGCACTCTATGAGAGTATATAGATCTCACCGCATACATCAAAAGGGTCCATTACTGTCTGCTGCCTATTACATATATACCTAGCTGCAGGTATCCGTGTCTAGGATTAATTTTTTTTGCACCTGAATCCTGCTAATTTTATTACAAAGCAATCCAGAGCCCCCTTTTCTTTGTACATTTATTTGCTTGGTCACACTGCAGACTACAGCCAAGTCATTTTAATACAACAGTGTGAAAATCTAGCAATTAAAAATGTCTTTTTTTTCCCAGGCATCAGATCTGAGTGCGCAGAAAATTCTGGCCTTTTTTTTTGGTACTGTAGTATTCTTTGGAGTGTCTTACAACATTTTTGGACACCATTTTGCTGACCAAAAAAACTTTAGCTGGCCAAAAAGTATTTAACCACAGTTCTTATATTTATCACTGTGTTTTGTACGCCACACGCATCGCATATCATTGCGCTAAATATTTAACAATTTTAGTACTCCAACAATTTTTTTTTTTACTGTTATAGCCTACTTATTGACACAATTTTGGTGTGCCAAAAAAAATTCAGGTCACATATTTAACAGTGTTCTATCTCCGTCAAATGCCAGATCCATCTGTGTTCTACAATTGTGTCATTTCCAGCCTATATTCCACTGTTTTTGCTGTCTGTTACCCTAGGTGTATACAGTATTTTGGGGTAAAAAAAATTAAAAAAACTCCAGGTCACATATTGAACAGTCTGTTATCTCCTTCAGACGCCTGGTGTCTCTGTGCTCTACAAATAGTTGCTTTTCAGGCCTACATTTCACTTTTTTGGCTGTCTGCTACCCTAGGTCTATACAGTATTTTGGGGTAAAAAAAATTAAAAAACTACAGGCCACATGACTTTTGGATATGGGACGGACCCCTCTCCCTCTTTAAACCACCGTAACTACAGAAAACCTAGGCACTAGAATAAATACACAAAACACATTATTTTGGTTGTCAAAATGGCCACAGCTTTATTTAAATGACGGGATTAAACAATCACAGTAGGAGTCAAGTGAAGCGCTAGTACATTGGGATTCACAAGTACTGTGATACCCCCAGCTGTCTGACGTATAGCACCAGGATAGACAGCCATATAGGGGCAGCACGCACTGGCTTGCCATTCAAGCATAGCCAGTAAACTTTCAGGGCATCAATGACCCTATTATCCTCACTCCTGTGCTTATCCACTGTGCCCACCTCTGATTGACGTTACCATTACAACGTCCTTGAGGCTGGCCATCAAAGCCAAGCCTGTTCACCACCACGAGGATTTACATCCTCTATTAGTTAAAATGAGTCCACCTTAACTTGTCTGCAACTTTCACCTCACTCCTAAACCGCCACCAACGAGGCCATTTGACACCTTGAATGGACTCAGCCCCCATCCACCATGCCTAATAAAGCCATCAACCATTTCTACATGCTATGGAAAGACTGTGCATACAAGTAACAAAAGTCAAGGGCTATGACAGATTAGTTTTAACAATGCAACTCTACCAAATTATGATCGATTATACAGTAACTACAGCAAAATAACAGTCGCTAAACATCCTGCAATGAGGATCCCATAATTGGGAATGTGGAAAGTAAACCAGAATAAAGGGGGGTAGCCACAGTCTGAATACCTCTATAATGACATCTGTCATGCCTCAAAAACTATTATACTACTTGTATTGTAGCCAGCTATAATAATTCATCAATTCACAGAGTTTGGTTTTAGAAACCACCATTATGTAGCTGTGCTGTGCAGTAATAATTTCTTAAACCTGCTTACTACTACTACACAAAAAGAGAAGAGAATATATAAAGAGAAAGATATTATAAATAAGGAGTATTTAAAAGCCATACACAATATAACATCAACATTATATCCGACCATTAAATAACTTTTGTAATGTTTGGACATACTAATTAAAATAAGCCTATAGAAGAAAAGTCTACAAAGGCATCATTAATAACCCTGCCACACCATTGTTTATTGCTTTTCAGGCACTTGATGACATTTACCATTAACTAGAGATGAGCGACTTTGCATTTTTTATGGTTGAGTTGGGTTTCATGAAACAAGACTTTCTCAAAAGTCGGGTCGAACGAAATCGGCCGACTATAGGGAAAAGTCGGAGGCCGACTGAAACACGAAACCCAATGCAAGTCAATGGGGAAGCAAAATCGGCAGGGAGTGGAGGACAGTAAACATACTTACAGTGCCCATTTCAATGTCAAAAACATCAATTCCTTATTACTGAAGCTTGTCAACCTTAATTTACTTCATAATAATAGTTACGCATTGAAAACTGGGGGTTATTTGGCTAAAGTTGTGAGGGGGTAGGGCTGGCTCCAGGTTTTCGAGTGTCCTGGGCCAAAGAGCATCAGTGCGCCCCTTTAACACATATCACCACTCATGATGCTCCGATACGGCACAGAAATATACGTATAGTACAATGACAAATACTTCACTGCTAACATGACATGACTGAACTATTTTAAATTGTACAATAGCTCAAAAAAAGGACAGTATATTACTCCATACAGTATTATGGCCACCACATTGTGCTCCATACAGAATAATGAGCCCCATATATTTCTCCACACAGAATTATTGGCCACATACAGTTGTGGCCAAAAGTATTGACACCCCTGCAATTCTGTCAGATAATACTCAGTTTCTTCCTGAAAATGATTGCAAACACAAATTCTTTGGTATTATTATCTTCATTTAATTTGTCTTAAATGAAAAAACACAAAAAGAATTGTCCTAAAGCCAAATTGGATATAATTCCACACCAAACATAAAAAAGAGGGTGGACAAAAGTATTGGCACTATTCGAAAAATCATGTGATGCTTCTCTAATTTGTGTAATTAACAGCACCTGTAACTTACCTGTGGCACCTAACAGGTGTTGGCAATAACTAAATCACACTTGCAGCCAGTTGTCATGGATTAAAGTTGACTCAACCTCTGTCCTGTGTCCTTGTGTGCACCACATTGAGCATGGCGAAAAGAAAGAAGAACAAAGAACTGTCTGAGGACTTGAGAAACCAAATTGTGAGGAAGCATGAGCAATCTCAAGGCCATCTCCAAAGACCTGAATGTTCCTGTGTCTACCGTGCGCAGTGTCATCATGAAGTTTAAAGCCCATGGCACTGTGGCTAACCTCCCTAGATGTGGACGGAAAAGAAAAATTGACAAGAGATTTCAGCGCAAGATTGTGCAGATGTTGGATAAAGAACCTCGACTAACATCCAAACAAGTTCAAGCTGCCCTGCAGTCCGAGGGTACAACAGTGTCAACCCGTACTATCCGTCGGCGTCTAAATGAAAAGGGGCTGCATGGTAGGAGACCCAGGAAGACCCCACTTCTTAACCCGAGACGTAAAAAAGCCAGGCTGGAGTTTGCCAAAACTTACCTGAAAAAGCCTAAAATGTTTAGGAAGAATGTTCTCTGGTCAGATGAGACAAAAGTAGAGCTTTTTGGGCAAAGGCATCAACATAGAGTTTACAGGAGAAAAAAAGAGGCATTCAAAGAAAAATACACGGTCCCTACAGTCAAACATGGTGGAGGTTCCCTGATGTTTTGGGTTGCTTTGCTGCCTCTGGCACTGGACTGCTTGACCGTGTGCATGGCATTATGAAGTCTGAAGACTACCAACAAATTTTGCAGCATAATGTAGGGTCCAGTGTGAGAAAGCTGGGTCTCATTCAGAGGTCATGGGTCTTCCAGCAGGACAATGATCCAAAACACACTTCGAAAAGCACTAGAAAATGGTTTGAGAGAAAGCACTGGAGACTTCTAAGGTGGTCAGCAATGAGTCCAGACCTGAATCCCATAGAAGACCTGTGGAGAGATCTAAAAATGGCAGTTTGGAGAAGGCACCCTTCTAATATCAGGGACTTGGAGCAGTTTGCCAAAGAAGAATTTTCTAAAATTCCAGCAGAGTATTGTAAGAAACTCATTGATGGTTACCGGAAGCGGTTGGTCGCAGTTATTTTGGCTAAAGGTTGTGCAACCAAGTATTTGGCTTAGGGTGCCAATACTTTTGACTGGCCCATTTTTGGAGTTTTGTGTGAAATGATCAATGTTTTGCTTTTTGCTTCATTCTCTTTTGTGTTTTTTCATTTAAGACAAATTAAATGAAGATAATAATACCAAAGAATTTGTGTTTACAATCATTTTCAGGAAGAAACTGAGTATTATCTGTCAAAATTGCAAGGGTGTCAATACTTTTGGCCACAACTGTATAATGTTCCATACATTATATGATGAGCTCCACATAATGCTACAGCATATCCCCATGGACAATGCTCCAGTGTGTTATGGGCCCAAATAATGCTCCACATATAATGGGCTCCATTTCTAATGCTTCAGTGTATAATGGGCCCCGTAAATGCTGCTCCAGTGTCTGTTGTCCCCAATCTGGAATGCTCCAGTATATAATGGGCCTCATGGATGATGCTCCAGTGTCTTGTGGGCCCTAATAATGCTCCATATATGATTGGCCCCATTTCTAATGCTCCAGTGTATAAAGGGCCCCGTAAATGCTGCTCCAGTGTCTGATGTCCCCCATTTGGAATGCTCCAGTATATGATGGGCCTCATGGATGTTGCTTCAGTGTCTTATGGGCCCTAATAATACTCCATATATAATACTTCCTCATGTTTTAGAAAATTGACCCAGAGACAAGCAAGAAAGGCCATATCTACATCTTACCCATCATCGATCAATAAACCAAATTTCTAGTGGCCATCCCTGTGAAGGATTTAACTGCCCAGACTACACAGCGGTGGAGCAGGGAGAGGTAAGTATTGCAACTTGCAAGTGCTGTGGCCATGACCAAGCAGGGGGGCACACTCGTGGTCGATATTACTGGCACAGGGCCCCTCATAGTGCGCTGGTGTGTCTGACGGCGAGTGGGCCCCCTACCGTCAGAGACACTGTATTCTACTTTGAGGGGCCCTGTGCCAGTGACGTCGGCCATCTGTGGGTCCATTTACCTGTTCAGAACAACGGCACTTGCCCGGGTGTGCCAGGTGTTGACCCGAGCCATTGGGGGGGTGGGCAGCCCACTTAGGGAGGTTTAAAAAATGGCATATGTTGATGTGTTGGCTGGACATTCAGCTGCTGCAAAAGGCGGAATTGGGCAAGTCCGAGGAAGAGGAGGACAAACGCGAGGCAGTTTTCTTGCAACCTATGTGTCATCAGGGGAAGGTGGGACAAAATCCTTTAAAACCCATGCATGGTTCATTTTAATGAAGGTTAGATCATCAACATTTTGGGTAGACAGATGGGTCCTTTTTTCTGTCTGGATTGATCCAGCAGCACTTAAGACTAGAGTTGAGCGAAACGAGTCGAAAAAATTAAAAAGTCGCCGACTTTTGGCAAAGTCGGGTTTCATGAAACGAAACCCGACCCTAGGATGAGGTCGGCCACGAGGTCGGCGACTTACGCACCAAAGTCGCGCTTCAAAAGTTTGTTTTGCGCTCTTTTTCAGCCAATCAGGATCCACGGACACTGTGGGCAACGTGATGACATAGGCACGGGTCACCACCATCTTTCAGAAGGGCATGCAAGTGATTGGCTTGCTTTGGTGGGCGTCACAGGGGGTATAAAAGGGTGTGCACTCCGACCGCCATCTTACTTCTGCCGATCTTAGTATAGGGAGAGGTTGCTGCTGATTCTGTAGGGAGAGCGTTAGGCAGGGAAGAAGACAAAAAAACTGCTTCTGCTGCTAGCGATTTGGCCTGCACAACACACCAGTCACTGTGTGTGCAGTGCAAGGGGAGGCTATATAGTGGTGTACCAGTGGTGTTGGTTGTTGGGATGCCTTCTAAGGCTTCCTGACATTCCTGCATTGCTGTTTATCCACTGCTCCGCAAACTGCTTTTTTAAAAGCAATCCCAATTTTTTGTTTTTGTCCTGCTGAGAAGACAAAAAAACTGCTTCTGCTGCTAGCAATTTGGCCTGCACAACACACCAGTCACTGTGTGTGCAGTGCAAGGGGAGGCTATATAGTGGTGTATCAGTGGTGTTGGTTGTTGGGCTGCCTTCTAAGGCTTCCTGACATTCCTGCATTGCTGTTTACCCACTGCTCCGCAAACTGCTTTTTAAAAGCAATCCAATCTCCCTTATCCTCTAGTCACTTTTGTCACAGCTGTGCCATCGAGCCTGTCACATAGCGCTCAGATATTCATTGGGCCTCACACAATCCAAAAGTGTCCAGTGTCCAAAAGTGTGTGCAGAGATTCAAAATCTCCCTTATCCTCTAGTCACTTTGGTCACAGCTGTGCCATCGAGCCTGTCACATAGCGCTCAGATATCAGTGGGCCTCACACAATCCAAAAGTGTCCATCCAGTGTCCAAAAGTGTGTGCAGAGATTCAAAATCTCCCTTATCCTCTAGTCACTTTGGTTACAGCTGTGCCATCGAGCCTGTCACATAGCGCTCAGATATCAGTGGGCCTCACACAATCCAAAAGTGTCCATCCAGTGTCCAAAAGTGTGTGCAGAGATTCAAAATCTCCCTTATCCTCTAGTCACTTTTGTCACAGCTGTGCCATCGAGCCTGTCACATAGCGCTCAGATATTCATTGGGCCTCACACAATCCAAAAGTGTTCATCCAGGGTCCAAAAGTGTGTGAAGAGATTCAAAATCTCCCTTATCCTCTAGTCACTTTGGTCACAGCTGTGCCATCGAGCCTGTCACATAGCGCTCAGATATCAGTGGGCCTCACACAATCCAAAAGTGTCCATCCAGTGTCCAAAAGTGTGTGCAGAGATTCAAAATCTCCCTTATCCTCTAGTCACTTTTGTCACAGCTTTGCCATAGAGCCTGTCACATAGCGCTCAGATTTTCATTGGGCCTCACACAATCCAAAAGTGTCCAGTGTCCAAAAGTGTGTGCAGAGATTCAAAATCTCCCTTATCCTCTAGTCACTTTTGTCACAGCTGTGCCATCGAGCCTGTCACATAGCGCTCAGATATTCATTGGGCCTCACACAATCCAAAAGTGTCCAGTGTCCAAAAGTGTGTGCAGAGATTCAAAATCTCCCTTATCCTCTAGTCACTTTGGTCACAGCTGTGCCATCGAGCCTGTCACATAGCGCTCAGATATCAGTGGGCCTCACACAATCCAAAAGTGTCCATCCAGTGTCCAAAAGTGTGTGCAGAGATTCAAAATCTCCCTTATCCTCTAGTCACTTTTGTCACAGCTGTGCCATCGAGCCTGTCACATAGCGCTCAGATATTCATTGGGCCTCACACAATCCAAAAGTGTCCATCCAGTGTCCAAAAGTGTGTGCAGAGATTCAAAATCTCCCTTATCCTCTAGTCACTTTGGTCACAGCTGTGCTATCGAGCCTGTCACATAGCACTCAGATATCAGTGGGCCTCACACAATCCAAAAGTGTCCATCCAGTGTCCAAAAGTGTGTGCAGAGATTCAAAATCTCCCTTATCCTCTAGTCACTTTTGTCACAGCTGTGCCATCGAGCCTGTCACATAGCGCTCAGATATTCATTGGGCCTCACACAATCCAAAAGTGTCCAGTGTCCAAAAGTGTGTGCAGAGATTCAAAATCTCCCTTATCCTCTAGTCACTTTGGTCACAGCTGTGCCATCGAGCCTGTCACATAGCGCTCAGATATCAGTGGGCCTCACACAATCCAAAAGTGTCCATCCAGTGTCCAAAAGTGTGTGCAGAGATTCAAAATCTCCCTTATCCTCTAGTCACTTTTGTCACAGCTGTGCCATCGAGCCTGTCACATAGCGCTCAGATATTCATTGGGCCTCACACAATCCAAAAGTGTTCATCCAGTGTCCAAAAGTGTGTGCAGAGATTCAAAATCTCCCTTATCCTCTAGTCACTTTGCTCACAGCTGTGCCATCGAGCCTGTCACATAGCGCTCAGATATCAGTGGGCCTCACACAATCCAAAAGTGTCCATCCAGTGTCCAAAAGTGTGTGCAGAGATTCAAAATCTCCCTTATCCTCTAGTCACTTTTGTCACAGCTGTGCCATCGAGCCTGTCACATAGCGCTCAGATATTCATTGGGCCTCACACAATCCAAAAGTGTCCATCCAGTGTCCAAAAGTGTGTGCAGAGATTCAAAATCTCCCTTATCCTCTAGTCACTTTTGTCACAGCTGTGCCATCGAGCCTGTCACATAGCGCTCAGATATTCATTGGGCCTCACACAATCAAAAAGTGTCCAGTATCCAAAAGTGTGTGCAGAGATTCAAAATCTCCCTTATCCTCTAGTCACTTTGGTCACAGCTGTGCCATCGAGCCTGTCACATAGCGCTCAGATATCAGTGGGCCTCACACAATCCAAATGTGTCCATCCAGTGTCCAAAAGTGTGTGCAGAGATTCAAAATCTCCCTTATCCTCTAGTCACTTTTGTCACAGCTGTGCCATCGAGCCTGTCACATAGCGCTCAGATATTCATTGGGCCTCACACAATCCAAAAGTGTCCAGTGTCCAAAAGTGTGTGCAGAGATTCAAAATCTCCCTTATCCTCTAGTCACTTTGGTCACAGCTGTGCCATCGAGCCTGTCACATAGCGCTCAGTTATCAGTGGGCCTCACACAATCCAAAAGTGTCCATCCAGTGTCCAAAAGTGTGTGCAGAGATTCAAAATCTCCCTTATCCTCTAGTCACTTTTGTCACAGCTGTGCCATCGAGCCTGTCACATAGCGCTCAGATATTCATTGGGCCTCACACAATCAAAAAGTGTCCAGTATCCAAAAGTGTGTGCAGAGATTCAAAATCTCCCTTATCCTCTAGTCACTTTGGTCACAGCTGTGCCATCGAGCCTGTCACATAGCGCTCAGATATCAGTGGGCCTCACACAATCCAAATGTGTCCATCCAGTGTCCAAAAGTGTGTGCAGAGATTCAAAATCTCCCTTATCCTCTAGTCACTTTTGTCACAGCTGTGCCATCGAGCCTGTCACATAGCGCTCAGATATTCATTGGGCCTCACACAATCCAAAAGTGTCCAGTGTCCAAAAGTGTGTGCAGAGATTCAAAATCTCCCTTATCCTCTAGTCACTTTGGTCACAGCTGTGCCATCGAGCCTGTCACATAGCGCTCAGTTATCAGTGGGCCTCACACAATCCAAAACTGTCCATCCAGTGTCCAAAAGTGTGTGCAGAGATTCAAAATCTCCCTTATCCTCTAGTCACTTTTGTCACAGCTGTGCCATCGAGCCTGTCACATAGCGCTCAGATATTCATTGGGCCTCACACAATCCAAAAGTGTCCAGTGTCCAAAAGTGTGTGCAGAGATTCAAAATCTCCCTTATCCTCTAGTCACTTTGGTCACAGCTGTGCCATCGAGCCTGTCACATAGCGCTCAGATATCAGTGGGCCTCACACAATCCAAAAGTGTCCAGTGTCCACAAGTGTCTGCAGAAATTCAAAATCTCCCCTGTCCTATAGACACCTTGTACCTTGTTTTACATTACTATATATTTTGTTGGATTTTGTCTACATTTCTACCAAAAATGAGGAAGGCTGGTGGAAGAGGCCGTGGAATTGGGCGGGGGTTGGCAGCTGGTAATGATGGTGTTGGTGGTGGATCTGATGGTAGTGGCAAGAGCAAAATAGGACCGAATGCAGGAGGTGCTGACCCTGCATCATCATCTGGCTACATAAGGCCTCGAACGCTTAGTTTTCTAGGAGTTGGCAAACCGCTTTTAAAGCCAGAGCATCAGGAAAAAGTTTTGTCTTACATTGCTGACTCAGCCTCCAGCTCTATCGCCTCCTCTTCTTCAGTTGTAAAAAGTAAAAGCACTGAGTCGTCATTGGAGGCTCATGTTCATGAACCACACCTTTCCTTGTGTCCTTCACCCCAACCAAGATTGAAGGATGACGCAGGCCATACTACTGATTACTCCATGGAGCTGTTTTCACATACCATGCCTGGATTATCAAGTGAAATGGTGAATTACCCAGGCCAAGATGAATCTGACATGGAGTGCACTGATGCACAGCCGCTGATGGATGATTCTGCTGGTACATTCACTCAGAGCACTACATTGTCCTCGCAGTGTACAGAGCCAGATTCTGACCCTGATGAGACTCAGGTGCCCCTTCCCGCACACTATACCACCATACACGGTGACACAGAGGAAGGTGCACATGACATAGAAGAGGAGGTGATGGATGACCCAGTTGTTGACCCAGATTGGCATCCATTGGGGGAAGAGGGTGCTGCTTCCAATAGCTCAGATGAGGAGCATCCACAGCAGACATCGACATCGCAACAGCTGTTATCTGGCAGGCCCGGAGCACTCCAAAGACAGGTTCCAAACATCAAAAGAGTTGCTGGACAGCTTGTCCAGAGGGTCAAAAGATCACAGCGTGCTAGGCCGCAAAATGTCTGCCAAAGTAGGAAGAGTGCAGTGTGGCACTTTTTTGAACAAAATCCTCATGATCAGGCCAAGGTTATCTGTAAGAAGTGCGCAAAGACCTTTAGCCGAGGGAAAAATCTGAAAAATTTGAATACCAGTTGCATGCTTAGACATTTAACCAGCATGCACTTGCAAGCGTGGACACAACACCAAACCTCAAGTGCCACATGTGCAACTGATCACAACGAAGGTAGTCAGCAACGCTACATTGTTTCCCCCACTGTAAGCCCACCGGTTAGCACAGCAGCAAATGTTTAGGTGTCGTTGCAAGACCACAGCAGTCAGGGAATCCCACTGTTATATCAACGAAAGACTGATTCTAGGCCATCAGAAAGAACACCAGCTCCATCACCATCATCAACCCTCTCTCAGTCCGCCCTGTCCACCGCTACTTCCACCATATGCAGCTCTCAAGTCCAGCTCACCCTCCCAGACACTATGAGTAGGTCAAGAAAGTACTCAGTCTCTCATCCGCGTACACTGGGTTTGAAAGCCCACATTGCCAAACTAATCTCGTTTGAGATGATGCCCTTTCGGTTGGTGGAAAGCACAGCTTTCCGCGAACTCATGGCCTATGCAGTACCACGCTATGACCTACCCAGTCGCCACTTCTTCTCTCGCAAAGCCATCCCAGCCCTCCACCATCATGTGAAAGACCGCATTGTCCATGCACTCAAGCAGTCAGTGAGCGGAAAGGTGCACCTCACAACTGATGCATGGTCCAGTCGGCATGGCCAGGGCCATTACGTGTCCATCACTGTGCACTGGGTTAATGTGGTGGATGCAGGGTCCACAGGGGACAGCGGTGGTGGGACAGTGCTGCCTAGCCCACGGTATAGGAAACAGTTGGCTGTAGGCGTTCGACCCTCCTCCTCCTCCTCCTCCAGAAGCAAAAGCTCATCCACAGAGCGCAGTCGTACGAGCACTCCATCTGCAGCTGCCACAGGGGGACACATCGTGTGCAACAATCGAGCAGCTAGTGGAAAGCGTCAGCAGGCTGTGTTGCAGATGATGTGTTTGGGCGACAGACACACCGCCGAGGTGCTGGCCGAGTACTTGAAGCGACAAACTGAGTCATGGCTGGGCAGTGTACATCTTGAGGCAGGCAAGGTAGTTAGTGATAACGGCCGTAATTTTGTGGCAGCCATAGCCCTTTCAAAACTCAGCCACATACCTTGCTTGGCTCACACCTTGAACCTGGTGGTGCAGTGCTTCCTCAAAAATTATCCGGAGTTAACAGCCCTGCTCCAGAAGGTGCGAAGACTGTGCTCGCACATCCGCCGGTCGCCTGTACACTCCGTTCGTATGCAGAAGCTGCAGCGATTGCTCCACCTTCCCAACCACCGCCTCATTATCGACATTGCAACAAGGTGGAACTCCACCCTGCACATGGTGGAGCGGCTGTGCGAGCAGAGGCAGGCCATAATGCATTTGTGGGAGGATACACGGCCAGGCACTTTGAGAGCAGACATGGAGTTGACAGGTGTGCAGTGGTCGAAGCTGAAAGACCTTTGTAAAGTCCTTCAGTGTTTTGAGGAATGCACACGGCTGGTAAGCGCAGACAACGCCATCCTAAGCATGAGCATCCCACTTATGCGTCTGCTCATGCAAACTTTGACGCACCTTAAGGAGCAGGCGTCTGCAGCCAATGTTGATGAGGAGGAAGAGGAGGAGGGAATCCTTGATGACATTCAGCCATTGTCTGCTCAGGGACCTCTCCTGGACGAGGTGGAGGAAGAAGAGGAGGAGGAGGATGATGATGGGGATGATTACTTAGGGGAGGAGGATGCATCTCGTGGGGCAAGTGAAAATGTTGGTGTGGCAAGGTCTGGTACAGGGTTTGTGCGTGACTGGAGGGATGTGGATTTGCCAGAAAGTGCTCCTCCACCCAGCACTCGCAGTGCATCATTGACACCGGGAACATTGGCCCACATGTCAGATTATGCCTTGCGGATCCTAAAAGGGACCCCCGCATTGCCAAAATGATGAACGATGACGACTACTGGTTGGCCAGCATCCTGGATCCACGCTATAAAGGCAAATTACAAAACATCATGCCACAGGAGAACCTTGACCTAATATTGGCTAATAAACAAGCAACTCTGGTAAATCGGTTGCTTGAGGCATTCCCAGCACACAGCAGCGGTGATGGTTCTCACACGAGCCGTACGGGCCGGGGGCAGCTTGGCAGAGGTGTTCGTGGTGCACACAGCAAAAGTGGCGTTGGAGACAGGGGTTTCATGACAATGTTGTGGACTGATTTTTCAAATACCGCTCACACAACTGGTAATACTGCATCAATGGAAAGTGACAGGAGACAGCAGTTGTCAACTATGGTTACAAACTACTTTTCCTGCCATATCGATGTTCTCCCACACAGGTCATTCCCCTTTGAATATTGGGCCGCTAAACTGGACACCTGGCCTGAATTGGCCCAATATGCCTTACAGGAGCTCGCTTGCCCAGCTGCAAGTGTGCTATCAGAAAGAGTCTTCAGTGCAGCTGGATCAATCCTGACAGAAAAAAGGACCCGTCTGTCAACCCAAAATGTGGATGATCTAACCTTCATTAAAATGAACCACGCATGGGTTTCCAAGGATTTTGTCCCACCTTCCCCTGATGACACATAGGGTGACAGAAAAATGGCTTGCTTTGGTCCACCTCTTCCTGGTACTTCACCTATTTCGCATTTGCATCAGCTGAATGTCCAACATCAACATATGCCACTTTCTAAAACTCCCTAACTGTGCTGCCTTCCCCCCATGGCCGGGGTCACCACCTAGCGCACGACACCGTGCGAGTGCCGTTGCCCTGGACAGGTGGGTAGGCCGACGCTTGGGCGCGGGCACTGGCACAGGGTCCCTCATAGTGCAATCAAGTGTCTCTGACGGTGGTGGTGCACACCCGCCGTCAGACACACCGCTGTACTATGAGGGGCCCAGTGCCAGTACCGACGCCCACGAGTGGGCCCCCCTTGCTTGGGCAGGGCCCCAGCATTTGCAATCTTTACCTCTCCCTGCTCCTCCGCTGTGTAATCTGGCCCGTCAAATCCATACTGTGCCTGACACCGTCTGAGCCTGCCTCCTGATGTATAGACATATATTTTGAATGTGTACGCTATCCATACATGTTATCCGGGGATACGGTACCCTTTCTAACCTTTGTGCAATCACGTGCAATCCATACTGGGCCTAACACCGTCTGAGCCTGCCTCCTGAGACATATATTTTGAATGTGTACGCTATCCGTACATGTTATCCGGGGATACGGTACCCTTTCTAACCTTTGTGCAATCACGTGCAATCCATACTGGGCCTAACACCGTCTGAGCCTGCCTCCTGAGACATATATTTTGAATGTGTACGCTATCCATACATGTTATCCGGGGAAACGGTACCCTTTCTAACCTTTGTGCAATCACGTGCAATCCATACTGGGCCTAACACCGTCTGAGCCTGCCTCCTGAGACATATATTTTGAATGTGTACGCTATCCATACATGTTATCCGGGGAAACGGTACCCTTTCTAACCTTTGTGCAATCACGTGCAATCCATACTGGGCCTAACACCGCCTGAGCCTGCCTTCTGAGACATATATTTTGAATGTGTACGCTATCCATACATGTTATCCGGGGAAATGGTACCCTTTCTAACCTTTGTGCAATCACGTGCAATCCATACTGGGCCTAACACCGTCTGAGCCTGCCTCCTGAGACATATATTTTGAATGTGTACGCTATCCATACATGTTATCCGGGGAAACGGTACCCTTTCTAACCTTTGTGCAATCACGTGCAATCCATACTGGGCCTAACACCATCTGAGCCTGCCTCCTGAGACATATATTTTGAATGTGTATGCTGTCCATACATGTTATCTGGGGATACGGTACCCTTTCTAACCTTTGTGCAATCACGTGCAATCCATACTGGGCCTAACACCATCTGAGCCTGCCTCCTGAGAAATATATTTTGAATGTGTACGCTATCCATACATGTTATCCGGGGATACGGTACCCTTTCTAACCTTTGTGCAATCACGTGCAATCCATACTGGGCCTAACACCGTCTGAGCCTGCCTCCTGAGACATATATTTTGAATGTGTACGCTATCCATACATGTTATCCGGGGATACGGTACCCTTTCTAACCTTTGTGCAATCACGTGCAATCCATACTGGGCCTAACACCGTCTGAGCCTGCCTCCTGAGACATATATTTTGAATGTGTACTCTATCCATACATGTTATCTGGGGATACGGTACCCTTTCTAACCTTTGTGCAATCACGTGCAATCCATACTGGGCCTAACACCGTCTGAGAATGATAGATGGGGCCCACCATACACTGGAACATTCCAAAGGTGGACATCAGACACTGGAGCAGCATTTACAGGGCCCATTATACACTAGAGCATTAGAAATGGGGCCCATTATGTTTGGAGCATTATTTGGGCCCATAAGACAGTAGAGCTTCATCCATGGGGACCAACATATACTGTAGCATTATGTGGAGCTCATCATATACTGTTTCAAACATTATATGGGACCAATGATTCTGTATGGAGAAATAGATGGGCCTCGTCATGAGATGTAAAAAGTTAGGTATTTTTCATTGTACTGTACCGCTATTTCTCTGCCGTATCGGAGCATGATGAGTTGTGGTATGTGTTAAAGGGGCGCTCTTTCGCCCAGGGCACATGAAAACCTGGAGCCAGCCCTCCCCCCCCCACAGTCTGTAGCCAAATAACCCCCATTTTTCAGTGCGTAACTTGTATTATGAAGTTAATTAAGGTTGACAAGCTTAAGTAAGAAGAATTGATGCTTTTGGCATTCAAATGGGCACTGTTGGTGTGTTTCCTGTCCTCCTCTCACTGCCGACTTTTATTCCCCATTGACTTACATTGGGTTTCGTGTTTCGGGACGACCCCGACTTTTCCCTATAATCGGACGATCTTGCTCGACCCAACTTTTGGAAAAGTCGGGTTTCACGAAACGAAACGCGACCCTAAAAAACCAAAAGTCGCTCAACTCTACTGAAGACTCTTTCAGATAACATACTAGCAGCAGGGCAAGTGAGCTCCTGTAAGGCATATTGTGCCAATTCAGGCCAGGCGTCCAGTTTAGAGGCCCAATAGTCAAAGGGGATTGACCTGTGAGGGAGAACATCGATATGGGAGAAGTAGTTTGTAACCATAGTTGACAACTGCTGTCTCCTGTCACTTTTCATCGATGCAGTATTAGCAGTCATTTTAGCGGTACTTGAGAAATCATTCTACAACATGGTCATTAAAGCCCTGTCTCCAACGCCACTTCGGCTGTGTGCAACACAAACAACTCTTCCATTGTGCCCACTATGGCTTGAGGGAGAACCAGCACCGCTGCTGTGTGCTGGGAAAGCCTGAAACAAACGGTTTACCAATGTTGTTTGTTTGTTAGCCAATATTATCTCTAGGTTCTTCTGTGGCATGATGTTGTATAATTTGCCTTTGTAGCGTGGATTGAGGATGCTGGCCAGCCAGTACTCGTCATCCCTCATCATTTTGGCAATGCGGGGGTCCCTTTTTAGGATCCGCAAGGCATAATCGCACATGTGGGCCAATGTTCCAGGTATCAATGATGCACTGCTAGTGGTGGGTGGAGGAGCACTTTCTGGCAAATCCACATCCCTACAGTCACGCACAAACACTATACCTGACCTTGGAATGCCAACATTTTCTCTTGCCCCCTGAGAAGCATCCTCTTGCCCAAAATAATCTTCCCCCTCATCCTCCTCCTCCTCCTCTTCCTCCACCTCATCCAGGACAGTTCCCTGACCAGACAATGGCTGACTGTCATCAAGGCTTCCCTCCACCTCCTCCTCCGCTGCAGACTCTTGATCCTTAATGTGCGTCAAACTTTGCATGAGCAGACGCATAAGTGGGATGCTCATGCTTATGATGGCACGTCTGCGCTTACCAGCTATGTGCATTTCTCAAAACACTAAAGGCCTTTCCAGAGGTCTTTCAGCTTTGACCACTGCACACCAGACAATTCCATGTCTTCCCTCAAACTGCCTGCCCATGTATCCTCCCACAAATGCATTACAGCCTGCCTCTGTTCGCACAGCCTCTCAACCATGTGCAGGGTGGAGTTCCATCTTGTTGCAACATCTATGATTAGGCGGTGCTTGGGGAGGTGGAGCAATCGCTGCAGCTTATGCATATGAGTGGAGTGGACGTTTGAGCGATGGATGTGCGAGCACAGTCTTCGCACCTTATGGAGCAGGGATGTTAACTCTGGATAATTATTAAGGAAGCACTGCACCACCAGGTTCAAAGTGTGAGCCAGGCAAGGTATGTGTGTGAGTTTTGCACGGGCTATGGCTGCCATAAAATTATGGCCGTTATCACTGACTACCTTGCCTGCCTCAAGATGTAGACTGCCCAGCCATGAATCAGTTTGTCGCTGCAAGTGGTCAGCCAGTACCTCCACGGTGTGTCTGTTGTCGCCCTCAAAGACATCATCTTGTTAGGAGTCAGATTTCTGCCCCTTCTATGCAGGAATCTAGACCCTCACATTCTGCAGTCTCTTGCTCATTTTCTACTACAGAAGAGACTGCAGAGGAGAGTGCTTTGCAGCAACTCTCTCCGGAGGCTAAGTCCTTCTTTCCGTCTTCTGAGCATGCTCGTGGGACGATCTCACATTGGTGTTCGGCAGTCAGGTGCTCAGGTCCTGCTCCTAATTCCATTGGTCCAGCTCAGAGTTCTGGAGACTTCCGGAAGGTCCCGTTTGCTATAAAAGGCGCACATGGCTGTTCTGCCATGCGCTAGTATAGTCATACTTGCTGCTGTGTGTATGTGGATGGATGCATGTTCTGGTGAATGACTCATTTGAAACCCCATTCCTTTGATATTACGTTTGTGTGAGGGATTGAGTTAAAGCCAGTATTAGCGCCAGAGCGCCATTGCTCCACAGGCACACCTGCTAGCGTCCAACATCGCGCTTGCGTTACTGCGGTGTAACCCTGCGGCATTCCCTACGCCGTGCTGCTGTAGCAGCTTTAGTTTGCGTTTGCAGCTGCAACGCTGTTCACACAAACAGTTACGGTAGGTCTAGGCGGATGTAGTGCCGTCATCTAAGGCTACTCTGGTGACCTGTTACCGTTTGTGTGTTGCTGAGTCCCTGTTTCATTAACAGGCTCAGCGTTATTATATTTACCTTTGTTATTTCAGCTCTGTGAGTTCAACAGAGTCTGCTTGGTGCACCTGGGTGACTTCTAACCCTGTGCACACTACCGCCTGTTTGCTCTGCCACCATCTAGCAGCGGTTTTAACATCTACTGCACGGTGGACCCCAAGTGGCGAACACACTTTATTTATATTTTTTATTTAGTGCATTCCGCCACTCCTAACATTATACTAGTGCCAGGGTCTGGCTAGTGATGGCAGAACAGCAGCAACTCCTACAGTGCATTCGCCAGCTAGAGGGCCGCATGGCCACTCTTGAGAGAGCTCTCTCTGCTGCGCAGTCCACTGAAGCTGCTGTAAAGGCACTTACGTATGCGGTTGGTCGCATGTCCATGTCCTCCGCCGCACCGACAGTTACCCGCCTCCCGCTGCCCGATAAATTCTCTGGTGATGGCGCCTCCTGTAGGGGTTTCATCAGCCAGTGTTCTATCCAGCTGGAGCTGCTAGCTGAGCAGTTCCCTATGGAATGGGCCAAGGTGGCATTTATTGTTTCCCTACTGTTGGGCAAGGCGTTGGAATGGGCTACACCTTTATGGGAGTGTGGTGACCCCGAGATTCGGACCGCAGCTCACCTGCTAACAGCCATCAAGCAGGTCTTCCTCGGTCCATGGGTCATGCATGACACCTCTCTGCAGCTGTTTGCTCTGACCCAGGGATCCATTCCGGTTAGCCAGTACGCCGTCCGTTTTAGAACACCGGCGTCCGAGCTGTAGTGGTCCGATAGGGCACTTATCATTGTTTTTTGGAGAGGTTTAGCCGAGCACGTAAAGGATGCTCTCTCTACTAGAGAGATTCCTACCAGTTTGGAAGAGTTAATTTCTATTTCCACCCGTATTGACCTTCGTTTTTCAGAGCGCGGTATGGAGCGTGCTCACTCCAAACGGAGAGTTACTCCGGCTCCCAATTTTTACGAGCCTCTAGAGCTGCCCAAGCCAGAGGTTCCATCCCCAGAGCCCATGGAGGTGTCTCGTGCCATTTTTGAGACACGCCCAGCGCAAGATTCCATTTGCGGTTGACACCGTCTACACGCTGCTTTTCAGGATGACAGCGGTCCGCAATGGTCAGAGTCTGTGCCAGTCGGTGAGACCTTTGTTCCTCCTCATCTTAGGCCCAAGATTCTCACCTGGGCACACGCATCCGGTGCGGACGGCCACCGTGGATACATGCAGACCATGAAACTTCTGGCTGGGTCATATTGGTGGCCGCAGAGGGCTCGGGACGTTAAAAAATTTATTCGGGCATGCACCTCATGTGCTCGGGATAGCCTTCCCAGGTGGAGTGTGGCGACAGCAGCCGATACTCAGCAGCGTTCCACTGTAACTCCCACTCCCATCGTCTCCCGGGTGTCCCTTCTGAAACCTGGCAATCTTGCTTCCTCTGATGCCTTCCGTGTGTCCTTCTTTCCGTCTTCTGAGCATGCTTGTGGGACGATCTCACATTGGTGTTCAGCAGTCAGGTGCTCAGGTCCTGATCCTAATTCCATTGGTCCAGCTCTGAGTTCTGGAGACTTCCAGAAGGTCCCATTTGCTATAAAAGGCGCGCATGGCTATTCCGCCATGCGCTAGTATAGTCATACTTGCTGCTGTGTGTATGTGGATGGATGCATGTTCTGGTGAATGACTCATTTGAAACCCCATTCCTTTGATATTACGTTTGTGTGAGGGATTGAGTTAAAGCCAGTATTAGCGCCAGCGCGCCATTGCTCCACAGGCACACCTGCTAGCATCCAACATCGTGCTTGCGTTACTGCGGTGTAACCCTGCGGCATTCCCTACGCCACGCTGCTGTAGCAGCTTTAGTTTGCGTTTGCAGTTGCAACGCTGTTCACACAAACAGTTATGGTAGGTCTAGGCGGATGTGGTGCCGTCATCTAAGGCTACTCCGGTGACCTGTTACTGTTTGTGTGTCGCTGAGTCCCTGTGTCATTAACAGGCTCAGTGTTATTATATTTATCTTTTGTTATTTCAGCTCTGTGAGTTCAACAGAATCTGCTTGGTGCACCTGGGTGACTTCTAACCCTGTGCAGCGGTTTTAACACCTACTGCACGGTGGACCCCGAGTGGCGAACGCACTTTATTTATATTTTTTATTTAGTGCATTCCGCTACTCCTAACACATCTTTAACACAGCCTGCTGATGCTTACCACTAGCTGTTCGATAGTGGGACACCTCGTGTGCAACTCTGCCAGCTGCGGATGGAGTGCTTGTGCGTCTGCACTCTGTGGACGAGCTTTCGCTGATAGAGGAGGAGGAGGAGGAGGAGGAGGATCGAAAGCCTACAGCCAACTGTTTCCTATACCGTGGGCTAGGCAGCAATGTTCCTCCACCGCTGTCCCCAGTGGAGCCTGCATCCACCACATTAACCCAGTGCGCAGTGATGGACACGTAACGGCCCTGGCCATGCCTACTGGTCAATGCATCTATTGTGAGGTGCACCTTTCCACTCACTGACTGTTTTAGTGCATGGACAATGTGGTCTTTCACATGCCGGTGGAGGGCAGGGATGGCTTATTGAGAAAATAAGTGCTGACTGGGTAGGTCATAGCGTGGGACAGTGTAGGCCATGAGGTCGCGGAAAGCTTCGCTTTCAACCAAACGGTAGGGCATCATCTCTAATGAGATTAGTTTGGCAATGTAGGCATTCAAACAAAGTGTACGCGGATGAGAGGATGAGTACTCTCTTGTCCTACTCAGAGTGTCTGGTAGGGTGAGCTAGACTGGAGAGCTGCATATGGGGGAAGTAGCGGTGGACCGGACGGAGTGAGAGGGGGTTGGTGATGGTATTGGTGGTGATTCAGTGTTGTGTTGCAAAACCATTGTGATTCCCTGAGTGCTTTGGCCTTGCGACGACACCTCTACATTTAGTGCTGTTGGTATGCTTAACGGTGGCGGTGGTCTTACATTGGGGGAAGTGATGGAGCGTTGCTGGCTACCTTCAGTCGGAGCATGTGCACATGTGCTACCTGAGGTTTTGTAGTCTGTCCACGCTTGCAAGTGCATGTTGATTAAATCTCTACGCATGCAACTGGTATTCAAATTTCTGAGTTGTTTACCTCGGCTAAAGGTCCTTCCGCACTTCTTACAGGTAACCTTTGCCTCATCAGTAGGATTTTGGACAAAAAAGTGCCACACTGCACTCTTCCTACTATGGTATACATTTTCTGGCCTTGCTAAGTTGACCGTCTGGCCAAGCTGTCCTGCAACTCTTTTAGTTTTTGTTCCACGTTTTTGGACAGCTGCGGGCCTGGCAGATAACCGCTGCTGCGATGTCAATGCATGCTGCGGATCCTTCTTCTTATGTGAACTATTGCCAGCACCACCCTCCTCCCCCAATGGATTCCAATCCGGGTCAAGAACTGGGTCATCCATCACCTCCTCTTCAAAGTCATCTCCACCTTCCTCTTTACCTTCCTCTGTGTTACCGTGTAAGGTGGTATAGTATGCGGGAAGGGGCACCTGAGTTTCATCAGGGTCAGATTCTGGCTCAATAGACTGCAAGGGCAATGTAGTGCTCTGGGTCAATGTACCAGCAGAATCATCTAGCAGTGGCTGTGCATCAGTGCACTCCATGTCAGATTCATCTTGGACTGGGGAAATCTTGATTTGACTGGATAACCCAGGCATGGTATGTGAAAAGAGCTCCATAGAGTAATCTGAAGTGTGGGCTGCTGCATCCTTAACTTTTGGTGGGGGTGAAGGACACAAGGAAAGGTGTTTTTCCTGACCAGAATCCTGCACTGAGGACTCCGTGCTTGCAGGTTTCGAACGTTCAGAAGAGGAGGCAATAGAGCTGGTGGCTGTTTTGGCAATGTACGCCAAAACCTGTTCCTGATGCTCCGGCTTTAAAAGTGGTTTTCCTACTCCAAGAAAAGGCAACTTTACAGGCCTTCTTCCGCCAGATGATGACGCAGGCTCAACACATCCTGCCTTAGCTGCTATTGTGCTTTTGCCAGAACCAGCTGCACCCCCCTGCCCATGTCCGCGGACTCTTCCACCATACTTCCTCATGTTTGGGAAAATGTACCAAAAATACCAGCAGAGAGATGGTACTGTATGAGGAGCATCCAGCTGTGTAAGGTGTATTAAAAAAATTAAATCTACGTATATATTTTGTTAGTCACAGACGCTCTCACAGTATGTATTGGACCGTAATCCAACAAGCAGATATACAGAACTGTATCAGAAGTGTAAAGTGTACAGCTGTATATATTTTTTGTGTAACTAACAATGTCCGTATATGTATTTACGGAGTGTCAAACACACACGCTGACTCTGTATAGATGTGACTGCAATAGATGTGACTGTAATGCGAACAGCAGATATACAATACTGTTTGAGAATCGGACAGCTCTATACGGTGTCTGTATGGAAAATTTTCAATCTCCATCAATTTGTATAGGGACTGACACACGCTGTCTCTGTGTTATGAATGAGTCACCGTAGGAGGCAAAAACAGAAATACTAGCTAAGTCCAGAAAACCAGAGAAGTTGGCAGCTATCGGATTGCAGACCCCTGAACCTATCAACAACAACTAGCAGTAGCCGGGGGGGGGTTCCTACAGTGCTATAGACCCCTCAATCACAGCCAGAGAACTACATAGCCTAAAGACAGAAAGGGAAATCTAAACGGCCCCAGAGCAGACCCCAAAGCAATAGGCAGCCCCCAACATATAATGACGGTGAAGCAAGGTGAAAAACCACTCACACAGAAAGAAAGGCTGAGCAAATGATGGGGCCCAAGCTAACTAAATAGGACAGGATAGGAAAGCTGCTGTCTGCAATCCGCCAAAAACCCTATCAAAACAAGGGCCAACAGGCTGATAGGGAAAAAGGCCCTGAAGATGCTAGGCTTCAAAAATACTATATCAGAACTCAGGTATTTTCTGAAGACAGAGCAAAAAGGAATTCAACTCACCTCAGCAGGGAATGGCAGAAATTCAGAAAAACAAGACAAAACACAAATGCAAAAAGCAGTGCAGAAAAACTTAGCTTAGCTTTTGAGGAGCAGGAATCAGACTGGTCTTCTAGAATCCCTCAGAGAGATCACCAGCAAGGCATAAGGGCGTCGGCTGCCTTATATCCAGTCAGCAATTCCCGTCACCCAGTCATCATCATCATACCCAGGTGCTTGGTAATCAGCCTCACTACCTTCCTTCACCAGAAGAGGGAGTTCATCAGACCTCAATGGTGAAGGGGAAAATGAACTCACAACACTCTGTCTAGTTTTGACCGTAATCAAACAGCATATATACGAAACTGTTTGAAAAGTGGACAGCACTCTAAGGTGTATGTCTGGAAAAATGGAAAAACTCCTCAGCTTCTTCTTTCAGAGTCACACACAGCTTCTATTTGTCTGTTAAACAAAGTGGTACACGGTAGTGTGTGAGGAGCGTACACCGCTATACGGTGTCTGTATGGAAAATTGTCAATCTCTGTCTATTTGTAAAGGGACTGACACACGCTGTCTCTGTCTAGTTTTGACCGTCATCAAACAGCACATATGTTGTGAGTTCATTCTCTGGTCCACCAGTTGTGATTTCCCCTGCTGGACTCCCTCTGGTGGTGACGGGAGGTGGTGCGGCTGGTTTGATCGGTGGAGATCTGCCACCTGAGAATGAGGATGACGATTGGATCTCAAGATTCTCAGATTGGATTTAAGACAGTCAACGCCCTATTCAGTTGCTGGTGATTCCTTCTGGCTTGTCAGCTCTTGGTCTTCAGCTCTGTTCCAGTCATCTAAAGCTAAGTATTTCTGCTAATGTTCACACTTGATTTTGTTGGTCTATTCAGTTTTTTGTGTGGTCTGCCAGCCCCGGCTGGGGGGTGAACTGAATTTCCACTCTTATTTATCAGTATTTTGCCAATTGGCTTTTGTCCCTTACCAGTTCGGTCTCTTTTTGCTCTGTCTCAGAATATTTCAGAGTGCTGACATAGTGGGAGAAGTCTAGTGACTTCAGGGTTAATTTTGCTATCAGAAGTGTTGGACATTATTTTTGTAGGGTTTTTTGCAGGTTGCAGACAGTGTCTTCCCTTTCCTTTCCTGTCTAGTTAGTTTGGGCCTCATCATTTGCTCAGCCTATTTTCCTGCCTGTGTTTGTGCCTTCATCTTGTTTCACCGTCAATACATGTGCGGGGGTTATCTATTCCTTTGGGGTCTGCTCTGGGGCAGTTAGTTTTCCTTTTTCTTGCTTTAGGCTTATTTAGTCCTCCGGCCGTGACGAGGTATCTAGGTTCATCGTAGGCATGCTCCACGGCTACTGCTAGTTGTGTGGTAAGATCAGGGATCTGCAATCTGCATAGTTACCAACCACTCTGGTTTTCTGTGGCTTAGCTTGTTTTGCCTTTTTCTCCTCGGTGACCCATTCATAACAGAATCACCAGCCATACCGAAGATTCTAGGGTACTGAAAAGCAGGAAAGAATTGTAAAAAAAAAAAAAATAAAAAGTGTCAGAATTTTTTTTTTTTATATGTATATTTTTTCCTCTTTTTTTCTGGGGCCGTAGGAGGATTTTTTTTTTTAATGGAGATTAAGCAATTGTCTAATCGTGTGGAGCAGCTCACTGCTGAAGTGCGGGGAATTTCCACCTATCTCGCTCATTCACATGCTGCTGAACCAAGGATCCCTACTCCTGATGTGTTTTTTGGGGATCCGTCTAAATTTTTAAATTTTAAGAATAATTGTAAATTATTTCTTGCCTTGAAGCCCAATTTATAGGGGAGCTCTGTGCAGCAGGTTAAAATTGTCATCTCTTTGCTGCGCGGCAATCCCCAGGATTGGGCGTTTTCTTTGACACCTGAAGATCCTATTCTGACTAATGTGGATGCATTTTTTCAAGCCTTGGGGTTGTTGTATGATGAACCTAATGCTATTGATCAAGCTGAGAAAGCCCTATTGGCATTGAACCAGGGTCAGGATTCTGCAGAGTTACACTGTCAAAAATTCCGAAAGTGGGCGGTCCTTACTACCTGGAATGATGGTGCCTTGGCAGCTCTCTTTCGAAAGGGTTTGTCAGAAACTGTAAAAGATATTATGGTGGGATTTCCTGTTCCCTCTGGTCTTGACGATTCTATGTCATTAGCCATTCAAATTGATCGGCGTTTATGTGAACGCAAAACTACACGAGAGGAGTTGCCACCTTTTGGACAAATGTCTGAACCTATGCAATATGATAGAGTTTTGTCTAGGGCGCAACGTCAGGAGTTTAGAAGGCGTAATAAGCTGTGTTTTTTCTGTGGAGACGTCTCTCATATTATTTCTGTCTGCCCAAACCGAGAGAAACGTTTTGCACACACATTGGCTGTGGGCAGTATAAAACCTAAGTTTCTTTTGGCAATTACTTTGATCTGCTCCTTATCCACATTTTCCACGAAGGCTTTTGTGGATTCAGGAGCAGCATTGAATCTGATGGATTTGGACTTTGCTAAACGTTGTGGTTTTTCCATAACGCCTCTGCGGACGCCTATTCCTTTGAGGGGTATTGATGCTACTCCTTTGGCGGAGAATAAACCTCAGTTTTGGACCCAGGTGACGATGCGGGTTGCCCCAGACCACCAAGAAAATTGTAAATTTTTGGTGCTGCATAATTTGCATGATACTATTGTTCTGGGTTTTCCTTGGTTGCAAACTCATAATCCAGTTTTGGATTGGAAATCTGGGTCTGTGGTGAGTTGGGGTTGTCAGTGTGTTCTTAGGGACGCTCCTGTTTTCTCCACCTCTCCTTAGTCTCATGATATTCCTGATTATCTAGCCGATTTTTCTGATGTATTTAGTGAGAGCAAGTCTGCGTCTTTGCCTCCTCATAGGAGTTATGACTGTGCAATTGAGTTGATGCCGGGGTGTAAATTTCCCAAGGGTCGGCTTTTCAACTTATCAGTACTCGAACATGATGCTATGCGATCCTATATTAAGGAGTCATTGGAGAAGGGTCATATTAGACCATCCTCGTCACCTTTAGGTGCTGGGTTTTTTTTTGTGGCAAATAAAGATGGTTCATTAAGAGCGTGTATTGATTATCGTTCCCTTAACAAGATGACGGTTAAATATCAGTACCCGTTACCTCTGATGTCTGATTTATTCTCCAGAGTTAAGAGTGCCTGCTGGTTTACTAAGCTTGACCTCAGGGGGGCGTATAATCTTATTCGTATCAAGCACGGGGATGAATGGAAGATGGCGTTTAATACTCCGGAGGGACATTTTGAGTACCTGGTGATGCCTTTTGGGCTCTCTAATGCCCCTTCTGTCTTCCAGTCCTTTATGAATGATATTTTCCGAGACTTTGTGGATAAGTTTTTGATCATCTATCAGGATGATATTTTGATCTTTTCTAGTGATTGGGATTCTCATGTGGAACACATCCGGACTGTTTTCCGGATTTTGAGGAAGAATTCCCTATTTGTTAAGGGATCGAAATGCCTCTTTGGTGTACAGAGGATTTCATTTTTGGGATTTATCTTATCTCCATCGACTATTAAAATTGACCCGGCCAAGGTACAGGCCATTTATGATTGAGTTCAGCCTACTTCTTTGAAGGTCCTCCAGAAGTTTTTGGGTTTTGCTAATTTCTATCGTAAATTTATAGGTAATTTTTCTGGTATTGTCAAACCGCTGACTGATCTGACCAAGAAGGGTGCTGATGTGTTGCATTGGTCTCCTGAGGCTATCTCAGCATTTCAGGAGCTTAAGCAGAGATTTATTTCAGCACCAGTTTTACGGCAACCTGATGTCTCACTTCCATTTCAGGTGGAGGTAGATGCTTCTGAGATTGGTGCAGGAGCTGTTTTGTCCCAAAAAGACCCTGTGACTTCTAAGATGAATCCCTGTGCCTTCTTTTCTCGAAAGTTCTCCCCATCTGAACGCAACTATGACGTGGGGAATCGGGAATTGTTGGCCATGAAGTGGGCATTTGAGGAGTGGAGACATTGGTTGGAGGGAGCTAGACATCAAGTTGTGGTCCTCACCGATCACAAGAATTTGATTTATCTGGAGTCGGCCAAACGCTTGAATCCTAGCCAGGCTAGATGAGCCTTGTTTTTCACGCGTTTTAATTTTGTGGTCTCTTTTCTTCCGGGCACTAAGAATGTTTAGGCAGACGCCCTTTCTAGGAGTTTCTTTGCCGATTCTCTTAGTGTGACTGAGCCTACTACCATCCTAGGTGAGGGGGTAGTTCTTTCTGCCATTTCGCCCAATTTGAGACGCGCCCTGGAGGAATTTCAGGAGGATAAACCTGAGCGTTGCCCTATGGGAAAATAGTATGTTCCTGACCAGTGGAGAAAGAGAGTGATGTCTGAAATTCATTGCTCCGCATTGGCTGGTCATCCAGGTATTTTTGGTACCAGAGATTTGGTGAGTCGGTCATTTTGGTGGCCTGCCTTATCTCGTGACGTCAGGAATTTTGTACAGTCCTGTGGGACTTGTTCTCGGTCTAAACCCTGTTCTCGTTCTAGTGGGTTGCTGATGCCCTTGCCGGTGCCCAAGAGGCCATGGACCCATATCTCAATGGATTTTATTTCTGATCTTTCCGTCTCTCAGAGAATGACTGTTATCTGAGTGATTTGTGATAGATTTTCGAAGATGGTCCATCTTGTACAACTCCCAAAGTTGCCATCTTCTGCTGAGTTGGTGCCCTTGTTGTTACATCAGGTGGTTCAATTACATGGGATTCCTGAGAACATTGTGTCCAACAGAGGAGTCCAGTTTGTTTCCAGATTCTGGAAAGCCTTTTGTTCCAATCTGGGAATTCAGTTATCCTTCTCCTCCGCGTTTCATCCCCAGACCAATGGACAGACTAAGAGAACAAACCAGACCTTGGAGTCTTATTTGAGATGTTTTATATCTGCTGATCAGGATGATTGGGTCTCATTTTTGCCCTTGGCCGAATTCGCACTGAACAATAGAGCTAGTTCTGCCACTTTGATGTCACCCTTTTTCTGTTATTTTGTGTTTCATCCTCGATTCTCTTCAGGGCAAGTGGAATCTTCGTCCTGCCCAGATGTGGACACTGTGGTTAAGAGAATGCAGCAGATATGGGACCAAGTGGTGGATAAGTTATCACTCTCTTAGGAAAAGGCCCAGCAATTTTCCAACCGGCATAGGACCATTGGTCCCCGGTTTAAAGTGGGTGATATGGTTTGGTTGTCATCTAAGAATATTCCTATGAAGGTTGCATCTCCTAAATTTAAGTCAAGATTTATTGGTTCTTATAAGATTTTGGAAATTCTTAATCCTGTTTCGTTTCGATTGGCTCTTCCAGTTACGTTCAAGATCCATAACGTATTTCACAAATCTTTGTTGAAGAGGTTTGTTGAGCCAGTGGTTCCTATGGCAGCACCTCCTGACCCTGTGTTGGTCGAAGGCAATGTGGAATATGAGGTAGAGAAAATATTGGATTCTCGTTTGGTTAGACGGAGACTCCAGTATTTGGTCAAATGGAAGGGTTATGGTCAGGAGGATAATTCTTGGGTCTCTGCCTCCGATATTCATGCCAATAGATTGGTTCGTGCTTTTCACCG
Source organism: Dendrobates tinctorius (assembly GCF_039654945.1). NCBI lineage: Eukaryota > Metazoa > Chordata > Amphibia > Anura > Dendrobatidae > Dendrobates > Dendrobates tinctorius. The sequence goes on along the minus strand of NW_027361948.1, from coordinate 1,641,663 downwards.
GGCCCATCCTGGTCGGCCTGGTGGCTTGGATGAGGGTTTGGTGACCCCTCCTCAAGGGGGGTACTGTTGTGAGTTCATGCTCTGGTCCACCAGTTGTGAGTTCCCCTTCTGGACTCCTTCTGGTGGTGACAGGAGGTGGTGCGGCTGGTTTGATCGGTGGAGATCTGCACCTGACAATGAGGATGACGATTGTATCTCAGGATTCTCAGATTGGATTTTTAGACAGCCGACGCCCTATTCAGTTGCTGGTGATTCCTTCTGGCTTGTCAGCTCTTGGTTTTCAGCTCTGTTCCAGTCATCTAAAGCTAAGTTTTTCTACTAATGTTCACACTTGATTTTGCTGGTCTATTCAGTTTTTTGTGTGGTCTGCCAGCCCCGGCTGGGAGCTAAGCTGAATTTCCACTCTTATTTATCAGTATTTTGTCAATTAGCTTTTTGTCCCTTACCAGTTCGGTCTCTTTTTGCTCCATCTCAGAATATTTCAGAGTGCTGATATAGTGGGAGAAGTCTAGTGACTTCAGGGTTAATTTTGCTATCAGAAGTGTTGGAAATTATTTTTGTAGGGTTTTTGCAGGTTGCAGACAGTGTCTTCCCTTTCCTTTCCTGTCTAGTTAGTTTGGGCCCCATCATTTGCTCAGCCTATTTTCCTGCCTGTGTTTGTGCCTTCATCTTGTTTCACCATCAATACATGTGTGGGGCTATCTATTCCTTTGGGGTCTGCTCTGGGGCAGTTAGTTTTCCCTTTTCTTGCTTTAGGCTTATTTAGTCCTCCGGCCATGACGAGGCCTCTAGGTTCATCGTAGGCACGCTCCACGGCTACTGCTAGTTGTGTGGTAAGATCAGGGATCTGCAATCTGCATAGTTACCAACCACTCTGGTTTTCTGTGGCTTAGCTTGTTTTGCCTTTTTCTCCTCGGTGACCAATTCATAACACACATATATATGAAACTGTTTGAAAAGCGGACAGCACTCTAAGGTGTAGGTCTGGAAAAATGGAAAAACTCCTCGGCTTTCTTTTCCAGAGTCACACACAGATAGCTTCTATTTGTCCATGATACAAGGCGGTACACGGTAGTGTGTGAGGAGCGTACACCGCTATATGGTGTCTGTATGGAAAATTGTCAATCTCCGTCTATTTGTATAGGGACTGACACACGCTGTGTCTGTCTAGTTTTGACTGTCATCAAACAGCAGATATACGAAACTGTTTGAAAAGCGGACAGCACTCTAAGGTGTAGGTCTGGAAAAACGGAAAAATTCCTTGGCTTTTTTTACAGAGACACACACAGATAGCTTCTATTTGTCCATGATACAAGCCGGTACACGGTAGTGTGTGAGGAGCGTACACCGCTACACAGTGTGTGAAAAAATGAACGCTCAGTATCTCACCAGGACAAAATAATAAAAGTTGGAGTGCTTTGAAAAAAGCAGTTTGAACAGCAGTGTGCACACAGCAATGCAGCTAGCAGGTAGCCTTAAAAGGCAGCCTAATCACCACCAGCGCTGCTGCACACAACAAAAATCCTCCTCTTTCACTGCACACTAACTGTACAGTGAAAAGCGCTATCAGCAGAAGCAGTTTTTTTCTTCTTCCCTGCCTAACGCTCTCCCTGTTCAGAATCAGCAGCAGCACCTCTCCCTATTCTAAGATCGGCAGAAGTAAGATGGCGGTCGGTGGTCACAGCCTTTTATACCCACTGTGACGCCACACAAAGCCAGCCAATCACTACAATGCAATTCTCTAAGATGGTGGTGGCCGCTGCCCATGTCATCGCTTTGCCCACAGTGTGTGTCCACCTTCATTGGCTGAGAAAAGGCGCTGGAAGCATTATTTGAAACGTGACTTTGGCGCTCTGATTGGCGACCTCATGGCCGACCCCACGCTATGGTCGCGTTTCGATCGGCGAAACACGACTTTAGCTAAAGTCGGCTATTTTTGAATTTGACCGACCCGTTTCGCTGAACTCTACCATTAACCACTCCCACTGGCTCAAGGGCATCAGGAATAGGCATATTGCCTTTTGTGTTAAAGTACTAGATTTTAACCTTTAGCTGCTTCCACTGGCTCAAGGACACCAAGAATAGGCATATTGCCCTTTGTGTTAATAATGCACATGATTATACCCTTAGCTGCTCCCACCAGCTCAAGTATTTCTATGCACAAAAAATGCATAACACAGCATTCAGTGGCAGTAAAACCATGAGCTCAATTCTCAGTCTTGGCATTATGGATTTTAGTATAATCAGAGTTTATCTGGGTTTGATCCCACATTATTATGTTTAAAGGTAAGTGCATATGTTGTAGATTCCATTGCGTATTTTGCTAAATCCGCAGCTAAAATGACCTGCATTTTACCTGCAGATTTAGTGCAGATTTCCTGCGGACTTTCTGTAGATTTTGTGTGGATTTCGCCTACGTTTTTACACCTGCGGATTTCTATAGCAGGTGTAAGAACGCTGCAGATTCCACACAAAGAATTGACATGCTGCAGAAAATAAACCGCAGCAAATCTGCGTGGAATTTTCCACTGCATGTGCACAGCGTTTTTTAGATTCCATTGGTTAAATCGCGTATCCACAGGGCCAAATCTGCTGCAGTTCCACACAAGAATCCGCAATGTGTGCACAGACCCTAAGTCTATGTTCAGACATTGCATTTTTGCAGCGTTTTTTAAGCCACGTTAAAGCTGCCTACAAAAAGTGTTTTGTTTTTTTTAAACTCGTTTATTGAACCTCAGGATAGAGAGAATGTACATCATACAAAATGGCTTATGATAACAAACATTATACATAGCATACATGTTTCTGTCCATTGCAAAATATAAATCAAAGAAATTGCACATTCTTGTAGATAAACAAGGCAATATGTACATATTCTTCCAAACGTACGTAAAGAATTATTGGTTATCCATTTTCCAGCATGTATATCAATCCAATTTCACAAGCCTTGTAATATTCAGAAATAAAGTCTAACTAAAATTCCTAAACTACAACTACCACTACATCAACTAGTGTCTACTATTTCCGCAGCCTAGTCTCCTATATCATTATGTCGTATGTGATGTCTCAACCTTGCGGAGTAAGATGAGAGGAATTCCAACTCTCCCAAATTTTTTCAAATTTACCCAGGCATCCCCTATTTTGGTATAACGTGCGCTCATATGGAACAATCAAATTTACCAAATCAACCCAAAATCTAAGAGAAGGACATGAACCCCCCCATCCACCGCAGTGCCAGTATCTTCCGCGCCATAAACAGTGTTTCGCGCAGGAAGACCCCAGTATAGCGATCCCAAATCTCCTCCTCCCATAGCCCAAACAAACAAACCAATGGCTCTAGAGGGACTGGAGTTTGTACCAAGGATGTCAGTAGTGACGTAACCTCTTTCCAGTAATGCAGGATAATGGGGCATTGCCACACCATGTGAATAAAATCCGCATCTGGCAAGTGACATCGCAAACATTCTGATGATTGCAGTCGACCCATCCTAAAAAGTTGTATCAGAGTCAAGTATGATTTATTTATTATATATAATTGTATCATTCTGTTATTGATAGATGATGATACTCAAACCGGAGATTTCAGAATCTCCTCCCACTCCTCTCTTTGCGTATTAGGGATGAGTCATTCGCACTTCCTCTTAATAGAGCTTAGGGCAGATTCCGCCCCCACCGACAGCATGTACGTATATAAAGAGGATATGAGACCTTGGGGACCCTGCGAATTAAGGATTGATTAATAGCACTAATTGAGGTAATGATGAAATAGCACGGCCCAGACCCCTATCCCTCATATGTGATTGAAGAGCTGATCTCAGTTGTAGATAGAGAAAAAATTGAGATCTCGGAATATCATGTGTGGCCTGTAATTGCTCAAAAGACTTTAAGATCCCTTGGTCATACAGGTCCCCCACTGAAGAGAAGCTATACTGAATCCAGAAAACGGTGGACTGGTGATTTAGCAATTCTGAAAAATAATTGCTATTCCACAGGGGCATTTCAGCTACAAAATCTTTAAACCCAATTACGTTCTTGACTTGCCTCCATATTGATCGTGCCAGCCGGAGCAGGGGTAGCAGAAGTGGGACATTGGTTTTCTCTAGCTCAAGAAATCCTAATGGGCAATCCACTTGTGCAGCGTGAAGCAAATGACTTTCAGAATTGGGGAGGCAATTACCCGGCATCCATTTACTTAATGCTTTAGCCTGCCTAGCTAAGTCATATAGGAAAAAATCTGGCAGCACTGCCCCGCCTCCCCTCTTTAGTCTCTGTAAAGTGGACAATTTAAGTTGGGCCTAGTTTTCCCCCATATAAAGGACTTGACCAGGGAATTGAGATTTACAAAAAATGACCTTGGCACCACTACCGCACTGTGCTGAAGGGAGTAGCTAAATTTAGGGCGCAGTATCATTTTAATCAGATTAATGCGTCCGGCTACAGACAATGGGAGCCTTCTCCAGGATGCAAATTTAGCTTTAGCTAGTTCCAGCAGTGGGTGGACATTGAGTTGTAGATCAAGTGTACTATTGTGAGATATGTGAATGCCCAAATATTTAAAACTAGATACAATAGATAGCGAGGAGAGAGCCTCCTTTCAGAATCACTGCACTGCACTTGCTCACTGAGCCAGTGTGCGTGTCCTGAGTACAAAAACAGTGCTCAAAGATACCTGTGGAGCAGGGCAGCTGTGGTGACAATGCGTGCTTCAGACTATCAGGACCTGAAGCACGTGACTGCGGGGGGTGTGACCTAAGCTCCTCAGAGCTAAGAGCTGCAGGGAAACTCCTAGAAAAGTAACTATGGGACAAGTTACCAAGGGGCATAGACAGAGACGTAAAACAGATGAAGCCGGGTCAAAGCGCGAGATAGCAGGACAGTACCAAAGGGTTAGACAGAATGAATAATCAGGACGTAGCAATAGAGCAGAAAACAAGAACGGGCAATGAATGGTACAATAGGGACAAACTGTAATGGAGTAACAATAGCCAAGCCAGGAGGTCAGAACCAGAGAAGACAATAATACCAGAACGAGAGACAGAGAACTGAGTGAGGGGACAGACCGGGTCATACACGGGAATCAAACAAGCAATGCAGTATCCACGCACACCAGGGGGGTCAGACACCCAGCCAGAATAACAGTATAGCTGACAGGGAATCCTAGTCTGGAGTGAGCATAAATACCCCTCCCAGATCCAAAGAGAGGCCGGCAAAAGTTAACCCTGTGAGAACAGGACATTAACCATGTCCTAACCATGACACCTCCATCTGGGGCATCGGAGCATCGAAAAGGGGCAACAGGGCAGACTTCTCCCAATTTATATGTAAACCTGAATATTTACTGATTATCTCTAGGTTCTCCTGTGGCATGATGTTGTGTAATTTGCCTTTGTAGCGTGGATTGAGGATGCTGGCCAGCCAGTATGGCTGACTGTCATCAAGGCTTCCCTCCACCTCCTCCTCCGCTGCAGACGCCTGATACTTAATGTGCGTCAAACTTTGCATGAGCAGACGCATAAGTGGGATGCTCATGCTTATGATGGCGTCGTCTGTGCTTACCAGCCATGTGCATTCCTCAAAACACTGAAGGACTTTTCAGAGGTCTTTCAGCTTTGACCACTGCACACCTGACAATTCCATGTCTTCCCTCAAACTGCCTGCCCATGTATCCTCCCACAAATGCATTACAGCCTGCCTCTGCTCGCACAGCCTCTCAACCATATGCAGGGTGGAGTTCCATCTTGTTGCAACATCTATGATTAGGCGGTGCTTGGGGAGGTGGAGCAATCGCTGCAGCTTATGCATACGAGTGGAGTGGACGTTTGAGCGATGGATGTGCGAGCACAGTCTTCGCACCTTATGGAGCAGGGATGTTAACTCCGGATAATTATTAAGGAAGCACTGCACCACCAGGTTCAAAGTGTGAGTCAGGCAAGGTATGTGTGTGAGTTTTGTACGGGCTATGACTGCAATAAAATTATGGCCGTTATCACTGACTACCTTGCCTGCCTCAAGATGTAGACTGCCCAGCCTTGACTCAGTTTGTCACTGCAAGTAGTCGGCCAGTACCTCCGCGGTGTGTAGACATCATGTTTAACACAGCCTGCTGATGCTTACCACTAGCTGTTCGATAGTGGGACACCTCGTGTGCAGCATTGCCAGCTGTGGATGTAGTGCTTATGCGACTGCGCTCTGTGGACGAGCTTTCGCTGATAGAGGAGGATCGAAAGCCAACAGCCAACTGTTTCCTATACCGTGGGATAGGCAGCACTGTTCCTCTGTCGCTGTCACCAATGGAGCCTGCATCCACCACATTAACCCAGTGCGCAGTGATGGACATGTAACGGCCCTGGCCATGCCTACTGGTCCATGCATCTGTTGTGAGGTGCACCTTTCCACTCACTGACTGTTTTAGTGCATGGACAATGCGGTCTTTCACATGACAGTGGAGGGCAGGGATGGCTTTTCGAGAAAAGAAGTGCCGACTGGGTAGGTCATAGCATGGGACAGTGTAAGCCATGAGGTCACGGAAAGCTTCGCTTTCAACCAAACGATAGGGCACCATCTCTAATGAGATTAGTTTGGCAATATAGGCATTCAAACAAAGTGTACGCGGATGAGAGGATGAGTACTTTCTTGTCCTACTCAGAGTGTCTGGTAGAGTGAGCTGGACTGGAGAGCTGCATATGGGGGAAGTACCGGTGGACCGGACGGAGTGAGAGGGGGTTGGTGATGGTATTGGTGGTGATGGCCTAGATTCAGTGTTGTGTTGCAAAACCATTGTGATTCCCTGAGTGTTGTGGCCTTGCGACGACACCTCCACATTTAGTGCTGGTGGTATGCTTAACGGTGGCGGTGGTCTTAGAGTGGGGGAAGCGATGGAGCGTTGCTGGCTACCTTCAGTCGGAGCAGGTGCACATGTGCTACCTGAGGTTTTGTAGTCCGTCCACGCTTGCAAGTGCATGTTGATTAAATGTCTACGCATGCAACTGGTATTCAAATTTCTGAGTTGTTTACCTCGGCTAAAGGCCCTTCCGCACTTCTTACAGGTATCCTTTGCCTCATCAGTAGGATTTTGGACAAAGAAGTGCCACACTGCACTCTTCCTCCTATGGTATACATTTTCTGGCCTTGCATGCTGTGCTAAGTTGACCGTCTGGCCAAGCTGTCCTGCAACTCTTTTAGTTTTTGTTCCACATTTTTGGACAGCTACGGGCCTGGCAGATAACCGCTGTTGCGATGTCAATGCCTGCTCCGGATCCTTCTCCTTGTCTGAACTATTGCCAGTGCCACCCTCCTCCTCAATGGATGCCAATCTGGGTCAAGAACTGGGTCATCCATCACCTCCTCTTCAAAGTCATCTCCACATTCCTCTTTACCTTCCTCAGGGTCACCATGTAAGGTGGTATAGTATGCGGGAAGGGGCACCTGAGTTTCATCAGGGTCAGATTCTGGCTCAATAGACTGCGAGGGCAATGTAATGCTCTGGGTCTATGTACCTGCAGAATCATCTAGCAGTGGCTGTGCATCAGTGCACTCCATGTCAGATTCATCTTGGACTGGGGAATTCTGGATTTGACTGGATAACCCAGGCATGGTATGTGAAAAGAGCTCCATAGAGTAATCTGAAGTGTGGGCTGCCGCATCCTTAACTTTTGGTGGGGGTGAAGGACACAAGAAAAGGTGTTTTTCCTGACCAGAACCCTGCACTGACGACTCCGTGCTTGCAGGTTTCGAACGTTCAGAAAAGGAGGCAATAGAGCTGGTGGCTGTTTCGGCAATGTACGCCAAAACCTGTTCCTGATGCTCCGGCTTTAAAAGCGGTTTTCCTACTCCAAGAAAAGGCAACCTTACAGGCCTTCTTGGGTAAGATGATGACGCAGGCTCAACACCTCCTTCCTTAGCTGCTATTGTGCTTTTGCCAGAACCAGCCAATGCATCACCACCATCAGTACCAGCTGCGCCCCCCTGCCCACGTCCACGGATTCTTCCACCGTACTTCCTCATGTTTGGGAAAAAGTACCAAAAATACCAGCAGAGAGATGGTACTGTATGAGGAGCGTCCAGCTGTGTAAGGTGTATTAAAAATTAAATCTATGTATATATTTTGTTAGTCACAGATGCTCTCACAGTATGTATTGGACCGTAATCCAACAAGCAGATATACAGAACTGTATCAGAAGTGTAAAGTGTACAGCTGTATACGTTTTTTGTGTAACTAACAATGTCCGTATATGTATTTACGGAGTGTCACACACACACGCTGACTCTGTATACTGTAGATGTGACTGTAAGGCGAACAGCAGATATACAATACTGTTTGAGAATCGGACAGCTCTATATGGTGTCTGTATGGAAAATTGTCCATATCCGTCTATTTGTATTGGGACTGACACACACTGTCTCTTTCTAGTTTTGACCGTTATCAAACAGCAGATATACGAAACTGTTTGAAAAGTGGACAGCACTCTACTGTAAGGTGTAGGTCTGGAAAAATGGAAAAACTCCCCAGCTTTTTCTTCCAGAGTCACACACAGATAGCTTCTATTTGTCCATGATACAAGGCGGTACACGGTAGTGTTTGAAGAGCGTACACCGCTATACGGTGTCTGTATGGAAAATTGTCAATCTCCGTCTATTTGTATAGGGACTGACACACGCTGTCTCTGTCTAGTTTTGACCATTATCAAACAGCAGATATACGAAACTGTTTGAAAAGTGGACAGCACTCAAAGGTGTAGGTCTGGAAAAACAGAAAAACTCCTCGGCTTTTTCTTCCAGAGTCACACCCAGATAGCTTCTATTTGTCTGTGATACCAGCCAGTACACGGTAGTGTGTGAGGAGCGTACACCGCTATACAGTGTGTGAAAAAATGAACGCTTAGTAACTCAAAAGGACAAAATAATAAAAGTTGCAGTGCACAGTTATGCAGCTAGCAGGTAGCCTTAAAAGGCAGCCTAATCACCACCAGCGCTGCTGCACACAACAAAAACCCTCCTCTTTCACTGCACACTAACTTTACAGTGAAAAGCGCCATCAGCAGAAGCAGTTTTTTTTTCTTCTTCCCTGCCTAATGCTCTCCCTGTCCAGAATCAGCAGCAGCACCTCTCCCTATTCTAAGATCGGTAGAAGTAAGATGGCGGTCGGCGGTCACAGCCTTTTATACCCACTGTGACGCCACACAAAGTCAGCCAATCACTTCAATGCCCTTCTCTAAGATGGTGGTGGCCGCTGCCCATGTCATCGCGTTGCCCACAGTGTGTGTACACCTTCATTGGCTGAGAAAAGGCGCTGGAAGCATTATTTGAAAAGCGACTTTGGCGCTATGATCGGCGATCTCATGGCCGACCTCACGCTATGGTCACGTTTTGATCAGCGAAATACGACTTTAGCTAAAGTCGGCTATTTTTGAATTTGACCGACCAGTTTCGCTCAACTCTACCGTTAACCATTCCAACTGGGTAAAAAGGCATCGGGAATAGGCATATTGCCTTTCGTGTTAATGCACTTGCTTACTTTACCCTTAGCCGCTCCCACTGGCTCAAGGGTCAAGGAATAGGCATATTGCCTTTTGTGTTAAAGTACTAGATTTTAACCTTTAGCTGCTTCCACTGGCTCAAGGGCACCAGCAATAGGCATATTGCCCTTGGTGTTAATAATGCACATGATTATACCCTTAGCTGCTCCCACCAGCTCAAGTATTTCTATGCATAAAAAATGCATAACACAGCATTCAGTGGCAGTAAAACCATGAGCTCAATTCTCAGTCTTGGCATTATGGATTTTAGTATAATCAGAGTTTATCTGGGTTTGATCCCACATTATTATGTTTAAAGGTAAGTGCATATGTTGTAGATTCCATTGCGTATTTTGCTAAATCCGCAGCTAAAATGACCTGCATTTTACCTGCAGATTTAGTGCAGATTTCCTGCGGACTTTCTGTAGATTTTGTGTGGATTTCGCCTACGTTTTTACACCTGCGGATTTCTATAGCAGGTGTAAGAACGCTGCAGATTCCACACAAAGAATTGACATGCTGCAGAAAATAAACCGCAGCAAATCTGCGTGGAATTTTCCACTGCATGTGCACAGCGTTTTTTAGATTCCATTGGTTAAAATGCGGATCCACAGGGCCAAATCTGCTGCAGTTCCACACAAGAATCCGCAATGTGTGCACAGACCCTAAGTCTATGTTCAGACATTGCGTTTTTGCAGCGTTTTTTAAGCCACGTTAAAGCTGCCTACAAAAAGTGTTTTGTTTTTTTTAAACTCGTTTATTGAACCTCAGGATAGAGAGAATGTACATCATACAAAATGGCTTATGATAACAAACATTATACATAGCATACATGTTTCTGTCCATTGCAAAATATAAATCAAAGAAATTGCACATTCTTGTAGATAAACAAGGCAATATGTACATATTCTTCCAAACGTACGTAAAGAATTATTGGTTATCCATTTTCCAGCATGTATATCAATCCAATTTCACAAGCCTTGTAATATCATTCAGAAATAAAGTCTAACTAAAATTCCTAAACTACAACTACCACTACATCAACTAGTGTCTACTATTTCCGCAGCCTAGTCTCCTATATCATTATGTCGTATGTGATGTCTCAACCTTGCGGAGTAAGATGAGAGGAATTCCAACTCTCCCAAATTTTTTCAAATTTACCCAGGCATCCCCTATTTTGGTATAACGTGCGCTCATATGGAACAATCAAATTTACCAAATCAACCCAAAATCTAAGAGGACATGAACCCCCCATCCACCGCAGTGCCAGTATCTTCCGCGCCATAAACAGTGTTTCGCGCAGGAAGACCCCAGTATAGCGATCCCAAATCTCCTCCTCCCATAGCCCAAACAAACAAACCAATGGCTCTAGAGGGACTGGAGTTTGTACCAAGGATGTCAGTAGTGACGTAACCTCTTTCCAGTAATGCAGGATAATGGGGCATTGCCACACCATGTGAATAAAATCCGCATCTGGCAAGTGACATCGCAAACATTCTGATGATTGCAGTCGACCCATCCTAAAAAGTTGTATCAGAGTCAAGTATGATTTATTTATTATATATAATTGTATCATTCTGTTATTGATAGATGATGATACTCAAACCGGAGATTTCAGAATCTCCTCCCACTCCTCTCTCTTTGCGTATTAGGGATGAGTCGTTCCCACTTCCTCTTAATAGAGCTTAGGGCAGATTCTGCCCCCACCGACAGCATGTACGTATATAAAGAGGATATGAGACCTTGGGGACCCTGCGAATTAAGGATTGATTAATAGCACTAATTGAGGTAATGATGAAATAGCACGGCCCAGACCCCTATCCCTCATATGTGATTGAAGAGCTGATCTCAGTTGTAGATAGAGAAAAAATTGAGATCTCGGAATATCATGTGTGGCCTGTAATTGCTCAAAAGACTTTAAGATCCCTTGGTCATACAGGTCCCCCACTGAAGAGAAGCTATACTGAATCCAGAAAACGGTGGACTGGTGATTTAGCAATTCTGAAAAATAATTGCTATTCCACAGGGGCATTTCAGCTACAAAATCTTTAAACCCAATTACGTTCTTGACTTGCCTCCATATTGATCGTGCCAGCCGGAGCAGGGGTAGCAGAAGTGGGACATTGGTTTTCTCTAGCTCAAGAAATCCTAATGGGCAATCCACTTGTGCAGTGTGAAGCAAATGACTTTCAGAATTGGGGAGGCAATTACCCGGCATCCATTTACTTAATGCTTTAGCCTGCCTAGCTAAGTCGTATAGGAAAAAATCTGACAGCGCTGCCCCGCCTCCCCTCTTTAGTCTCTGTAAAGTGGACAATTTAAGTTGGGCCTAGTTTTCCCCCATATAAAGGACTTGACCAGGGAATTGAGATTTACAAAAAATGACCTTGGCACCACTACCGCACTGTGCTGAAGGGAGTAGCTAAATTTTAAGGCGCAGTATCATTTTAATCAGATTAATGCGTCCGGCCACAGACAATGGGAGCCTTCTCCAGGATGCAAATTTAGCTTTAGCTAGTTCCAGCAGTGGGTGGACATTGAGTTGTAGATCAAGTGTACTATTGTGAGATATGTGAATGCCCAAATATTTAAAACTAGATACAATAGATAGCGAGGAGAGAGCCTCCTGTCAGAATCACCGCACTGCACTTGCTCACTGAGCCAGTGTGCGTGTCCTGAGTAAAAAAACAGTGCTCAAAGATACCTGTGGAGCAGGGCAGCTGCGGTGACAATGCGTGCTTCAGACTATCAGGACCTGAAGCACGTGACTGCGGGGGGTGTGACCTAAGCTCCTCAGAGCTAAGAGCTGCAGGGAAACTCCTAGAAAAGTAACTATGGGACAAGTTACCAAGGGGCATAGACAGAGACGTAAAACAGATGAAGCCGGGTCAAAGCGCGAGATAGCAGGACAGTACCAAAGGGTTAGACAGAATGAATAATCAGGACGTAGCAATAGAGCAGAAAACAAGAACGGGCAATGAATGGTACAATAGGGACAAACTGTAATGGAGTAACAATAGCCAAGCCAGGAGGTCAGAACCAGAGAAGACAATAATACCAGAACGAGAGACAGAGAACTGAGTGAGGGGACAGACCGGGTCATACACGGGAATCAAACAAGCAATGCAGTATCCACGCACACCAGGGGGGTCAGACACCCAGCCAGAATAACAGTATAGCTGACAGGGAATCCTAGTCTGGAGTGAGTATAAATACCCCTCCCAGATCCAAAGAGAGGCCGGCAAAAGTTAACCCTGTGAGAACAGGTCATTAACCATGTCCTAACCATGACACCTCCAGCTGGGGCATCGGAGCATCGAAAAGGGGCAACAGGGCAGACTTCTCCCAATTTATATGTAAACCTGAATATTTACTGAATCTATCTATAAGGGATATCACCTGTGGCAAATTTTCTTCCGCTTCATTCAAGAATATCACCATGTCGTCGGCATATAGGCCTATGGTGTCCACCCGACCTGCTATATCTATACCTTTGATTGTTAGGGGAGGACCTTATACGTATTGCTAGTGCCTCAATCACAAGGGTGAAGAGGGCCGGGGAGAGAGGACAGCCTTGACGTGTACCCCTTTGTAATGAGAAAAATTCAGATATAGAGTTATTTACTATAATACAGGCCTTGGGTTTCATATACAATATTTTGATCCATGTTATAAATTTATTGCCAAAGCCATATCTTTGCAAGCATGCGGAGAGAAAAGGCCACTCAAAAGAGTCAAAAGCCTTGGCAGCATCTAACAATGCCAATGCCCATTTGTTGTCTGGCATTAGGGAACTATATTGGATTATTGACTGGACTCGTCTGATATTGATGGAAGTACTTTTACCAGGCATAAAGCCCGTTTGATCAGGATGTATAAGCTTCAATATAATTGAATTCAGTCTAGTAGCTAGAATCTTGGTAAAAATTTTATAGTCCACATTCACTATTGAGATAGGATGATAGGATCCACATTCAAAAGGGTCCTTCCCCTCCTTCCAAAGCACTATGATGTTAGCCTCATAAAAGGACTCAGGCATAGAATTCCTTTCCCAAATTCCCCGAAATACTTTCGCCAAAAGTGGCATCAATATATCCCGGTATTTCCAATGTAATTCAATAGGGAACCCATCAGGTCCAGGGGCCTTCCCAGAAGCCATGTCTGTCATGGCATTTTCAATCTCCTCTGCTGTGAACATGGCTCGCTGCTCAGGATCTAATGTGGGGAATGACACATCTGACAAATAATCTAAGCACCCCAAAGTGTCAAAGTCAGTTTTAGATTCATATAGTGACCTGTTGTAGTCATGAAAACAGTCAAGAATCTACTCGGTCAAAGACACCAATAGGCCATCCGCCCTACGAATCTGTTATATTATATTAGAGGTGCTATGTTGGCGCACCAGATAGGCCAAAAATTTGCTCGTCTGGTTCCCCAATTCAAAGTAAGATTGACGGGTAAAAAATAGTTTACGCTAAATTTAGTATCCACATGCTGCATCCTGACTATATAACCTCTGGGCGGCCAGCCACTCAATCCTGTTCCCACTAGTTTGGTTAGATATATATGTAGCCTCTGAGTCTTTCAGTCGTTGCTCCACCTCATCATCCTTTCTCGAGGTTACCCGCTTAATATAAGAGATTGTGGAGGACAAACAGCCCCTCAGGTATGCCTTAACGGCATCCCAAAATAAATTACTATCCTTAGGCTCCGGGTGGGACGCGGTGAAGCAATGCAACTGATCAATCGTTCTGTCAGGAGGTCCCATCAATTTTAACCAAAAAGCATTCAACTTCCAAACCATCCTGCTGTTTATTTGACCATATTTGAGTTTAAGAATGACCGGGCTACGGTCTGAAATCCCCCTACTTCCATGTTCTATATCTGCCACCCACATTGCCAGACCGCCAGACCCAAATATATAGTCTATGTGTGATAGAGAACGTTTAGTGGATGAGTGGCAGGTATATTCCCTCAGCTCAGGGTGACGCACCCTCCACAGATCCAACCACCCACCACCCCCCATAAATAATGATAACGGGGTTGTAGTCGATGAAGAGGACCCCCCAGTGACTCCATCATCCAGCCTCAATTTATCAAGGCAGTTGTTCATGACCATGTAAAAGTCTCCCATACAAATAACATCAGCATCCAGGTAATTAAGGGCAAAACCCATTGCCTTCTGCAGAATGGACATACAAACCGGGGGGGGGTTATAAATGCATAAGACTACATATTTCCTAGTGTTTATCAATGCATGGATAAAAACAAAATGACCCTCAGGGTCCCTCCGAGTCTCCCTGGCTTCCCATCTGACTTCTCTATGTAACAATAGTGAGACCCCTCTCGAATAACTGGTGTGGAATGCATGGACAGACCATTGTACCCAAGGCTTCTGCACACACCGCACTGTTTCCTTGGTCAGGTGCGTCTCTACCAAGGACACAATGTGAGGGCGGTAGTGTCTAATCTGTGAGAAGACTTTGATATTTTTCCGAGGAGTTTTTATACCCCTCACATTCCATGTCATACATATCAACTCAATATTCAAAACACAAGCTGCGGAGACACCATCACATGTTTCTCAACACAAGCAATGACTAGCCAGGTCTTTCCCCGGGAAGGAACAACCATGGGAAGGGCAGTCTCCAATGGAAGAAACCACTTATGCCAAAACATGGTATCCATCCACAGACAGCTGTTTCGGGGTACTGCCCTTCCCGTGGTTGTTCCTTCCCGGGGAAAGACCTGGCTAGTCATTACTTGCGTTGAGAAATGTGATAGTGTCTCCGCGGCTTGTGTTTTGCATATTTTTACATATTTCCCATAATGGATGGGGGCTTTGCTTTAGAATCACTGCATTGAGAAACATGTGATGGTGTCTCCGCAGAGTTGGATGTTCATCTCCATGAGTTCATTCATCCTCATTTTCACAGTCTTCTACTAGGCATTGCTCCTACTGGCCAGTTTCCTACTCCACACTGATGAGGGGCGATACCCCGAAACAGCTGTCTGTAGATGGATACCATGTTTTGGCATAGGTGGTTTCCTTCATTGGAGACTGCTCTTCCTGTGGTTGTTCCTTCCCGGGGAAAGACCTGGCTAGTCATTGCTTGCGTTGAGAAACATGTGATGGTGTCTCCACGGCTTGTGTTTTGCATATTTTTACATATTTCCCATAAGGGATGGGGCTTTGCTCTAGAATCACTGCATTGAGAAACATGTGATGGTGTCTCTGCAGTGTTGGATGTTGATCTCCATGAGTTCATTCATCCTCATTTTTCACATACATATCAACTCAGACCCCATGTTTTGTTCAGCTGAATATGGTGCATAATACTGCCTGGGCAAAATTTAGAGACATCACCTAAAAGCTGAAATTGTTGTCGGCCGCGATTTTTACCTAAAAAATACAAAAAAACCACGACGGAAAAAGCCAAAATGAATAAACAACAAACAAAGTGGGAGCAGAGTCCGTCCTGTACTCCCATCATGAAGCAAACAGGGGGATACCATCACTGAGCCCAGTGTCCGGTATTGTTGATAACCTGGATGCTTTTGAGTAAAGCTCCAATCAGCCGATTAATAGAAAAATACCAACTAGTAATAGATACATTAGGATTCCGTTGCAGCGGACCCTTTGTGAGACCGTAGCCACTCTGCTGCCTCCGCTGGATCTGTAAAAATCAACATAGAACCCTCGTGGACCACCCGGAGCCGGGCCGGATAAATCATTGAGTACATAACATTCCGCTCCCGTAGATGCCTCTTGACCTCCATAAACTGCGCCCGTTGTTTCTGGAGTTCCATGGAGAAGTCTGGGAAGATCGAGATCGTGGCATTGTTGAACTTGATAGGGCTCTTTTGCCGTGCTAGACGCAGAGCCACATCTCTATCCCTGCAGTTGAGGAGGCGCGCCAGAAAAGGTCTAGGTGGGGCTCCAGGAGGAAGAGGCCTAGTAGGGACCCTGTGATCCCTCTCTACCGCAAATATTGGGTAGAATTCATCTCCCAAAGTAGATTTAAGCCAATCTTCTAAGAATTGCTCTGGGTGTTGTCCTTCCGAGCGCACCGGTAATCCAATAATTCGGATATTATTCCGACGCATTCTGTTCTCCAGGACATCTGCTTTTTGCCTCCATGCGTTCATAGAACCTGCCACTTTCGTTAGTTTGGCTTCCATAGGTGTGATGGTGTCTTCTACCTGGGATACCCGCGTCTCCACCTCCTTAATACGACCCTTCATGGCTTGCATATCTTGTCGGAGGTGTCCCACCTTGGTGTGCACGTCCTCTATCTTCCCAGACAGAGACGTCCTTGTTAAGGAGATGGCCTGCATGAGTTGCTCAGATGTCTGCTTAAGGGTTAATTCCTCCTGCTCACTGTCCTCCCCACCCTCAGAGGGGCGGTTCTTATGCTGAGCTTGTGAGGGATTATTTTTAAGAGATCTTGAAGCTTCGGCGTGGTCTATTCGGGCATATTTCTTCAGCTTTTCAGCCGCCCCAGACCCCTTGGAACGACTCATTTCGATAGCAGTAGGGCACAGCTGGATATCAAAGACAGTACACCCCGGAATCCCTTAAATCAAGGCTAGAGATGGAGTAAAATTATCAAATGGTGGCTGCAGGGTCCCAGGAGCAGCATAGATCTGCAGCGTTACACAGGGAGGCAGTGTCCAGCTCCAAGCAGCACACAAGGGCTCATATATCCCAGGGAAAGACCCACAGCACCCCACAGGGACAGCAACCAGAGGGGGATCAAAGTTCCTATATTAATGGCGCTGACAGGCCAGGTGATTTGGCAGAGAGGGGGAACGCGGGGCCCAATCTTCCAGGGCACACACTGCTTGCCCCTCATATATATTCAGGGTGTCTGCTCACCGTCTGACAGCACTGCAGCGATGGGGAACTCGGCGCCGGGTCTATCACAGGCAGATCGTGCCTCCAAGATGGCCGCTGCCCCGTGCAGGCCCCGCCGGCCGCCCCGGTCTCCACAGCTTCGCAGCACTCAGGATTCCAGCCCTGCTCTCCCGCGGGGGGCCAGGAGTGCCACAGAGTCCAGGGTGGTCCAAAAAAGTAGCGACCACGCCACTGAGGTAAGGGTCCGCTGGCCAGATATAATCAGGTTGGCAGGAGCTCTCTTCAGACGCATCCTCTCTTGCTGCTACATTGCAACGCCCCCCCAAAAAGTGGGTTTTGCTTAGTTTTTGTTGCATTTTTACTGCGGTTTTGTCAGGGTACATTTGTCTCTTGTGCATGCTGATAAAGTGTAGTGCATAAAGAAAAAATATGTTTCAACTTCATCAAGTTTGGCACCAAAAAACCTGATACCTGTCTTTTTCTGCAGTTTTTTTTCAGCATTTTTTGCTCTTTCCATTGCTTTCAATGGGGGAAAAATGCTGAAGAAACGGTGAAAGAAGTGACTTGCTGCATTTTGCAAAAACTAAGCTCTTTGACAAAACAGTCTGGGAAAAAAAATTCAAAGTGTGTGCAGGAGATTTCTGAAATCTCAGATTTTGCTGGTACTGGGAAACACTGCTGAAAATTTGCATTAAAAAAGGTGCAAAAATGCAATGTGTGAACATAGCCTAACAGGGATTAGTTACTCTTCATTCTAAAAAATGCAAATTGAGATAATGTCAGGAAGGCTGAACTGTGATCTTCTCTATGATAACTTGAATCACTCTATCCATCACCAATAGGTGCCATATGAGTAGCATCTACTGTATATGATACAGTCAACATCTTGGTACAGGACGTTCTAGTACTTGCATGAGTGACACAGATACAAGGATTCCTGGGAAGAATATGTGTCACTGAATTCTGAAATGCTTTTAGATAGGCAATGGTCCTAGAGTGATGGATTGAAGATACTGTATATTGGAAAAGAAGTAGAAGGAAAAAATGATGCAAGTACTGTATATACTCGTGTATAAGCCGACTCGTGTATAAGCCGACCCCCCTAATTTTGTCACAAAAAACTGGGAAAACTTATTGACTCGCGTATAAGTCTAGGGTGCACAGTGAGTGGTCCCAGTTATGCTGCACAGTGAGTGGCCCCAGTTATGCTGCACAGTGAGTGGCCCCAGTTATGCTGCACAGTGAGTGGCCCCAGATAATGCTGCACAGTGAGTGGCCCCAGTTTTGCTGCACAGTGTGTGACTCCAGATAATGCTGCACAGTGTGTGGCCCCAGATAATATTACACAGTGAGTGGCCCCAGTTATGCTGCACAGTGAGTGGCCCCAGATAATGCTGCACTGTGAGTGGCCCCAGATAATGCTGCACAGTGAGTGGCCCCAGTTATGCTGCACAGTGAGTGGCCCCAGTTATGCTGCACAGTGAGTGGCCCCAGTTTTGCTGCACAGTGTGTGGCCCCATCATGTTGCTCCTGCTGCCGCTGCCTCCGTTACCCAAAAAAAAAACTGTGTACTCACCTCCGTCGCTGGCCCCTGCTCATCAGCATTGCGGGCTCTGCAGTGACTGTGCAGGCAGAGGGTGCGATCGCACCCTCTGACCTGAATGTCACTGCAGAGGACGCAAGACAGCAGAGTGACATGCAGGGACAGGTGAATAAGCCTCCCCCCGTTCATACTCACCCCCGTCCTGGTGCTTGTCTCTGCAGCGCAGCCCCCCTGCTTGTTCCATGTTCTCGGCGCTGCTTTTCCTGCTTCAGCGGTCACATGGTACCGCTCATTAAACTCACGTATATGCGCATATTCATGAGTTTAATGAGCGGTACCACATGACCGCTGAAGCAGGAAGAGAGCAGGGGGTCGAGAGCATGAAACAAGCAGGGGGGCTGCAGAGAGGAGCCAGGAGGGGTGAGTATGGTCTCTGACACCCCCGCTCCCCCTCCCCCGCCGATTACCCCCCCCAGTATATGACTCGTGTATAAGCCAAGAGGGGGACTTTCAGCCCAAAAAATAGGCTGAAAATCTCGGCTTATACACAAGTATATACGGTAATTATTTTAGCGGGTCTCCTCTTTCAATGATAATTTTTATGCAGAATGCCTAATTAAATTAGTAACAGATGTCATCAAATTTTATAAAATTTGCAGCCAAAGCCAGAACTGAACAAGTTGCTCTATAGTTTGTTAGATTTTATAGCTTACAATACTTTCAGGTTTCTGAAATGATTATCCAAAGCTTCAGCTTTCTTCAATTTTTATAAAAAAGCCCCTTAAAAACAACATTGTTTGAAAAATCACCCAGTGAAGCTTTGTAACTGCACCTTTCTAAACAACAGCTGATAAGTAAGACAGAAATGAGATTTATGAAAAATATTTAATGCATTCCGTTTGATAAGATCCCATGAGCATTTATCTTTACCATTATTGTATTCACTCCCTGGATACTGTAGTGTACATATAAATGACAGTAGTATTAGAAATGTGACATTTATATTCCTTTTCTACATGCACCAGCTTTCACATACCATATTATAAAGTGTGATTATATTAAATGGAAATTTTTCCAAAATCTGCTCCTTGACACATGACATGACAAATCTACCAAAAATGATTCTGGAAGAAGACATAAACTAGAGATTTCAATAACACAAGCTGTAATTATTTTTATTAAGTTCTTGTCATTGGTTGGAGGTTTTCCTTATTGTAAAACTTCTGCACAACACCTCTGGTCACTGTGGCACCTCTGTTTGGATGACAGGTAATGGTCAAAATTCAAAGACACAAATAAATGTTTTCTACAGTTATATTTTATAATTTCTAAAACTACAAGTTTGCTAACCTGATAGGTTTAGCCTTATAATAAAAGTGAAAAGTGAGGCAGAAATGTAACTACTATACTGTACATACAGTATACATGACAGAAGTATTACAGACATGACATTTTTATTCTAAAATAGGAAAGAATATACCAAAATTATCCTAACAACTAGTCTCTCACACTGCATTGCATGTACCCCAAAACATGTATGTCATGGTAAATAATGGCACTTGGCGTAGGTACATTGAGATATTACCAGTCAAATGTTTAGCCACACCTGTGTACCTAATAGTACTCTTTGTGCTTATTGTAGTGTGGACATTGTATGTTCAGACAGAAAGCAGAAAAACCACGAAGGAACACATATGGAAGCAAACAGTAAAGAAATGCCTGTGAAATAAACCAGAATATGAATGTAACTTTGGATTCTTCAAATCACCCCCTTTTACTCTGATTTCAGTTTTACACCCCATTTTCATTCTATCAGAGATCTGAGATCCACAGCTGAGGTGGGAGAATCTGTCCACAGGACAACTGTTAGGCCGGGATCACACATGCGAGAAACTCGGATGAATCTCGCATCTTAATACCTGGCACTGCCGCCAGCACTCGGGAGCAGAGCGTGCAGCTGCACAGAAATACATGCAGCCGCACGCTCCGATCCAAGTGCCGAGTATTAAGATGCGAGACTCGTCTGAGGTTCTCGCATTTGTGTGATCCCGGCCTTAGTCATATACTCCACATATCTGGCCTTTTTTGAAGAATGTCAAGAAGAAAGCTATTTTTGAAAGCAATTGATAAGAAGTCCAATTTTCAATTTAATAAAAAGCCATGTGGGGGATAAAGCATGCTCTGTTCACATTATGCTAAAGTAGAAACTTTTTTGCCAAATGGAAAGTTATATGTGTAGCAAAAAAATAATACTGCACATTACCCTTAAAACACCATCGACGTCAAGCATGGTGGTGGCAGAATCATACTGTAGGGATACTTTTCTTCAGCAGGGACAGGGAAGCTCATCAGAGTTTATGCGAAGATGGATGGAGCTAAATACAGTGCATTTCTGGAGGAAAACATGTTAGAGGCTGCTAACGAACTGAGATTGGGGCACAGGTTCACCTTCCAGCAGGATAACGACCCTGAACATACCCCCAAAGCTACAAAGGAAGTGGTTTAGATCAAAGCATATTCATGTGTAAGAATTGCCCAGTCAAAGTCTAGACCCAAATCCCTTTGAGAACCCATGTCAAGACTTGAAAATTGCTGTTCAGAGACACTCATCATCCAATATCACTGAGCTAGAGCTACTAGTTAGTTTGCAAACAATAATAGGCAAACAGCTTCAAACAATAATCTGCCTCTAGATGTGCAAAACATGTTTGAAATTTTCCCCAAAATAATTGCAGCTGTAATTGCAGTGAAAGGTAGTCCTACAAAGTATTGAATCAGAGTGGTTGAACACAAATGCATGCCACAATTTTCAGACTGATATTTTTAGAATATTTAGAAAATTATGTATCATTTCCTTTACACTTCACAAATACTTGCTACTTTGTGTTGTTATGTCACATGAAATTCCCCCCAAAAAAATTGTACGTTTGTGGGTGTTTGGTGGAAAAATATGTTCATAATGCATGAATACTTTTTCAAGACATAGCGTATATAGAGTTGTGTGGAAAAAGTGTTTGACCCCTTCCTGATTTCCTTTTCTTTTGCATGTTTATCACACTTAAGTGTTTTAGATCACCAAACAAATTTACATATTAACAATAACATAAAGCATGAAATGCAGTTTTCAAATGAAGGTCTTTGTTATTAAAGGGAATCTGTCATCTATATTTAGTGATATCATGTAAAGATATCACTAAATTGTGCGTCCCATAAGGATTCTAGTCGGACCTTTGACTCCCCCCGACCCCGCACCTTTGAGGTATAAATACCTTTTTTAGCTTGTTGTGGATGCATGCAAATCGCCGCGGTCCGGTCCGATGGGTGTGGCTTAGGAGTCTTCTCCCCCTCACCTACTCGGCTTGCTTCACGTAATCTTCATCTGTGAATACCACAGTCACCGTTGGTTTCCGCGCTTGCGCAATGTAAGGGTATGTGCACACACTGCAGATTCACCTGCAGGTTTTTTCCTGCGGAACCGCAGGTAAAACCGCAGGTAAAGTGACCTGCGGTTTTGATGCGGTTTGGCCTGCGGTTTTGCCCTGCAGTTTGACACCTGGACAATGGAATAGGTGGCAAACCGCAGCAGAATCCGCAGAAACAATTGACTTGCTGCGGAAAAAAAAACGCAGCTTTTCCGCAGGTAAAAAACCGCAGTGTGAGCACTGCGGTTTTGAAAACCCATAGGCTAACATGGTACCATGTCTGCGGAACTGCTGCAGTTTTGCAGGGCCAAAACCGCAGCAAAACCGCAGCAAAACCGCAGCATGTGCACATACCTTAAAGGTCCCCAGTGCCTGCGCAGTATGCTTTGCCCGACTGTGGGCGAAGCATATAATCGCTACTGCACAAGCGCCGGTATTTTCCAGTGCGGTCTATGCCCTGGAAGTGTGTTCTGCATGTGAAGATTTCCGGGGCATAGACCCCTCTGGAAAATACCGCTGCCTAACTCAAGTGCACTTCAGCCTGAGGTCACAGATGGTTGATCATTCTCCTTCAAGATTTTTTTAATAGACAGCAAAATTCATGTTTCCTTTTTGTGTGTACTTGTGCTATCTTTGTCTAATAATTAAATTTGGTGATCTGAAAACATTTAAGTGTGACAAACATGCAAAAGAATCGGAAATCAGGAAGAGAGAAAACACTTTTTCGCACAACTGTATATATATAGAGAGCGAATTCAAAATAGAAATGCCTAGAAGACAAACAGCTTCAAAAAGTATAAACATCCAACACGAGCAAAGAGGAAGCTATGTCTAAAAAATCAATCTTTATTGAAACATGATTATTCATAAAAATCATTTCATAAAAGCATTATACACGTGAAAATGGGGGACATGACAAACAAGTAACCGCACCCTAGGGCGAGCAGCATTTATGTAAATATGTGCATATAAATAGATAGAAGTTGCTCCTAAGGGAGTATGCTTTAAAAAAGCCATGCACATGAATGCCATTGTGCTTAAATGAAATCAAAATTAGGCCAATAAAGTGCATAAATATACCGATGGTAAATACATAGCCAATATACATACATGCAAGATATAATAATGAAACAACTCCAAAGGATGCAATAAAACTCAAAATCTCTACCACAGAGATAAGCCAGAGATAAATAAATACTTGGGCTGCCATCAATTAGTATGCGCATGTGCAAGAGAAGCAGTAAAAGTCCCAGAAAAAATCCTCAGGTTAGTGACAGAGAAAATATACACAGAGATGTAATCAATGCATGTTTACCTTGGGGTGAGGGCAAGAGGACCCCCAGGCACATTTCGCGGTAGCTTTATCAAGGGGCGTGACTTATACTGCTTCTCTTGCACATGTGCACACTAATTGCTGGCAGCCCAAGTATTTATTTATCTCAAATTTTGCATCTGGTCAGATGAGACAAAAGTAGAGCTTTTTGGGCAAAGGCATCAACATAGAGTTTACAGGAGAAAAAAGAGGCATTCAAAGAAAAAAACACGGTCCCTACAGTCAAACATGGTGGAGGTTCCCTGATGTTTTGGGTTGCTTTGCTGCCTCTGGCACTGGACTGCTTGACCGTGTGCATGGCATTATGAAGTCTGAAGACTACCAACAAATTTTGCAGCATAATGTAGGGCCCAGTGTGAGAAAGCTGGGTCTCCCTCAGAGGTCATGGGTCTTCCAGCAGGACAATGACCCAAAACACACTTCAAAAAGCACTAGAAAATGGTTTGAGAGAAAGCACTGGAGACTTCTAAGGCGGCCAGCAATGAGTCCAGACCTGAATCCCATAGAAGACCTGTGGAGAGATCTAAAAATGGCAGTTTGGAGAAGGCACCCTTCAAATATCAGGGACCTGGAGCAGATTGCCAAAGAAGAATGGTCTAAAACTCCAGCAGAGCATTGTAAGAAACTCATTGATGGTTAGCGGAAGCGGTTGGTCGCAGTTATTTTGGCTAAAGGTTGTGCAACCAAGTATTAGGCTGAGGGTGCCAATACTTTTGTCCGGCCCATTTTTGGAGTTTTGTGTGAAATGATCAATGTTTTGCTTTTTGCTTCATTCTCTTTTGTGTTTTTTCATTTAAGACAAATTAAATGAAGATAATAATACCAAAGAATTTGTGTTTGCAATCATTTTCAGTAAGAAACTGAGTATTATCTGACAGAATTGCAGGGGTGTCAAATCTTTTGGCCACAACTGTATGCAGAACAGCAATGGGGACAGTGCATCACCTTGGTATATGCCGCATTTGATGGTCACTCCTGCTAGTTGACTTCCAATATTGTTCTCCGTAGCCCCATTGAGTTTCTAAGGAAGCTTCTTAATTTCCTGTAGACATTATAGAGAGCCAAGCATTCACAGATCCATGTGTGTGGAATTGAGTCATAGACTTTCCTGTAGTCAATCCAGGCTCTGCTGAGATTGGTCTGTCTGGATCTTGAGTCTTGAGCAACTGCTCTACCTACTAGGAGCTGGTGCTTAGAGCCACTGGTGTTGTTCTCAATGCCTTTCTGAGCTGGATTCATGTACTGGTTCATATGGCTCTGTAGCTTGGTGGCTATGATGCCTGACAGGAGTTTCCATGTTGTTGTAAGGCAGGTTATTAGGCAGTAGTTGGATGGATCTGTTCCTTTGTGAGGATCCTTCTTGATCAGCACTGTTCTTCCTTGTGTTAGCCAAGCTGGATGGTGGCCTGATTCTAGAACTGGGTTTATCTGTTTTGTCATGTGTTCATGTACTGCTGTTCTTTAGCCAGTAGGTGTCATGTTTGGGCCATGTGCTGTCCAGCTCTTCATGTTCTTGACCCGCTGTTGGATGTCTGCTTTTGTAATGGTGACTGGTTCTTGCTTTGTTTCATTCTCAGATCTTGCATCCAGTTTGCACTGGTGTTGTGTGTTTTTCCTTCTCCCATATGCTCCTCCAGTATTGCTCAGTCTCTGCTATTGGTGGAGTTGCTGCCTTTGTGCTGTTACTTTGTAGTTGGGAGTATACCTTGGATGGTTCTTGAAGAACAGGGCATTCATCTTCTTGGCCTCAGCTTCTCTAGTGCATCTCCCTGGTCTTGCAGTGAGTTCTGTGAATCTTTGTTTAGCAGTCTCTAAGGCACCAGTTGGGGTCAGGCCTTCATACTTGTCCAGCTTGGTCTTATTCTTGATCTTTACACCCTTCTGTATTTCTGATAGTTGGCTGACTTCCCTTCATGTCACCCTGATCTTTGTCTCCAGTCTTCTTTTACAAGGCAGGTACATACTTCTGTTGTTCTTGCTGGTTGTATAGCCAAGCATTTCTATGATTACTGAGGCAGTAGCATAGATCAGTTTATGATGGTGGTAGGTATTGAGGCAAATGGTCTATTGGCATCTTACAGCATACTGTCTGGTGGTGTTTCTTTGCTGAGCCTGGTATTGAAGGTATTTAGTTTCTCCAAGATCTTCTGATTCACATCAGCTGCAGTGCTTTCTAGTTGCAAGATTAGATCATTATCTGCAGTGCAGTTGATCCATCTCAAGCTGTGATAATAGCTTTCTCTTTATGACATTGAACCATTGGGTGACAAGCTGTTTCTCAGTCAGTAGACATGCAGGTCTTGCATCCATCCAGAGTTTCCCAGTATGCTTCATATATCCTCTCTCATTTGGTCTGCTGTTATAGTAGCAGTTCATCAGATCCAGGTACTCTTGTCTTGTCCATCTACTGTTTGTTCCAGTAGTCCATTTATCATCAGATTGTCCTGGTTCCTCAACATCTGACATGGACCTTGTTAATCAGGGCAACTTCCGAGCTGGCATAACTCTTTGCTTGAGACACTCTCATGTTTATTGAGGTATGCACTATAGTGTTAGTAGTCTTGCCCAAGGACCACTACTGGTATATTATTTCCAAAAGGGCAGAGCCAGGATTTGAACCCCAGTCTCCCATGTAGTAGGCTGTGCACTTAACCATTACATAGTAACATAGTAACATAGTTTTGAAGGCTGAAGGAAGACCTTATGTCCATCTAGTTCAGCCTATTTTTAGTGCAGCTGTTCTGCATTGCTGATCCTGGGGAAGGCAAAAAACCCACAGAGTAGAAGCCAATTTTCTCCATAGGGAAAAAAATTCCTTCCCCTAAGCTGGGTCAACCATCTACCTATAATATTCTGTTATTCGTAACCTTCTATACTGTTACTCACAAGAAAAGCATCCATTCCTTTCTTAAATTCATTCAGTGAGTTGGCCATCACCACTTCCTCAGGAAGAGAATTCCAGAGCCTCACTGCTCTTACCGTGAAGAACCCTCTTCTATGCTGGTACAGAAATTGTCTTTCCTCCAAACGAAGAGAATGCCCCCTTGTTCTTGTCAGAGTCCTTGGTACAAACAGTTCATTGGAGAGATCGCTGTATTGCCCTCTGATATACTTGTACATATATATTAAGTCTCCCCTAAGTCTTCTCTTTTCTAGAGTTATTAGACCTAATTTTGATAACCTTTCTGGGTATTGTAGTGAACCAACTCCATTTACATTTATCATTTTAGTAGCCCGCCTTTGAACCCTTTCAAGTTCAGTAATGTCTTTCTTGAGCACCGGCATCCAAAATTGCACACAATACTCCAAGTGTGGTCTGACGAGTGATTTGTACAGAGGGAGAATTATGTTTTCATCTCGTGTCCCCAGACCTCTTCTAATGTATCCCATGACCCTATTTGCTTTGGTGGCAGCTGCCTGACACTGGGCACTCCAATTTAGCTTCTTATTGACTAAGATGCCTAAGTCTTTTTCCATGTCTGATTTCCCCAGTAGTTCCCATTTAGTAAGTAATTATAGCATCTTTTTCTCCTTCCCATGTGCATAACCTTACACTTATCTGTGTTAAACCTCATTTGCCATTTTTGAGCCCAATTCTCCAATTTACTCAAATCTGTCTGTAGTTGCAAACTGTCCTCCTTTGTGTTAACTACCTTACATAGTTTTGTATCATCTGCAAATACTGATATTTTATTGTGTAAGCCATCCACTAGATCATTAATAAATATATTAAATAGTAGGGGGCCCAATACTGAACCCTGTGGTACCCCACTAGTAACCCTGGCCCAATCTGAGTATGCACCATTAACAGCCACTCTTTGTTTTCTATCACTTAGCCAGCTACCTACCCATCTACACACATTTTCCCCTAGCCCAAGCTTTCTCATCTTACTTACCAATCTTTTATGTGGGACAGTGTCAAATGCTTTAGAGAAGTCGAGATAAATGACATCCAATGATTCTCCTTGGTCCATTTGAGAGCTTACATCCTCATAGAAGCTGATCAGGTTAGTTTGACAGGAGCGATCCTTCATAAATCCATGTTGATATGGAGTTAAACATTTATTAACATTGAGATTTTCCATAATGGTATCCCTTAGAAACCCTTCAAAAATTTTACCCACAGCAGATGTTGAGCTTACCGGCCTATAGTTTCCAGGTTGCCTTTTACAACCCTTTTTGAATATTGGTACCACATTTGCTTGCCGCCAATCAAAAGGAACAGACCCTGTTTCTATAAAGTCTTTAAATATAAGGAATAGAGGCCTGTCTATCACATTACTTAACTCCCTTAATACCCGAGGGTGAATGCCATCAGGGCCTGGTGATTTGTCAATTTTAATCTTACTAAGGCGGTTCTGCACTTCTTCCTGGGTTAGGCAGGTAATACTTAATGGGGAGTTTACATTACCACTCTGCATTTCCCCTGGCAAGTCCTTTTCCTGTGTGAACACTGTTGAGAAAAAAGTATTTAAAACATTTGCTTTTCCCACATCGCTCTCTATGATTTCACCCTCATTGTTCTTTAAAGGGCCGACACCATCAATTTTAATCTTTTTACTGTTTATATAATTAAAGAATAGTTTGGGGTTTGTTTTACTTTCCTTAGCAATGAGTCTCTCAGTTTCCACTTTTGCTAAATGTGTTTGTTTTTTACACGTTTTATTTTTTTCTCTATAACTTTTTAATGCTTCTTCATTGCCTTCTTGTTTTAGCTTCTTAAATGCCTTGTTCTTGTTATTTATTGCCCTTTTTACATCCTTATTTAGCCACATTGGTGTTCTCCTGTTCCTAGCCCTTTTATTTCTGTACAGTACAGCTAGCTCGCAGTGGGTGTGTAAAACTGATTTAAATATTTCCCATTTATTTTCTGTGCTCCTATTTTTGAGGACATTGTCCCAATCAATTCGGCGAAGGTGCTCTCTAAGCTGATCAAACTTTGCTTTCCCGAAATTCAGCATTTTCGTAACCCCCTTCCAGGGCACCTTACTGAAAGACAAGTGGAATTGTAATATATTGTGGTCACTGTTTCCTAGGTGCCCATCGACTCGTACTTCTGTTATTCTATCTGGCCTGTTGCTTAAAATTAAGTCCAGAAGGGCTGTCCCTCTAGTTGGGCCCTGCACAAGTTGTGACAGATAATTATCCTTGGTTACTGACAGAAAATGGTTTCCTTTCTGAGATACGCAGTTTTCAATTTCCCAGTCTATGTCGGGGTAGTTGAAGTCCCCCATAATAATCACCTCATTGTGATTTGCTGCTTTGTCTATTTGTTTCAATAATACATTTTCAGTGGTTTCTGTTAGATTTGGTGGCTTATAACAAACCCCTATGAGGATTTTATTACTTTTCTATCCTTGTATCTCCACCCATAGAGACTCCACCTCTTCATTTCCCTCTTGTATATCTTCTCTTAGTGTGGGCTTTAAAGTGGACTTTATACAGTATATAGACAGACTTCACCCCCATTCCTTTTTTTACGATCCCTCCTAAACAAATCACATCCTTGCAAGTTAGCCGCCCAGTCATTGCTGTCGTCTAACCATGTCTCAGTTATTCCTACTATATATATAGTGTGTACCTTATATTTTTTAAATCATAAGAAAACTTTGTATCATTTCGCTTAAAACTAGGGCAAAAGAATTTTGTAAAAAAGACCACTGGTTGCGCTCACCTGGTTTTTATGTGTCAATACAAAAATACCCAGGCTCATATTGTAAACCATGCGAAGTGAAAAATCACATAGCTACTAATAAATGCTCCATAGCAAATACATTCATAAAGAGGGAACCAAAGGAGTTTTTTGTTAAAAAGTACAAAAAAATTCTTTATTGAAACAATACACAAGATTATGGTTAGCAAAAAATTGTACACAGAAGTGAAAAGATGTGTTATACAGGACACCAAAAATGGGTCACACTCAGTACAAGATTAAATTCAAATTCTGGTACCATATAACATACATAATTGGGTGAAACCCCTCCCAAAAAAGATCAAATAAGTCAAACTGTGTCAATTGCCATCCATCACAAATAAAGTCAAAACCTCAGAGACCTCATGACATCCGTGTGGACACTGTTAACTTGAAAGATATTTCCCATATAACAACAAATTTCTAAGTTTGACCATCGAAGGCTTACTAAATATGGAAAGGTAGAGGGGAAAAATCTCCCCCCATACTGAGGTACACCTGCTTGCCATCTGCTTGCCATCTGTTGCTGCCCCACATCATCCGGCACTTTGGCATCATTGACACGCGACTGAGAGCCCTGGCAACTGCCGTATTCCTGCTCGCGTGTTGGGTGGTGACTGTCCGGGTCACGTTGGTATGGCGTGGCTGACCACGGGCGCATGCACCATTTTCACACAACGCGGCGGTGTCCGGTCACGTGACAATACAAGTGACAGGTTGCTATGGGTACAAAAGGTCCTGCAGGAGATTTCAGCCACAGCTAACAGCAGTGAAACACGTGTCGGGGTGTGTTTCTATGGTGTGCTCCGTACTTCGGTGAGATTTTTTTCTTCTCTACTTTTCCATATTTAGTACGCCTATGATGGTAAAAACTTAGAAATTTGTTGCTATATGGGAAATATCTTTCAAGCTAACTGTATCCATACGGATATCATGAGGTCTATGAGGTTTTGACTTGATCTTATTTAGGGGGGGGGGTTTACCCAATTATGTATGTTATATGGTACCGGAATTTGAATTTAATCTTGTACTGAGTGTGACCAATTTTTTGTGTCCTGTATAGCACATCTTTTTACTTCTGTGTACAATTTTTTGCTAACTATAATCTTGTGTATTGTTTCAATAAATAATTTTTTTTACTTTTAAAAAAAAAAACTCCTTTGGTTCTCCTCTTTATGAATGGCTGGTATTTATGTGTGAAGGTGCAACACCTGTTTAAGTGTGAGAACCCATTACAGCAGCCCCATGACTGGAGGAGATATCTTCCTGATGTGTATTTACCAGAATCAAAGAAAATTACGTTAGGAGGGCTGTGCCGCAGGGAAAGAGGAGACTAGCAGCTTCAGATACAGTTTTTATCAATACCAAAGCATTTCAGCTCCAGACTCGTGCCTTTCTCAAGGTCAAAACAACAAATGTCTTCTGGTATTTTTGACCATTAAAAATGCTCCGGTCCAGTGTCGAAATGCATTGGTATTATTAAAAACCTTGTCTGAAGCTCCAAAACTTCTCCTTTCCAAAAGCACAGTCCAACCAACATGATTCTCTTCATTCTGGTAAAAGGTAACACTTAGAATCACTGTTAGGTCTCATACTCACTTGCAAGAGACTTGCATGATTCCAGAGCGTGCGGCTACATAGAAATACATGTAGCCACATGCTCTGATCCGAGTGCCGGTGGCAGTGCCAGGTTTTCATGTGAGAGACTCGCACGTGAGTATGAGCCCTTTATAGGATACAACTCTGCTAGGAGTGCCTGCTTCATATAGTGCTGGGACAAGCAAAATATATTCCTTAGTGATTATCATTATTTAACCATATTTATTTTTATTTTTCATTGGCATAGCCATGTGAAGGCTTGTTTTTGCAAGATGAGCTGTAGCTCTGAATGACACAATTAATTTTACTTTACAATGTATAATGCGTTAGAAAATGGTAAAAAAAAAAATTGTGAAAAAATAAAATTTTACCATTATGTTTCAATATTTTCATTTTCACATCATTGATTGTGCATTAAAAATGATCTGACAACATCATTCTCCAGGTCAGAATAATTACGGCAATACCAAACTTTTTTATTTATTATTATTGGTTTGTGCTGCCATTTTCTCAGACCTGTAAAATTTTCATTTCTCTATTCTATTTCCAGAAATGTGTGAGAGCTTGTATTTTACATGAGGAGCTTACAACTTTATTGGTACAATTTTAGAATACATATGATATCTTGATAACATTTTATAGCATTGTTTGGGAAAGGTGAGACAACTAAAAAATTAAAATGTGGGCATTTCAATTATTTTTGTTTCACACCACTTACCATATGAGTTAAATAATTTTATATTTAGTTATGTCTAACTTTTATGGCTGTGATAAAATTATGTATATTTTTTTATTTCAGTATTTCTATACTTGGAGAAGAGAGATGTGTAGAGTCGTGGGCCGGGCTGGGGGGTGGTCCCTCTGGATACCGCACAAAGACGTCACAGACAAAAGATGGAGGCAGGTTTCAGGTACAACAGGTCCAAGTTTATTCTTCATCGTCCGACTGACAGCCTCAGCAATACAGCGTAATATCTTCACGGCCTTCCGTTTCCAGGCCTCGCTACACACACCGTACTTTTTTCACCAGGGACGTAAACACACATACAGTCCCTTTTTCCCTTAGTGACGATCCTGTCAGCGCAGTCACTGTGGCCGCCTTTGGCCCGTACACCATCAGCACTTTTACTCGTCAGTTATCGTCTTCAATACGGTATGCTTTTCCCCGGGGCCTCGTCTGTACTGCGGTACTTCAAGTCAGGACCACCCCCTGACTTCCTCTCTCCTCAGTCCCCTGGTTTGACTCTCCTCACAGCACACAAACTGTCACAGACTTCTGGTCTCTTGAGCACCTCCCGGGGACAGGAACTTTCTGGAACCCTCCTGTCAAATTGATAACTTTCCCGGTTCACTGTAACTCCGCCCCCATGACCAACGGTTTCTAAAGCCCTAAGCTGCTGTCAAGTCCTGAACTCACACTCCTCCCTGCCATCTTGTGGTCAACCCCAGGTACTGCACATCACCTACACTTTCCTAGCTGTTTCCCCACTGTCATAACTGCTATCTGCCTAAAATGTGCAAACCCTCCTTCCTGCTTGCTGACAAGTCCGTCTGTCAGGTCACCTTCCCTACAGATGAATCAAATTTTTTTGAGTATTGTTTTTTATTTAGTTTTTTACTTTATTGTTAAT
This sequence comes from Dendrobates tinctorius, assembly GCF_039654945.1. NCBI lineage: Eukaryota > Metazoa > Chordata > Amphibia > Anura > Dendrobatidae > Dendrobates > Dendrobates tinctorius. Next base: position 1,609,070 of record NW_027361948.1, on the reverse strand, counting down.
CCTCTTTAGGATTGTTTTATCACTTGCTTTTTATAGCGCAACACCGAACTTTTGCAGTATATAAAGAAACTGACAGTCTGCTTTGAAGCTCAGCCTTTAGCTGGCCTTCACAGGATGAACAACATTGTTGTATCACAGGGGTCTTATGGGTGCAAGAAAGACCAGAGAATGACAGCAGCATTTAAGGCATCGAACAGCAGCAATCAGAGCAATCTCCAGTCATTGCTGTAGGCCAAAGTCACTCCATGCACCAGCACACAATTTTGAATGTACTAGCATGCCCTAGATTCACTTTATAAATAAAGTATTTCTCCACTGAGAGCAGTACATATAGAACACAAAAAGACAGTTGGGTATTTGGTTAGTATCAATATCAATATCAGTGTTTGAAATCAAGGAACAGTTCCAAACACAAAATAAGTTAAACATCTTACCAATATTTTTATTCTCCATTTATATTCCTTTCTTGGTTTTAGCTGCAAATGCAAAATAATGACTAAAATACTCAATGGTTAATTAGGTCCACTAGTGATAAACACAATAAAATATATATGAATGCATTAGCTACTCCCATATTTGGTACTAATATTATGTTAAAATTTAAAATGTGGAATATGTATTATGATAAAAACTGCAAAATTGAAAAATATTATAACTAAATGAATCCCAATGTGTATACTTTACATGCACATTATCATATAGCATTAATATGTAAAACAACCCTGCAGTGTGACAACAATGCTATGTGTATAGAAAACATAAAAATATGCTTCTTTTACAAAAACAATGTGCAAAACTGAAAATAATAGATTACAAAATCAAAATAAACCCAATGCAAATAAAATAATTTGTTTTAAACGTTGGCATTCTGTAAATGTCTAAAGCTGGTTCTGCATGTCATGACCCCATGGATAACTTTAACTTATTTTACTTGTAGATCTATGAGACTTGTCCAGAGATGAATTTAGGCAAAATTACAATATAGTCACAAAATGGAGAATTTAATTTCCAGATTATATTTGGGTAAGGACTCATCAGAGTGCAATTATCATTTTATTTCATTATTATTTGATGAACAGATATCCTGATATACAAATTTGGAAAAGTTACACATTATGTGTTGGATGAATTGGTATAGTGTTGTGTTACTGAAGAAACTGCAAAATATAAATGAAATGTAAATAGAAAACTAACTGGAGTTTATATTTTTATCATTATGATGAAATATGAGGCATATCAAGGCTTGTATTCTTTTTAATAGGATAGTTATTGCAAAAACAATAATTTATCTTTCTGCCAGAAGTTCAGAACATGTAATCTAATTCAAGATAAAGCTAGTATCCACATGTATCTAACAGTATCATTCCTCTTTCTTCATAGTATGTCTAGTATCAATTTACTAGAAATGATCGGATTAATCTGCAGAGGAATGTGTATGAGTTGATTTTTGTGAAATTTGTGATTTCATGCTAATTCAAACATTTTGAGATTTAGTTCACGATTTGCAAAACAAAAATTTCTGGGCTCCCTTTACCACACTATTTACGCACAAGAAAGAGGGCTAATATAATTTTCCTGTGTGGGCCATTCCATAATGCAATACAGCTATGGCATTTATAGATTATCAAACCTCTCCTCTCTTTCTGTTACCTATAAAATATAAACTCTTATAGTCAACTCTCTCTTTATATTTCTCTCTCTCTCCTCTCCCACATGTGTATTTTCCAAACAATTAGAAGGCTTCCTGTATTGAGATCAGTACAAATTGATCACACATCCAAAAACCATATGATCTAATGCTCCTAGGTAAAACTTTAGAAAGCTATGAAGGCCACCACCATGTCACGTGAACCTCTCAGTGGGTCCCTAGCATAGAAAGGCAATGCACTGATATATATATATATATCTTACATAGTCTCCTTTATTATGTCTATTACTGTCCCTTATTACATACTGCACTCTCTTGTAATGTACAGCACTGTCCCTTACATATTGGATTATATAGCACCCTTTCTTTCTCACATAGCATCCTCTCTTGCTAGAAATATAAGGCAATCACTGTTGATGGAGCATTTGAAAGCTTCTTTTCTAATGGAGGAGGCCGACTGACTGGTCTTCTGGTCACCGGCTGCTCCATAAGCTCCTCCACCAGCATTTGTTTTATACCTAACAAGAGAGGACTATGTAATAAAAGAGGGTTCTGTGGATAACAAAAATAACAAGAATATGCTTTGCAAGGGACAGCACTGTACATAACAGCCGTGGAAGCTATATCATATGTGACCGCCACATACATAAACAGATAGGACAGTATGTAATAAGGGATGTGGTTATACATAATAAGAGAAGAAACTGCAACTATGTAACTAAGGACAGCACTATACATAATAAGTGAGTATACTATATACTTATTTGCTTGTTTATAAATAATAAGGCTATATTCCTGTATCCATGTGCAGTGTCGGTGTGCTGCTTGCTTTTCCAGTCACATTGAGCATGTCCTTTTCAAGATTCCACCTTTTAGTGTGCCTGAATGCAATGAATTACTGTCTGCCATTCAATATAGAGCAGTAGTGTACTGAGCCATCAGCATTTGGTGGACAAATCAGCTACTATTGAATGCTGGCGTGTGCTGAGCTGTCAGTGTTTTGAATGACAGTTTAGTTGTCCAATGGGATTTGGGTTTTGCCTGAGCTTCTTCCAAGTGTCTCCTGTTTGGATAATTACCTGGATTTATAGCCAGCTCTCTGCCTCAGAATAGTGTCAATTGTAGCTTCTTGCTCACTGGCGTATAGTTGCCTTGTTTCACTGTGCTAAGTGCTCTTATCTACTGCTGCCTGACCTGCGAACACACTCTGACTATCCATTTGTCTCAATCCTTTGCTTGATCCACTATCTTCCTGTTATCTACTATTCTTTTGAATTACCACTCTGTTTATGTTGTAACCTTTTGGATTTTGACTTTGATCTTTTTGACTACACAGCCATGCGACCTGTCTGTGTGTAGTGACTAATGGCACAGTCCTATTCTGATCCTCAAAATAGGATCAGAACTGGACATTCTTTGACCCTCACAGATCTGTGACTTTCCTGGATGTGTGAATGGACTCTATGAGTCCATGTGCTGTCCAATAAAATCATCTGGCAGCACACAAGGAATTTTACAAATAACATTATCATGCCAAGCTATACAGTACAGATACAGAATAATACTTACAAACAGGTACTTACAGCTGACTTCTTGTCTGAGTACAGTACTTTTCTGCTGTTTCTTCTCCATCTGGTCAGACCCTCTTGTCGATATCTCCCATCCACGACTTGTCTTGTCACGATGATCACATCAGCCCTAAAAATAAGTCACTTTTATTGTATAATTACATGTGTCTCCCTGAATACAGGTATGTACCCCACCATTAACATGCTATTAGCCAAGCACCAATCAAAATAGAAAGCGCTAAGAAGCACTATACACTCAATTAACTATAATCTCCACCACCAAATATATATGAATTATTCAATCTTTGATTCTCTCTAATTAACTTTAAGGCTATGTACACAAGCTATTTTTTTGTTATGGAACATATGCAACATTTTACAGTAGAAGCAAAGAAAATGAGATCCCTAAAGTCTCATGCACATGTTGCCTTTTTAGTGTTATAATGAATTGTGGGATGTGTGAGAATGCTATCAGGGACTTAACGCCCTCCTCTACCACCCAATTCATTTGACATTGATATCTAATTATCTCCTCCAGCTCCACAGTTCATAAGTCCATTATATGTCTCCCTTAAGGTACTGTCACACTTAGCGATGCACCAGCGATCCCGACCAGTGATATGACGCGGTCAGGATCGCTGGTGCATCGCTAAGTGGTCGTTAGTGAGCTGCCACACAGGCAGATCTCACCAGCAACATCGCAGGGGTCGGGGGTCGCTACTTACCTGTCACAGTAGGCGATCCTGCGTCCTCCCGCCCGGCTCCACGCGTCGCTCGTCGTCACAGCAGGAAGCGCAGCAGGAAGCTGACGACGAGAAACAGTCCAGCCTGTTCTAGCGCGATCAGCGATAAGCAGCGGGGGAGCGGGTTGTAGGTAAGTATCACACATAGCGATATCGCTAGCAATATCGCTATAACATCACAAGTTATAGCGATATTGCTAGCGATATCTCTTAGTGTGACATGCCCTTTACTCCCATCCCAATCCTCCACATCCCTCAATGTCCTCTCCCCCACCCTATCAATGCTCTCTCACTAACTCCTATCAATGTTCTCTCCCCCACATCCAATATTTCTCTCTCCCACCCCCATCATTGTCCTCTCCCCCACCCCCATCATTGTCCTTTTCCCCCACATCCATCATTGTCCTCTTCCCCCACATCCATCATTGTACTCTCCTTTACATGCATAATTGTCCTCTAATTTTTGTCCATTATTGTCCTCTCCCACATATCCCTCATTGTCCTCTCCCTCACTCCCATCATTGTCATCTCCCATACCCAATCATTTTCCTCTCTCTACTCACATAATTGTTCTCTTCCCACTTGCATCATTGTCTTCTCCCCGACCTCTTGCATAATCGCTCCCTACCCAGCACATCGCACATGATGATGGCAATCTGGCTATGGGCTTCACGGAGCCTCAGGCACTGAGCAACAGGCCAAATTGCTCTCATAGTTACCTCACTCTAAGGTCTTTTCTTCACCTCCGAGCCCTGGCGCAACTATCCCAGCTATATGTCGGACATTATGCCACACAGTACCAACACGAATACAGATGTAAAAAACTCACCTTCCACTAGCTCTCAAACTGTGAACTAAAAGCAAAAAGAGGCTTAACCCTTCTTTAAGTCTCCTGCTAATTTAAAAACACCTTTGTCAATTGTGAGGCGTGCTGGTCCAAGTAGAAAAAAGAGGGGACAGTAATGCAAAATGCAAGAACTGTGGCAAAAAGACATGGCCCACACATGCAAAAATCATCTGATAATCTAATGCTGCTAAGAAAAAAATTATAAAAATTGAACATGAAATTCTTAGCTTAACATTCTGATCAGACTGTATGAAACCTATGACCAGATGGCACTAAGGACCCACTGAGAGGTTCACCATGACATGGTAATGGGCTTCATACAGTCTGATCAGAATGCTAAGCTAAGAACCTCATGTTCAGTTTTCTAAATTTTTGCCTAGCGATATTAGATCATTGTACAATTTTTTGGATGTGTCATGCATGTCTTCTTTCTACAGTTCTGGCATTCAGCACAAATTTATTCATAGCAAAACAATTTTTTAGAGAAATTCAGCAATGTCAGCGAATTCAAATGTCAAAAGATCCGCTCATCTCCCCTATTTACCATTTATCCAGAGAGCCAGGGTACACACAAGTAATGTCTCCTCTGCACTTCTCCATGTCTAAAACAAAGTACATTTACAATATGTATGATAAATTTTACCCTTTTTTGTACAAAAAAAGCTAAAATTGTACAGTAAATGCACATTTTATGCTTAATACAAGTAGTTTTACAGGTAACCATCATGAAAAAGAATTGCACCTGCTTTGCTTACGTAGGAAGATTAATTAATTTTAATCAGTTTTCAGTCAGCTTTCTTGTATAAATACATTAAAATGCCCTTATACATTTTTTATAAATGAGCTTTGTGCTGTCTGTGTCCACCTTTGACCATGAGGGAATGCTTCCTGTTCATTACTAAAATATGCCCTGTACAGAAAAGCACTGCCCATGTTTCACCAGGATGAATAAATAGCAGCTACAATGTTCAGATTTTAAAATATTATATATCATAGATTTATCTAAATAGGATAAACCATATTTTTAATAATAATATCTAAAATAGAGAAACAAAAGTGCAAGTGTATCTAGATGGATGAACTCTGAAATGTGTTAGTGGTTACGTATTAGGGCTCGATATCATCTGCGCATAAATCGAATGAGTGCAATCTGATAAAAAAATCAGATTGCACTCTGAATCATGTTATTCGTGGTAGTCAGTGACAGCAGCCAATTTTGTGGTAGTCCGTGAAAGCAGCCAATTTGTGGTATTCAGTGACAGGAGCCAATTCGTGGTTTTAAGTGTTATACACTGCTCAAAAAGGGAACACTCAAATAACACATCCTAGATCTAAATGACTGAAATATTCTCATTGAATACTTTGTTCTGTACAAAGTTGAATGTGCTGTCAATATAATCACACAAAAATCATCAATGGAAATCAAATTTTTGAACCAATGGAGGCCTGGATTTGGAGAGACCCCCAAAATGAAAGTGGAAACAAGTCAAAATGATGTTCAGTATTGTGTGTGGCTTCCACGTGCCTGTATGACCTCCCTACAACACCTGGGCATGCTCCTGGTGTGGTTATGGATGTTCTCCTGAGGGATCTCCTCCCAGACCTGGACTAAAGCATCCTTCAACTCCTGGACAGTCTGTGGTGCAACGTGACATTGGTTGATGGAGCGAGACATGCTGTCCCAGATGTGCTCAATCGGATTCAGGTCTGGGGAATGGGCAGGCCAGTCCGTAGCTTCAATGCCTTCATCTTGCAGGAACTGCTGACACACTCCACTCTGACATTGCCTGCATTAGGAGGAACTCAGGGCCAACAGCACCAGTATATGGCCTCACAAGGGGTCTGAGGATCTCATCTTGGTACCTAATGGCAGTTAGGCTATCTCTGGCGAGCACATGGAGGGCTGTGCGGCCCTCCAAAGAAATACCACCCCACAACATTACTGACCCACTGCCAAACCAGTCATGCTGAAGGATGTTGCAGTCAGCAGATCACTCTCCATGGAGTCTCCAGACTCTGTCATGTCTGTCACATGTGCTTAATGTGAACCTGCTCTCATCTGTGAAGAGCACGGGGCACCAGTGGCGAATTTGCCAAATCTGGTGTTCTCTGACAAATGCCATGTGTCCTGCACGGTGTTGGGCTGTGAGCACAATCCCAATCTGTGGACGTTGGGTGCTAAGGCCATCCTCATGGAGTCGGTTACTAACCGTTTGTGCAGACACATGCACATTTGTGGCCTGCTGGAGGTCATTTTGCAGGGCTCTGGCAGTGCTCCTCCTGTTCCTCCTTGCACAAAGGTGGAGGTAGCGGTCCTGCTGCTGGGTTGCTGCCCCCTTACGGCCCCCTCCACATCTCCTGGTGTACTGGCCTGTCTCCTGGTAGCGCCTCCATCCTCTTGACACTACGCTGACAGACACAGCTACCCTTCTTGTCACAGCTTGCATTAATGTGCCATCCTGAATAAGCTACACTGCCTGAGCAACTTCTGTAGGTTGTAGACACTGCCTCATGCTACTGTACAGTACCTCTAAGGATGTGAGCAATGACAAAGTGCAAAAGTGACCAAAGCAACAGCCAAAATGGATGAGAAAAGAGAAATGGTCTGTGGTCCCCACCTGCAGAACCACTCCTTTATAGGGTGTGTCTTCCTGATTGCTGATCATTTCTACCTGTTGTCTGTTCCATTTGCACAACAGCAGGAAAAATTGATTCACTATCTTTGTTGATTCATAACTAGACAGGTTGATTTCACAGAAGTGTAATTGACTTGGAGTTATATCATGTTGTTTAAGTGTTCCCTTTATTTTTTGGAGCAGTGTAGTATGCAATACTTAGTACCTGTTGTATGGTTTTAGCTCTGTTGAGCCAAGCTTTGAAAACGTGAGACTGGCCCTGCCATCAAGTCAGCACTCAAGCAAGCAATGACTTATTTAATTCAAAATGGGATTGGACATTGTGCTAAAATTCAGGCCAGTCACTTCCATAAAATGCGGACGTGCCTGGTTCCATCTGCAGCACTGTTTGCAGGTTCGGGTGCTCATCTGCATATTAGAAGAGTGCATGAGCTGTCTGCTACTTACATCCACTAATCTGATCCGTAAATCAGAATAGTGCATGCTGCGACTTTTTCTGCACAGACAATTGATTCATCTGGAAAATTGGCCATGTGCACTGGCACATTGGATATAATGTGCCAACGTGACTTCCCATTGCTGTCCGTCGCACACATGTATAGCACAATTCCATATAATATGCTTGTCTGAAAGAGATCTTAGTCAAAGGTAGTCCTGGTGCACTAATTCTAATGCAGCATACTATAAATAAGCAAAAATTCTCAACAGAGAGGAAGAGGACTTGAACTTTAGTATCACCTATTGAAAGTAGCAATCCTAAAAGTCTCAATATTGACCCTTTAAAGAGCCTTGCCATATGACTTAGGATCAATTGGATTTTATGATTTCTACTTTCAATAGGTGGCACTGGCGTTCAAATTCTCTTCCTCTTTGAAGAGGCAATTTCCATATTTTATTTCCCAGAAGAGTATGCATGGCATATAAGTCTCCTCACTCTGACATGTCATGCTTGGCTTGTCACTCTCCACAAGGAGAAACATCACCCCTTAAATCCGGGTCTTATAAAGTAATGCTATAGGATTTTTACAGGATGAAAATGATGAAATGGTAAGACAGGATGTTGAGAAGGCTGAACTTTTAAATTCCTATTTTGCATCTGTTTTCTCTCAGAAAGGAAATGTAACATCAACTGTTATTCACTGTCCTATTAAGGGAATAGAAGAATCCAGGATATCTATAAACAGAAAGATAGTGAGGAAACACTTAGCTAACCTAAATGTATTCAAGTCTCCAGGTCCAGATGAATTACACCCCAGAGTACTGAAGGAGATAGCAGAAGAAATTTTTGAACCCCTCTCCATAATCTTTGAAAATTCTTGGAGAACAGGAGAAGTGCCAGAAGACTGGAGAAGAGCAAATGTTGTTCCTATCTTCAAAAAGGGGAAGAAGGTGGACCCAGGCAACTATAGGCCGGTGAGTCTGACTTCTATACCAGGAAAGATCTTTGAACAAATTATTAAACAACATGTATGTCAATACCTGGATAAGAATGAAGTGATTAAACAGAGTCAGCATGGGTTTGTAACTAATAAGTCATGTCAGACTAATTTAATTTCCTTCTATGATGGTATTACTGATTGGGTGGATCAAGGAAATGCTGTAGATATAGTATATCTTGACTTCAGCAAAGCATTTGACAAAGTCTCTCATACAATCCTTATTGAAAAAATGACTAAGTATGGAATGGACAAGGCAACTGTTAGGTGGATTCATAACTGGCTTAGTGATCGGACCCAAAGAGTGGTCGTAAATGGCTGCACATCCAGTTGGAAGAATGTCTCAAGTGGGGTACCACAGGGCTCTGTCCTGGGCCCTGTATTGTTCAACATCTTTATCAACGATTTAGATGAAGGAATTGAGGGTAAACTGATTAAATTTGCTGATGACACAAAGCTAGGAGGGATAGCTAATACTAGAGAAGAGAGAGAGGATTCAAAAAGATTTAAATAAACTGGAGAAGTGGGCAGCAACTAACAGAATGGTTTTTAACAGGGAGAAATGCAAAGTACTACATCTGGGCAATAAAAATGAAAAAAGCATATATAGAATGGGAGGAATAGGGCTAAGTGACAGCACATGTGAAAAAGACTTGGGTATACTAATAGATCACAGACTGAATATGAGTCAACAGTGTGATGCAGCAGCAAAAAAGGCAAATGCAATTCTAGGATGTATTAACAGAAGCATACAGTCTAGATCACGTGAAGTCATTATTTCCCTCTACTCCTCTTTGGTCAGACCTCATCTGGAATATTGTGTCCAATTTTGGGCACCACATTTTAAAAAAGACATCAACAAACTGGAGCAAGTTCAGAAAAGAGCGACCAGAATGGTGACCGGTCTGCAAACCCTGTCTTATGAGGAAAGGTTGCAGGATTTGGGAATGTTTAGTTTGCAAAAGAGAAGACTGAGAGGAGACTTAATAGCTGTCTACAAATATCTAAAGGGCTGTCACATTGTAGAAGGATCAACTTTATTCTCATTTGCACAAGGAAAGACTAGAAGCAATGGGATGAAGCTGAATGGGAGGAGACACAGATTAGATATTAGAAAAAACTTTTTGACAGTTAGAGTGATCAATGAGTGGAACAGGCTGCCACGAGAAGTGGTGAGTTCTCCTTCAATGTAAGTCTTCAAACAGAGGCTGGACAGACATCTAACTGGGATGATTTAGCGAATCCTGCTTTGAGCAGGGGGTTGGACCAGATGGCCCAGGAGGTCCCTTCCAACTCTACGATTCTATGATTCTATGATTCTATGCTGTTCTGTGTTTTTTTCTAATTTGGAATATGGATGAGAAAAAAAATCGCAACATGCTGCTAGTGGTCGCATATGTCAACCGAGACTTGCTAATGCAATGGGTGCGAGAAAAAAAATCACATGCCACACAGACCATGCTTGTGCCATCTAATTTTTACACATGCATCTCAAAGGAAGCCTAACATTTCATCAAACAAGTACAGTAAATTCACAGCTTGAACCATCAGAATAGAATAGATAGATAGAAATAAGTCAGTGAGATATATAATTAGTGCTTTGATTTGATTGTGTATTTTACTTCACATGTATTTTGCCAATAAATATAAAAATAAATTAAAAAAGTGGCATGGGACCCCCCTACTTTTAATAACCAGCTAAGGGAAGGCAGAGAGCAGTGAGTTGGTTTTAATAGTCTGGGAAGGGGACAATAACTATGGAGCCTGCCAGCCTACTAATATGAGCTCACAGCTGTCTGCTTAGCCTTTACTGGTTTTAAAAAAAGGAGGAACCATAAAAAAATGACATTGGTCCCCCCTATTTTTAATAACCAGAAGAGGCTAAGCAGGCAGCTGCAGGCTGATATTAATAGGCTGAGTAGGGCCAAGGATATTGACCCCTTCCCAACCTAATAGGACCAGCTCTTAGCCACCCCAGAATTGTTCTGGCACTTTGACTTGAATTTTCCCCATTTCCCTGGTGTGTTGGTAATTGGGGTAATGGTTTTGGGGTTGATGTCAGCTTTATAACATCTGCTGACATCAAATCCAGGGATTAATAACAGAGAGGTGTCATCCTCCTTACTAAGCCAATTGTTAAAAGAAATACACACACAAAAGTCCTTTATATGCAAAACAATAAACCAAAGGGTCCACAGAAGTCCATATTGAGGTCCCACGATGATCCCCGTATTTTTTATCTAGTCTATGGAGCCCCATTCAGAGAATGCAGTTCCATAGACTGGAGCTGCAGCCACTCACAGGTCTCACACTGCTCATCATGACAACCTGCCAATGGCTGAAGCTCCAGTCTATGGAGGTTTCCTTCTCTGAAGGGGACTCCATAGACTAGTCAAAGAAAACGGGAATGGTCGTGAGACCTCTATGTTGACTTGGGCTAATCCTGTGGATTATTTTTTTATGGTAATAAATAGGTAAAAAAGTATAATTGTTGGGGAGTGTTTTTTTTTTACAAATAAAAGGCTTTTGTTTGTGTGTGTGTGTTTCTTTCTTTTGACTATGGGGTTAGTAGTGGGGGTGTCTGATAGACACCTCCCCATTACTAACTCCTGGGCTTGATGTCAGTGGACATTACAAAACTTACATCAACCCCAAAACTATTACCCTGATTTCCAATGCACCAGTCCAATTTGGAAGAGCCGAAGCTGAGAGCCAAAATTGGCACATCTAATGGATGCCCCATTTCTGGGGCAGCTGAAGGCTGTTCCTATTAGGATGTGAATGAGCCAATATCCATGGCCCTTCCCACTCTATTAATTTCAGCCCGCATCTGTCTGCATAGCCTTTGCAGGTTATGAAGAAGAGTGGAGACACTGCGTAATTTATTTTAGGGCCCCCATTTTCAATAACCAGTAAAGGCTGAGCAGACAGCTGTGACTTGATATTAATAGGCTGGTAAGCTCAATGGCAATTGTCTCCTTCCCAGACTATTAAGACAGCTGTCTGTTTTCCCTTATTTGGTTGTTAAAATTAAGGGGGATCCCAGGCCACTTTTAAAAAAATGCATTCCTAAAAAGCTGCCAGATAAGCTTAACAGAGTTTTTTTAAATATCTGACAGCTATCTATGACTCTCTCTGTATTTATCTATCTATATCAGTATTTAAGCTTGCTTTATTACTTACAAAACTAGCTTTAAATAACATAGAGTTTACTGTATGTAAAATATGATGTTAAAAACTCATTGCATATGCATGTCATACTGATGACATATGGATGGTAGTTGAGAAAAATTGCATTGTACTCACATGACACTCTCATGATACTCACACGACACTAGTCCTTCTTTTCTGGATCAAACGTTGGAACAATTTATGCAGATGAAAGTGAGTTCTTAGATCTAGACCAGTAACATAAATGCTTCCACTGTACAGTCATGTAACATACAGAAGGGAGACGTTTTACAATCATTGTAGATGGCCACAGTTTTTAATATTTTAATAATTGGATTTGATTTTATTCATATAACGTTGTAATATTTTATCATCTTGTGTCTTGTTTCAGTTAATTTATTTATAATGGAAATTTGTACATAGAGCCACTTACTGTATAAGGCTGATTTCACATTAGCATACCGTGGCTCTGCGGAGGGCTGCGTACTTCCTCCCTGAAGCTCTGCCCACTTCTGCACTTCATGTTTCGGTCCGCCTACTTCTGCATGCGTCCTGCATACCTATCTTTAAAATTGGGAATGCAGAACATGCAGATGTATGCAGATGTATGTGCCTGCCGTCTGCACAAAATGCAACTTGTTACATTCCCGTGCAGTCAAAACAACACATCCGCATACATCCACATACATCCGCATGTCCTGCGTATCCTATGCTAAAGATAGGTATGCAGGACGCATGCAGAAGTAGGTGGATCTAAATGAAAAAAGTGTGAATGTGGGCGGAGCTTCAGGGAGGAAGTCCTCCACAGAGCCCCATTACACTAATGTGAACCTAGCCTAAGTGAGTAATATGACATGCAGCAGAGCATCAAGAGAACTTGCTTCAAGTTTGTTTTAATTATTTGTATAATTTTCTAATTTTCTTCTCTAGGGTGCTTTCTTTTAACTGTATCAAAATATTTGTAGCAAAGTAAAATATCTAGTGGCATAAGGCCGGTTTCACATTAGCGCTTTTTAAGCGCACGCACGGCCGGGGGTAGCTCCGCCCCCGAGCCGGCTCTCTGCCCGGCGTGCCCGCCCCTTGCTTATAGCGCCGCCTCCTAGCGGACAGCGGTGCCTGCGATCGGTGCACCCTATCTTTAGCATAGGGTGCGCAGATCGTGCGCAGGTCGTGCGCTAGTTGCGCTTTGACCTGCGGTGCGCACTTTTGACGGTGCGCCGTGCGCGCCAAAATCGAACTTTTCGGATTTTGGCGCGCACGGCGCACCGTCAGTAGTGCGCAGCGCAGGTCAAAGCGCAACTAGCGCACAGCCTGCGCACGATCTGCGCACCCTATGCTAAAGATAGGGTGCGCCGATCGCAGGAGCCGCTGTCCGCTAGGAGGCGGCGCTATAAGCAAGGGGCGGGCACGCCGGGCAGAGAGCCGGCTCGGGGGCGGAGCTACCCCCGGCCGTGCGTGCGCTTAAAAAGCGCTAATGTGAAACCGGCCTAAGACAGATTAATCTGGTATTACTTGTGCTATAGTCCAATTATCATTCCATAATGGCAACATTTGTTATAGGTTTGGGACCTTTCATCACATCTCGTTCAACCAGCGCAAAGTAGTGTTGGAACACTTATCTCAAAGCACTGCAAGAGCTGTTGGCTGGTACCAGGGTCATGTTCCTCAAAATGAAAGGGCAATTTTACTGGTATGCGGTGGATATGACTGGAGGAGGAAGGGAGCAGGAGGAATCCTTCTTGAGGAATGAATTGTCCTGGGAGAGGCTACTCATGGCAGCTTGAGACAGGGCTACTATCACCCCCTAGAGATCATATTGTCTTTGAGGTTTCCCACATCCTATGCAGGAGCAGGAAATGGCCCAGGTGAATCAGGACTGTCGCCCATTTCTATATGTCGTAGGCTCTGGCACTACCCGCAGCCGAGTCACTTACAATCGGCTCCAGGAAGCAGGAGGAAGTAGTCCCCCAAGGCTCCCAGGAAAGGAAAAGAAGAAGTCACCTGAAGAGCATTACTGTATTAGCTTCCTAATAATTTTTTCCTGACCTTGCACTTTCTGCAAATTCTTTATGAGTGTAGGAGTACAGCAACTACATGTTAAAAATATTTGAATGAGGCCCACCATTTGTTGACTTTCATTGGTCTATGGATGACCTTCCTTATAGTTTTTTCCTTGCATTGCAAAGTCTTTATGAGCTTAGTAGTACATCATCTACAGTTTTTTTTTATTTACATGGAAAAACAATTTCTGCATTCAACTAGTCATCCATTCAGTTGAACGTGGTTATTGTTACATTACAGTGGTATGTAAAACTACAAAAAAGCATTGAAAAATAATTCTGGATTCTATTAGTCATCCATACAGTATTATGTGCTCTGGGGTACATTCAGAAAGTATATAACTCTTGAAAAAAGTGTTAAAAATATGTCAGTATTCAATTATTCATGTATAGAGTAGTACATCCTCTTGGGTACATTTTGGTGGTGTGTGACTCAAAAAAAAGGTTAAAAATGGGCATCAGTGGATTAAGCATAAGGTGAATATATAATTGTTTTCATTTTCTTTTTTTTACAGGTGACAATGGCTTCAACAGAATAGTCATAAGGTGTATAACTGTGCTTTTTTATTTTTATTTCTAATAAAAGAGTCTGTGTCATTTTTTTCAATTAAAGTACTTTATTTTGGCTGTGTACTTTTTACAATATAACTGTGGGGTTAGTAATAGGGGTGTCTTATCTTCTAGGTGCCTCTCCATTGCTAACCCCTGGGCTTGATGTCAGCTGACAATACAAAGCTGGCATCAACTCCACAGCTATTACCCCACTTGCCAATACAGCAGGGCTAGTGGGAAGCACAAACCTAAGCACCAGATTTGGGGAATCTTATTGATGCATCATTTCTGAGGTGACAGTAGGCTGATGTTCTTAGCGTTGGAGGAGGACCAATTTTCCTAGACCCTTCCATGGCTATTAATATCAGGCCACAGCTGTCTGTTTAGCCTTTGCTGCTTTGAAATTATAGGAGAATCCTACATAATTTTTTTCTGGGGATTCCCCCAATAAAATAACAAGTAAAAGCTAATCAAACAGCTGTGAACTGCTATTACCAGCCAGGGAACTTGCAAAAATGTGACGTGTTCTGGAGCACCCTATTAGAGCAAACAATTTAAATTCTCAAATCTAGACTCCTGGATGGAACAAAAATATCAGCACAAAATTAATAGATACTGAAATATCCCCTGCTTTCTGGGGAACGGTATTAGAACAATCAGTTTAGAATTTTAAATGTGCACTCATGGATGAAGCAAAAATATGATCAAAAATTGATTAGATGCTGAAATGTGGCCTGCTTTTTGGAAGCTGGTATTACAACAAACAAACTCTATTGTGGATTCCTGGCTCAAGCACAATATTATCAGCACAAAACAGTTACATGCTGAAATGTGTCCTGCTGTCACCACAATGAGAAGAAACAATTGATTTGCTGGAAGATCAGTTTCACAGCCACCTAGGATCCTATGTACAGTGTCTGAACTAGCTGACTATCAACTGTCTAAATAACTTTCTGACTATCCTGTAGCAGCAGCAGGAGTGGTCTCTCTGTGCTGCTACACTGCCAAAATGGCGCAAAAACAATGTGTCCACAATTTATATGGAGAGGGACATGTGACTTCGGCAGTCAATGACACAAGCCCTTGTGTCTGGACATTGTGGATGGTTTAGGCACCCTGATTGGCTGCCGGAATCAACAAACAAAAAGTTAACGGGAAAAAAATAAAAAGAGCACGCTGCTTCTCTAAACCACTCCACATGCTCCACTAACCTTGCCACACCCCCTCATCAAATATGTCCAGCCTTCAACCCCACTTCTCATACAGCACCACTATCCTAGCCAAAGTTATAACAAAACCATTAGTGGAAACGCAATGATTTACTGAACTGTGACAGAATTTTGCTGACTTTTAGTAAAAAGGCTTGTGAAAGCAAACACGAATTCGAGTGTGCTACGATCATGACAAATTTGAAATTGGAGAATGTTTTCCAAACATGTTCACTCATCTTTACCAGGGAGACTTCTTTACAGTTAGAGCATTCAGACTGTGGAATGCCCTACCATAAAACGTAGTAATGGCAGACACTATGACAGTTTTTAAAAAAGGACTGGATGATTTCCTCCATACACATAACCTTGTTAGTTATAGTTAACTTAGTGACAAAATGTACAATTGATGGAGAAAGATTGAATTTGATGCACCTAGTTCTGTTTTCAAACTATGTGACTATTAGTGATGAGTAGAGTTGAGCGATACCGTCCGATACTTCAAAGTATCGTATCGGATGGTATTGGCCGATCTTTAAAAAAAGTATCGGTATCGCCGATTCCGATACCGGAAGTCCCATTCAAGCCTATGGGACTTCCGGTATCGGAATAAGAAAAACCCTTTCCTGCCCTTGTACAGCCTCTCTGGGGTCTGTACGGGCCTTTCGGGGGGCTGTGCCGGCCTGCCAGGGGGTCTGTGCAGGCTCCGGTGGTCTGTGCCGGCCTGCCGGGGGGCTGTGCCGGCCTGCCGGTGGTCTGTGCAGGCTCCGGTGGGCTGTGCCGGCCTGCCGGGGGGCTGTGCCGGCCTGCCGGGGGGCTGTGCAGGCTCCGGGGGGCTGTGCCGGCCTGCCGGGGGGCTGTGCCGGCCTGCCGGTGGTCTGTGCAGGCTCCGGGGGGCTGTGCCGGCCTGCCGGGGGGCTGTGCCGGCCTGCCGGTGGTCTGTGCAGGCTTCGGGGGTCTGTGCAGGCATCGTCCGATGGGACTACAAGTCCCATCGGGCGATGCCTGCTACCATGACAGTGATTGACACATTAGCCAATGATGGGACAGTAATAGTCCTATCATCCGGCTAATGTGTTGAATGTAAAAAAAAAAAAAAAAAATTACATGCTACATACATACAACATGCATACTACATACATGCTACATACATACTACATGCTACATACATACCACATATATACTACATACATACTACATACATACTACATGCATGCTACATGCATGCTACATGCTACATACATAACACATATATACTACATGCATGCTACATACATAGTACATGCTACATGCATGCTACATACATACTACATGCTACATACTACATATATACTACATGCATGCTACATACATACTACATGCTACATACTACATATATACTACATGCATGCTACATACTACATGCTACATACATACTACATATATACTACACATGCATGCTACATACATACTACATGCTACATACATACTACATATATACTACATGCATGCTACATACATACTACATGCTACATACATACTACGTATATACTACATGCATGCTACATACATACTACATGCTACATACATACCACATACATACTACATACATGCTACATGCTACATATATACTACATATATACTACATGCATGCTACATACATACTACATGCTACATACATACTACATATATACTACATACATACTACATACATACTACATGCTACATACTACATATATACTACATGCATGCTACATACATACTACATGCTACATACATACTACATATATACTACATGCATGCTACATACATACTACATGCTACATACATACTACATATATACTACATGCATGCTACATACATACTACATGCTACATACATACTACGTATATACTACATGCATGCTACATACATACTACATGCTACATACATACCACATACATACTACATACATGCTACATGCTACATATATACTACATATATACTACATGCATGCTACATACATACTACATGCTACATACATACTACATATATACTACATACATACTGCATGCATGCTACATACATACTACATACATACTACATGCTACATACATACCACATACATACTACATACATACTACATGCTACATACATTCATACATATATACTACATGCATGCTACATACATACTACATATATACTACATGCATGCTACATACATACTGCATGCTACATGCATGCTACATACATACTACATACATACTACATGCTACATACATACCACATATATACTACATACATACAATACATTCATACAATACATACATAGACATACAGTACATATAACATAGAGTAACATACTTACCAATACTTGTCACATTGTTCCCCGAAGCCATTGTCTTTTCCGGAATAAATATTAACATAACAAACCACAAAAATACTCACCCACGATCCGAAGCAGTCCACGAGTGTGTCCCACGACGATCTTGGGTAGAGAACTGCAGCATCAGCTGATGCTGCCGTTCTCTACGGGCTGCAGGAATCCAATGACGGAAGGTAGGTATCCTTCCGCACTGTATTCCTCCGCCACTTAAAAAAAAAAAAAGTCCCTAGTCTCACTTTATGCCATGGCTGTGTGGGAAATTCCCACACAGCAATGGCATAAAGTGAGACTAGGGACTTTTTTTTTTTAAGTGGCGGAGGAATACAGTGCGGAAGGATACCTACCTTCCGTCATTGGATTCCTGCAGCCCGTAGAGAACGGCAGCATCATCTGATGCTGCAGTTCTCTACCCAAGATCGTCGTGGGACACACTCGTGGACTGCTTCGGATCGTGGGTGAGTATTTTTGTGGTTTGTTATGTTAATATTTATTCCGGAAAAGACAATGGCTTCGGGGAACAATGTGACAAGTATTGGTAAGTATGTTACTCTATGTTATATGTACTGTATGTCTATGTATGTATTGTATGAATGTATTGTATGTATGTAGTATATATGTGGTATGTATGTAGCATGTAGTATGTATGTAGTATGTATGTAGCATGCATGTAGCATGCAGTATGTATGTAGCATGCATGTAGTATATATGTAGTATGTATGTAGCATGTATGTAGTATGTATGTGGTATGTATGTAGCATGTAGTATGTATGTAGCATGCATGTAGTATATATGTAGTATGTATGTAGCATGTAGTATGTATGTAGTATGTATGTAGTATGTATGTGGTATGTATGTAGCATGTAGTATGTATGTAGTATGCATGTAGTATGCATGTAGTATGCATGTAGCATGTATGTGGTATGTATGTGGTATGTATGTAGCATGTAGTATGTATGTAGCATGCATGTAGTATATATGTAGTATGTATGTAGCATGTAGTATGTATGTAGTATGTATGTAGTATGTATGTGGTATGTATGTAGCATGTAGTATGTATGTAGCATGCATGTAGTATGTATGTAGTATGTATGTAGTATATATGTAGTATGTATGTAGCATGTATGTGGTATGTATGTAGCATGTAGTATGTATGTAGCATGTAGTATGTATGTAGCATGCATGTAGTATATATGTAGTATGTAGTATGTATGTAGTATGTATGTGGTATGTATGTAGCATGTAGTATGTATGTAGCATGCATGTAGTATGTATGTAGCATGCATGTAGTATGCATGTAGTATGTATGTAGTATGTATGTAGTATATATGTAGTATGTATGTAGCATGTATGTGGTATGTATGTAGCATGTAGTATGTATGTAGCATGCATGTTGTATATATGTAGTATGTAGTATGTATGTAGTATGTATGTGGTATGTATGTAGCATGTAGTATGTATGTAGCATGCATGTAGTATGTATGTAGCATGCATGTAGTATGTATGTAGCATGCATGTATGTATGTAGCATGCATGTAGTATGTATGTAGTATGTATGTAGCATGCAGCATGTATGTAGCATGTATGTAGCATGTATGTAGTATGTATGTAGTATATATGTAGTATGTATGTAGCATGTAGTATGTATGTAGCATGTAGTATGTATGTAGTATTTTTTTTTTTAACATTTAACACATTAGCCGGATGATGGGACTACTACTGTCCCATCATTGGCTAATGTGTCAATCACTGTCATGGTAGCAGGCATCGCCAGATGGGACTTGTAGTCCCATCGGACGATGCTTGCACAGACCCCCGGACATCAGCACAGCCCCCCGGCAGGCCGGCACAGCCCCCCGGCAGGCCGGTACAGACCCCCACAGGGTGCACAGACCACCGGCAGGCCGGCACAGCCCCCCGGCAGGCCGGTACAGACCCCCACAGGGTGCACAGACCACCGGCAGGCCGGCACAGCCCCCCGGCAGGCCGGTACAGACCCCCACAGGGTGCACAGACCACCGGCAGGCCGGCACAGCCCCCCGGCAGGCCGGTACAGACCCCGGGCAGTCCACACAGCCCCCCGGCAGGCCGGCACAGCCCCCCAGCAGGCCAGCAGAGACCCCCGGAAGGCCCGAAATGACGGCGCATCATGATGCGCACACACCGCGCATCATGATGACGTCAGGCTGTCAATCAACTGAACTTCCGATTCCGATGCCGAATTCCGATATTGAAAAAATATCGGAAGTCGGTATCGGAATTCCGATACAGCAAGTATCGGCCGATACCCGATACTTGCGGTATCGGAATGCTCAACACTAGTGATGAGCGAGCACTAAAATACTCAGGTGCTCGTTGCTTGGGTCGAGCAAATTGGAATACTTATATACTCGACCCAAGCAACGAGCCCAATGTAAGGCTATGGGAAAACTGAGTATTTTTACCGTGACACCCCGGGGGATCCTTTTAAAGTCTATAAACGTCTGAAAATGGTGGAAACAGTGCTCAAATGACATGGGAACATCATGGAGACTGCCCCTGGAAGCATTTCTGACTCCCAGGTCACAGCTGTGAACAATATGGTCTGAGTCTTATGCCATTTTTACAGTCGCACAAAAAAACATACAAAAACTAAACCAAAATGGATTTTCCTGGGAAATATGTTAAGCAACATCCTTTCCAGGGTAATGACTTTTATATAAGGCAAAATAATTAACTCAAAGCAAAAATGTTGCTTCACCACTTGGGCTATGTTCACACGTAGCATTTTTGATGCATTTTTCATCTTTAGCATTGCTTTCAACCAAGACAAATGCATTCACTGGGAAATGTCACTTTAACAATTTACAACCTTATCTGGCCATGTTTTGTGTGACACAACATCAGACACATCCTGTTTCATTTATGAAGGAGAGACTCTGAAAGTCACAAAGTCTATTTTAGAGCTCCAGCAGTCAGCACTCACTATTCTTAGAGAGCCATAAGCTGGCTATGCTTTCTTCTTCCCATTATTAAACATGGGGTCTCTTATACTTTTATTGCATATGCAGTGAATGGCAGCGCTGACCAAAATTTGGATGCACCCCAACAATCCATTGAACAGACGTCATGGATGACCACATGCAACCATAATTCCCAATATTCATTTGGCACTCCCATACTATATGCTTATGCATTGAATGCAAGGCCTGCCTTGCAACAAAGTTACAAGCACCCCAATAAGCCTTTGAACTCATGTGCTGGATGGCCACAGGAAAACCAGGTTAACATTATTCATTTGGTTCTCCCATACTGTTTGCTTATGCATTGAATGCAAGGCCTGCCCTGTACCAAATTTACACGCACCCCAATAAGCCTTTGAACACACATACTGGATGGCCACAGGAAAACCAAGTTCACATTATTCATTAGGTACTCTCATACTGTTTGCTTATGCATTGAATGCAAGGCCTGTCCTGCACCAACGTTACATGCACCCCAATAAGTCTTTCAACACACGTACTGGATGGCCACAGGAAAACCAAGTTCACATTACTCATTTGGTACTCTCATACTGTTTGCTTATGTATTGAAAGCAAGGCCTGCCCTGCACCAAATTTACATGCACCCCAATAAGCCTTTCAACCGAGGTACTGGATGGCAACTGGAAAACCAAGTTCACATTATTCATTTGGTACTCCCATACTGTTTGCTTATGCTTTGAATGCAAGGCCTGCCCTGCACACAAGTTACATGAACCCCAATAAGCCTTTGAACACATGTATTGGATGGCCAAATGAAGCCAAAGTTCCCATTATTCTGATTTTTTTTAAGTCACTTAAAGTTTGCCCATGAAATGAATACAAGGTCTGCCCAAAATTTGCACACACTCCAATCCCCCAAAGAAGAAATGTGTAGGATGGTCTCCAAAAAATTTCATTGTAAGAAAAGGAAACAGGATGGCACTCACCGTTCTCTTGTAACAATTTACTTTATTTCATAAAACGAGACATAGGCATCGGCACAGGAGCAATGTGTAAAAGACGGACAACAGCCGTTTCGCGCACAACGCGCTTGAAGCGAAAACGGTGAGTGCCATCCTGTTTCCTTTTCTTACAATGAAATTTCATGTTTTTTCTACATGGGATTGAGCACCCGTTCTACAGGGAAAAAGGTGTGTTATTGACCACGGATGTGAAGTCACAGGTGCTATCATCGAGGGTAATAATTTCTCACATAACGATCTCCAAAAAATGCTTTCCCAGTTTAAGGGAGCAGGTCTCTTATACTTGTAATGCTCATACACTAAGTGTATGGACTGAAAAACATTTTCCTCTGGGGGTACACATTAACCTACTGTGTAAATATTTTTCTTACGGCCATCATAAACACCCTTGCAAAACACTATAGTGGCTGTTGCATTACGCACCACTATTACCCTGGTGGTGCCCTGTAGCTAAAAATATTTTTGGCAGCTAATTAATTTTTACAGTACCACAAAAATGGAAGAATTTTCTGTGCACTCAGAAGTGATCGCTGGGACGGGCAAACCCATCTAACCCCTTTCCTACAATGGACGTAATATTCCGTCCATGTGACCTGGGACCTAAGTCCCATGGATGGAATATTACGTCACAGCGATCAGTGGCGCCCACGTGGTGAGCGCCGCTGATCGCGTCCGGGTGTCAGCTGATTATCACAGCTGACACCTGGCACAATGTGTCAGGGGCAGTCACGGACCGCCCCTGACACATTAAACCCTGGCACACCGCGATCAAACACGATCACGGTGTACCGGGGGTTAAAAGGAAGCATCGGCAGGGAGGGGGCTCCCTCCGTGCTTCCCTGAGCTCCCCACAGCAGCGCAATGTGCAGCGCTGCTGCGGGGGGCTCCATCCCTGCAGGTCACCGAATCCAAGATGGCGACGGGGACCTTCAGGGGCCTGCAGGGAGCTGGCTTCCTCATGCCTGCAAAGCGCAGGCAAGGAGGAAGCCAGCAGCACTGCCTGTGACAGATTGCTTATCTGTCACAATGATCTGTGATGTGACAGATCAGTGATCTGTCACAGGACAGTGATGTCCCACCTGGGACAATGTAATAAAGTTAAAAAAAAGTGTAAAAATAATTTTAAAAAATCGCTAAATAAATGAAAACAAATAAATAAATATTCCCTAATAAATTTATTTTTTGGAAATAAAAAAAAAACAATAAAAGTACACATATTTGGTATTGCCGCGTCCGTAACGGCCCACCCTATAAAAATGTCCCATTAGTTAACCCCATTAATGAACCCCTTAAAAAATAAAAATAAAAAACGAAGCAAAAAATAATGATTTATTATCATACTGCCGAACAAAAAGTGCAATAACACACGACAAAAAAAGACACAAATAAATATCCATGGTACCGCTGAAAACATCATCTTGTCCCGCAAAAAACAAGCTGCCACACAGCATCATCAGCAAAAAAATAAAAAAGTTATAGCTCGCAGAATAAAGCGATGCAAAAATAATTATTTTTTATATAAAATTGTTTTCATTGCATAAAAGCGCTAAAACATAGAAAAACGACATAAATGAGGTATCACTGTAACCATACTGACCCGAAGAATAAAATCGCTTTATCAATTTTACCGCACGCGGAATGGTGTAAACGCACCCCCAAAAGAAATTCATGAAACGCTGGTTTTTGATCATTCTGCATCCCAAAAATCGGAATAAAAAGCGATCAAAAGATGTCACGTGCCTGAAAATGATACCAATAAAAACGTCAACTCGCCCCGCAAAAAAAAAGGTCCTCACATTACTCAGTGGGTCAAAATATGGAAAAATTATAGCTCTCAATATGTGGTGATGCAAAAACTATTTTTACAATAAAAAGCGTCTTTTAGCGTGTGACAGCTGCCAAAAATAAAAACCTGCTATAAATAGTAAATCAAACCCCCCTTTATCACCCCCTTAGTTAGGGAAAAAGAATAAAATTAAAAAAATGTATTTATTTCCATTTTCCCATTAGGGTTAGGGCTAGGGCTAGGGTTAGGGCTAGGGTTAGGGCTGAGATAGGGTTAGGGGTGTGTTGGGGTTAGGGTTGTAGTTAGAATTGGGGGGTTTTCATTGTTTGGTCACATCAGGTGCTCTCCAAATGCAACATGGCATCTGATCTCAATTCCAGCCAATTCTGCGTTGAAAAAGTCAAATGGTGCTCCTTCCCTTCCAAACTCTGCCATGCGCCCAAACAGTGTTTTACCCCCACATATGGGGTATCACCCTACTCAGGACAGATTGCAAAACAACTTTTGGGGTCCAATTTCACCTGTTACCCTTAAGAAAATAAAAAATTGGGGGCAAAATTATCATTTTTGTGGAAAAAAATGTTTTTTTTTATTTTCACTCCCGGGCGTTATAAACTTCTGTGAAGCACTTGGGGGTTCAAAGTGCTCACCACACATCTAGATAAGGTCCATGGGGGGTTTAGTTTCCAAAATGTGGTCACTTGTGGGGAGTTTGAATAGTTTAGGCACATCAGAGGCTCTCCAAACGCACATGACACCTGCAGACCGTTCCATCAAAGTCTGCATTCCAAAACGTCACTACTTCCCTTCCGAGCCCCGACGTGTGCCCATACAGTAGTTTTCTCCCACATATGAGGTATCAGCGTACTCAGGACAAATTGCACAACAACTATGGGGCCCAATTTCTCCTGGTACCCTTGGGAAAATAAAAAAATTGGGGACTAAATGATCATGTTTGTGGAAAAAATACGATTGTTTTATTTTCACGCCCGGGCATTATAAACTTCTGTGAAGCACTGGGGGGTTCAAAGTGCTCACCACACACCTAGATAAGTTCCTTGGGGGGTCTAGTTTCCAAAATAGTGTCATTTGTGGGGGTTTCCACTGTTTTGGTACATCAGGGGCTCTCCAAATGCGACATGGTGTCCGATCTCGATTCCATCCAAAAGCTTCAAATGGCGCTGCTTCCCTTCCGAGCTCTGCCATGCGCCCAAATAGTCATTTACACCTACATATGGGGTATCAGCATACTCAGGACAAATTGCACTATAACTTTTAGGGTCCTGTTACCCTTGGAAAAATAAGAACTGAGAGTGAAAAGATCATTTTTGTGGAAAAAATATGATTTTTTAATTGTACGGCTGTACGTTATAAACTTCTGTGAAGCCCTTGGGGTTCAAAGTTCTCACCACACATCTAGATAAGTTCCTTAGGGGGTCTAGTTTCCAAAATGGTGTCATTTGTGGGGGGTTTCCACTGTTTTGGTACATCAGGGGCTCTCCAAACGTGACATGGCGTCCGATCTGAATTCCAGCCAATTTTGCATTGAAAAAGTCAAACGGCGCTCCTTTCCTTCTGAGCTCTGCCATGCACCGGAACAGTGGTTCCCCCCCCACAAATCAGGTATCAGCATACTCAGGACAAATTGCACAATAACTTTTGCAGTCCAATTTCTCCTGTTACCCTTGGTAAAATTAAAAAAAAATTGAACCTGAAGTATTTTTTTTGTGAAAAAAAGTTAAATGTTCAATGTTTTTAAAATATTCAAAACATTCATGTGAAGTACCTGAAGGGTTAATAAACTTCTTGAATGTGGTTTTGAACACCTTGAGGGGTGCAGTTTTTAGAATGGTGTCACTTTTGCATATTTTCTATCATATAGACTCCTCAAAGTGGCTTCAAATGTGATGTGGTCCATAAAAATAAAATGGTGTTGCAAAAATGAGAAATCGCTGGTCAACTTTTAACCCTTATAACTTCCTAACAAAAAAAAATTTTGCTTCCAAAATTGTGCTGATGTAAAGTAAACATGTGGTAAATGTTACTTATTAAGTTTTTTGTGTGCCGTATATCTATGGTTAAAGGGCATAAAAATTCAAAGTTGGAAAATTGCGAAATTTTCAAAATTTTTGCCAAATTTCAGTTTTTTCACAAATAAACACAAGTTATTTGAATGAATTTTTACTACTAACATGAAGTACAATATGTCACGAGAAAACAATGTCAGAATCACCAGGATTCATGGAAGCGTTTCAGAGTTATTACCTCATAAAGGGACAGTGGTCAGAATTGTAAAAATTGGCCCGGGGGTTAACGTGCAAACCACCCTTGGTAGTGAAGGGGTTAAAATAGCTGTATTTTCATGCTGTACTATGAAAAGAATCTGTCTGTAGTCTGCAGTGTCAACAAGCAAATGGAGAAAAAAAATGTGTGTTCTGGATTGCTTTTGAATAAAATAATCACGATCAAGATGCAAAAAAAAATTATTCCTGGCCACTGATACCTCGGGCTATGTATATTCGGTCAATATATGTAATAGGCAGCAGTAGGAGCAGACAGTAATGGAATGGATCCTCTTGATGTATGCAATGAAGTATGCCACATACAATGCCTGCCTGACTGGCAGTGATATCTACAGAGCGGGCCATTTATATGGATACATCTAAATGAAATGGGAATGGTTGGTGACTCAGATCGGGTGCAGAATTTGCAGACTGGGCAAAACAAAAATTGGAACAGGACCCTCAGATTAAACAGAACATTATGCTCAGTGATGAGGCAAACTTTTTTGGGTGGGCCATTTATATGGTGTGGTGTAGTGACCACTATGTCAGCTAGGGGGCGCTGTGTGGGTGTCCCAGGACGGGTGTACAGGCACATTCAGTTTGGTAACAGGAGCAGGGTCCTAAATGACCATTATGGGTCTCAAGGTGGGTGGCCTTGGGATGCAGGCTCCAGGGTGTATTGATCAGCAGAGGTACTGCTGATATTTCTGTTACACTGTGCCAGGAAAGCCTATGTGTGTCTATGTGCAATAGAACCTTTAGTGATGTCATAGCATTGTGATCACATGTGGGTGTGGTTACAGGGCTATGTAATTGAGGTTTTGGCACATATGAGAGAGTGTGAGGGAGTCTGTCAGAGTGTGGACAGACTTCCATGTGTCCAGGTGGGACACTACAGAAAGTGTATATGGGGAGGACTACAGCTCCCAGCATGTGCTGAGACTCTCGGTCCGAGTCTCCAACCACGGACGTTTTGTGTTCCTTTGCCTGAGCTGAAGGTTACTTTTCAGTGTTACGCTGCCTTGTGGGTTTATGAAGTGAATAAACCACATGAACTTTGGGAAGAACCTGTCTCATCATTGTCCCTGCTGCACCTAAGCGAGTCACATCCCTACAATTGGTGGAGAATGCGGGCAGCGACTCCCAGAAGCACGTGTGGCAGTGCTGGTGATTCTGAGCCAGGAGAGCAGACGGTCTGACAACTGTGAGTAATACTGACCGAGGTCAGTGAAAGTGACTATTAATATTTGTGGAATACCTCTGAGGAGAAGAGGCATCCGAGAATCTGTGTGGCCGACACAGGTAACAGACAGGAGTCTGTGTTGCACTGACCAGGGTCAGTGAGAGACTGTGTTCCTGGAGGGGTCAGTGAGCAAGGTCCTGGAGGGTCAGTGTTGGGAGGTTCTGGGAGAGGAATCGGATCCCTGGAACACGTGATATGACCTTGGACCTGGTGAGGCGTGTGTTGGGCAGTCTCAGGCAGAGACGGATGTCCTGAAGAGCACCCGCTGAGCCCCTGGACCTGGTGAGGCCGGTGTGTTGGGAGACCCTGGGAGGAGGGCTGCTCCCTAAATAGCACCCGGTGTGCCCTGTGTGTTGGACGTTCTCAGGTGGAGACGGTACGTCCTGAGTGGCACACGGACAGGACACGTGAGAGACTGTGCATGTTTTTTTTTCTCTCTTTTTTTTTTTTTCCTCTACAAAACCTGAAGGTGCTTGCTGTGGCTCAGTGGGGTCACGAAGGTCTCGCAGCACAGGGACCTGGTGTTTTCTTGTTGGGATCTCCTCCTTGAGCATTGGTAGCAAACGCTGTCTGTCTACACGATCCTGCTGCAGCTTTATTGCATGTGACTAAGCGGATACAGTAGTTGTGGCTTTACACAACTATTAAGGGTGAGTACCTGTATTATTGCTTCATAACCCATTATACCTGCACTGGTAAGGCCCTATGGGCGCACTTTTGTGTTTTTTTTATCTTTGAGGGTGACAAGCGGCTTCCGGTAACCCGGCGGGGTTACGAAGGGGACAAGCGGCTTCCGGTGGATCGGCGTGTCCACGAAGACGGCGCAGCAGGAACTGCAGTGACACCAGCCGCTGTGTGTGTGTGAATGGCAGCCGGAGGTGCCGGTGGTTTGTGACAGCAGAAGCTGTGGTCGTGCCAGCAAGAACTTGTCTGGTATCGTGAGAGACAAACTGTGTGGTGTGAACTGTGGCATAAGAAGTTCTGCAGAACGGACATGGGGAAATCCCAAAAGGGAGTGGTAACCAAAAAAGGGGTGGAGTCCCAAAAGGGAGCGGTGACCCAAATGGGAGTGGTAACTCCAAAAGGGGTGGAGTCCCAAAAGGGGGCGGTGACCCAAATGGGAGTGGTAACCCAAAAAGGGGTGGGTTCCCAAAAGAGGGAGGTGACCCAACTTGGAGTGGCAACCCAAAGTGGGGTGGTGGTCCAGAAAGGGGCCAAGTGTGAAGAAGTGACAGCACTGGGTGACTCCGTAGGTATGTCTGGAGTACCGCAGTGTATGTGCAGGTCTTTTTCAGAATGCTGCACCGGGAAGGAGCCTTTGGTCGGCTGGAATCAGAGAGTCAGGTGACACTGACAGGAACTCCTCTCATTTTCTCTCTGACCGAGAAAAACATCAGGGTTCGCTGTAAACACGGGGTCACGGTGAACTACGCAGTAGACAGAGTAGTGTTTGAGGGGACCAAAGGTGGTGAGTGCCAAGGTAGTGGGATACCACGGGACTTAGTCTATGCCTGGGAGAGGGGCCGGGACTTTCTTTTGTTTGATGATGTTTGGTCGGACGATGGAGACGCTTCGACTGTGGGGCAAGCAGACACTGAGACAGTGACGGCTCCTGACATGGACAGGTCAGAGGTAGAACTGACCAGAGGAAGAAGTACATCTGCCAACTGACGGACCTGACGTCTCGTGATAAGACAGATGGTGGGCTGGGAGATGAGACGACTGGACTAGACACATTGGTGCTGGACGGTAACTGGAGGGATCACTCGACTGGTGTGACTGACCCAGTGGTACCCGTTGAAGATATAATTAGAGAAGTGGTGGTGCGACACGTGATGGACAGAAGAGAGCAGGATCGTGAGATACAGCTGATAAAAGAGACTGTAACAGAACATGTCGAACGGGAAAGAGTCCTAAGGCAAGCAGCTGAGCACAGAGTGGATGAGCTGGAGAAGGAAGTCTCTGAGCTCAGAGGTCACCTGTCAGCATGTAAAACCATGAACAAGACCCTGTTGGAAGATATGGAGGGGCTCAGAGAGGCCCAAGAGAAGCATCAACAGGAGATTCTCAGGAGAGAGGATGAGCGTCGCTACCTGGCAGAGGAGCGAGATAAAGTTCTGCAATAACTCAGTGGAGTAGTAAAAGGACTTCTACGGGAGAAGAAGTGGATGGGCGAAGACGTACAGCAGCCATGCCCGACTGATAGCAAGGCAGAACTGCCAAAGCCCATCTTGGAAAAGGGTCCTGAAGACTGTAAATCTCAGGAAAATGGTGAGCCAAGAGCTGCACAAGACAGTCACCTGGTCTTGGCAGATACCTTGAGGGAAGTGTCCGTGGGGAACCCAGAGCCATCTGTCCAGGGTGAGAGCAAGTCCATGACCTTCAAGTGCGTGATGGAGGTACCCAAAGACGTGCGAGAAGCGTGTGCCAGTGAAGGTGTCCATGAGACCTTTAAAAAGGCAGTAAAGGCCTATAGTGTGAGCTGGGCACCAAAAACAGACCAGTTGGTGATACTGGCAGAAACGGAAGACACGGAGAGAAGGGTGGCTGTCCTGAAGGAGATGCACCTACAATGTCTCCACACGAAACAGATGCTCGTGGAGCGTAATAGGAAAGCTGCTCAACGTCTGGAGCTTGCAAGGGAAGCTCAAAGTCGGCTGGGCTTTGTGGAAGACATAATTCCGGTACCCAGAAATCTGGTGGGGAAAATCGTTGGCAGACTTGGAAAGGTGATGCAGAAGATGGTGAATCGATCCAGTGTGAAGAGAGTGAGGATCCCACCTGCTGGTGAAATCCAAGTTGTTGTTGAAGATGACATGGTTCCTGTCATTGTTGTTGGTTCGGTGGAAAGCATTGGGAAACTTCGCATGCTCCTGGAATATCGGGTAGCGTACCTGAAGGAGATTGAGCAGCTAAGACAGGATCGACTGCAGATGAATGAGCAGATAGAGAACGTCAGGTGGCGTCCACCTCCAACCCAAGGTGTAAGGATCCGAAGGGATCCTGCAAGGAATGAAAGGACAGGTGTTATGATTGAGTCACCGTAGGAGGCAAAAATAGAAATGCTAGCTAAGTCCAGAAAACCAGAGAAGTTGGCAGCTATCGGATTGCAGACCCCTGAACCTATCAACACAACTAGCAGTAGCCGTGGGGGGCTCCTACGATGCCCTAGGCCCCTCGATCACAGCCGGAGGACTACATAGCCTAAAGACAGAAAGGGAAATCTAAACTGCCCCAGAGCAGACCCCAAAGTAAAAGGCAGCCCCCCACATATAATGACGGTGAAGCAAGAAGAAAGAACAAAACACAGACAGAAAGATAGACTGAGCAAAGATGGGACCCACGCTAGCTTAGATAGGAAAGGACAGGAAGGCTGCTGTCTGCAATCCGTGAAAAACCCTATGAAAATAAGAGCCAACAAACTGACAGTAAAAAAGGCCCTGAAGACGCTAGGCTTCAAAAAAGCTATGTCAGTACTCAGGAATATTCAGAAGACAGAGCAACAGGCAAAAGGAGATTCAGCTCACCCCAGCAGGGAATGGCAGAATCCAGAAAAGCAAGGAAAACAAAACACTAATGCAAAAAGGCAAAGCAGAAATCTTAGCTTTAGATGAGCAGGAATCAGACTGGTTTCCTAGAAGTCCACAGAGAAATCACCCGCAGGCCAGAAGGGCGTCGGCAGCCTTATATCCAGTCATTAACTCCACTCAGCCAGTCATCATCATCAGCCCCAGGTGTTTGACAATCAGGCTCACTACCTTTCTTCACCAGAAGAGGGAGTTCCTCGGGCCTCAGTAGTGAAGGGGAAAATGAACTCACAACAGTACCTCCCCCTTGAGGAGGGGTCACCGAACCCTCAACCACGCCACCAGGGCGATCAGGGTGAGCCCGATGAAAGGCACGCACCAATCTTTTGGCATGAATATCAGAGGCAGAGACCCAGGAATTATCCTCCTGACCATAACCCTTCCACTTAACCAAATACTGGAGTCTCCGTCTAGCCAGACGGGAATCCAGTACTTTCTCTACCTCATATTCCATGTTACCTTCAACCAATACAGGGTCTGGCGGTGCAACCCCCGGAGCAACAGGTTCAACAAACCTCTTCAACAAAGATTTATGGAACACATTATGGATTTTAAATGTGACAGGAAGAGCCAAACGAAAAGAGACCGGATTAATAATCTCCAAACACTTGTAAGGTCCAATAAATCTAGGCTTAAATTTAGGAGAAGCCACCTTCATAGCAATATTTTTTGATGATAACCACAACATATCACCAACCTTAAATTGGGGACCAATGGTCCTATGTCGGTTGGAAAACCGCTGGGCCTTTTCCTGGGAGAGAGATAACTTATCCACCACTTGGTCCCAGATCTGGTGCATTCTCTCCACCACAGTGTCAACACCTGGGCAGGCAGAGGGCTCCACCTGCCCTGAAGAAAATCGAGGATGAAACCCAAAGTTACAAAAAAAAGGAGACATCAAAGTGGCAGAACTAGCTCTATTATTTAAAGCAAATTCGGCCAAGGGCAAAAATGAAACCCAATCATCCTGATCAGCAGAAACAAAACATCTCAAATATGACTCCAAGGTCTGGTTTGTTCTCTCTGTCTGCCCATTGGTCTGAGGGTAAAAAACAGAGGAGAAGGACAACTGAATTCCCAGCTTGGAACAGAAAGTTCTCCAAAATCTAGACACAAACTGGACTCCTCTGTCAGATACAATGTTCTCAGGAATCCCGTGCAAGCGAACCACCTGTTGTAAAAACAGGGGCACCAATTCAGAGGAAGACAGCAACTTAGGGAGTGGTACAAGATGAACCATCTTAGAGAACCTATCACAAATCACCCAAATAACAGTCATCCTTTGAGAGACAGGCATATCAGAGATGAAATCCATTGAAATATGGGTCCATGGCCTCTTGGGGACAGGCAAAGGCATCAACAACCCACGCGAGAACACGATTTAGACCGGGAGCACGTCCCACAGGACTGCACAAAATTCCTGACATCACGAGACAAGGAGGGCCACCAAAAAGACAGACTCACCAGATCTCTAGTACCAAAAATGCCTGGATGACCAGCCAAAGCAGAGCAATGAACTTCAGACATCACTCTCTTCTTCCACTGGTCAGGAACATACAACTTTCCACTGGGACAACGCTCAGGTTTGTCCTCCTGGAACTCTTCAAGAGCACGTCTCAAATCGGGCGAGATGGCAGAAAGAACTACCCCTTCGCCTAAGATGGTAGCAGGCTTGGTCACCACAGGAGAATCAGCAAAGAAGCTCCTAGAGAGGGCGTCAGCCTTGACATTCTTCGTTCCAGGAAGAAAAGAAACCACAAAATCAAAACGTGTAAAAAACAAGGCCCACCTAGCCTGTCTAGGGTTCAAGCGCTTAGCCGACTCTAGGTATATCAAATTCTTGTGGTCAGTGAGGACCACGACTTGATGCTTAGCTCCCTCCAACCAATGTCTCCACTCCTGAAATGCCCATTTCATGGCCAACAGTTCCCTATTCCCCACATCATAGTTACGTTCAGATGGAGAGAACTTTCGGGAAAAGAAAGCACAGGGATTCATTTTAGATGTTACAGGATCCTTTTGGGACAAAACAGCTCCTGCACCAATCTCAGAAGCATCCACCTCTACCTGGAACGGAAGTGAGACATCAGGTTGCCGCAAAACCGGGGCGGAGGTGAATCTTTGCTTCAGCTCCTGAAAGGAAGAAACAGCCTCCGGAGACCAATTTAACACATCAGCACCCTTCTTAGTCAAATCAGTCAATGGCTTGGCAATACTAGAAAATTTTGCTATAAATTTCCGATAGAAATTAGCAAAACCCAAAAACTTCTGGAGGGCCTTCAAAGAAGTGGGCTGAACCCAATCGTAAATGGCCTGTACCTTGGCCGGGTCCATTTCAATAGTTGACGGGGACAAAATAAATCCCAAAAAAGAAATCCTCTGTACTCCAAAAAGGCATTTAGATCCTTTGACATACAGGGAATTCTCCCTCAAGATCCGGAACACAGTCCGAATATGTTCCACATGAGAATCCCAATCCTTGGAGAAGATCAAAATATCATCCAGATAGATAATCAAAAATTTATCGACAAAATCTCGGAAAATATCGTTCATGAAGCATTGGAAGACAGAAGGGGCATTAGTGAGCCCAAAAGGCATCACCAGGTACTCAAAATGTCCCTCCGGAGTATTAAACGCCGTCTTCCATTCATCCCCATGCTTAATGCGAATAAGATTATACGCCCCCCTGAGGTCAAGCTTGGTAAACCAGCAAGCACCTTTAACTCTGGAGAATAGATCAGAAATCAGGGGTAACGGATACTGATATTTAACAGTAATTTTGTTGAGAGCACGATAATC
Organism: Dendrobates tinctorius; assembly: GCF_039654945.1. Taxonomy (NCBI): domain Eukaryota; kingdom Metazoa; phylum Chordata; class Amphibia; order Anura; family Dendrobatidae; genus Dendrobates; species Dendrobates tinctorius. The sequence continues at coordinate 1,575,175 of NW_027361948.1, read as the reverse complement.
AATACAAGGTCTTAATGATCCATCCCTTTTGGCTACAAAAAAAAAACCGGCACCTAAGGGTGACGAGGATGGTCTAATATGACCCTTCTCCAACGCCTCCTTAATATAGGATCGCATAGCCTCGTGCTCGGGTACAGATAAATTGAAGAGCCGACCCTTGGGAAATTTACACCCCGGGCTCAGTTCAATAGCACAGTCATAACTCCTATGAGGAGGCAGAGACGCAGACTCATTCTCACTAAATACATCATAAAAGTCCGCCAAATAATCAGGAACATCGTGCGACTGAGGACAGGTGGAAAACACCGGAGCCTCACTAAAGGCACACCGACAACCCCAACTCACCACAGACACAGATTTCCAGTCCAAAACTGGATTATGAATTTGTAACCAGGGAAACCCCAGAACAATAGTATCATGCAGATTATGTAACACCAAAAACCTGCAATTTTCTTGATGGTCTGGGGCAACCCGCATTACCACCTGGGTCCAAAACTGAGGTTTATTTTTAGCCAAAGGAGTAGCATCAATCCCCCTCAAAGGGATAGGCGTCTGCAGAGGTGTCATCGGAAATCCACAACGTTTAGCAAAATCCATGTCCATTAGGTTTAGAGCTGCTCCCGAATCCACAAAAGCCTTGGCGGAAAATGTGGACAGGGAGCAGATCAGAGTAATAGCCAGAAGAAACTTAGGTTGAACACCACCAACAGAAAACGTGTGTGCAAAGCGTTTCTCGCATTTAGGACAGACAGAAATAATATGCGAGGCATCTCCACAGAAAAAACACAACTTATTACGCCTTCTGAACTCCTGACGCTGCTCTCTGGAAAGAACTCTATCACATTGCATAGGTTCAGACATCTGTTCAACAGGTGGCAACACCTCTCGTGCAGCTCTGCGTTTGCGTAAACGCCGATCAACCTGAATGGCTAAAGACATAGAATCGTCAAGACCAGAGGGAACAGGAAATCCCACCATAGTATCTTTTACTGCTTCTGACAACCCCTTCCGAAAGAGAGCAGCCAAGGCATTATCATTCCAGGTAGTAAGTACTGCCCACTTTCGGAATTTTTGACAGTACAATTCTGCAGAATCACGACCCTGGTTCAATGCCAGCAGGGTCCTTTCAGCCTGATCAATGGCATTAGGTTCGTCATACAACAACCCCAAGGCCTGAAAAAATGCGTTCACATTAGTCAGAATAGGATCATCTGGTTTCAAAGAAAACGCCCAATCCTGGGGATCGCCACGCAGCAAAGAGATGACAATTTTAACCTGCTGCGCGGAGATCCCTGACGAGTTAGGCTTCAAGGCAAAAAATAATTTACAAATATTTTTGAAATTCAAAAATTTAGACCAATCCCCAAAAAATACATCAGGTGTAGGAATCTTTGGTTCAGCAGCATGTGAATGAGCAAGGTAGGCGGAAATTCCCCGCACTTCCACAGCGAGCTGCTCCACACGATCAGACAATTGCTTTATCTCCATTGAGAGAAAAAAAAATTCCCCCTACGGCCTCAGAGATATAGAGGAAAAAATATACACACCTTTTTTTTTTTTTTTTTTTACGATTCTTTCCTGCTATGAGTACCCTAGAATCTGCGGTATGGCGGGTGATTCTGTTATGATTGAGTCACCGTAGGAGGCAAAAATAGAAATGCTAGCTAAGTCCAGAAAACCAGAGAAGTTGGCAGCTATCGGATTGCAGACCCCTGAACCTATCAACACAACTAGCAGTAGCCGTGGGGGGCTCCTACGATGCCCTAGGCCCCTCGATCACAGCCAGAGGACTACATAGCCTAAAGACAGAAAGGGAAATCTAAACTGCCCCAGAGCAGACCCCAAAGTAAAAGGCAGCCCCCCACATATAATGACGGTGAAGCAAGAAGAAAGAACAAAACACAGACAGAAAGATAGACTGAGCAAAGATGGGGCCCACGCTAGCTTAGATAGGAAAGGACAGGAAGGCTGCTGTCTGCAATCCGTGAAAAACCCTATGAAAATAAGAGCCAACAAACTGACAGTAAAAAAGGCCCTGAAGACGCTAGGCTTCAAAAAAGCTATGTCAGTACTCAGGAATATTCAGAAGACAGAGCAACAGGCAAAAGGAGATTCAGCTCACCCCAGCAGGGAATGGCAGAATCCAGAAAAGCAAGGAAAACAAAACACTAATGCAAAAAGGCAAAGCAGAAATCTTAGCTTTAGATGAGCAGGAATCAGACTGGTTTCCTAGAAGTCCACAGAGAAATCACCCGCAGGCCAGAAGGGCGTCGGCAGCCTTATATCCAGTCATTAACTCCACTCAGCCAGTCATCATCATCAGCCCCAGGTGTTTGACAATCAGGCTCACTACCTTTCTTCACCAGAAGAGGGAGTTCCTCGGGCCTCAGTAGTGAAGGGGAAAATGAACTCACAACAGACAGGTAGTCGAAGGCAAGAACGTCGAGAGTCCGCAAGTGGCCGTTCTAATCTTAGTAACATAGGCATGAGACTCGGTGGTGGACATAGAGACAGAGGGTCAGACTCAGACCAGCCAGTTGGCCCAGCTGGACGTGGGACTCATGACCGTGCGAACTGGGAGAGCCGGCCAGTGAGAGAAAGGTCGGGTGACGGAGCGCACTGCAGACAGGTGGAGACTAAAGAGTGTCTGGTCACACTGACGGACGTTGACAGGAAGGCCAAAGCCCAAGGCCGAGATACTGACCGCTGGGGGCAGGGGAGGCCTAACGTAAATATGATGCAGTATGACTACCGAAACAGACGGAGATGGTCCTCTCGACTTGTAGGGCAAGGTGACATGGGTGCCAGGTCTCAAGATCCCTGGGTGATGTCATGTGTTCAACCCCACAAGTTTGATCAGAGGGGGGAGGTATGTGGTGTAGTGACCACTATGTCAGCTAGGGGGCGCTGTGTGGGTGTCCCAGGATGGGTGTACAGGCACATTCAGTTTGGTAACAGGAGCAGGGTCCTAAATGACCATTATGGGTCTCAAGGTGGGTGGCCTTGGGATGCAGGCTCCAGGGTGTATTGATCAGCAGAGGTACTGCTGATATTTCTGTTACACTGTGTCAGGAAAGACTGTGTGTGTCTATGTGCAATAGAACCTTTAGTGATGTCATAGCCATGTGATCACCTGTGGGTGTGGTTACAGGGCTATGTAATTGAAGTGTTTGGCACATGTGAGAGAGTGTGAGGGAGTCTGTCAGAGTGTGGACAGACTTCCATGTGTCCAGGTGGGACACTACAGAAAGTGTATATGGGGAGGACTACAGCTCCCAGCATGTGCTGAGACTCTCCGTCCGAGTCTCCAACCACGGACGTTTTGTGTTCCTTTGCCTGAGCTGAAGGTTACTTTTCAGTGTTACGCTGCCTTGTGGGTTTATGAAGTGAATAAACCACATGAACTTTGGGAAGAACCTGTCTCATGATTGTCCCCCGCTGCACCTAAGCGAGTCACATCCCTACAATGGATACAACTAAATAAAATGGGAATGGTGACAATTTTCTTGCATAGGGTGTCTTGCATTGAAATCTGCTGCAATAACTCGAGTGCTGCGTTCACCAGACATCAACACTCATTTCTATCCACTCCTCACGTGTTAGCCTCTGCAACATGTCAATGGCTGTAATCAAAGAGAAACTTGTAAAATAACTCATGAAAGAATAAAGTTATGTTAAAACCAAGCACTCCATTGTTTTTGTTGTGAAATTCTCAATAAGTTTGATGTGTCACATGACACTCATCCCATTGAAAAAATTAAAGTTGGATCCAAAATGGCCACCATGGTCTCCACCCATCTTGAAAAGTTTTCCCCCTTCCATACACTAATATGCCACAAACAGGAAGTTGATATCACCAACCATTTCCATTTTATTTAGGTGTATCCATATAAATGGCCCACCATGTATATACCCACATACAGTGCCTGCATGCCTTGCACTGTTATGTATATCCAAAAAAAGAAGCAAGAAACCGGTACCACTGCTCCACCAATTATTTTCCCACAATCATTACACACACCAAGATGCGCTAAGAACGGGTGCTCTATCCTTGGAAAATACAATGTCACATTCCAAACAAAGAAAAAATGAGGATAGCATTCATCGTTCATAAAATCTGCCTTTATTTCATTATTAAATTCTTATAGCCAGTTTTTGAGGATTAAAGAGTCAACAGTCAGTCTCAAGATCTATATAAAAAGTTCCAGGACAGGGGTTAACCCAATGCGGTTTTGGATAGGGCTCTACCGAGAGCAGATCATTTCTCTGAGAAGGAGTCCTCTATTGTTAATCACCCAAAAAATTAAGAAAAGAGATTTGTTTTCAGTTTTACGTTTGGGCCCATGGATAATTATATAAGATCAATCATTAGGAAGAACTGGCATATCTTAGAAAGAGATACAGACCTGCAAGAAATTATAAGCAGAGGTCCCCTTTTGCTAGTCGTCGTAGTGCTAACCTCTGAGATTTGCAAGTTCATACCAGCATGGGGGAAAAACGGGACACCTGGTTGAGATCAGGCATCCCTAAGGGTAATTTTGAATGTGGCCATTGTACTTATTGCCTCTTTAAATTAACAGGTAAATCCATCAGAATTGGTTGTATTTGTCAGCAGATACAGGACTTTACTTCTTGTAAAACCGCATATGTGGTGTATATCATATTTTGCCCTTGTGGCTTTTTTATATCGGAAAAACTATTCAGCCCCTATATGTGAGGTTTAGGGAACATTTTAATTCCATTTTGTCAGGTAAAGGAGTACCTCGCCTGATAAGTCATGTCAGGGAACACCATGGGGGGAATCCAGAAGTTCTTAATTTTGCTGATGTGGAAAAGGTTAATTTACCTAGGCAGGGAGGTGATTTACACAGACTGCTTTTGAGAAGGGAAGCTAGATGGATTTTGCAGACACATGCAACAGGTCCAACAGGTCTACACAGTAAATGGAGGGCACCACCAGAAAAATTTATATTTAAATGTAAGAGCGAGAGGTCTCACCAGGGTATGCAAGTAGACATGTAATAGAGCAAGAAAAAGTCAAACCCTTAAAAGGGAGTACCTCAATTGCATAAGAAATACTGTATATATATACCAAATATATGTGTAATACAAAATTTGAATTTTTATTATTCACCAAAAAATACATACAGAGACAGAACAAAGCACATATAGTATAAAAACAATTAAAATTGCATCTGTGTGCAAAGGAGACTCAACACCAAATGCCACACCTCAGTATAAAGGCAATGGCAAACCACAGCAGGCTCCCATAAAAGGCGCTGAATGAATAAATATAACTGGCTTTAGAAATGTATGCCTACAAATGTACAAGCATGTATCACAAAAAACTTTATAAATATAATATGTGCAAAAAAATTGCATATAGAGAGTGAAAAATGACAACATTTAACAATGAGTATACAATACCAAAAGAGGATCCAACAGCATTTGTGATCAAAAATTGGTTTGAAAAAATATCCAGTTGCTAATATGAAACAATGGTAACACCTCAAAGGGGGGAATTTTATCACTGAGTCAAATGTGAAGGACATATAATGAAGAGAAATGTCCAAGATATGGTAAGACACACTAAGGTGCAGAGAAGCTGAGAATCAGGGCAATGGTATGTCCCAGAAGCATGAAAAAATGCCAGCAGCGCCACCAGGGATAAGGGGAGCCAGTGTGTGGGATGAGATCCCACGCATATCGCCACACAAGAGGTGGCTTCCTCAGGGAAAAATAGAGTTCCCCGCCTGATAAGTCATGTCAGGGAACACCATGGGGGGAATCCAGAAGTTCTTTGTTTTGCTGGTGTGGAAAAGGTTAATTTACCTAGGCAGGGAGGTGATTTACACAGACTGCTTTTGAGAAGGGAAGCTAGATGGATTTTGCAGACACGTGCAACAGGTCCGACAGGTCTGAATGACAAGGTTGACATGCCAGTGTTTTTGTGAAATTACGTATATCTTTGTATTTTTGTATATTTGTTATCTATGCTGTTGAATGTTTTTTGTAACAATTATGTTTTTAATTATGTACTCTATTCAAGTGGGTTGGTTGCTTTGCTTGATATCAAACATTCTGACGTCAGGAAGGAGGTGGTTACCTTGGCTGGACACAGGTATAGATGCCTTCCCCCCTCCTCCACGTCAGTAGGACCCGTGGAAGTGCGGTAAGTGCCATCCTCATTTTTTCATTGTTTGGACTGATATGTATACACCCACATACAATCTCTGCCTACCTAGCACTGCAATCTATATACCCTGTAATTAGTCCTTAGAAGGACTGTTGATTTAGCTGGATTTGTGTATTTAATTATGGTATTCCAGCAGTAACTGATACCCCACCTATTCTGTCCCTATCACTGCAGCAACTCTCCTTACACTGATGATTCCAGAGCTGAATGGGACAAGCAGGGTGGCACCAGGTCTGATATAGACTTGATCCTGCCAAAATGCAACATTTCAACCTTTGCAGGTCTTTGTCAAGCAGGTCAAAATGTTGCATTTTGGCAGAATAAAGTTTTTGAAAACTTCTAATCACCTGGAAGGGATACCGCTCTTCTTTTCTATTTGATGGTATATGCTCCAATTGGGTCATTGGATCAGAACGTGCATCTCCCTATTGAAGTGCTGCGAATATATATTGATATAGACTTGATGATGCTTCGTGGCCAGTCAATCACTTTAATGCCACAACTAACATGGCTGCGGCATTACAGTGCGTGGCAGACAATCCCTGCTGGAGGGAGGAGACCCAAACGCCCGCGGAACAATCACAGAAATGCTCACTGTTCGCCAAGCACCGTGACTACAACAATGCTTGCACGAGTTCCAAGCATTACCGAGTATGCTCGCTCATTACTAGTCATTACATGAACTGATCAGGAAAAGGGCCATGATGACGACAGGTATGGGAACGTACAACACGATCAATAACAGGACGGCTATGGGAAGTACGAGATCCAGGAGCCAGCGTACAACTATTATTCATCTGCCCAACATCAATTACCAGAGAGCGCCTAATGCTCATTAGAAAATAGGTGTAACAGATGCATGTCTCAAGCTAGCTATAAAAGATGGCTGTGAGAAATTGGATGCCAAAGATGCACATAATCTAGAAGATAGGCTCCAAACAATTTCAAAGTGAGAAGTCCCCTACTGTATGATGTTAGTAACAGAAGAATTTTTTGGGGGGTCTGTCAATAAGGCCTGTATAACATTGAGTAGGGGCTCCAAAAAATTCAAAGAGACATGTCCCCTACTGTATGACTTTAGCAACAGAATAATTGTTTTTGGGCCTGTCGATAAGGCCTGTATAACATTGACTAGATGCTCCAAACAATTTCAAAGTGACATGTCCCCTACTGTATGATGTTAGTAACAGAAGAATTTTTGAGGGCCTGTCAATGAGGGCCTGTCAACATTGATTACATGCTTAAAACAATTTCAAACTGAGATCTCCCCTTTGGTATTCGGTTAGTAATATAAAATAACATTTTTTAGTGTGGATGAGGCTTCTATAATCTAGAAGATTGTCCGTGGTGTTGGAACATCCTCTTTCCTACAGTTGCTGCTGGTAAGGTGCAGGTTTGCTGGAGAAATATGTCTGACGTGTCATTACATGAACTGATCAGGAAAAGGGCCATGACGATGAAGGGAATAGGAACGTACAACAGGATCAATATCAGGACGGCTATGGGAAATACAAGATCCAGCCTACAACTATATCTACCCAACACCAATTACCAGAGAGTGTTTGATGCTCTTTAGAAGATAGGTATAACAGATGCGTGTCTCAAGCTAGGTATAAAAGATGGCTGTGAGAAATTGGATGCCAAAGATGCACATAATCTAAATGATAGGTTCCAAACAATTTCAAAGTGAGATGTCCCCTACTGTATGATGTTAGTAACAGAGGAATTTTTCAGGCCTGTCGATAAGGCCTGTATAACATTGACTAGATGCTACAAACAATTTCAAAGTGAAGTGAGATGTCCCCTACTGTATGACGTTAGTAGCAGAATGATTTTTGGGGGCCTGTTGATAAGGCATGTATAACATTGACTGGATGCCACAAACAATTTCAAAGTGAGATGTCCCCTACTGTATGACGTTAATAACAGAAGAATTTTTGGAGGGCCTGTGGATAAGGCCTGTATAACATTGAGTAGATGCTCCAAAAAATTTCAAAGTGACATGTCCCCTACTGTATGACTTTAGTAAAGGAATAATTGTTTTTGGGCCTGTCGATAAGGCCTGTCTAACATTGACTAGATGCTCCAAACAATTTCAAAGTGACATGTCCCCTACTGTATGTCATTAGTAAAAGAAGAATTTTTTGGGGCCTGTCAATAAGTCCTGTATAACATTGACCAGATGCTTAAAACAATTTCAAACCGAGATCTCCCCTTCTGTATTTGGTTAGTAACATAAAATAACATTTTTTTAACTGTGGATGTGGCCTGTATAATCTAGAAGATTGTCTGTGGTGTTGGAACACCCTCTTTCCTACAGTTGCTGCTGGTAAGGTGCAGGTTTGCTGGAGAAATATGGACAACATGTCATTACATGAACTGATCAGGAAATGGGCTATGACGACGGTGGGAATGGGAACGTGCAACAGGATCAATAACAGGGTGGCTATGGGAAATACAAGATCCAGTATCCAGCCTACAATGATTACTCACTTATCCAACACCAATGACCAGAGAGAGCTTGAAGCTCATCAGAAGATAGGAAGTAACAGATGCGCATCTCAAGCTAGGTATAAAAGATGGCTGTGAGAAATTGGATGCCAAACATGCACATAATCTAGAAGATAGGCTCAAAATAATTTCAAACTCAGATCTCGGCTGCTGTATCACTTTTGTAAAAAAAAAAATATATAATTTTAATCTGAAACAGCTCTGCGCACAGAACAATTTCAATGCCACTAAATGAAAAAGTTGGATATAGCGATCTATATCACATTTATCAAAATAAAAAAATAAATATGTTAATGTGCTTGAGGTCTGCACACAGGTTCATACCACCACAACATGACAATGAGGGATATGACGGGCTGTATCACATTCAGCAACAGAAAAAATTATCATTTCTTTTCAAAATACACGTAAGGTCTGCAGACAGGTTCATATTACCACCACAACATGACAATGTGGGATACGGTGGGATGTATCACATTCAGTAACAGAAAGTATTATAATTTTCTTAATGTGCATTAGGCCTGCAGACAGGTTCATATCACCGCCACAACATGACAATGAGGGATAAAGCGGGCTGTATCACATTCAGCAACAGAAAATATTATAATCTTTTTAATGCGCATTAGGTCTTCACACAGGTTCATATCACCATCACAACATGACGTTGAGGGATATGAGGGCTGTATCACATTCACCAACAAAAAATATTGGTCTGCACACACTCATAGTGTAGGGAAGGTGACCTAACGGACGGACAGACGTGTCAGAATAGAGAAAGGAAGGTTTGCACAGTTTAGACAGGTGTCAGTTACTACAGTGGGGAAACAGCTGAGAAAGTGTAATGGACGTGCAGTACCTTGGGTTGACCATTAGAGGGCAGGGAGGAGTGTGAGCAAAGGACTTGACATCAGCTTAGGGCTTAGGAAACCGTTGGTCATGGGGGGCGGAGTTACAGGGAACCGGGAATGATATAAATTTGACAGGAGGGTTCCAAAAAGATCCAGTCCCCAGGGGGAGCTCCAGTGACAGGAGGACTACGACAGTTTGTGCACTGTGAGGAAAACCAGACCAGGGGGACTGAGGTAAAAGGAAGTCAGGGGGGTGGTCCTGACAGGAAGAACCACAGTATAGACGAGGCTCTAGGTGTAGGACACCGCATTTGGAACGACGAAACTGACCAGTAAAGTGCTGATGGTGTACGGGCCTAAGGCGGCCACAGTGACTGAGCTATCAGGATTGTCACAGAGTGAAAAAGGGGCGGTACGTATAAATACGTCCCTGGTGTAAAGTACGGTGTGTGAAGCGGCACTGGATACGGAGGGCCGTGAGAAAGATATTGCAGTGTGCTGTGAGGGCCGTCAGTCGGACGGTGGAAAATAAACTTGGACCTGTTGCACCCGAAACTTGCCTCTATCTTGTGTCTGTACGTCACTGCGCGGTATACAGAGGGACCACCCCCAGCCCGGCCCACGACTCTACACTTGGCGTAGTCGGCAGAATCGCCGCCGCTAATACGTCATCTTCTGCGGCAGGCCTGCCCTAAAGAATGGAGAAAGACTTGGACTACACTGCTTGGATTACAAACACCTGTGGAATACAAATTACCCACCTGTGGATTACAAATTGGGAGCGCTGTGGAGTATCTGTGTCGCCAGCAGAAGATCCGGGAGGTACCAGGACTTGTGCAAGATGGCGGTGCTGTTTCAGCGCAGAGGAGAGTTCCAGGTGTTTACTGTTGTTTCCAATGGACTGGGGCCCCCTCCTACGTACCCCTGGAGCCAGATATATTTACCAGGAGGCCGGCGCTCCCATGTACTGGACCCTGACAAGTGGGTGGAAAGGTCTGCCATCGCCCCACCCAGCAGAGGGAGTGTTACAGGGAAAAAGTTTGGCTGCGGCTGTCTGGCGCCATTCGAGTGCTGCCCATCGGATTATATGAGACGCTGTGGATGTCAGGGCATTGGGCGCCTAGAGTGGCAGTGGCGCCGGGAGGTCGAGTCATGCCAGGAAACGTTCCCCTCAGGGCCACGGGCAGGCAGGTGGATGTTGAGTGAAGGAGCAGAGCCTGTGCGAAACCACCGGGAGCGACCACCGAAGTTACCAGCGGAGAGCCTCCCTGCGGAGCCCCTGAGCCTGGAGGCTAGCCCCGCCGGAAGGCGGGATGAAGAGCGGAGACTGCAGGAGGAGCCGCATGATGAGGAGATGGAGGCCACGGCACCGGGGAAGGTGAGAGTTCCCCCGGCCCTGACAGTGGCTCCGCAAGCGGCTCCTACCATTCGGCCACAGCGCGCGGCATCCTGTGTCCCCGAGAGCTCGGCCAAGGAGGGCCCTACTATATATGCAGAACTGAGCAAGGCCTCCGCTCCTGGTCCCGAACCACTCCACCTGGTGACACCACACCCGGTGTTGCCGGTGCGGAGCCTGACCATAGAAGACACTGTTACATCCCCTCTGCCGCTAGCGACCGCAACTTCAAAGCCGGCCGCTGCCCTGGCTCCGGATGAAATTGCAGGTGCGGCCTACCTTGCGGCTGCGGCTGCTGTGCCGGCGCTGGAACCGGCTGCGGCCTGTTTGACAGGCCTTGTGGCCCAATCTTCCGGGAACACGGCTGCTCCTCCCCACCACCCAGCCCCAGCGGCTGCTGGACCGCTAACATCATTGGCCGCCTCTGTCTCGCTCTCTTCTTTGGCAGAGTCCCGCCCACCGGACTCCCGAGACTGTAGTGTGCCCTCTGTTTGGTTCGCAGAGGTTATAAGGAAGAAGAAGGCCCGGGAGCGGGAGATATGGAACCTGCTCCACGCAGGGGGAGAGGCTGGGATGGCGGTTAAAAGATCTAAGGGACGGCTAGTGTATACCAACATCGTTCAAGGATATGGCTTTATTCGGGATGAGACTAGCCAGAAAGTTTACGTAAATGTGGCTTCCATTCATCACGGCTGGGCTTTGAAAGAAGGAAACTATGCGCCTTACTACAAAGAGTACTGCCCCCGCGGTTATTATGCAGTGGCCGTACTGGCGGAGCCTGAAGGATGTGAACCCCCGTTAAGAGGACTTGTGTGGACACCCTCAGTATTCTAGGAGCTCCATGGCTTTGGAGCCCCTCACGACTGACCGCTAGGAGACGGAGTGAACTGTCAGGAGTTCGTAGCACCATTGTGCAGGTTATAAGGACAGTTGTATGTAGAGGAAATTTTCTTTTGTTGTTTATCTGGTGTTGTTATTTTCTTTTTCTTTCCTTCTCCGTTCTGTGTACCTTTTCTAGGAAAGTATAAGTAGATATGTTTACCTGACAGAGCGGGGATACAAAGAAACAAGGGAGTGTCCTTGTCCAAGGAAGGGGGGGGAAAGAAGATATGCAATGTTACATTGTTATATGTTGGTTTTAAAAGCAAAGGAAAATGAAAAAAAAATATTAAAAAATGGGGTACTTGTGATATTGTAAAGTTGTTTTGTTGTATAATATGCGCAAGTAAATGCAACAGGTCCGGGTAAAAGAAGGTCTGAGGGACCAAAGGGAAGTGTGAGATCCGAAAGGGGTCTATGTGTGGAGAAGGTCTGGGAGACCGAAACGCCGACCATGACATATAACTGAAAGAAAGGCAAAAGAGGTGGAAGACGTGAGAAAGACAGCCATCCTAGGTCAGGTCCCCGACACCACGGACACCCCAGGAAGAGGAAGGTGGACACCGGCAATGATCTGGTAGGTGTGAGGCCTCGATCATGGCATACAGGACAGTGGAAGGTGACAGAAGGGGAGAGTAGGGGAAGGTACACGCCATAGAGAGGATAAGGGTGTACCTAGCCCAATTTGAAAGACGTCATGTGGCGTGCGCGCTGGTGAGTAGCAGTAGGCTGCTCAGAGCATGGTGCTCCCGGTATGGTTCGTCCCCCGCAGGTAGTGGGTTTGGCCCAAACAACTTGTCTGACAACAGAGTGTAGGTAAAGCTTCAGAACGACGAAGGCAGGGATTGCGATTGTCGAGGACGACAATAGACAAAGGAAGGGGAGTGTAGGGAAGGTGACCTGACGGACAGACAGACTTGTCAGAATAGAGAAAGGAAGGTTTGCACAGTTTAGACAGGTGTCAGTTACTACAGTGTGGAAACAGCTGAGAAAGTGTAGTGGACGTGCAGTACCTTGGGTTGACCATTAGAGGGCAGGGAGGAGTGTGAGCAAAGGACTTGACATCAGCTTAGGGCTTAAGAAACCGTTGGTCATTGGGTCGGAGTTATAGGGAACCGGGAATGATATAAATTTTACAGGAGGGTTCCAGAAAGTTCCAGTCCCCAGGGGGAGCTCCAGTGACAGGAGAACTATGACAGTTTGTGCACTGTGAGGAAAACCAGACCAGGGAGACTGAGGTGAAAGGAAGTCAGGGGGGTGGTCCTGACAGGAAGAATCGCAGTACAGACGAGGCTCTGGGTGTAGGACACCGTATTTGGAATGACGAAACTGACCAGTAAAGTGCTGATGGTGTACGGGCCTAAGGTGGCCACCGTGACTGAGCTGACAGGATCGTCACAGAGTGAAAAAGGGGCGGTACGTATAAATACGTCCCTGGTGTAAAGTACGGTGTGTGAAGCAGCCCTGGATACGGAGGGCCGTGAGAAAGATATTGCGGTGTGCTCTGAGGGCCGTCAGTCGGACGGTGGAAAATAAACTTGGACCTGTTGCACCCGAAACTTGCCTCTTTATTGTGTCTGTACGTCACTGCGCCGTATACAGAGGGACCACCTCCCTGCCCGGCCCACGACTCTACAGTCAATGCCAAAGGTTTAGAGAATTACACAAATATTAATTTTTACAAAGTCTACTGCTTCATTTTTTCTAATGGCAATTTGCATATACTCCAGAATGTTATAAAGAGTGATCAGCTTAACAGCAATTACTTGCAAAGTCAATATTTGCCTAGAAAATTAACTTTATCCCCCAAAACACATTTCAATATCATTGCAGCCCTGCCTTAAAAGAACCAGCTAACATCGTTTCAGTGATTGCTCCATTAACACAGGTGTGGGTGTTGATGAGGACAGGGCTGGAGATCAATCTGTCATGATTAAGTAAGAATGACACCACTGGACACTTTAAAAGGAGGCTGGTGCTTGGCATCATTGTTTCTCTTCTGTTAACCATGGTTATCTCTAAAGAAACACCTGCAGTCATCATTGTACTGCACAAAAATGGCCTAACAGGGAAGAGTATCGCAGCTAGAAAGATTGCACCTCAGTCAACAATCTATCGCATCATCAAGAACTTCAAGGAGAGAGGTTCCCTTGTTGCCAAAAAGGCTCCAGGGCGCCCAAGAAAGACCAGCAAGCGCCAGGACCGTCTCTTAAAAGTGTTTCAGCTGCAGGTACGGGCTACCAGCAGTGCAGAGCTTGCTCAGGAATGGCAGCAGACAGGTGTGAGTGCATCTGCACGCACTGTGAGGCGGAGACTCTTGGAGCAAGGCCTGGTCTCAAGGAGGGCAGCAAAGAAGCCACTTCTCTCCAGAAAAAACATCATGGACAGACTGATATTCTGCAAGAGGTACAGGGAGTGGACTGCTGAGGACTGGGGTAAAGTCATTTTCTCTGATGAATCCCCTTTTCGATTGTTTGGGACATCTGGAAAACGGCTTATTCGGAGAAGACCAGGTGAGCGCTACCACCAGTCTTGTCTCATGCCAACTGTCAAGCATCCTGAAACCATTCATGTGTGGGGTGGCTTCTCAGCCAAGGGAATGGGCTCTCTCTCAGTCTTGCCTAAAAGCACAGCCATGAATAAACAATGGTACCAGAATGTCCTCCAAGAGCAACTTCTCCCAACCGTCCAAGAGCAGTTTGGCTATCAACAATGCCTTTTTCAACATGATGGAGCACCTTGCCATAAAGCAAAGGTGATAACTAAATGGCTCAGGGAACAAAACATAGAGAATTTGGGACCATGGCCTGGAAACTCCCCAGATCTTAATCCCATTGAGAACTTGTGGTCAATCATCAAGAGACGGGTGGACAAACAAAAACCTTCAAATTCAGACAAAATAAAAGCATTGATTTTGCAAGAATGGACTGCTATCAGTCAGGATTTGATCCAGAAGTTGATTGAGAGCATGCCAGGGAGAATTGCTGAGGTCCTGAAGAAGAAGGGTCAACACTGCAAATATTGACTTGCTGCATTAACTCATTCTAACTGTCAATATAGCCTTTTGTTACTCATAATATGATTGCAATTATATTTCTGTATGTGATAAAAACATCTGACAAACACACATAGAAACCAGAGGGCAGCAGATCATGTGAAAATATAATATTTGTGTAATTCTCTAAACTTTTGGCCATGACTGTACACTATCACGACCACAACATGACAATATGGGATACGGAAGGCTGTATCACATTCAGCAACAGAAAAAAATTTAATTTTTTTAATGTGCCTTACGTCTGCAGACAGTTTCATATCACCACAGCACTAAATGACAAGGTGGGATACAGCAGGCTGTTTCACATTTAGCTAGTGGAAAAATATTAATAAGTATTCTATACTCGTGCATGGAGCACAATAGAAGAAGTGCACAACACACTTGTAGGACATGTGCCCTGTTGGCCTTGTCTGTGGACCTCAGTAATGGCCCAAAAAAATGGTGGAAGGTAAATTTAACAGCCTCACAGGTCACTAGCTAGCTACAGTATCTGGCCAGGATCACACATTCGAGAAACTCAATATATGCAGCCGCACGCTCCGCTCCTGAGTGCCGGTGGCAGTACCGGGTATTATAATGCGAGACTTGTCGGAGTTTCTCGCATGTGTGATCCCGGCCTCTGACTGATATACAGCCACCAAGCTAACTAGCTAAAATGTGAGATGCAGCAAGCTTTTTAACATTTAGCTAGTGAATAAATATTAATTAGAATGCTATACCTGTGCATGGAGCACAATAGAAGTAGTGCACAACATGTGTCCTGCTGGTTTTGTTTGTGGACCTCAGTAATTGCCAAAAAAGAAAAACAATGCTGGAAGGTAAATTTAACAGCCACACTGGACACTAGCTAGCTACACTGTCTGACTGATATACAACCACCTAACTAACTAGCGAAAATCTTGCTATTAACAGTGCCAGCGTCAGGAGCAGCCTCTCTTCACTGTTACAGTGTCAAAACGGCACTAAAACAAGATGTCCACTATTTCTATGGAGAGGGACATGTGATTTGAGCAGCCAATGACACAAGCCATTGTGTCAGGATATTGCAGGTGTTTCCTGCTCCCTGACTGGCTAGCCCAGTGGTCCCCAACCTTTATGACCAAGAGAGCCACATTCAGCGCTGAGAGAGGGTTACGAGCCACATCCAGCTCCCTCCCCCTCACAGCGCCCCATTACAGGTATAATGATAATCAAAGCTTTTCCACAGAATTCACCCTGAAGCAGTATACCAAGATACAGCGGTCCCCACAATCCCACCATTCAGTATTCCCCCATCCAGCACTCCCAACACACTGTCTCATCCAGCTTTAGACACCTCCTCTCACAGGTAGTATCATCCTGTCTCCAGCGTACCTTACTTAAATTATCTGGAAAACCCTGAGACGCAGTATATGAGTATCCAGATCTGCTCTTCTGTGCAGGGCTACTCACAAAATTCACCATTTTGAGATTTGCTCTTCATACCAGTTTGTTAGACCTGGAGCTAATGCACCAAGCTCGAAGACAGCCGCGAGCCACAATTCATGGGACCGCGAGCCACATGTGGCTCCCAAGCTACAGGTTGGGGAGCCCTGACTAACCGCAATGTGAATCTAAAATTAGGAAAAAAATTGACTGTTTACAAGAATGCTGCGCCTCTGAGCTCTACAAACCCTTTCCCCTTATCAAACAAGTGCCAAACGCTCATGATACACCACCATTATCATTGCTAAAGTGCTGAAAATACTTTTGTGGTAACTAGTGTTGAGAATTCCGATACTGCAAATATCGGGTATCGGCCGATATTCGCTGTATCGGAATTCCGATACCGAGTACCAATATTTTTACAATATTGAATACCGGAATCTGAAGTTCCCATAATGCAATGAGCCAGTGTTGTGGCTGTGATTGGCTGCTGAAATGATGTCATCATGATGCGCGGTCTGTGTGCATCATGATGCGCGGTCTGTGCGAGCCTGCCGGGGGTCTGTGCGGGCCTGCTGGGGGTCTGGCAGGCTGCCGGGGGTCTGTACGGGCCTGCCGGGGTCTGTGCGGGCCTGCTGTGGGTCTGTGCGGGCCTGCCGGGGGTCTGTATGGGCCTGCCGGGGTCTGTGCGGGCTGCCGAGGGTCTGTGCGGGCCTGCCGGGGGTCTGTGCAGGCTGCTGGGGGTCTGTGCGGGCTGCTGGGGGTCTGTGCGGGCCTGCCGGGGGTTGTGTGTGTGTGTGCAGGCATCGTCCGAGTCCCATCGGGCTATGCCTGCTACAATGACAGTGATTGACACATTAGCCAATGATGGGACAGTAGTAGTCCCATCATCCGGCTAATATGTTGAATGTAAAGAAAAAACAAAAACAAAAAAAAACATACATACTACATACATACTACATACATACTACTGTACATATATACAACATTCATACAACATACATACTACATACATACTACATACGACATACATACTACATATATACTACATTCATACAACATACATAAATACATACTACATACATACTACATACAATACATTCATACAATACATACATATAGACATACAGTACATATAACATAGAGAAATAGAGGACATACTCACCATCACTTGTCACTTTGATCCCCGAAGCCAGTGTCATCTCACTGTAAAAAATATTAAAATAACAAATAACTGATATACTCCCTGATCCGCAGAAATCCACGAGTGTCCCACAACGATCTACTGCAGTGCCTCACTGAGAGGTTACTATAGTTCACTGGTCTCACTTTATGACAAAAGCTGCATGGGAACTTTCTCACACAGCAATGCCAAAAGTGAGACTAGGGACTATTTTTTTACTGTGGCGGAGGAATACAGTGCAGAAGGATACATACCTCCCGTCGTTGTATTCCTGGGGCTCCTAGAGAGCGGTGGCATCAGCTGATGCTGCTGTTCTCCATGGGAGATCGTGGTGGGACACTCGTGGATTTCTGCGGATCAGGGAGTATATCGGTTGTTTTGCTATTTTAATATTTTTTACAGATGACACTGCCTTCGGGGATCAAAGTGACAAGTGATGGTGAGTATGTACTCTATGTTATATGTACTGTATGTCTATATGTATGTATTGCATGAATGTATGAATGTATTGTATGTAGTATGTATGTTGTATGTATGTAGTATATATGTAGTATGTATGTAGTATGTAGCATGTATGTATGTATGTATGTTGTATGAATGTAGTATATATGTAGTATGTATGTAGTATGTATGTTGCATGTCTGTAGCATGTTTTATGTATGTTGTATGTATGTAGTATGTACTATGTATGTATGTATGTATGTATGTTGTATCAATGTAATATATATGTAGTATGTATGTAGTATGGATATATGTATGTTGTATGAATGTAGTATATATGTAGTATGTATGTATGTTGTATGAATGTAGTATATATGTAGTATGTATGTATGTTGCATGAATGTAGTATATATGAAGTATGTATGTAGTATGTATGTATGTTGTATGAATGTAGCATATATGTTGTATGTATGTAGTATGTATGTATTTATGTATGTTTTATGAATGTAGTATATATGTAGTATGTATGTAGTATGTAGTATGTATGCTTTTTTTTTTTTACATTCAACACATTAGCCGGATGATGGGACTGCTACTGTCCCATCATTGGCTAATGTGTCAATCACTGTCATTGTAGCAGGCATAGCCCGATGGGACTTGTAGTCCCATCGGACGATGCCTGCACACACACACAACCCCTGGCAGGCCCGCACAGACTCCTGGCAGCCCGCACAGACCCCCGGTAGGCCCGCACTGACCCCCGGCAGCCCGCACAGAACCCCGGCAGGCCCGCACAGACCCCCGGCAACCCGCACAGACCCCCGGCAGGCCCACACAGACCCCTGGCAGCCCGCACAGAACCCCGGCAGGCCCGCACAGACCCCCAGCAGGCCCGCACAGACCCCTGAGAGGCCCGTAAGACCCCGCCCGCACACACAGACACGCACAGTGTCCGCCCACGCACCGCCCACACTCTTTCCCCCTCCTGAACTGGATGTGCAAGTAAAGAAAGTGGTTATTTTAATTCCGATATTTCTGTCACATTAACTTGCATGGGTTTCCGGTATCGGAATCGGCGATACCCGATACTTTTTGGGTATCGGTCCGATCCAATCCAATCCGATCCGATATTTCCCAATATCGGAAAGTATCACTCAACACTAGTGGTAACGCAAATATTTTTCCGCACTTTTTCCGAATGTTACCGATTTTTCCCGATTTTATTTGCTCGTGTTTCCAATCATGAATCCAAATTTGCCATATTCGTGCTGAATTTATGTCTGGCGATCGTTTTCCGAACAAACTCACTCATCACTAGTAAGGATACATGTTGTAAGTATCCCTCTTATCACACTTTGATGCATTAAAATTATTCGGTGTAGGTAATATTATATTTCAGAGACCTCTGATTCTTTTTATTTAATAAATGTGATGAAATAATTTAATGTGAAAAATTATAACATGATTTTATAGCTATAAATTCCAATCTAATAGTATCAATTAAATAATTGTAGGTCCAACCACAGCCCAAGAAAGAGCATGGTATCATGCTCATATGCTCTGCTGAACTGTAATTACCATGCAGTCTTTGAATCCATTCTATGTAATTGAAGAAAGACTATATTTCCCAGTAAGAGCATATAAAAATAGAGCTGCACAGGCATGCATGTAGTTTATCTTGCTGTGTATCCTTACAAATTGAACTTAATCCTTTTCCTAATCCACACTAAGTCCAGTAGTTGATGGGCAGTGATTAGTATTGAATCTCACACAAGGGACCTTTGATTATCCTTCATGACCCCTAGATTTCCAGTTTTCAGAAACTGATTATAACCTTTGTAAGAATAACAATCACTTTTCATTTTCTATTATTCATTTCCTGATAGGTATACATGTACTATAGGTGCATGTATACTGCTGATAAAATTATACCACCAAGATCACAGTGAGCTCATGGGTGTCTTATTGGTTCTACGACCAGATGATAAGCTATGCATTTTAATAAGGCTGAAATATTAATATTTTATTGATGTGAAAACTCAGGTGAAATGAATTAATAGCATTTCTTATTCGGAAGGCTTAGCGTATGCATTATATTTTGGCTTAAAGACCCCTATAAATGTCTGCAAAGATTAGGAAAAATATTGTCAGTCTTAGAATAAATCTAAAAACAGGTAAGGGAATTTATTATGTATGTGCAGAAAAACCGTAGCAGAAAAAAACACAAATTTTGGTGTATGCCTCATTTGTGCTAAATTGTTTATATTTTCTTGCCATTTTTCAAAGCAATTAGCTCGAAAGGATATAACCTTCAAAAATCCTCACAGAAAAAAAGGCAGCTGTATTACCCAGTGCAAAGACATAATATTAGTGCACTTCAGAATGCAGCAGGCCCCCATGATAAAGGTGGAGGCAGCACAAGTGCAAAAAACTGATAAAACAACCATAACACTCCTGCCATTCAGGGAGGCGGTGCCTGTCTTGCATTATAGTCTAAGAGAGGATTCACATTAGGTTCCCATACAGATGAAGACATTAGTCTAAGAGAGGATTGGAATTAGGTTAGGTCCTGGAAAACAAGAATCACCTTAACCCCTTTCCTACAATTGACGTAATATTCCATCCATGGGACCTGGGACCTAAGTCCCAAGGACGGAATAGTACATCTAATGCGATCAGCTGCGCTCACAGGAGGAGCGCAGCTGATCGCGGCCATGTGTTAGCTGATTATCACAGCTGACACCCGACCCGATAACCCCTGGCACACCGCGATCAAATATGATTGCGGTGTACCGGGGATTAAAGGAAGTATCGGCAGGGAGGGAGCTCCCTCCGTGCCTCCCTGCAATCTCCACAGCAGCGCAATGTGCAGCATCGCTGCGGGGGTCGCCTTCCCTGCAGGTCCCCGGATCCAAAATGATGACGGGGACCTTCGGGGGCTTGCAGGGAGCTGGCTTCCTCACTGCCCGCAGAGGGCAGGCATGAGGAAACCTGCAGCAGTGCCTGTGACAGATCGCTGATCTGTCACAGTCATCTGTCACAGGACAGTGATGTCCCCCATGGGACATTATAGTAAAGTAAAAAAAAAAGTGTAAAAATAATTTTAAAAAAAATATTCCCTAATAAATTCATTTTTTGAAAATAAAAAAACAATAAAGGTACACATATTTGGTATTGCCGCATCCGTAATGACCCACCCTATAAAACTGTCCCATTAGTTAACCCCTTTAGCAAACCCCTTAAAAAATAAAAATAAAAAACTAAGCAAAAAATAATGATTTATTATCATACCGCCGAACAAAAAGTGCAATAACGTACGATCAAAAAGACGCATATAAATATCCATGGTACCGCTGAAAACGTCATCTTGTCCCACAAAAAATGAGCTGCCACACATCATCATCAGCAAAAAAATAAAAAAGTTATAGCTCGCAGAATAAAGTGATGCAAAAATAATTATTTTTTATATAAAATTGTTTTCATTGCATAAAACCGCCAAAACATAAAAAAATGCACAAATGAGGTAACGCTGTAACCGTACTGACCCGAAGAATAAAATCGTTTATCAATTTTGCTGCATGCAGAGCGGTGTAAACACACCCCCCAAAAGAAATTCATGAAAAGCTGGTTTTTGTTCATTCTGCGTCCCAAAAATCGAAATGAAAAGCGATCAAAAAAGTCATATGCCCGAAAATGGCACCAATAAAAACGTCAACACATCCCGCAAAAAATAAAACCTCACATGACTCAGTGGGCCAAAATAAAGAAAAATTATAGCTCTCAAAATGTGGTGATGTTTAAACTATTTTTACAATAAAAAGCGTCTTTTAGCGTATGACAGCTGCCAAAAATAAAAACCCGCCATAAATAGTAAATCAAACCCCCCTTTATCACCCCCTTAGTTAGGGAAAAATAATAAAATAAAAAAAATTATTTATTTCCATTTACCCATTAGGGCTGGGGTTAGGGTTAGGGCTAGGGTCAGAGCTAGGATTAGTGCTAGGGCTAGGGTTAGGGCTAGGGTTGGAGTTAGAATTGGGGGATTTCCACTGTTTTGGCACATCAGGGGCTTTCCAAACGTGACATGGCGTCCAATCTCAATTCCAGTCAAAAAAGTTAAATGGTGCTGCTTCCCTTCCGAGCTCTGCCATGTGTCCAAAGAGTGGTTTACCCCAATATATGGGGTATCAGCGTACTCAGGACAAATTGCACAATAACTTTTGGGGTCCTCTTACTCTTGGGAAAATAAAAATTGGGGGTGAAAAGATCATTTTTGTGGAAAAAATATGATTTTTTTAATTGTACGGCTGTACGTTATAAACTTCTGTGAAGCCTTGGGGGTTCAAAGTGCTCACCACATATCTAAATAAGTTCCTTGGGGTGTCTAGTTTCCAAAATAGAGTCACTTGTGGGGGGTTTCCACTTTTTAGGCACATCAGGGGCTCTCCAAATGTGGCATGGCGTCCAATCAGAATTCCAGCCAATTTTGCAGTGAAAAAGTTAAACGGCGCTCCTTCCCTTCTGAGCTCTGCCATGTGCCCAAACAGTGGTTCTCCCCACATATCAGGTATACTCAGGACAAATTGCACAATATCTTTTCCCATCCAATTTCTCCTGATACCCTTGGTAAAATAAAAAAATTGAACCTGAAGTAATTTTTTTTGTGAAAAAAAGTTAAATGTTCATTTTTTTTAAACATTCAAAAAATTCCTGTGAAGCACCTGAAGGGTTAATAAACTTCTTGCTTGTGGTTTTGAGCACCTTGAGGGGTGCAGTTTTTAGAATGGTGTCACTTTGGGGTATTTTCCATCATATAGACCCCTCAAAGTGACTTCAAATGTGATGTGGTTCGTAAAAATAAAATGGTGTTGTAAAAATGAGAAATCGCTGGTCAACTTTTAACCCTTATAACTTCCTAACAAAAAAAAATTTTGGTTCCCAAATTGTGCTGATGTAAAGTAAACATGATGGAAATGTTATTTATTAAGTTTTTTGACTGCCATATCTCTGTGATTTGAGAGCATAAAAATTCAAATTTGGAAAATTGCTAAATTTTCAAAATTTTCACCAAATTTCCATTTTTTTCACAAATAAACGCAAGTTATATGAATGAAATTTTACCACTATCATGAAGTACAATATGTCACGAGAAAAAATTTTCAGAATCACCAGGATCCATGGAAGCGTTCCAGAGTTATTACCTCATAAAGGGACAGTGGTCAGAATTGCAAAAATAGGCCCGGGAGTTAATGGGCAAACCACCCTTGGTATTGAAAGGGGTTAACATGGCTTCCAGGTACACATGTATTGGCCAATTTATGCGCTAATCATTCTCAATTTTTTTATATTTCTAATGTAGTAATGCAATTCAGTTTTCATATTTTATATTTGCAATCTATGGCGCTACAGAGTGCTGCCTTTTTGCTTGAGTGTATATGAGTTGGAAAATATAGGTAAGCAGCACGTCTTCATACATAGTTTATGTTTGAGTGTGACAGTCAGTTCTTTGAAATTTGCATTATAGACTCAGCCAATCAAAATTATCCACAATGATCTCTCTTAGGCTACTTTCTCACTTGTGTTATGAGGCGCAGCGGACGGCCGCCGCTAAGCTCTGCCCCCTGCCGCGCCCCCTCCGGTCAGCTCCTCCTATGGGCGCATGATGCTGCATGAGACCTGCGTCCCCTATATTTAGCATTAGGTATGCAGGCCATGCCCTTGTATGTTTTTGCCGGCGCATGCGCCCTTTTGGCGCTGCGCCAACATGCACCAAACGCACCGTGTTGCATTTTGGTGCCCTCGGCGCAGTGACAAAAGGGCGCATGCGCCAGCAAAAGCATACCAGTGCATGGCCTGCATACCCAATGCTAAATATAGGGGATGCAGGTCGCATGCAGCGCCATGCGCACATAGGAGGAGCTGACCAGAGGGGACGCGGCAGGGGGCGGAGCTGCATGGCGGCCGTGCGCTGCACCTCCTAATGCTAGTGTGAAACTAGCCTTAGACTGCTATGTGCAGAAAACTGACAGTGTTGCTGTTAGAGGTAACATCATTCAGCTTTGACTGAGACGTGTGATGTGCCAAGAAGCCATCAGTTTCTTCCTCACTAATTCACTTGCTGGAGGCAAAAAATGAGACCTATTGTGGACTAAATTTGGTGGTATTATTGCCCAGATGTCTGGTGACATTAGTAGTCGTGCTTTAGCTGCGGATAATGGCTCCCACAGTCTAAGCCATGCAATAGGATTTTTTTCTTTTACTCTACTCATCCATATACCTAATTTGGACGTGTCCATATGTCTGTGCACAATGAGTCATCCACAGCCCAACTGTCTGTCTGGGTGCAATGAGACATTCACAGCTCATTTGTAACTTAGGTATTCATAGTTACTACCACTAACAGCTAACTGACTATATGCGTGGGTGTAACCATGGATACCTAAGTACTGTAAGGCCCTTAATAAGAGTTAAGTGACATATCTAATAAGGAGAGGAGCTCTCCCTGGTGACGAGTTAAGGCATAAGCCTTTTTTGAACATTAGCCTGTGAGACAACACTGTGAGGCAACATTGGGAGGCAAATCTGAGGCAACATTGCAAAGATGGATCAAATTGATCACGCTGCTGCATGTAGAGAAGTGAATCGCATATGGATAAGCAACCTGCGTCTTAATGAAACAGAAGACAAACAAAATTGTCGAAGAACTGCTGATGCAGCCCAACAGAGAGCGGCCAGAGCAAGAGAAATGAATGAAGTAACTGAATCACGTAGAATATCTAATGCTGCATGACAACGAGCAACACGCAATGCACAAAGTGATACACAAATTTCACAAAGACGAGAACAAGATAGAAGACGTGTCCAAAATGCAAGAGCCACTCGACGACGGAAAGTTACATTTGCCGCTAGAGGGCTTCTTAATCAAATTGATGAGACACGTATTGAAGAGCACTATGCTGGCGAACTGACATTTCAATGTCAATTCTGCCAATCTAAAAATTTCAAAGACGATATGGCGCAGGACAAAACACTCCCTTCCTGCTGCAAGAGAGTGCGCATCCAATTACGTCCCATTCATTTGGATGATCAATTAGTCAAGTTAATGAAAGGAGAGCATCAGCTCTCCAATAACTTTATGGCTAATATAAGGCAATACAATAGCTCTCTTGTTTTGGCATCAATAGGAGCACAAGTAGCGCCACCTCCTGGGCATGGTCCATACTGTTTTCGAATTCATGGACAAATTTACCACAGAACTGCCCCATTGCATCCCGCTGTGGGTAGTACTCCCAAGTGTGCCCAGATTTATATCTTGGACAGTGAAGAAGCATTAAGTACAAGAAGTCAAGCAAATAAAAAGTGCCTCCCAGCACTGCTGTCATCTCTTGGAGAGAAAATGAAAGCAATTAACCCATTTGCAAGAGCCTTCACAATGATAAGGGAATTTGAAAGAGAGGAAGAGAGGTGTCATGATCCAGGTTGGATTATGACAGATAAATGCACTAGTAACCTTTTTTTTCCTTAAGCTGTGTGCTTAAAGGTATTTTTGCCCTGGTGGCCATTAGGGTCATTGCACTGTGGTGGTTTCAGTTCTAGTTTTGCCCCCGGTGGCCATTAGGGTCATTGCACTTTGGTTACTTTAGTTTAGTGCACGTGATTATAAAGCAGGTGTGATTGCTCTGGCTCTGCTATAAAAGAGTGTTAGGTGTTGCAATCACTGTTGGTGATAGTGGTCATTTCCAACCATCCTTGGTGGAGGAAGGAGCTAGAGAGAGTTCCTTGCAGCACAGTCAGAGTCCTGGTGTGGAAGGAGTCACAGAGGGGATTTCCTTGCAGCTCTGACAGAGCTTGGTGGCAGCTATTCAGGAGGAAAGCTGCATTCTGGTGGTGGACTCTGTTGCTGGGAGCAAGAACAACAGAGCAAAGCTAAGCGGTGTTTCCCTGTTTGTGACTTCCCTTATGTGTGTTTCAGTGCAGTGGTGGGATTAGTTTCTGCACCGTCCATTTTATTAGAAAGGGCTAGGTGCAAGGTGAGCTAGGGTTCTTAGGTTTCAGCTCGGCGACAGGTGCGGAGCCTGTATAGGGACTGTTAGGAGTGTAGAGACTGGCTCAGGGGAGTGCAGGAGGTCTCCACATCCCCGTTCCCTATCGCAGGGCCCTCCATTGTATCGGTTTCCCTGGTGTTTCCCCTTACTATTTAAATTTGCCCTGCTGTAGGCGGTGTATCCAGTTTCACGTGTAATTCTGAAATTCACCTGCTGGAGGCGGTGTATCCGGCTGCACATTATATTATTTAAATTCACCCTAGTGGAGGCGGTGTTTCCAGGGTCACGTGTGTGATAGAAATTTGCCCTGCTGGAGGCGGTGTGTCAAGTCACATGTTGACCATCACATTATCACCAACCATACATTTTTCTCTGGTGAGCCATGGGCCAAGTACAGACCAGTGAGCAGTTGCTGCTGGCCCTCACTGAGATGAGTGAGGAGCTGAATGATGTGTTTCAGCAGCACCTGCAACAGAATTATGGGTCTGAGGCTTATCCTTTGCGTCAACTAGAGGGTCCATATACGGCTTTGGCGAGGATGTGCCGTGGAGTCCCTGCTGGGGAGCAGGACTTGCTTATACAGGCGGACGTACCCAGGCAGGTGTGTGGAGTTTGTGTCCCCATGGTGTTGCCTGGTGTTCCTCAAGGTGAAGGGGTACGTCCCTGTAGTGAGCAGACTAATGAGTTAGTCCTTGGCACTCATGCCGAAACTTCAGTTATATAATAGAAGCCGTGTCCCCCGGGTCATGTGGAGGAAGACGACCTGGGAGTGTATTTCCTCCTCGCCCTTAGAAAGTACTATGTCAGCAGATGTGATGGTTGGTGAGGTACCTGAGGTCATACCGGTGCTTGTTAACAGTGGAGCAGAAGTCAGTCTGGTGGATGCTCAGTTTGTCCAGACTCATGGTCTGAGTGTAGAGACACCGGACAAACCCATAAGCCTCAAGGCCATTAACTCTGTCCCACTGAGCCAGGGGGGTTAAACCAAGACATAGAAAACATTGTGCTGTATAGTGAATATCATGATGAGTCCCAGTCATACTACGTCTTGGAGGAAAATCCAGCACCTATCGTTGTGAGCCCCCCTTGGTCTAAAAATCACAACCCGGTTTTGGATTGGCGGACTAGGGTTGTAGTCAGCTGGGAGCAGTTGTGTGAGGGCTGCTGCCTTGGGGGTACTGTCTCTGCCGTCTCTCTACAAACGTCACCTTCCTCTCCAGTGAGAGCTGCGGAGGGGCTGCAGGAGAGTAGGGGCAAGTCTCAACCTTCGCCATTTGCCAACTCTAGGAGGCGGCGACCTCGTGGTGGAAGGAGTTGGAGGGTGGTGTACCCCTTGGTAAATTGCGGGGGTGTGAGTGTGGTGACACAGGGGGTCACCTCTGTTGTCAGTGCCAGAAAGAGTTCACCTTATTTTGACAAACGAATGTGTGGCAATAAACGTTCATGTCCGGACCTGTGTGTGAACGAGCATGCATGGGTGGCCACCATAAACATCCAGTGGAAGTGTGTTGCGGGGGTCTGGAATTCTCAGGTGATCGGGCCATATCTGGTGTTGGCTATCCAGGGCCCGGAGACTTACCAGCTGGAGTTACCCACAAACATGCGCATACACAACTTGTTCCCCAGGTTGGCGTTTTGGAGATGCGTGGTGCCTCCAGAACATAGATTGCCAATTCCATCGGTGCTCGTTTGTCATAAAAGTGAAGTTCAGGTAGTGACTGGGGTGAACTCTGGACCTGGGCGTCCCTGCTGTAGGTGGTTCACTGATGAGGAGCGGTCTTGAGGGTTCAGAGGCCCCTCATTAAGGGAGGGTACTGTCATGATCCAGGTTGGATTATGACAGATAAATGCACTAGTAACCTTTTTTTCTTTAAGCTGTGTGCTTAAAGGTATTTTTGCCCTGGTGGCCATTAGGGTCATTGCACTGTGGTGGTTTCAGTTCTAGTTTTGCCCCCGGTGGCCGTTAGGGTCAATGCACTCTGGTTACTTTAGTTTAGTGCACTTGATTATAAAGCAGGTGTGATTGCTCTGGCTCTGCTATAAAAAAGTGTCAGGTGTTGCAATCACTGTTGGTGATAGTGGTCATTTCCAACCATCCTTGGTGGAGGAAGGAGCTAGAGAGAAATCCTTGCAGCACAGTCAGAGTCCTGTTGTGGAAGGAGTCACAGAGGGGATTTCCTTGCAGCTCTGACAGAGCTCGGTGGCAGCTATTCAGGAGGAAAGCTGCATTCTGGTGGTGGACTCTGTTGCTGGGAGCAAGACCAACAGAGCAAAGCTAAGCGGTGTTTCCCTGTTTGTGACTTCCCTTCTGTGTGTTTCAGTGCAGTGGTGGGATTAGTTTCTGCACCGTCCATTTCATTAGAAAGGGCTAGGTGCAGGGCGAGCTAGGGTTCTTAGGTTCCAGCTCGGTGACAGGTGCGGAGCCTGTATAGGGACTGTTAGGAGTGTAGAGACTGGCTCAGGGGAGTGCAGGAGGTCTCCACATCCCCGTTCCCTATCACAGGGCCCTCCATTGTATCGGTTTCCCAGGTGTTTCCCCTTATTATTTAAATTCGCCCTGCTGGAGGCGGTGTATCCAGTTTCACGTGTAATTCTGAAATTCGCCTGCTGGAGGCGGTATATCCGGCTGCACGTTATATTATTTAAATTCACCCTACTGGAGGCGATGTATCCTGGGTCACGTGTGTCAGAGAAATTCGCCCTGCTGGAGGCGGTGTGTCCAGCCACACGTTGACCATCACAAGAGGATTGCTGAATTAGAAAATCACGATCCACTCGAAATAGCAATGTCAATTACAAATGACTACAGTGATGACCAGAGGCGCTACAATGCACCAAGGTGCAATGAAGTAGCTATAATTTATCAAAATGTATTGGGTGAACCCCCATTTTATAGGGACATCAGAGTTCACCTGAAAAGTGAAAACCAAACAGTTCAAATCAGCTCACAGAAAGTGTGATGCAATGACATATCCACTTCTATTCCCATATGGGGACAGTGGATTGACAATAAATTTGACAACTCCAATTGCCCTAAGTGTGCAACATCAAGGAATTGGTGACATTGATCTACCATCCATACCAGTGGATCAAGATCAACAAGAAAAAATCACCTTGTTGCAGTACTATGCATAGAGGCTTGCCATTCGTGACAAGTTCAATCCCCTTTTAAATTCTGGGAAGTTGACGCAACAATTTATCGCTGACAGTTACGTCAAAATTGAATCCGACAGGATTGAATATATAAAACAAAATCAAAAGGCATTATGCTCCTGCGTAATCTTAACAGAAAGCGTGGCCTTTGTAATGGCACAAGGCTTTATGTGAAAAGCTTAAAAGCAAATGTTATTCATGTCGTTGCTTTAAATGGAAAAGCAAAGGGTCAGACAGTTCTTAATCCAAGAATTGACCTGATTTCCAAAGATAAAAACTTGCCAGTCCAGATGCGACAGTGTCAGTTGACCATCAATAAATCTCAGGGACAGTTTTTGGATATTGTAGGAATTTATTTGCCTCTCCCATTGTTTTCACATGATGAATCCAAAGGGAGTTTGTAGCTATATTCCGCGCTGCCGCTTTAGACAAATTCCAGGAGAATGCTGTATGATTGCAGTGGTTTTATTCTACGCGTTTCAGGGGTCTCATGCCCCCTTCATCAGGAAATACCACAAATACATACAGGTATCACAGACATAAATAGGTTTGGAAGGATGCTGGATTTCAAAAAAATGAGCGCCAACAAGTCAGATGATGCAGTGTCAAAGTTCAATGACACCACATGGTTAACAGTTAACCTAAGATATATTACAAAAGAATACATATTTTAAAAGATTTTTTGATTAAATTTTCGTTTACAAAACAGATAAAGTCAAATTTACGATTTAAACAAAAAAACAAAAAAAAAAAAAAAAAAAAAAAAAAAAGGGGAAGGGGGGAGTTTATTCCTGTTTAGAGGTGGATACCTTACAAGTGGACTATCGTATGGAAACAGCAAACCGCTTTTTTTTCATTGAAAGCATTGCAATCTTTATACAAAAAGGGGAAAAAAGTAAAAACATAATTTTAATTCTTTACCAATAAAAAATATATAATTTTAGTTAAATTCTAAAAAATTAAATATAAAATTATTTTTTAGTATAGAGGAAATGGGTTAAAAAATAATAAAAGATGCTAAAAGCAGCAACACACGAGAAGCTGCACAGCAGCCAGCGCTGCTCAGAATGAGAACGCAAACAGCATGGATTCATTACTTCACTAATACAAAGATCATGGGCAAATTTTAGATATAACATGAAGCACATAAAAAAGGGGGTTAATATCAGATGCAGCAACACACAGGACGCTGTGCAGGAGCCAACTACTGCTCAAAGAAAAAACGCAGGATAAAGCGGCAGAGTGAATGGGTGGCTTCATTAATAGATAAGATCGCAGGCAGCTTTAGTGTTCACCCCCTGACACATAAGTCTTTTTACTGTGAAGGAGTGGCAGTAACATTCTTGCACTGTTCACTAATCTCTATGACTAGGCAATATATGCATGGGAGCTGAGTTAAAGGAGAAATAAGATACTATTATCAGCCGGGGTCATTCTTTCATGTCAGACTAGTAGAATTAGTAGCGCTTACCCGGGCTTAATTAAAGAAGAAAAAAAAAAAAAAAAAAAAAAAAACCCTTCAAAAAATTCTTCAAAAAATGCAACTAACAGAGAAAATGTTTAAGACAGAGGTATGAAAGTGATTGCTCCCAAGGGCAAAAGGAGCTAAACCTGATAAGAGGCTATACAGGATTTTCATATATATAACACTCTTTTAGAGCTAACGCACAAGCAATATTTAAGCAAATACATAAATAATTTTTTTTTTTTTTTTTTTTTTTTTTTTTTTTTTCTTCCTTTTTCTTTTTCTTCCCCCTTCCTCTCTTTTTTCCTCTTTCTCCCCTTCCTCTTTTTTTTTTTTTTTTTTTTTTCCATCAGACCAAGGAGGCACAGTATTGTAAAATTAATTATAAATATAAATATAAATATAAAATTGCAATTAGGTATTGCATTAAGTGCAAACAAATCTATAAAAAAATATATAAAAAACCACAAGGCGGGGACTGCATAACTAGGTTGACATTATAAACAAGGGAAACTGACACAAATAGTGCAAATAAAATTTTAAAATTTTAAATTTAAATAGAACAAAGAGAAATTATCGCAAAGAACTCAGAAGCCATCTATACACATGAGGGTTTTTTTTTTTTTTTTTTTTTTTTTTTTTTTTTTTCCTTTTAAGGTTGCAGAGCATGTGAATATAGATATAAACAAAAATTCCACTGTCTAGGTAAAAACCTCAGTTATTTCATTTAGACCCTGTGGTTTCAGACTCCCTAATTTGTAGATCCAATAGGCTTCCTTTCTATTTAGTTTCGTAGATCTGTTCGGTGCACATTTAGGTATATGATCGATAGGGCTAATTTTTAATAGTTTCGAATTCTTATTATGTACCAAGGCGTAATGTCTGGACATTTTTTTTTTTTTTTTTTTTTTTTTTTTTGTTTAAATCGTAAATTTGACTTTATTATCTGTTTTGTAAACGAAAATTTAATCAAAAAATCTTTTAAAATATGTATTCTTTTGTAATATATCTTAGGTTAACTGTTAACCATGTGGTGTCATTGAACTTTGACACTGCATCATCTGACTTGTTGGCGCTCATTTTTTTGAAATCCAGCATCCTTCCAAACCTATTTATGTCTGTGATACCTGTATGTATTTGTGGTATTTCCTGATGAAGGGGGCATGAGACCCCTGAAACGCGTAGAATAAAACCACTGCAATCATACAGCATTCTCCTGGAATTTGTCTAAAGCGGCAGCGCGGAATATAGCTACAAACTCCCTTTGGATTCATCATTTCTTTGGTCACTGAAGACCTGTGGATCTGCAGCAGCCGCTACCTACACGCTCTTATCTCATCCTAACCAGGTGAGCATATTTCATGATATACTGTCTTTTGTAACGTGGATAAGACCCTATTGCGCTTTTTTGTCTCCCCCTTTTTTTGCAATAATTGTTTTCACATGGGCAGTTATATGTGGCTTTCTCCAGGGGAAAGAAAAGCCAACAAATAAGGGTCAAAATATTTGAGACCCAGAAACAAGGTAAACTTATTCCTAACGTTGCCAAATGGTTTACTGTCAACTGTGTGTAGAAAGAAGTATTTTATTAAGATTTTTAACAATTGTAAAAATTTTGTACACAAAAGTGGGACTAACTCCTAGCCGCGGTCTATGGGCCAAACATTGAGCATGGGCAGGGCCTTGGGGTCAGATCCCAAGTGTGCTCATCCATGTGAAATAGCTTATTCTCAGGAACATTGAGGGATAGTGCTATCGAATAGCTTTACCCGTTCATTTCCTTTAAGAATAGAGCTATGGGATAGCTCTACCCGTGCACTTTCTTCATGGATAGCGATATCGAATAACTGTACCCGAACAAGGATTAATTGCAGAGCTTTTTCATACACAAGGTAGGATTGTCAGGAGAGGTACACCAGGTATTTATGTTTGCTGCTAGTCTGCACAAACGCCAGTCTGGTGCGTGGTTACACCCCATTGCGAGGTCAGTCTGATACGTGGTTACACCCCATTGCAACGTCAGTCTGATGTGTGGTTACACCCCATTGCATGGTTCGCAATCCCAGCGTGCACCCAAAGGGTGCACAATCACTCGTCTGTTACTATTGCCACTTTTTCTTTTACGATACATTTTGTGCACTATAATTAGCTTTTATTTCCAATAGTTTTATTGAATTCTAAAACTTTTATGCAAGGGACTAGGAAGAGGGGGATATGATAAGGGGAGAAAAGGTTCATTGATCATGGGTGGAGGAAGAGGACCTGTATGGGATCCGAATAGTTTGACATACCATAGACAAGCAAATAAACCTAGAAAGTTCACATGCCCCAAATATAAAGAAAAGTCATCATTTTATTACATAATCAAGTGTTTATTTATGAACATGATAAAACAAGTGATAATTAAAAACAAAACCAACATAGTTGAATGACAAAAATATCACATGTACACACTAAGAGAATTATAACCACAATTATCATAATCAAGGCAAAAGAAGATGATATGAAAGTAAGGAATATATATCTAACATATTGTATATCAATCAGTAAATGATTATGTTTATAAAACAATAATAAAGTGCATGTGAAAAAGGATGTTAAACTATAAGTAAATGCAATCATTATATATTATAAGAAAGTGCTGATTGCTGAGTGATATGTATAGGTATCAAATACAGTTAACCATTAAAATTACATAAAATCATCATACTAGCAGCAAAGCATGTCTATTCATGAATAATAAAAATAATAAAGTACCTAGTGCATGAAAAAGTAAAGATACTGTAACAGTCAACGTGTGACTGGACACAGCGCCTCCGGCAGGGCGAATTTACGACACACGTGACCCTGGATACAGCGCCTCCAGCGGGGCGAATTTAAATAATACCGGGACGTGCAGCCGGATACACCGCCTCCAGCTGGCGAATTTAAAGTACACGTAAAACTGGATACCCCGCCTCCAGCTGGCAAATTTAAACAATAAGGGGAAACACAGGAACAATTACAGTGGTGGGCCCTGTAATATGGAATAGGGACGTGGAGACCTCCTGAGCTCCCCTGAGGCAGCGTCCCTGCACTCCTTACATTCCCTATACAGGCTCCGCACCTGTCGCCGCACGCGAACCTTATGCCCTGACTCGCCCTGAACCTAGTCCCTCACTAGGGCATTGGCCGGTGCGGAAACTAATCCCACCACTGCACTAGATCACACATAAGGAAAGTCACAAACAGGGGAAATAGAAAACTTAGCTCTCTCTGTGCAAATGCTCCAGCACAGAGTCCAGCAACCGACTGTAGCCTTCCTCCTGAATAGCTGCCACCAAGTTCAGTCAGCGCTGCAAAGAACTCCCTTCTGTGACTCCTTCCACACCAGGACTCAGATTGAGCTGAGCAATCTCTCCAGCTCCTTCCACCACCAAGGTTGGTTGCAAATGAACAACTATCACCAAAAATGATTGCATACCCTGAGACTCATTTATAGAGCCTAACACCTGATTTATAATTACAAATTAAACCTAACACTAAGGTGCGATACCACTCCCCACCACCGGGCAACTTAGAATGAAAGACACCACGTGTGATAATTCTAATGGCCACCGGGGGCAATCACGTCACACTTTACACTTGACAAAGTAAAAAAAATTAACTTTGTCCAATTTAAAA
Source organism: Dendrobates tinctorius (assembly GCF_039654945.1). Classification (NCBI taxonomy): domain Eukaryota; kingdom Metazoa; phylum Chordata; class Amphibia; order Anura; family Dendrobatidae; genus Dendrobates; species Dendrobates tinctorius. Next base: position 1,540,933 of record NW_027361948.1, on the reverse strand, counting down.
CTGTCAGATCCTGACAGATACATAATGAAGATCATGATAGATTCATACCAAATAGCTCCTAAAATCCATGAAATGGCATCAACCCCAATGAGCAATTCACCCTTGCCTTCTTCATTAACAGAAAAGAAGAAGGCGCCCAAATACACCTTAGGATTGACACCATTGCATGGACTTTAGGAGCTATCATGATCTTCATTATATCTCTTGATTATGTTCATGCACCAGTCACTTTAATTCAGCTCCACTAAAAATGAGATAAAAAGACTTTTTTTGCAACTGTTTTTTGTGATTGTGCTCTGAATAATCAATAATCTAAATCATAGTTAAATCTTTTGATTTTCTGGAATTTTGTATTTTTAACCCCTTCTTGACATACAGCCATAGATGTACATGTACAGCGCTGAGGGATGTGCGTACCTGGAATCTGCCTTACATGTACAGTGTGACGATTGCGGGGGATTGCAATGAACGCTGGCATGATCAAAGCACGTGTCAGCTCTACCTGAGCAATATCACCCTGCAGCAATGCCCACAATCAGTGCTAGTGTTGATTGTGGGGAGTTTAACCCCTCTGATACCGCTGTCAATAGTGACAGCAACATCAATCGGCATAGCACAGGCAGGGACTTCTCTCTCTGCTCCTATTGGCACAACACAATTTACGCAATGGCGGCTAGGTAATATAGGTATGATGGCTTTTAAGCCCCTGCTCAGAGCAGGAGCTGGCACACCTCCTCCCTGTCTGTGAGATGCTGATCTAATGCCATGTGATGCAAAAGCATTCCAGATTAATAGATTAGCTTTCAGGGCAGGGAAAGTTGATGTCCCATCCTAAGACAAAGTAACAAAATAAAAATTAGTTTTAAAAATCACAAAATAAAGAACGAAAAAAATACTAATCCAATAAATACATATTGTTATATATATATATATATATATATATATATATATATATATATATATATAAAAAAACAAAACTAAGCAAAAAAATAAAGTACACATATTTGGAATATTTGCGTCCAGAAAAACCTGACTTTTAAAACTGTCCCATTACTTAACCCCTTCAGTGAATACCATTTAAAAAATAGCAAAAAACTCTGCTTTTTCTTCATACGGCAGATCAAAAAGTGGAATAGAGCACAAATAAAAGTCAAATGTAATTAAAAATGGTACAGCTGAAAATTGAATCTCATCACTCAAAAACCAAGCCACCATACAGCTCCATAAGCAGAAAATTAAAAAAAAAAAGCTTTCAGAATAGAGCGATGCAAAAACATTTTTTTCTCTAAAATAGTTTTTTATTGTGTAAAAGCACCAAAACATAAAAAAAATCTAAATGTGGTACTGCTGTAATCATACTGACCTGAAGAATAAAGCTGCCTTATCACTTTTACCACACTATGAAAGGCAGAAAATAAAGAAAACACTTCCTTAATTGCTCTATTTTGTTTATTCTGCCTCCCTAAATTCAAAAGAGAAAGCGATTAAAAATGTTATGTGCCTGAAAATGGTACCAACAAAAACATGAAAACAAGCCCTAAAATGAATCTGTCAGCAGAAATATAGAAAAATTATAGCTCTCAAAATATGGTGATGCAAAAACTTTGTGCATTTTTTAGTTTGTGACAGCAGCCAATCATATAAAACCATTATAAATGTGGTATTGCTGTAATTGCATCAGCCCAAAGAATAGTCGTCTAATCACATATACTGTTCGGTGAATAGCGTAAAAAAACAGTTCTTCACCTGCTGTTGATTTGTTTGTTGATCACAGTAAGGCTCAGCGCTTACACCAGGGTTTCCATGTAAACCTATTAATTGACCTGGAGAATAAATTCAACTAATCACTAATACTGGATGAAGAACAGCCAGGGTAAAAAAATAAATAAAACCAATTCTTAACCTGCTGTTGATTTGTTCATTCTGCCTCCCAAATATTGCAGTAAGGGTCAGCGCACATTTATCCTGATCTGTACCCTGAGCGCTTACACTAAGATAAGATTTCTGTGTAAATCTCTCAAATACTTGATTCAGAAGGAACCCCCAGCAGAAGATTGCCTATAATGAGGCAGATGGAAAGACTGTGGGTGCCATCTGGCCTATGATCCAGCAGTGTCTGTCTTTTTAAGTGTGCACAAAAGCATGGTCAACCACAGTTTTGTGCACCTCTGAAACATTGCTGAACAAAGGGCAGAGTCCAGTGTAACTCTGCTGCCTCATTACAGTGAATGGATGCCTCAGGCATTTCATTTAAATCACGTCATTCAGAGATTTAGATGGAAACCCAGATGTAAGTGGTCAATGTAGAACACAGGATAAATGTGATCCAAAATATTATGTAAAATGTTCCCAATAAAAGCCTCAACTTACTCCCCCAAAAAGCAAGTCCCCACTCAGGTCCATCATCCATCAATGGAAATATAGGAGGCTTCCACTTTACTGGTAGCACAAAGTAACTGGAAAAGTGCTGTGGCTCTTTGCCCCTCAAAAGAAATCTGTCCTCCCAAATCCAAATGCCCTGCTCACGGCTGAGCCTCACAATGTGCCTAAATCACAGTTAGCATCCACATTTGTCATTTCTGTAGCGATGAGAGCCTGCACTGGCAGACTTGCAGTATTCTGGAGGGGTATAATTTCCAAAATGGGGTCAGTTGAGGGAGGAGTCTGCTCTTCTTGCACTAAGGGGCTCTGTATATGAAGTCCGCAAACTACGATAATTTGTTCCTCAAGAGTCAAATAGAGCTTCTTCCATTCATGCCATGTGGCTAAGCAGTACTGTGCAGTCACACATGGGGTGTTGCCACATTTAGCAGATATTGTGTGACACTTTTGGTACCATTTTTACCTATTTCCCCATGTGACAGTATGAAATATGGGGCTAAAGAATTATTTTGTGGTAAAAATGAAATTAATTTTTTATCACTGCCCAATGGTCTTAAATTCTGCCACACACATGTGGTGTCAATATGATCACTGCACCCTTAGATGGATTTAATGAGAGGTGTAGTTTGTAAAATAATGTCACTTATGGGAGATTTTGCTGCTTTGGCACCTCAGGCGCTCTGCCAATGTGATATGGCACCCTCAAATCATTCCAGCAAAATGTGCAATGTGGTGCTTCTTCTCTTCTGAGCTTTGTATTATACCTCAAAAGTAGTTTTTGAACACATGTGAGGAATTGGTGCACTCAAAGAAAATTGCATAACATATTTTGTGGTCCATTTTCTCCTATTATCCATCTTGTAAATTGAAAACTTTTCCATTGACCCAGCCTAATGTTAAACAATTCTGTGAATAACCTGAGGATTAAAAATGCGCACTATAGTGCTATATGAATTCCCAAAGAGGTGTAGTTTTAAAAAATAGGGTACTTTAGCTGGTTTCTGCTGTTTTGGCATATCAGGGGATCTTCAATTGTTTAGGTATATCAGTTGCTCTGCAAACACGATGGCGTCTACTATCTATTCCAGCCAATTTTGTGCTTCAAAAGTCAACTGGGGCGCCTTTAATTCTGAGAAATGCAGTGCACCCAATTATTTTCCTACACAAATGTAGTTATGACTCTACATGAAAACTTGCACAACAAATTATATGGTCCATTTTCTACTGTAACTCCTGTCAAAATGATATATTTAGGGCTGAACCAACCAGAAAAAATGTTTGTTTATTTAATTTTCACAGCTTAATATTATAAAATTCCATGAAGAACATGTGTTCACCATACCTATAGATAAATGCATTGAGGGGTGTAAGTTCATAAATTTGGTCACTTGTGGGGAGTTTCCACGTTAAGCACATGAGGAACTCTGCAAATGCGACATGGCGTTCCCTTTCTATTGGAGCAAATTTTGCACTCCAAAAGTGAAATAGCGCTCCTTCCCTTCTGAGCCCTGCCATGCACCCAAACAATAGTTTTCCTCTTCAATTGGGGTATTATCGTACTCAGAAAAAATTGCACAACAAATTTAATGGTCCATTTTCTCCGGTTATCCTTGTGAAAATGAAATATTTGAGGCTAAAGCAACATTTTTGTGGGAAATTTTTTTTTTTCACAGCACATAGTTATAAAATTCTATGAATCACCTGTGGGTTCAAGGTGCTTACCACACGTTGTTAACTTTTTACCAATCAGGTGTCTTTTTATGGCTTTATTGTGAGAAAAAAATCTTTGGTACATGTGTTTGATATTTACTTATTCAATTTGCCATATATGTACTTAACCTAGTCAGTATGTGGCATCTAGGTGTTGCTGATTCCTTTGTGTACACTATAACTAGTTAGATACTATTGATTTTTATTATTCATTGTGTAAAATAAAATTCATATATTCTTATATATTGCTCCTTGGTCTTTACTTTCTTTTTTGGGTTTCCTCCACATAGAGCGTTATTGATGTACTCAGCAGAACTTGTACAACAAATTGTATAATTCATTTTCTCCTGTTTCCCTTGTAAAAATTGAAAATTTGGGGCTAAATGAACATTTTTTGTGGGAAAAATTAATTCCTGTGAAGCATTTAAAGGGTACATAAACTTCTTTAATGAAGTTTTGAACACTTTGAGGGGTGTAGTTTGTAAAATGGTGTCTCTTTTGGTTATTTTCTGTCATATAGTCCCCTCAAAGTCACTTGAAATGTGATGGGGTCCCAAACAAAAATGATTTGCCAAAGTTTGAATATGAGAACCTGCTGATAAACTTTTAACCCTTCTAACTTCCTAACAAAATTTTTTTTTAAAAAAAGGTGATATAAAGTAGACATATAAGAAATGTTATTTATAAATTATTTTGTACAGCTTGGCCAACCAGTTGTCACAACTCTGTCCCTCCCTGTCCCTAACACTCAGGGGTGCCCTAGGTCACCCTGCTCCCTGAATTACTTCTGATGGTGAAGACGCCGGGGCCACATTCCTTGCCTTATCTCTTGAGTCTGCTCTCTGTCTGTACCCTTCCCCTACCCAGGGAAGAGGGGATTAGCAGTGTACTGCTACACACCAAACAGACTAGCAAGGCAAGGCCTTTTTCACACTTCAGTTTTTTGGCGTCAGTCAAGATCCGACATCGTGGTGGATTGACGGATCCGCTATAAATGTGTCAAAAAGGATGCAAGAGGATGCAAGAGGATGATACGGATCCATTTTTTGACGGATCCGCTGTACGGATTTTTATATGGATCCATCAAAAAACGGATCCGTATCATCCGTTTGCACCTGTTTTTGTTATCCGTTGGATCCGTTTTTTGAAAGATCCGTTTTTCCACACTTCCAAAATGGGATGCTCCCAAATATGATTGGCTCTTGGAAACTGCACCCAAACGTGATTGGATCCTGGAAACTAGTGGAAAACTATATATAGGGTGTTTAACACAATATCTTTGAAAGGTTGTAGAGCTAGTGGCAGAGATGGAAGGAGTAATAGCGAATATTAATAGCATCTGTGTGGATTTTGAGTGCAATCATTTGGCAATTCTTGCTCGGCAGAAGGAGGAAACAAGACTGCGCATCCTGCGTCGGTGAAGGAAGAGACGGCAGTGGATTCATCCTGTAAATGCACAGAGATTGACCCTTGGAGTTTTTTCTACACTTTATCTGGAATTGAGGGATAACCCGGAGAAGTTCTTCAATTATGTGCGGATGAGACACGAAGCAATGGGATGAAACTGAATGGGAGGAGACACAGATTAGATATTAGAAAAAACTTTTTGACAGTTAGAGTGATCAATAAGTGGAACAGACTGCCATGAGAGGTGGTGAGTTCTCCTTCAATAGAAGTCTTCAAACAGAGGCTGGACAGACATCTGTCTGGGATGATTTAGTGAATCCTGCTTTGAGCAGGGGGTTGGACCAGATGGCCCAGGAAGTCCTTTCCAACTCTATGATTTTATGATTCTATGACCTGTTTGAGATTTTGGTGGAGTGTGTTGGAGCGCAAATCCAGAGAAGGGACACCTACTTGCGCTTTTCAATAACACCGGCGAAGCGTCTGATGGTGACCCTTCGGTAAGTTATCGTTCATTTAAAAGTTTTCTGATTCAGCAGACTTTTATTGTCATGTTCTTGCTCGTAGTTTGTATTAAATTGCTTTTTTCCCCTTTTATTAACAGATTCCTGGTAACTGGAGAATCCTTTACCTCCCTCCATTACCAGTTCCGGCTTGGGATATCTACAATATCTGGCATAGTCCAACAGACCTGCCGGGCATTGTGGGATTGTCTACAGGAGGAGTACATCCCACAGCCAACACAGGAAAGGTGGCTTGAGATTGCGGAACAATTTCAAGAAATATGTCAGTTTCCTAATTGTGTTGGTGCAGTGGATGGGAAGCACATAAGGATTGTGAAACCCGTTGGATCCGGATCAGAATATTTCAATTATAAGAAATTCTTCTCAATTGTACTGATGGCAATTGTTGACTCAAAATGCAAATTAATTGCCGTTGATATTGGTGCGTATGGTCGATCCACTGATTCACAGGTTTTCAAGATGTCTACAATGGGCCGTCCTTTGTATGGAGAACATTTTGATTTCTCTCCTCCAACACCACTCCCTGGAACAGGCCCACCAGTGCCATTTGTGTGTGTTGGTGATGACGCATTTCAACTGTCTAAATATCTTCTCAAGCCATACGCAGGTCGTGGATTGACACACAGGAAAAAAATCTTTAACTATCGATTAACAAGAGCGCGAAGAATGGTGGAGTGCGCTTTTGGGATTTTAACATCAAAATGGAGAGTGTTGTTAACTGTCATAAAAACGAAAACTGAGACTGTGGATGAGGTGGTGAAGGCATGTGTGATCCTGCACAATTTTGTAGTTTCAAAGTAACTAGTTTCCATTGAAGAAAAAGTTTGTGAAACCACCTTGTGGGATTATCACCAGACAAGTGTTCGGAGTACTCTTTCAGTTACAAAAATGAGGGACACATTTGCTGATTAATTTGTATCACCAGAAGGAAGAGTTGACTGGCAAGATGACATGGTTTAATTTTATTTTTTTTTTTAAATGTTATACCAAGGTTCCTTTTTTGTATAACAGAAACTTTTGTAACTTTTCCATTTTTGTTTCATAGTGTTGGTACCTTTACACCAATTTTGTATACTAAAAGTGTGGTGTTTTTTACATGTACACCACTGTTGTTCCTTGACCCTTTTTGTACCTTTCAAAAAATGTTGTGCATTTAACCTGTACACCACTGGTGTACCTTTAACTTTTTTGTACCTTTTCCAAAAAATGTAGTGTGTTTAACCTCATCACCACTGGTGTAATGTTTTTTTACTTAACACTAAAGAAAAAATTAACTAACACAATAAAATTCTTTTGAACCAAAAAAGAAATGTATTTATTTTAATAATGTTTTTTAAACATTTTTTACAAATGCCAGTATTGTTGGGTGGAGATATCATCAGAGGGGTTAACGGGGCTGACCACATCAAGGGGGAGAGAACTGGGAACAAGGTTGGGGAGGATCAGAAGTGGAAGTGGGGTTTAAAACATGAGGTTGGGACGGGAGTTGATGGACAGAGGAGGTTTGTGGGAACATTGTAGGTGTGGGTGGGTACGGTGAGGTCATTGGGGTATAATGCAATGGGGAAGGAAGGTACTGGGAAGAATGGAATGGTGAAATTGAGAAAGGAGAAGGAGTGGTAGGAGGATGAACGCTAGGAGGATTGACGTTGTGAGGATGGATAGTGGGAGGATGGACGGTGGGAGGATGGGCGGTGGGAGGATGGGCGGTGGGAGGATGGACAGTGGGAGGATGGACAGTGGGAGGATAGACGGTGGAATGAGAAGGTGATAGAATAGGTAGATGGGTAGGTTGGGAGGCCTGGGAGATTGCAGTCACTAGAGCATTGTGACAGCTTTGCATCACATGCATCTGCAGGTGAGGATTTAGATTTTCCATGTGCCGGACAACTGATTGAAAAAAAATATGTCTCGGCGCCTGGTTTGCCTCTGAATGCATCCTCTCCGTATAACTTCTGAGTTCCATGATATTTTGATTTATCATGTTCAACCCAGAAGTTATCTGTTGTCCTAAAAGTCGGAATGCATTCTGGATGGATGCATTCAGATTCAAACAGTCAGAGAAAAACATCCTTTCCTGACCTCTCAGACGCTGCCATCCAGAACCTAAGGTTGGTAGAGATGTTGCGGCAGTGTCAGAGGGGTGGGGTAAAGGGTACTCTAAATCGTCACCTGCAGCTTCATGTGATGAAGACTGCCCTGCTGCTCCAGTGCTGGTGGATGGGAAAGAGGGACGAGACAAGAGGGAAGGTACAGAGGGGTTGGGTACCTCGACGTGGTCCCCGGTGAGATGGAGCCAACTCAGAAGCAGGCTCCCGAGTGCTGCAGATGGTGCTATAAAAGAGAAAAAAAATATATTAATATATAAATATTTCATTGGCCTTGCTGAAAATAAAAAGTTAGGTTAAACATTTAAACATTTGTACTACAGAAATCGTGTGTGAAATATTTACTTTCTGCTCACCATCGTCAACCGGAGGAACGACAGGGCTCTGTAGTATTTATACCGGCTGCTCCTGCGTCCTCTCAATCTACTCGGGACCTGCATCTTCCTTGTTGAAGTCCCTCTTGAATCGATCCCTGAGTGACCGCCACCGCATGATAACTCTGTCACCTGTGAAGCACAAAAAAACAAAGTGGTTAGTATTCAACACTTCACATGCTGTAACATAACTTACTGAAATCTGAATACTTACGCGCTAAATCCTGGGCCCTCTCATCGAGCTCCTCCCAGTTTTCTATAACCGCCAAGCAGACTTCATCCCAATGATGTTGGGTGGTTGGTTGGTCAGCATGGTGGTGGTCTGCCATGTTCCACAGCGGCTCCCACTCTCGCACTGCCTAGATTAGGGTGTCCACATCTATGATCCCCTCATCATAATCTCTGGCGGGAGCACGCTGTGAAGCCTGTGAAAAAAAAAATAATAATAAATTCATACACATGTGGTTCATTAATCAATCACCCAAATAAAGTGTTACTTACTGTTCGCTGACCACCGGAAGCATCACCTCGACAACGCTGGGATGTCCTTGTAGTCGCTCTAGTGCGGACACCGGATTGAGAAGACTATAAAAAATAAAAACATGATTATGTGCTTGGATGGATGCGTAGTTATTGTGTGTGCTGTGATGAATGTTTGTGTTGGGTGTAGCATTATGTATGTCAGTATTTGTATCTGCTAAACTTACACTCTGCGCGCCCCCTCCTTGCATTTCTCCACCCTGCATGTCTCCTCCTGGAAGCTCCTCAGATCCAGCTTCCTGTGAAAACATAATACATGCATATAGGGTAAAAAAAAAAGAAGGGGAAAATAAGAGTAAAAAAAAAAATTATTTATATTACCTCAGTTCGCTGATGCTGTGAGGGGGGCTCCCAGAAGAAGACATTATCAACAAACTGCTGCGGCCTGGCTGGTGGGTCTCTGCTGTGGCCTGGCTGGTGGGTCTCTGCTGTGGCCTGGCTGGTGGCTCTGCTGCTGCCTGGCTGGCAGCTCTTCCTGAACGGATCTGCAAGTATAAAAAGACACTTGTAAAGCTGCTATACAAAGGATCAACAAGCTTTCAGGCCTTTATACTTACTGGAAAAACAGAAGTGTTTGCCTAGCGGTGTAGGATGCGACTCTGCTGCGGCCTGGCTTGCGGCTCTGCTGTGGCCTGGCTGTCGGTGCTTCCTGAATGGATCTACAAGTATAAAAAGACACTTGTAAAGCTACTATACAAAGGATCAACAAGCTTTCAGGCCTTTATACTTACTGGGAAAATAGAAGTGTTTGCCTAGCGGTGTAGGATGCGGCTTTGCTGTGGTCTGGCTGGCGGTGCTTCCTGAAAGGATCTGCAAGTATAAATACATTTGTAAAGCAATATAAAAATGATCATAAAAAAAGGTTTTTAAGATACATTTTGATTGAAAAACCACCCCCAAAAAAATTTATACCAAAACCACAGAAAAATATTAAGTACTTGACTGTTTGCCCCTCCTCTTTAATTTAACGGTTAACGTTGAATGTTGATATGCGCAATGCGCAACCTTCCCAACACTACACCTACTGTTCCCTTTAAAAGAAAAAAAACCTTGGTATTGTATGTATACTGTGGTGTAGCAACCACTATGTCCGCTAGGGGGCTCTGTGTTGAGGTTCCAAGGGAGAGGATGAGTGGCAGAATCCTGAAGGATGGTTGTGCATCTCAAAGGGGGAGGCTTTGAGATGGAGACTTAGTTATGCATATTGATCAGCAATGGTATTGCTGAGGTGTTATTTCAAGGTATAAGGGCGAAGTCTCTAGGTAACTTGGGAGTTGGGCGGCCAGTTACCTACAAACCCACCCAGGGGTGTGTCTGAAAACGCCTGTTGTAAAAGACTATGTGAGGGTGTGAAGGACCTGTGATGAGGTCATAGTCACGTGACCCGGTGGGTGTGGCTATAGACCATATAACGTGGCCAGGGTAGGTCACATGTGGTGAATGCTGGGACCTGGTTGGTCCAGTGTGGAAGGTCCTGCAGAGATGGAACTTCCTGCCAGACAGCACGTGTGAAGTGGTTGGGAGCAATGGCGATGTGTGCCTGAGAGTTCCCTGGAGGGAACGAACGTGTGCGGAATGCTGCAGCCGTATGAGGAACCCTGACATGGGTGAGATAATTGTGAGGCTAAGTGAGCCCGCCTACTGGACATTGATAATAAGAGTGAAGCATTATAATGGACGCTATGCTGGTAATGCTATGAAGTGAACTTTCTTGCTTTGGTTTATGAGGCATGAATAAACCGCAAGGACTGTATGATTTGATGGAAAATCCGTGTCGGAACTGGTTTTTGTTCGCTGCAAGCGAGAATCCCCTAAGTAAATGACAGCGCTACCTCACAATTGGTGGAGAATGCGGGCAATGTTGTAGCCTTGTTGCTGGGAGCAATGGAAGAGGATGGCAAAGTCGGTTGCTAAGGGCAACGGTTTCCAAAAAGTGCATGTTGCAGTGCTGGCAATGCTGATCCAGGAAGGCTGACGGTTGGGGAAGCCACTGCCCGGCTGTGGTTCTGGAACCATGAGGCGGCCTAGTGAGTAAGGCACTGTCCGGAGTGGTGAGCCCAGTGCAGCCGTTTCCCCAGGAGAAAGAGACTGATAGGACACCTCTGCGGTAGAGGGGTCCAAGAACCTGCACGGCCAGCAGGTGACGGTCGTGAAAGAAAAAAAAAAGTGTTGTACTGACCGGGCTCAGTGAGCAAGAGACTAGTGATTGCTATAGGGTGCCTCTGAGGAGAAGAGGTATCCGAGGACCTGTGTGGCCGACACAGGCAACGGACTGGTGTTCTTGGTGTACTGACCTGGGTCAGTGTTCCTGGAGGGTTCAGTGAGCAAGGTCCTGGAGGGTCAGTGTTGGGAAGAGCCCTGGAGCACGTGGTATGACCATGGACCTTGTGAGGCGTAAGTGTTGGGTAGTCTCAGGCTGAGACGGATGTCCTAAATAGCACCCGCTAAGCCCTTGGACCTGGTGAGGTCGGTGTGCTGGGAAACCCTGGAAGGAGGGTCGCTGCCTGAATAGCACCCGGTGTGCACTGTGTGTTGGACGGTCTCAGGCGGAGATGGTATGTCCTGAACAGCACACAGAAAGGACACGTGAGTTTTTGAGTTTTTTTGTGTGGTGTTTTTCTTTTCTTCTTTTCTCAACTCAGACTGCGGTGGCTCAGTGGGAGTCAAGAAGGTGACAAGCGGCTTGATGTGGCTCAGTGGGGTCACGAAGGTGACAAGCAGCTTCCGGTAACTCAGCGGGGTTACGTAGGTGACAAGCGGCTTCCGGTGGATCGGCGGGTCCACGAAGATGGCGCAGCAGTGACTCCAGCTGCTGTGTGTGTGAACAGCAGCCGGTGGTGTCGGTGATCGGTACCAGCAGGAGCTGTGGTGGTGCCAACAAGGACTTGTGTGGTATCGTTAAGACATAAACTGTGTTGTGTGACCGGTGGTCTGAGAAGACCGGTATAACGGACATGGGGAGATCCCGAAAGAGGGTGGAGTCCCAGAAGGGGGCGGTGACCCAAAGCGTGGGTGGTAACCCAAAAAGGGGTGGAATCCCAGGAGGGGCGGCAACCCAAAGTGGGGTGGTGGTCCAGAAAGGGGCCAAGTTTGAAGGAATGACAGCACTGGGTGACTCCGTGGGTATGTCTGGAGTATGTATGTGTATGTCATTTCCAGAATGTGGGATATTCTTTCCGAGTGTTGACGGGCTGCAAGTGTGTACCGTGATGCTACACCGGGAATGGATATCGGGACGGTTGGACTCAAAGAGTCAGGTGACTCTGGTAGGAACTCCTCTCACTCTCTGCCTGACCGAGAAAATGGTCCTGGTTCGCTGTGCACATGGGGTCACAGTGACCTATGCAGTAGACAGAGTAATGTTTAAGGAGTTCGGAGGCAGTAAGTGCCAAGGTGGCAGTATACCACCAGACTTAGTTTATGCCTTGGAGTGTGGCCGGGACTTAGTCAGGTTGGATGACCTATGCCAGGAGGATAGAGATGTGTCTACTGTAGGGCTAGGAGACACTGAGACGCTGACACCTCATAATGTGGACAGGCCAGACGTAGGGGCAACCGGAGAAAGGATGGCGTCGGACGAATTTACTGACCTGACGTCACCTGAAGGGTACCTCATTGTGAAGGAGAAGAGGGTGGCAAAACAAAAGAGCAGAGCTGACGCACGGAAAGAGAGTGCCTTGGGGGTTCGCCGGACGGTGTGGTGTGACTGTGACGTGTTATTACCAGGAGCCACCCCTAGGACACAATCTAGTGCTGTGCTGACTGAAACTTGTGACAGGACGGATGGTAACCTGGTCGAGAAGATAACGGGAGTAGAGACACAGTCAGAGGGTAACTGGGGGGTTCACTCGACTGACGGGACTAACCCAGGGGTACCTTTTGACGATATGATTAAAGAAGTAGTAGTGCAATACATACTGGCCAAAAGAGAACTAGAGCAAGAGATATAGTCAATAAAAGAGACAGTAAGGGAACAGCTCGAACGAGAAAGTGTGATGAGACAAACGGCCGAGCACAGAGTGAAGGAGATGGAGAAAGAAGTCTTGAACCTCAGAGGTCACCTGTCAATGTGGCACAGTGGGAACAACACCTTAAGAGAGGATGTGGTACGGCTTGAGAAAGAAGTCTTGGAGCTCAGAAGTCACCTGTCAACGTGGCAAAATATGAACAAGACGCTTACAGAAGAAATGGAAGAACTCAGAGGAGTAGTTACAAGTCTTCTGCGGGAGAAGTTGGGTGAAGACTTACCGTGGGTGAGCGTAAGTGATAACAGGACAGAACGGCCAGTAGCCCTCGGGGCAAAGGGTCTTGAAGGGACCAAGTCATATGAAATTGATGAGTTAAGAACGGAAGAAGACAGTCACCCGGTCGGGTCAGCGGCAGTGAGGGAAGTGTCTGTGGTAAAGCTAGAGCCTTCGGTCCAGGAAGAGAGCAAGACCACAACATTCCAGTTTGTGATTGATGTACCAGAGGACATGCAAGGGGCCTGTGCAGAGGAAGGTTTGCATGAGGCTTTCAAGGAAGCGGTCAAGGCGTGTGAGGTGCACTGGGCACCTGAGACTCGGCAGTTGGTGATAGTATCGGAGATGCATCTACAATGTCTCTACACTAAACATCGGGTCAGGCAGAGAGGCAGAGTAATGTGAATGCTGCTCGACTCCTACAGTTAGCAAGGAAGGCTATGGATCAGCTGGGTTTGCAGAAAGAGGTGGTGCTGGTACCCAAAGCTCTGATTGGGAGAATCATTGTAAGATCCAGGAAGGTAATGCAAGACCTTGTAAATATCTCCGGTGTGGTGAAAGTGAGGATCCCTCCTGATGATGAAGACCAAGTATCTAGTGAGGTGGGTAGGATTCCCATCCTGGTGGTTGGCTCCGTGGAGAGCCTGAGAGACTTTCAGATGCTCTTGGAGTATCGAGTGAGGTACCTGCAAGAGATTGAGCAGTTGAGGCAGGACCGCCGGCGAATTAATAAAGAAGTACGGGATACCAGGTGGCGGCCGCCTGCCACCCAACCAGATGTAAGAACTCAGAGAAGTGACAGGGCAGATGGCCGAAGAATGTCAGCAAGAGGTAGTTCGACTGGCAGGATGACGTTGAGAGACTGTAGTTCCAGTGAGACCCTGAATGAATCAGACTCAGGCCAGACAGTAGGCCTGATTAGGACTGATGACCATACCAACCGGGAGAGCTGGTCGGGGAACGGAACAAACAGAGAGAGGAAGGTGGTGACTGGACCGTGTCTGATGATGCACTGTAACTGGAGGGTCAAAGAGCAGGACCGATATTCTGACCGCTGGGGGAGGGGGAGGCCTAACGTAGAGAGGAGGCCGTATGACAGGTGGAAAAGGTTCTCTCGACCTGTAGGGCAAGGTGTGATGAGTGCCCAGTCTCGAGAGCCTGATGTAATGTTGTATGTTCAACCCCGCAAGTTTGAACAGAGGGGCGAGGTATGTGGTGTAGTAACCACTATGTCCGCTAGGGGGCGCTATGTTGAGGTTCCAAGGGAGAGGATGAGTGGCAGAATCCTGAAGGATGGTTGTGTATCTCAAAGGTAGTGGCTTTGAGATGGAGACTTAGCTATGCGTATTGATCAGCAATTGCTGAGGTGTTATTTCAAGGTATAAGGGAGAAGTCTCTAGGTAACTTGGGAGTTGGGCGGGCCAGTTACCTACATACCCACCCAGGGGTGTATCTGAAAACGCCTGTAGTAAAAGACAATGTGAGGGTGTGAAGGACCTGTGATGAGGTCATAGCCACGTAACCCGGTGGGTGTGGCTATAGACCATATAATGTGGCCAGGGTAGGTCACATGTGGTGAATGCTGGGACCTGGTTGGTCCAGTGTGGAAGGTCCTGCAGAGATGGAACTTCCTGCCAGACAGCACGTGTGAAGTGGCTGGGAGCAATGGCGATGTGTGCCTAAGAGTTCCCTGGATGGAACGAACGTGCGTGGAATGCTACAGCCGCATGAGGAACCCTGATGTGGGTGAGATAATTGTGAGGCTAAGTGAGCCTGTGTACTGGACATTGATAATAAGAGTGAAGCATTATAATGGACGCTATGCTGGTAATGCTATGAAGTGAACTTTCTTGCTGTGGTTTATTAGGCGTGAGTAAACCGCAAGGACTGTATGATTTGATGGAAACTCCGTGCCGGAACTGGTTTTTGTTCGCTGCAAGCGAGAATCCCCTAAGTAAATGACAGCGCTACCTCACAATACCCACACTTAAATTGACCTGGTTTTGGTATTGTATGTATACCCACACTTAAAGTGACCTGGTTTTGGTATTGCACGTATACCCATACTTAAAGTGATCTGGTTTTGGTATTGCACGTTTACCCACACTTAAATTTACCTGGTTTTGGTATTGCACGTATACCCACACTTAAAGTGACCTGGTTTTGGTATTGCACGTATACCCACAGTTAAAGTTACCTAGTTTTGGTATTGCGCGTATACCCACACTTAAAGTGACCTGGCTTTGGTATTGCACGTATACTCACAATTAAAGTGACCTGGTTTTGGTATTGCACGTATACCCACACTTAAAAAGTGACCTGGGTTTACAATGATACTATGGACAGTTTTTGGAGACAGTTTTTATTTCTTATATTTTTTTGTTTTCAATTTTTTTTTTACAAGTAGGAGCTACTATGCGCTTTATTTTAAATACAACTACAGTACATGAAAAACAAATGGCTGAACACATGCTACAGTCACACCACATACAATACACACATAACACACAATCACAGCACACTTGGAAACATTCAAATAAAGTTACAGTAGTATGAAAATAAAATGCAGTAAATAAGCAACAACAGAAAAAAAAGTAAAGTATAAAAAAATGCATAGTAAAAACACACACACAGACATGCAACACTGGGAGGCAACACACACACAGGCAGGACACACACACACACACAGGCCGGCAGACCACACACACAGGCAGGCCACACACACAAGCAGGCCACACACACAGGCAGGCCATGCACACACAGGTAGGCCACACACTCACACACAGGCAGGTAAGCCACAGACCTTTCTATTTATATATTGTTTTTAGGAAGAATAAAACATATGATGTAAATTCTGTTTTACATTATCCTGTCTGTGCATTACAGACAGTGTGCTTGTACATGGTGAAAGCGATGACGCCAGTGTGTTTAACATCTACAGTGCCTGGAAAAATTATTCATACTTTGTGAAATTTTCCATCTTTTTTCACATTACACACTCAAACTCAAATTTATTTTATTGAGATTTTATGTGATATAAAAACACAGAGCAGCAACTATTTCTTAAGTGTAAAGTAAATGATATACAGAGGGAAAATATGTATTTGATACAATGTCGATTTTGCAAGTATTAGCACCTACAAAGAATAAAGAGGTCTGTAATTTTTATGATAGCTACACTTCAATGTGAGACAGAATCTTAAAAAAAATCCAGAAAATCACATTGTATGATTTTTACATAATAAATTTGCATTTTAATGTGTGAAATAAGTATTTGATACAATAGAAAAACAGAACTTAATATTTGGTGCAGAAACCTTTGTTTGCAATTACAGATGTCACACTTTCCTGTAGTTCTTGATAAAATTTACACACACATTTTGGTCCACTCCTCCATACAGATTTTAAGCAGATCTTTCTGGTTTGGGGTCTGTCCATGGTGAACATTGAGTTTCTGCTCCCTCCAAATATTTTCTAATTGGTTACAGGTCTGGAGACTGGCTAGGTCACTCCAGGATTTTGAAATGCTTCTTATGGTGCCACTCCTTGGTTAATCCGACTGTGTTTTGGGTCATTGTCATGCTGGAAGACCAAGCCATGACCCATTTTCAATGCTCTTACTTAGGGAAAGAGGTTTTTGGCCAAAATCTCACAATCCATGACCCAACCAATCCTCCCTTCAATATGGTGTAGTCGTCCTGTCCCCTTTGCAGAAAAGCATCCCGAAGTATCATGTTTCTCTCACCATGCTTCACGGTTGGGTCGGTGTTCTTGAAGTTGCACTCATCTTTCTTCCTCCAAACATGGAGAGTGGAGTTGATATGGAAAAGTTCCATTGTGGCATCATCCATCCACATGACATTCTCCCATGCCTCCTTTGGATCATGCAGATGGTCAATGGCAAACTTCAAACAAGCCTGGACATGTGGTGGCATGAGGACATGGGACTTTGCGTGCCCGGCAGGATTCTAATCCATGACAGCATAGTGTGTTACTAATGGTAATGTTTGAGACTGTGTCTTTTATACAGGAAACAAGTTCAAACAGGTGCATTTCTATAGGTAATAAGTGCAGAGTAGGAGAGATTCTTAAAGAAAAAATAACAAGTCTGTGAGGACCAGAATTCTTGCTGGTTGGTAGATGATCAAGTACTTATTTCATGAAATAAAATTCAATTTAATTATTTTAAAATCATGCAATGTGATTTTCTGGTTTTTATTTTTACATTTTGTCTCTGACAATTGAAGTGTATCTACAATAAAAATTAGAGACCTCTCCATTCTTTGCAAGTGTGAAAACTTGCAAATTCAGCAGTGTACCAAATGCTTATTTTCCACACTGTATGGTTTTGTAATTTTTTTAAAATATATCAATTTCAAAAAATTGGGACGTGCATTTGTCTTCAGCCCCCTTTAAGCCAATATTTTGTAGAACCACCTTTTGCTTCAATTACAGCTGCAATTATTTTGTGGTATGTCTCTACCAGGTTTGCACATCTAGAGGCTTAAATGTTTGCCCATTATTCATGGCAAACTAGCTCTAGCTCAGTGAGCTTGGATGTAGAGTGTCTGCGAACAGCAATTTTCAAGTCTTGCCATAGATTTAGGTCTGGACTTTGAATAGGCCATTCAAACACTTGAATGCTTTTATCTAATTCATTCCATTATAGCTCTGGCAGTATGTTTAGATTTGTTATCCTGCTCAAAGATGAACCTATGCCCCAGCCTTAAATCTTTTGCAGCCTCAAACAGGTTTTCCTCGATGATTGTTTTGTGTTTAGCTCCATCCATGTTCCCATCAACTCTGACCAGCTTCACTGTCCCTGCTGAAGAAAAGCATCCCCACAGCATAATGCTGCCACTATCCTGTTTGACAGTGGGAATGGTGTTTTCAAAGTGATGTGCAGTGTTTGTTTTCCACCACACAGTGTATTGTATTGAGCACAAAACGCTCTACTTTGGTTTCATCTAAGCAGAGCACCGTTTGCAACATGCTACTGTACCTATGACCCTTAATTGGCTTTTTGCAAACTGCAAATGAGACTTCTCATGGCTTGTTTTCAAAAATGGCTTTCTCTTTCATACAGCCATATTTGTGGAGTATACAAATAATAGTTTTCCTGTGGACAGATTGTTCCACCTGATCTGTGGCTCTCTGCAGCTTCTCTATAATTACAGTGGACCTGTTGGCCTCTTCCCTAAGTAGATGTCAGTATAAGTGAACGGCCATGTCTTGGTAGGTTTGCAGTTGTGCCATACTCCTTCGATGTTTTGATGATGGGATTCAACAGTTTTCTGTGAGATGGTCAGAGGTTGGGCAATGTTACATAACCTAACCATGCTTTACTCTTCCCCACAACTTTATCTCTGACCTCTCTGGTGTGTTACTGTCAGAACCCGCTGACCGTAGGTACTCACCGGCGGCAGCGCAGGAGGTTGACCTGGACATCTGGTGCCAGGGGAAAGCCCGAAGCATTGGGGAGCAGCGAATGTGAGCGGTACTAGCAGTGCAGAGGCAGCTAGCTGCTCGCAAGAGAAGGCAGACAGGACCTGAGGTCACAGGACAGCATGTCAGAGGAGGGGGCGGAGCCTAGCACCTCTGTAAGGGGTGACAGCGCGGGGCTGCTGTGGCTCTGGGGGGGCAACTGCAGGAAGGAGCAGAGGTCCCAAGGATGTTAAAGGGGTAGCAGAGACAAGCGTAGCCACACAGGCCAAGGTCAAAACACAGAGAGGGCAGCGCAGTACACAGGGGCAATCAGAAGAATAGTCAGAAACGTAGCAAGAGATCAGTTAATCAGGATGGGCAATAGAAGGTACAGAAATGGCAGACAGGAATCACAATGGGGACAGTGCCAGATCAAAACCAGACAAACAGACAATAGTACAGGCACCAAGCACAGCAGGGTCAGAGACACTCGGCCAAGGGTCAGAGTATAAATGACAAAGAATGGTCTCACAGTGAGGCTATAAAAAGCCTCCCAGGACCCAGAAAGAGGCCATCAGAGTAAACCCTGCAACTGTGTATAGAAAAAAAAAGTAACGAGATCACCGGTCTGCCACGCGTGCACGGAGATCCACCAGGACAAGTGTGAATCACATGAAGAAAGGACAAAAGCGTTCCAGCTCCCATAAAATCGTAGATTTTTATTCTTCCATTAAAAGCATTAGACAAAGCATTAGACAAATGACATGCTCATGTGGGACAGCTCAGGGAACAAGCGACGCATTTCAGGGAACAGCCACGGCTGTGATAAAGATCTTATTGATCGAAACGCATCGCTTGTTCCCTGAGCTGCCCCACATGAGCATGCCATTTGTCTAATGCTTTTAATGGAAGAATAAAAATCTATGATTTTATGGGAGCTGGAGCGCTTTTGTCCTTTCTTAACCCTGCAACTACCTAATCCGAGAACCCAGTAAACCATGACAGTTACTTGGTTTTCATGATCCTGTTTGATCCCTAAAGTTCGCTAACAAACCTCTGAGGCCTTCACAGAACAGCTGTAATTTTACTGATAAAAAAAATACACACATGTAGTCTAATTTTATTAATTATGTGACTTCTGGAGGCAATTAGTCACTCAAGATTTTATTTAGGAGATCAGAATACAAGGGTCTTTATTCCATTGCAGGTCACAACTTTTAGATTTATATTTTTAAAGTAATTAGAAACCATGTACCATTTCCACTAAATAACAAGAAAACCGACTGAAACACCAAGAACTAGTCTGAACAAGTGCATACCAAAAAACAACTAACATTTCAAAATAGGAAAACGGTTGCACTCAATCATGTTAAAGCATGAAATACGTGAAACGTGAACAGCAAAATGGCTTTAGAAATTTAGGAAAATAAAACATGAGACGCTTCGCACAAAATTTGCCCAAATAATGTGATCCCATCCACCATCGTCAAGGTGATCTCATGAATCGGATGGGTCCCTGACCTCCCTGTCCAGTGTGAAAACTTACCTAAGGCTAATATCTGCATTCATGGGTGAGTGTGGACACATCTCTCAGCAAAGTTTACAAAGCCTACTACGTTTCTCAAGTACTTACATCTTTGTGTTGGTATATCACATAAAATCCAACATACGCCCCCAGTCTTTGATCTGTATAAATTCTATCACTGCTTATGATATTTATACTCCACTAACAGCTATTATATTTTACTGTCACTTTCTATGTTAACATCAACAGACTATTTGTAGTAATTCATTTTAAACTCCATATGCATTTGAGCAATAGAACATTTTTACATGTACATTCTGTAGCAATGCTACTCACTTGGGAGTGATGTGAGGTGTCAGGAAAATATGAGTTACTTCCTGATATCTCAGGTACCCAACCAGCTGAATTTATTGCCATTCCCTCCATTGGTTAGTAAAGAGCAAGCTTCACCAGTGATTCCCCCTCTCAGCTGCAGCCCCCCTCTCTCTGCCTGTGGAACTCTATCCACTCTCCCCCAGCCCTTCATCACATGGTCACTTCTATTGCATCTGGCCAGTTCAAATTTAATAACACACAATGATCCTAGAGACCGGAAAAATATATTTCCATAATCAGCATAATTCGGGCTATGCCCGGCAATGCTTTGCAGCCGGTATGCCCATCAGAAACCAGGGAAACAGTTTCTACCACCCAGTAACACGTCATATTTGGTCTCAAAAGAATGGTCACGTTGCAGGGGGAAAGGTAATGACCCTTTCATCACCATGTGAGCCCCCCAGCCAAAGATATGGAAAGATAGGAGTTTTAGTAACTTTTCAAGAGGGGTGTACGTCCTCTAACACAGCCCACCAAGTGGGGTCAGCAAGAGTCCCTTGGTTTTGGGGAAAAGCATAAAGCTGAGATGCTCAATTGGCGAGGTGTCAGACGCCAGAAGAGCCAGCTAAGATGCTGTGCTGATAACCATTTTCCTTGGGAAGGCCCTCCTCCCATTTATCGACACGCCATACCTGTGACATGAGTTAGAGTAAGTTTCTTATTTCAATCCCTTTTATTTGAATCTGTCTGTACATACTGTATTTTGTCTCCTTTTGTATTATTTTTTGTATTTTTTCCAGCACTGCCTATATTATTTGGAGTAAACTTATAAATTTACTAGTTTTGTTCTTGTTGCTCTATGATCGAACTGACATGTACTCCGTGCAAAATCATGCTACCTGTGGGTTGGTTTCTGACCCGAAATAGGCACGAAGTATTAAACGAAGAACCAGTGGCAGCAAATTGTCCTGGTGGTTAGAGTTGAGCGACTTTTGGTTTTTTAGGGTCGCGTTTCGTTTCGTGAAACCCGACTTTTCCAAAAGTCGGGTCGAGCAAGATCGTCCGATTATAGGGAAAAGTCGGGGTCGTCCCAAAACACGAAACCCAATGTAAGTCAATGGGGAATAAAAGTCGGCAGTGAGAGGAGGACAGGAAACACACCTACAGTGCCCATTTGAATGCCAAAAGCATCAATTCTTCTTACTTAAGCTTGTCAACCTTAATTAACTTCATAATACAAGTTACGCACTGAAAAATGGGGGTTATTTGGCTAAAGTTGTGGGGGGGGAGGGCTGGCTGCAGGTTTTCATGTGCCCTGGGCGAAAGAGCGCCCCTTTAACACATACCACAACTCATCATGCTCCGATACGGCAGATAAATAGCGGTATAGTACAATGAAAAATACCTCACTTTTTACATCTCATGACGAGGCCCATCTATTTCTCCATACAGAATCATTGGTCCCATATAATGTTTGAAACAGTATATGATGAGCTCCACATAATGCTACAGTATATGTTGGTCCCCATGGATGAAGCTCCACTGTCTTATGGGCCCAAATAATGCTCCAAACATAATGGGCCCCATTTCTAATGCTCTAGTGTATAATGGGCCCTGTAAATGCTGCTCCAGTGTCTGATGTCCACCTTTGGAATGTTCCAGTGTATGGTGGGCCCCATCTATCATTCTCCAGAGTATAGTGCTCCCCAAAAATTGCTGTCCCAACATTGAAAACAATCAAATAAGTCTCCTCGCTAGGGAATCCCTGTATTTGTCTGGACAGGTGCTGTAGCTTGCTTAACAGCTCGCCAGCCGTTCTCACGCCCAGTATGGATTGCACGTGATTGCACAAAGGTTAGAAAGGGTACCGTATCCCTGGATAACATGTATGGATAGCGTACACATTCAAAATATATGTCTCAGGAGGCAGGCTCAGACGGTGTCAGGCCCAGTATGGATTGCACGTGATTGCACAAAGGTTAGAAAGGGTACCGTATCCCTGGATAACATGTATGGATAGCGTACACATTCAAAATATATGTCTCAGGAGGCAGGCTCAGACGGTGTCAGGCACAGTATGGATTGCATGTGATTGCACAAAGGTTAGAAAGGGTACCGTATCCCCGGATAACATGTATGGATAGGGTACACATTCAAAATATATGTCTCAGGAGGCAGGCTCAGATGGTGTTAGGCCCAGTATGGATTGCACGTGATTGCACAAAGGTTAGAAAGGGTACCATATCCCTGGATAACATGTATGGATAGCGTACACATTCAAAATATATGTCTCAGGAGGCAGGCTCAGACGGTGTTAGGCCCAGTATGGATTGCACGTGATTGCACAAAGGTTAGAAAGGGTACCGTATCCCCGGATAACATGTATGGATAGCGTACACATTCAAAATATATGTCTCAGGAGGCAGGCTCAGACGGTGTTAGGCCCAGTATGGATTACACGTGATTGCACAAAGGTTAGAAAGGGTACCGTATCCCCGGATAACATGTATGGATAGCGTACACATTCAAAATATATGTCTCAGGAGGCAGGCTCAGATGGTGTTAGGCCCAGTATGGATTGCACGTGATTGCACAAAGGTTAGAAAGGGTACCATATCCCTGGATAACATGTATGGATAGCGCACACATTCAAAATATATGTCTCAGGAGGCAGGCTCAGACGGTGTCAGGCACAGTATGGATTGCACGTGATTGCACAAAGGTTAGAAAGGGTACCGTATCCCTGGATAACATGTATGGATAGCGTACACATTCAAAATATATGTCTCAGGAGGCAGGCTCAGACGGTGTCAGGCACAGTATGGATTGCACGTGATTGCACAAAGGTTAGAAAGGGTACCGTATCCCCGGATAACATGTATGGATAGTGTACACATTCAAAATATATGTCTCAGGAGGCAGGCTCAGACGGTGTTAGGCCCAGTATGGATTGCACGTGATTGCACAAAGGTTAGAAAGGGTACCGTATCCCCGGATAACATGTATGGATAGCGTACACATTCAAAATATATGTCTCAGGAGGCAGACTCAGACGGTGTCAGGCACAGTATGGATTTGACGGCCCAGATTACACAGCGGAGGAGCAGGGAGAGGTAAAGATTGCAAATGCTGGGGCCCTGCCCAAGTAATGGGGGCCCACTCGTGGGCGTCGGTACTGGCACTGGGCACCTCATAGTACAGCGGTGTGTCTGACGGCGGTTGTGCACCACCGCCGTCAGAGACACTTGATTGCACTATGAGGGACCCTGTGCCAGTGCCCGCGTCCAAGAGTCGGCCTACCCACCTGTCCAGGGCAACGGCACTCGCACAGTGTCATGCGGTAGGTGGTGACCCCGGCCATGGGGGGGGAGGCAGCACAGTTAGGGAGTTTTAGAAAGTGGCATATGTTGATGTTGGATATTCAGCTGATGCAAAATGCGAAATAGGTGAAGTACCAGGAAGAGGTGGACCAAAGCAAGCCATTTTTCTGTCACCCTATGTGTCATCAGGGGAAGGTGGGACAAAATCCTTGGAAACCCATGCGTGGTTCATTTTAATGAAGGTTAGATCATCCACATTTTGGGTTGACAGACGGGTCCTTTTTTCTGTCAGGATTGATCCAGCTGCACTGAAGACTCTTTCCGATAGCACACTTGCAGCTGGGCAAGCGAGCTCCTGTAAGGCATATTGGGCCAATTCAGGCCAGGTGTCCAGTTTAGCGGCCCAATAGTCAAAGGGGAATGACCTGTGTGGGAGAACATCGATATGGGAGGAAAAGTAGTTTGTAACCATAGTTGACAACTGCTGTCTCCTGTCACTTTCCATCGATGCAGTATTACCAGTTGTGTGAGCGGTATTTGAAAAATCAGTCCACAACATTGTCATGAAACCCCTGTCTCCAACGCCACTTCTGCTGTGTGCACCACGAACACCTCTGCCAAGCTGCCCCCGGCCCGTACGGCTCGTGTGAGAACCATCACCGCTGCTGTGTGCTGGGAATGCCTCAAGCAACCGATTTACCAGAGTTGCTTGTTTATTAGCCAATATTAGGTCAAGGTTCTCCTGTGGCATGATGTTTTGTAATTTGCTTTTATAGCGTGGATCCAGGATGCTGGCCAACCAGTAGTCGTCATCGTTCATCATTTTGGCAATGCGGAGGTCCCTTTTTAGGATCCGCAAGGCATAATCTGACATGTGGGCCAATGTTCCCGGTGTCAACGATGCACTGCGAGTGCTGGGTGGAGGAGCACTTTCTGGCAAATCCACATCCCTCCAGTCACGCACAAACCCTGTACCAGACCTTGCCACGCCAACATTTTCACTTGCCCCACGAGATGCATCCTCCTCCCCTAAGTAATCATCCCCATCATCCTCCTCCTCCTCCTCTTCTTCCTCCACCTCGTCCAGGAGAGGTCCCTGAGCAGACAATGGCTGAATGTCATCAAGGATTCCCTCCTCCTCTTCCTCCTCATCAACATTGGCTGCAGACGCCTGCTCCTTAAGGTGCGTCAAAGTTTGCATGAGCAGACGCATAAGTGGGATGCTCATGCTTAGGATGGCGTCGTCTGCACTTACCAGCCGTGTGCATTCCTCAAAACACTGAAGGACTTTACAAAGGTCTTTCAGCTTCGACCACTGCACGCCTGTCAACTCAATGTCTGCTCTCAAAGTGCCTGGCCTTGTATCCTCCCACAAATTCATTATGGCCTGCCTCTGCTCGCACAGCTGCTCCACCATGTGCAGGGTGGAGTTCCACCTTGTTGCAATGTCGATAATGAGGCGGTGGTTGGGAAGGTGGAGCAATCGCTGCAGCTTCTGCATACGAACGGAGTGTACAGGCGACCGGCGGATGTGCGCGCACAGTCTTTGCACCTTCTGGAGCAGGGCTGTTAACTCCGGATAATTTTTGAGGAAGCACTGCACCACCAGGTTCAAGGTGTGAGCCAAGCAAGGTATGTGGCTGAGTTTTGAAAGGGCTATGGCTGCCACAAAATTACGGCCGTTATCACTAACTACCTTGCCTGCCTCAAGATGTACACTGCCCAGCCATGACTCAGTTTGTCGCTTCAAGTACTCGGCCAGCACCTCGGCGGTGTGTCTGTCGCCCAAACACATCATCTGCAACACAGCCTGCTGACGCTTTCCACTAGATGCTCGATAGGGGGACACATCGTGTGCAACAGTGGCAGCTGCAGATGGAGTGCTCGTACGACTGCGCTCTGTGGACGAGCTTTCGCTTCTGGAGGAGGAGGGTCGAACGCCTACAGCCAACTGTTTCCTATACCGTGGGCTAGGCAGCACTGTCCCACCACCGCTGTCCCCTGTGGACCCTGCATCCACCACATTAACCCAGTGCGCAGTGATGGACACGTAACGGCCCTGGCCATGCCGACTGGACCATGCATCAGTTGTGAGGTGCACCTTTCCGCTCACTGACTGCTTGAGTGCATGGACAATGCGGTCTTTCACATGATGGTGGAGGGCTGGGATGGCTTTGCGAGAGAAGAAGTGGCGACTGGGTAGGTCATAGCGTGGTACTGCATAGGCCATGAGTTCGCGGAAAGCTGTGCTTTCCACCAACCGAAAGGGCATCATCTCAAACGAGATTAGTTTGGCAATGTGGGCGTTCAAACTCAGTGTACGCGGATGAGAGACTGAGTACTTTCTTGACCTACTCATAGTGTCTGGGAGGGTGAGCTGGACTTGAGAGCTGCATATGGTGGAAGTAGCGGTGGACAGGGCGGACTGAGAGAGGGTTGATGATGGTGATGGAGTTGGTGTTCTTTCTGATGGCCTAGAATCAGTCTTTCGTTGATATAACAGTGGGATTCCCTGACTGCTGTGGTCTTGCAACGACACCTCAACATTTGCTGCTGTGCTAACCGGTGGGCTTACAGTGGGGGAAACAATGTAGCGTTGCTGACTACCTTCGTTGTGATCAGTTGCACATGTGGCACTTGAGGTTTGGTGTTGTGTCCACGCTTGCAAGTGCATGCTGGTTAAATGTCTAAGCATGCAACTGGTATTCAAATTTTTCAGATTTTTCCCTCGGCTAAAGGTCTTTGCGCACTTCTTACAGATAACCTTGGCCTGATCATGAGGATTTTGTTCAAAAAAGTGCCACACTGCACTCTTCCTACTTTGGCAGACATTTTGCGGCCTAGCACACTGTGATCTTTTGACCCTCTGGACAAGCTGTCCAGCAACTCTTTTGATGTTTGGAACCTGTCTTTGGAGTGCTCCGGGCCTGCCAGATAACAGCTGTTGCGATGTCGATGTCTGCTGTGGATGCTCCTCATCTGAGCTATTGGAAGCAGCACCCTCTTCCCCCAATGGATGCCAATCTGGGTCAACAACTGGGTCATCCATCACCTCCTCTTCTATGTCATGTGCACCTTTCTCTGTGTCACCGTGTATGGTGGTATAGTGTGCGGGAAGGGGCACCTGAGTCTCATCAGGGTCAAAATCTGGCTCTGTACACTGCGAGGACAATGTAGTGCTCTGAGTGAATGTACCAGCAGAATCATCCATCAGCGGCTGTGCATCAGTGCGCTCCATGTCAGATTCATCTTGGCCTGGGTAATTCACCATTTCACTTGATAATCCAGGCATGGTATGTGAAAACAGCTCCATGGAGTAATCAGTAGTATGGCCTGCGTCATCCTTCAATCTTGGTTGGGGTGAAGGACACAAGGAAAGGTGTGGTTCATGAACATGAGCCTCCAATGACGACTCAGTGCTTTTACTTTTTACAACTGAAGAAGAGGAGGCGATAGAGCTGGAGGCTGAGTCAGCAATGAAAGACAAAACTTTTTCCTGATGCTCTGCCTTTAAAAGCGGTTTGCCAACTCCTAGAAAACTAAGCGTTCGAGGCCTTATGTAGCCAGACGATGACGCAGGGTCAGCACCTCCTGCATTCGGTCCTATTTTGCTCTTGCCACTACCATCAGATCCACCACCAACACCATCATTACCAGCTGCCAACCCCCGCCCAATTCCACGGCCTCTTCCACCAGCCTTCCTCATTTTTGGTAGAAATGTAGACAAAATCCAACAAACTATATAGTAATGTAAAACAAGGTACAAGGTGGACACTTGTGGATTGTGTGAGGCCCACTGATATCTGAGCGCTATGTGACAGGATCGATGGCACAGCTGCCTGTGACCAAAGTGACGAGAGGATAATGGAGATTTTGAATCTCTGCGCACACTTTTGGACACTGGACACTTGTGGATTGTGTGAGGCCCACTGATATCTGAGCGCTATGTGACAGGCTCGATGGCACAGCTGCCTGTGACCAAAGTGACGAGAGGATAATGGAGATTTTGAATCTCTGCGCACACTTTTGGACACTGGACACTTGTGGATTGTGTGAGGCCCACTGATATCTGAGCGCTATGTGACACGCTCGATGGCACAGCTGCCTGTGACCAAAGTGACGAGAGGATAATGGAGATTTTGAATCTCTGCGCACACTTTTGGACACTGGACACTTGTGGATTGTGTGAGGCCCACTGATATCTGAGCGCTATGTGACAGGCTCGATGGCACAGCTGCCTGTGACCAAAGTGACGAGAGGATAATGGAGATTTTGAATCTCTGCGCACACTTTTGGACACTGGACACTTGTGGATTGTGTGAGGCCCACTGATATCTGAGCGCTATGTGACACGCTCGATGGCACAGCTGCCTGTGACCAAAGTGACGAGAGGATAATGGAGATTTTGAATCTCTGCGCACACTTTTGGACACTGGACACTTGTGGATTGTGTGAGGCCCACTGATATCTGAGCGCTATGTGACACGCTCGATGGCACAGCTGCCTGTGACCAAAGTGACGAGAGGATAATGGAGATTTTGAATCTCTGCGCACACTTTTGGACACTGGACACTTGTGGATTGTGTGAGGCCCACTGATATCTGAGCGCTATGTGACACGCTCGATGGCACAGCTGCCTGTGACCAAAGTGACGAGAGGATAATGGAGATTTTGAATCTCTGCGCACACTTTTGGACACTGGACACTTGTGGATTGTGTGAGGCCCACTGATATCTGAGCGCTATGTGACACGCTCGATGGCACAGCTGCCTGTGACCAAAGTGACGAGAGGATAATGGAGATTTTGAATCTCTGCGCACACTTTTGGACACTGGACACTTGTGGATTGTGTGAGGCCCACTGATATCTGAGCGCTATGTGACACGCTCGATGGCACAGCTGCCTGTGACCAAAGTGACGAGAGGATAATGGAGATTTTGAATCTCTGCGCACACTTTTGGACACTGGACACTTGTGGATTGTGTGAGGCCCACTGATATCTGAGCGCTATGTGACACGCTCGATGGCACAGCTGCCTGTGACCAAAGTGACGAGAGGATAATGGAGATTTTGAATCTCTGCGCACACTTTTGGACACTGGACACTTGTGGATTGTGTGAGGCCCACTGATATCTGAGCGCTATGTGACAGGCTCGATGGCACAGCTGCCTGTGACCAAAGTGACGAGAGGATAATGGAGATTTTGAATCTCTGCGCACACTTTTGGACACTGGACACTTGTGGATTGTGTGAGGCCCACTGATATCTGAGCGCTATGTGACAGGCTCGATGGCACAGCTGCCTGTGACCAAAGTGACGAGAGGATAATGGAGATTTTGAATCTCTGCGCACACTTTTGGACACTGGACACTTGTGGATTGTGTGAGGCCCACTGATATCTGAGCGCTATGTGACAGGCTCGATGGCACAGCTGCCTGTGACCAAAGTGACGAGAGGGTAATGGAGATTTTGAATCTCTGCGCACACTTTTGGACACTGGACACTTGTGGATTGTGTGAGGCCCACTGATATCTGAGCGCTATGTGACACGCTCGATGGCACAGCTGCCTGTGACCAAAGTGACGAGAGGATAATGGAGATTTTGAATCTCTGCGCACACTTTTGGACACTGGACACTTGTGGATTGTGTGAGGCCCACTGATATCTGAGTGCTATGTGACAGGCTCGATGGCACAGCTGCCTGTGACCAAAGTGACGAGAGGATAATAGAGATTTTGAATCTCTGCGCACACTTTTGGACACTGGACACTTGTGGATTGTGTGAGGCCCACTGATATCTGAGCGCTATGTGACACGCTCGATGGCACAGCTGCCTGTGACCAAAGTGACGAGCGGATAATGGAGATTTTGAATCTCTGCGCACACTTTTGGACACTGGACACTTGTGGATTGTGTGAGGCCCACTGATATCTGAGCGCTATGTGACAGGCTCGATGGCACAGCTGTGACAAAAGTGACTAGAAGATAAGGGAGATTGGATTGCTTTTAAAAAAGCAGTTTGCGGAGCAGTGGGTAAACAGCAATGCCAGCGTGTCAGGAAGCCTTAAAAGGCAGCCCAACAACCAACACCACTGATACACCACAATATAGCCTCCCCTTGCACTGCACACACAGTGACTTGTGTGTTGTGCAGGCCAAATCGCTAGCAGCAAAAGCAGTTTTTTTGTCTTCTTCCCTGCCTAACGCTCTCCCTACAGAATCAGCAGCAACCTCTCCCTATACTAAGATCGGCAGAAGTAAGATGGCGGTCGGCGTGCACGCCCTTTTATACCCCCTGTGACGCCCACCAAAGCAAGCCAATCACTTGCATGCCCTTCTGAAAGATGGTGGTGACCCGTGCCTATGTCATCACGTTGCCCACAGTGTCCGTGGATCCTGATTGGCTGAAAAAGAGCGCAAAACAAACTTTTCAAACGCGACTTTGGCGCGTAAGTCGCCGACCTCGTGGCCGACCTCATCCTAGGGTCGGGTTTCGTTTCATGAAACCCGACTTTGCCAAAAGTCGGCGACTTTTGAATTTTTTCGACCCGTTTCACTCAACTCTACTGGTGGTATTGAGGAACCCTGGCAATGATGTATTATGTGTGCATTCCTTGCCTGGGACTGGTGATATACCCACTGCCCTCACTGCAGAGTACCCAATAGTCAGAACATGACAAGGCAACCTTCCCAGCAAATTCTTATCCTAGGTGCAGTTTTCTACCTTACCTGAGGATTATTATTTATTATTATTATTCATTTATATAGCACCATTGATTCCATGGTGCTGTACATGAGAAGGGGGGTAACATACAAAGTACAGATATTACTTACAGTAAACAAACTAACAATCACAGACTGATATAGAGGGGAGAGAGGACCCTGCCCTTTTGGGCATACATTCTACAGGATGGTGGGGAAGGAGACAGTAGGTTGGGGGGTTGCAGCAGCTCCAGTGATGGTGAGGTGGTAGCTCCAGTAGTGGTGAGGAGATAGCAGGGATCATTGCAGGCTGTAAGCTTTCCTGAAGAGAGGGGTTTTCAGGTTCCATCTGAAGGATCCGATTGTGGTTGATAGTCGGATGTGTTGGGGCAAAGAATTCCAGAGGATGGGGGCTATTCGGGAGAAGTCTTGGAGGCGGTTGGGTGAGGAGCGAATAGGTGTGGAGGAGAGAAGGAGGTCTTGAGAGGACCAGAGATTACGTGAGGGAAGATATCGGGAGATTAGTTCAGAGATGTATGGAGGAGACAGGTTATAGATAGCCTTGTAGGTCAGTATTCGTAATTTGAATTGGATATGCCGAGGGAATGGGAACCAGTGAAGAGATTTGCAGAGGAGTAACAAGGAGAGAGAGATGAATTAGTCGGGCGGCAGAGTTAATAATGAACTGGAGAGGTGCAAGGGTGTTAGCAGGGAGGCCACAGAAAAGGATGTTGCAATAGTCGAGGCAGGAGATGATTAGGGCATATACAGTACAAGCATTTTAGTCGAATGAGGGTTGAGGAAGGGACAGATTCTGGAAATGTTTTTGATCTGGAGTCGACAGTAGGTGGAGAAAGCTTGGATGTGCAGTTTGAATGACAGGGCAGAGTCAAGGGTTACTCCGAGGCAGCGGACCTCTGATACAGGGGAAAGCGTGATGTCGTCAATTGGTATAGATAGGTCAGGTAAGGAAGATCTGTGAGATGGGGGAAAGATGATCAGTTCAGATTTGTCCACATTCAGTTTGAGGAAGCGAGAGAAGAAGGAGGATATGGCTGATAGACATTAAGGGATTCTAGACAGCAGAGAGGTGACGTCTGGACCAGAGAGGTAGATCTGAGTATCATCGGCATAAAGGTGGTATTGAAATCCATGGGACTTTATGAGTTGCCCCAGTCCAAGTGTATAGATTGAGAAGAGTAGGGGTCCTAGAACAGAGCCTTGGAGGACTCCAACAGAAAGCGGGTGGGATGAGAAGGTAGTGTGGGAGTGGGAGACGCTGAATGTGCGGTTGGAAAGGTATGAGGAGATCCAGGATAGGGCGAGGTCTTTGATGCCAAAGGAGGAGAGGATCTGTAATAGGAGGCAGTGGTCAACTGTGTCGAAAGCAGGGGACAGGTCTAGAATGAGGAGTATAGAGTATTGTCCGTTATCTTTGGCTGTAAGTAGGGCTGTCTCAGTGGAATGATGTGGACGGAAATCAGATTGTAGATTGTCAAAGAGCAAGTTAGACGAGAGGTGGTGCTGATCCAGGAGTTTAGAGGCGAATAGGAGCAACGATATTGGGCGATAGCTGGACATGGCTGTTGGGTCGAGGGTTGGCTTTTTAAGGATAGGTGTGATTGTGGCATGCTTGAAAGCAGAAGGGAAGGTACCGGAAGTTAGTGATAGGTTGAAGAGGTGGGTTAGAGATAGGATAAGAGTGGTGATGATGTTGGGGAGGAGGTGGGATGGGATAGGGTCAAGTGCACAAGTGGTGAGGTGTTATTTGGAGAGAAGATGAGCAAGCTCCCCTTCAGTGATGTTAGGTAGGGAGGTAATCTGGTTTGGGCATTGGTCTGGCGTGCAAAGGGGTTGTGGGGGTTGAGCAATAAAGACTTGCCATGTTTGGTCTATCTTGTTTTTGAAGTATGCGGCAAAGTCCTCGGTAGAGATTAGGGAAGTCGGAGGGGCAGTGGTGGGCAGAGGAGGGAGTTACAAGTATTGAACAACTGTTTAGGGTTGTGGGATAAGGAAGATACAAGGGAAGTAAAGTAGGCCTGTTTAGCAGAGGTGAGGGCAGATTTGAATGCGAGTATTGCTTGTTTGAGTGCAGTGAAGTCGTCTTGCGAATGTGTTTTCTTCCAGCACCGTTCTGCAATTCTGGATGCTTGCCGAAGCTTTTTAGTGATGTTATTGTGCCAGGGTAGTCTATTGATTTGTTGCACTCTGTTACGCATGACAGGGGCAACCGAGTCAATGGCTGATGCAAAAGTGGCATTGTAGAAACTAGTGGCAGTGTCAGGGTCGTGGAGTGAAGCTATGGAGGACAGTGGTAGAATAGAGTCAGAGAGTGTGCGAGTGTCTAGATGTGCAAGGTTTCTGCTGGGGGGCATGTTGCTGGACATGGGTGACAGGTGAGGAGGACAGTGATGAGAAAGTGAATAGATGGTGGTCAGATAGAGGGAGAGGGGAGCTTGTGAAGTTAGATAGGGAGCAGAGACAGGTGAAGACCAGGTCTAATGTGTGTCCATCTGTGTGGGTGGCTGAGGAGGGCCACTGAGTAAGTCCAGAAGATGAAGTAAGGGACAGGAGTTTGGAGGTTGCTGAATGGTGGGTGTCAATGGGGATGTTGAAGTCGCCCATGATGATGGTGGGAATTTCAGCAGAGAGAAAGTGAAAGAGCCAAGTGGAGAATTGGTCAATAAAGGCAGTGGTCGGGCCCAGAGGTCGGTATATGACGGCCACTTGGAGGTTGGAGGGGGAGTAGATGCGGACAGAGAGGACTTCAAAAGAGGGGAGGATTAGGGAGGGAAGAGGTGGGATTGGTTTGAAGGTGCAGTTGGAAGAAAGGAGAAGGCCCACTCCTCCACCATGTCTGTTGCCAGGGCGAGGAGAGTGGGTGAAGTGGAGGCCGCCGTAACATATCGCAGCAGGGGAGGCAGTGTCAGAGGTTGTCAGCCATGTTTCGGTGAAGCCAAGGTAGGAGAAATTACAAGATGTAAAGAGGTCGTGAATAACACGGAGTTTATTGCGGACGGATCGGGCATTCCTGAGTAATCCAGAGAGTGAGAGCAGGGTGGTGGTTGTCAAGGGCACGGATTTGAGGTGGGAAAGATTTCTGGTGTTTGTATTGGGTTGGGAACGACAGAAGGGGGTAATAATCGGCGGTATGAGCTGTGGGGGTCCAGGGTTTGGAGATATGTCGCCAGCAGTGAGGAGAAGCAGAGAGAGGGAGAGCATGTGGGAGAAGGAGGGTGGGCTGCTTGCTTTGTATTTTATTAGGAGAGCTCTGAAGTCAAGGAGCAGGTCAGCAGAGGAGGTCAGGAGGAGAGGCAAGAGGGAAGGCGAGATTATTATTTGGTTAGTGGGTGCTGGGGTTTGCGGTTAGCGAAGGAGAGTGAGGAGTAATGGAGCCAAAACTGTTAGAGCTTATGTCAGCATGGTGAGAGTAAGTTTGAAGGCAAAAGAAATTTAGTACATGTAAACACAGCGGGTAGTCATACCTTCGGGGGCGGCAGAAAATTGCAAGTTCCTAACCGGAACTGAAAGTGGAACCAAAAGTCATGGGGTAATATATCTCATGACAAATTGATTTATACTGCTTCTCTTATTCATTCTCATCTTGGCTATTGTAACTCTCTTCTAATCGGTCTCCCTCTTACCAAACTCTCCCCCCTCCAATCTGTCTTGAATGCTGCAGCCAGGATCATATTCCTCGCCAATCGTTACACCGATGCCTCTACCTTGTGCCAGTCTTTACACTGCTGCCCATCCACTCCAGAATCCAGTACAAACTTATTACCCTCACCCACAAAGCACTCCATGACTCGGCACCACCCTACATCTCCTCCCTCGTTTCAGTCTACCACCCTACCCGTGCCCTCCGTTCTGCTGATGACCTGAAGTTAGCATCCTCAATAATCAGAACCTCTCCCTTCCATCTCCAAGACTATACACGTGCTGCGCCAATTCTTTGGAATGCACTTACCAGGTCAATGCGATTAGTCCCCAATCCCTACAATTTTAAGCGTGCCCTAAAAACGCATTTATTCAGACTGGCCTACCACCTCAACACATTAACCTAACTGTCCCTGTGTGGCACAGTCAAAAGTTTTACCACAACCAGGTTCCCTGCATCATGTTCCCACATGCTTTATGCATCTATTAGCCCTCTGTGTCTGTACTGTTACACACTTAACATTATGGCTGCTCCGAACAATGAAGGAAACCGTTACCACCCACCTTTCATGTCTACCTTTTTCCCCATAGATTGTAAGCTTGCCAGCAGGGCACTCATTCCTCTTGGTATCTGTTATGATCTACGTGATTATTGTTATGCTGTAATGTCTATCATCTGAACAAGTCCCCTCTGAAAGGTAAAGTGCTGCGGAATATTTTGGCGCTATAGAAATAAAATTATTATTATTATTATACCCCACAAAGTAAATTTGTGACATGAGATATCACAGGAGCCGCTTCTATATAAATGTCCATCTGGCTTATTTCAGTTTTAATGAACCATATTACAGGAAAACTCTAATACAGCCTTTATCCAGCAAAAAGTTAAACATAAAGCAAAAAGTCCAAGCAATAGTGCTGTTTTGCCCACTTGAGTTAGAGTCCACCTTCCTAGTCCTTTAGCAAAGCCACACAATCCTGACTTCTGTGAGACAAACAGGCCTCATTTTACAATGTGATCCATATCCAGTGGTGGAGATATGGTGAGCAGCCATCTCTCCAAACTGTTCAGCTGCTACTAATCAATCTATCATGGCCAATTAACCCCTCTTAATATTATGTGTACTACAGCAAAACTACAGGTTTATATCAGAGAGGACATGCACCTCTGTGATACATATCTCGCATCCACTATGTGTCCTGCAACCACCTTACAATGCCATGATATGACCTGTCACACTCTTGTCATGTTTAACTAAATACTTTTTACTCCACATGCAAATAACTTCCAACTATCCTGGATTCAACAGGACATTCCCAAACTGGAGGGTTACATCCCAACTTCCACATTGTGTCTTCAATGCTTCTAAGATGTGTAGGCTTACATTTGTTATTGAGGAAAGGACACTGACCTGATTGCTCAGTTCCTACTCCAGCCTCCTGACCCAGGGTTCCAAAATATGTCTGATCTGACATACAGATATTCATTCATTTAATCAATTAAAAGGAACTTGAGAGCTTCTCCATGTTCCACATACTGGCCTTATATATTTATCACACTTTTTATATTTCTTTTAAAAAGCCTATATCTAGTGATGAGCGAGCATGCTTGGTACTACTCGGTACTCGTCCGAGTATCGCTGTATTCGCGGTACTCAGCGAGCACTGAACATTTCCGGGATTATTTGGCGGGAGCTTGGGTCTCCGCCCTGCATGTTTGGTTTTCTCATAGACTTATATTGAGCTTGTTGCTCAGGTTGAGCAAATTTTCTTGGATCGAGCACCCTAGCATTTTAGTGCTCGCTCATCACTACTGGTGACATATCCATGTCTGACGTGTGCGTAGTGTCATTCTGGCACCAGTGTGATGCTTCAGCTTGCGGTCCGGTGTACTAGAGCAAAACTACAGGTTTATATCAGAGAGGACATGCACCTCTGTGACACATATTTCTCATCCACTATGTGTCCGGCAACAACCTTACAATGTCATGATATGACCTGTCACACTCTTGTCATGTTTAACTAAATACTTTCTGCTCCACATGCAAATAACTTCCAACTATCCTGGATTCAACAGGACATTCCCAAACTGGAAGGTTACGTCCCAACTTCCACATTGTGTCTTGAATGCTTCTAAGATGTGTAGGCTTACATTTGTTATTGAGGAAAGGACACTGACCTGATTGCTCAGTTCCTACTCCAGCCTCCAGACACAGGGTCCCAAAATATGTCTGATCTGACACACAGATTGTAATGTAACATGTCTGTAAGATCTGTATGTTAAAGTATGATGTTTCTAGAACTTTCTAGAATCTCCCATTGCTACACATCAAGGAAACGAGCCTGTCATGTAGCTGCAATCCCCCCTCCCTTTCAGCCCCCTCCTTTTGGTCCTTATCAGCTCTGTGCTTGCTGGTAACCTGAAACTGTCCATTTTCTCTCGAAGAACAGCTAGGGGGAAAAGGTCTCTTTGTTGAAAACACAGACTGTATGCCAGTATATGGGAAGTATTAAAACAAGTCATATTGTAAAAACCATACGCAGCAGAGATATAAAACCCACATTTCTGCGAAGGGCACAAAGCCAGCTTATTAATTCCTAATTTTCACAGTTATAACCTCTCCAGAAACTGATGTATGGATTGCTCCCAAATGGAGGGTCCTAAGTATAGCATGCTTGGTGTCTTCGGATTCTATTCGGTAAATCACAAACAATGATGCCCTATGTGTGTTGGTACGGGTTTTTCTCATTTAGATATAGCTATTCTAAGTTTTGTAGCCAAATCCTAACTTGGAGAGAGGGAGGTTGGACCTCTCCAGACCGCCCATTTCATGAGGTCACAGACCCAAGTCTATAGTTATCTCCTAGCAAGTTCCAGTCAGTTAAGCTGGAGTTCTGATGCTGAACAGACCTACCCTGTTATGATTGAGTCACCGTAGGAGGCAAAACCAGAAATACAAGCTAAGTCTAGAAAACCAGAGAAGTTGGCAACTATCAGATTGCAGACCCCTGAACCTATCAACACAACTAGCAGTAGCCGTGGGGAGTTCCTACGATGCCCAAGACCCCTCGATCACGGCCGGAGAATTAACTAGGCCTAAAAAAAGAAAGGGGAAATCTAAACTGCCCCAGAGCAGACCCCAAAGCAATAGGCAGCCCCAAACATATAATGACGGTGAAGCAAGATGAAAACACTAACACAGACAGAAAGATAGACTGAGCAAAGACGGGGCCCAAAACTACCTAGATAGGAAAGGACAGGAAGGCTGCTGTCTGCAATCTGCCAAAACCCTATCAAAGACATAAGCCAAGAAGCTGATATGAAAAAGGCCCTGAAGCAGCTAGGCTTCAAAAACTAAATCAGCACTCAGGTATTTTCAGAAGACAGAGCTAAAGGAATTCAGCACACCCCAGCAGGGAATGGCAGAAATCCAGAAAAACAAAGCAAAACAAAGTCAAGCACCAATGCAAAAGGCTGAGCAGCAAACTTAGCTTTAGAGGAGCAGGAATTTAGACTGGTCTCCAAGGATCCCACAGAGAAATCACCCGCAGGGCAGAAGGGCGTCGGCAGCCTTATATCCAGTCAGTAACTCCACTCAGCCAGTCATCATCATCAGCCTCAGGTGTTTGATAATCAGGCTCACTACCTTTCTTTACCAGAAGAGGGAGTTCCTCGGGCCTCAGTAATGAAGGGGAAAATGAACTCACAACAGTACCTCCCCCTTGAGGAGGGGTCACCGAACCCCCAACTACGCCACCAGGGAGATCAGGGTGAGCCCGATGAAAGGCACGCACCAATCTTTTGGCATGAATATCAGAGGCAGAGACCCAGGAATTATCCTCCTGACCATAACCCTTCCACGTAACCAAATACTGGAGTCTCCGTCTAGCCAGACAGGAATCCAGTACTTTCTCTACCTCATATTCCATGTTACCTTCAACCAATACAGGGTCTGGAGGTGCCACCCCCGGAACAACAGGTTCAACAAACCTCTTCAACAAAGATTTATGGAACACATTATGGATTTTAAATGTGACAGGAAGAGCCAAACGAAAAGAGACCGGATTAATAATCTCCAAAATCTTGTAAGGTCCAATAAATCTAGGCTTAAACTTAGGAGAAGCCACCTTCATAGCAATATTTTTTGATGATAACCACACCATATCACCAACCTTAAACTGGGGACCAATGGTCCTATGTCGGTTGGAAAACCGCTGGGCCTTTTCCTGGGAGAGAGATAACTTATCCACCACTTGGTCCCAGATCTGGTGCATTCTCTCCACCACAGTGTCAACACCTGGGCAGGCAGAGGGCTCCACCTGCCCTGAAGAAAATCGAGGATGAAACCCAAAGTTACAAAAAAAAGGTGACATCAAAGTGGCAGAACTAGCTCTATTATTTAAAGCAAATTCAGCCAAGGGCAAAAATGAAACCCAATCATCCTGATCAGCAGAAATAAAACATCTCAAATATGACTCTAAGGTCTGGTTTGTTCTCTCTGTCTGTCCATTGGTCTGAGGGTGAAAAGCAGAGGAGAAGGACAACTGAATTCCCAGCCTGGAACAGAAAGTTCTCCAAAATCTAGACACAAACTGGACTCCTCTGTCAGATACAATGTTCTCAGGAAACCACCTGTTGCAAAAACAGGGGCACCAACTCAGAGGAAGACGGCAACTTAGGGAGTGGTACAAGATGAACCATCTTAGAGAACCTATCACAAATCACCCAAATAACAGTCATCCTTTGAGAGACAGGCATATCAGAGATGAAATCCATTGAAATATGGGTCCATGGCCTCTTGGGGACAGGCAAAGGCATCAACAACCCACTAGAGCGAGAACACGATTTAGACCGGGAGCACGTCCCACAGGACTGCACAAAATTCCTGACATCACGAGACAAGGAGGGCCACCAAAAAAACCGACTCACCAGATCTCTAGTACCAAAAATACCTGGATGACCAGCCAAAGTAGAGCAATGAACTTCAGACATCACTCTCTTCTTCCACTGGTCAGGAACATACAACTTTCCACTGGGACAACGCTCAGGTTTGTCCTCCTGGAACTCTTCCAGAGCACGTCTCAAAGAGATGGCAGAAAGAACTACCCCTTTGCCTAAGATGGTAGCAGGCTTGGTCACCACAGGAGAATCAGCAAAGAAGCTCCTAGAGAGGGCATCTGCCTTGACATTCTTCGTTCCAGGAAGAAAAGAAACCACAAAATCAAAACGTGTAAAAAACAAGGCCAACCTAGCCTGTCTAGGGTTCAAGCGCTTGGCCGACTCTAGGTAAATCAAATTCTTGTGGTCAGTGAGGACCACGACTTGATGCTTAGCTCCCTCCAACCAATGTCTCCACTCCTCAAATGCCCATTTCATGGCCAACAGTTCCCTATTCCCCACATCATAGTTACGTTCAGATGGAGAG
The DNA here is from genome assembly GCF_039654945.1 of Dendrobates tinctorius. Taxonomy (NCBI): domain Eukaryota; kingdom Metazoa; phylum Chordata; class Amphibia; order Anura; family Dendrobatidae; genus Dendrobates; species Dendrobates tinctorius. The sequence continues at coordinate 1,501,278 of NW_027361948.1, read as the reverse complement.
AACTTTCGGGGAAAGAAAGCACAGGGATTCATTTTAGATGTTACAGGATCCTTTTGGGACAAAACAGCTCCTGCACCAATCTCAGAAGCATCCACCTCTACCTGGAATGGAAGTGAGACATCAGGTTGCCGCAAAACCGGGGCGGAGGTGAATCTTCGCTTCAGCTCCTGAAAGGAAGAAACAGCCTCCGGAGACCAATTTAACACATCAGCACCCTTCTTAGTCAAATCAGTCAATGGCTTGGCAATACTAGAAAATTTTGCTATAAATTTCCGATAAAAATTAGCAAAACCCAAAAACTTCTGGAGGGCCTTCAAAGAAGTGGGCTGAACCCAATCGTAAATGGCCTGTACCTTGGCCAGGTCCATTTCAATAGTTGACGGGGACAAAATAAATCCCAAAAAAGAAATCCTCTGTACTCCAAAAAGGCATTTAGATCCTTTGACATACAGGGAATTCTCCCTCAAGATCCGGAACACAGTCCGAATATGTTTCGCATGAGAATCCCAATCCTTGGAGAAGATCAAAATATCATCCAGATAGATAATCAAAAATTTATCGACAAAATCTCGGAAAATATCGTTCATGAAGCAATGGAAGACAGAAGGGGCATTAGTGAGCCCAAAAGGCATCACCAGGTACTCAAAATGTCCCTCCGGAGTATTAAACGCCGTCTTCCATTCATCCCCATGCTTAATGCAAATAAGATTATACACCCCCCTGAGGTCAAGCTTGGTAAACCAGCAAGCACCTTTAACTCTGGAGAATAGATCAGAAATCAGGGGTAACGGATACTGATATTTAACAGTAATTTTGTTGAGGGCACTATAATCAATACAAGGTCTTAATGATCCATCCTTTTTGGCTACAAAAAAAAAAACGGCACCTAAGGGTGATGAGGATGGTCTAATATGACCCTTCTCCAAGGCCTCCTTAATATAGGATCGCATAGCCTCGTGCTCGGGTACAGATAAATTGAAGAGCCGACCCTTGGGAAATTTACACCCCAGGCTCAGTTCAATAGCACAGTCATAACTCCTATGAGGAGGCAGAGATGCAGACTCATTCTCACTAAATACATCATAAAAGTCAGCCAAATAATCAGGAACATCATGCGACTGAGGAGAGGTGGAAAACACCGGAGCCTCACTAAAGGCACACCGACAACCCCATCTCACCACAGACACAGATTTCCAATCCAAAACTGGATTATGAATTTGTAACCAGGGAAACCCCAGAACAATAGTATCATGCAGATTATGCAACACCAAAAATCTGCAATTTTCTTGATGGTCTGGGGCGACCCGCATTACCACCTGGGTCCAAAACTGAGGTTTATTTTTAGCCAAAGGAGTAGCATCAATCCCCCTCAAAGGGATAGGCGTCTGCAGAGGTGTCATCGGAAATCCACAACATTTAGCAAAATCCAAGTCCATTAGGTTTAGGGCTGCTCCCGAATCCACAAAAGCCTTGGCGGAAAATGTGGACAGGGAGCAGATCAGAGTAATAGCCAGAAGAAACTTAGGTTGAACACCACCAACAGAAAACGTGTGTGCAAAGCGTTTCTCTCGTTTAGGACAGACAGAAATAATATGTGAGGCATCTCCACAGAAAAAAACACAACTTATTACGCCTTCTGAACTCCTGACGCTGCTCTCTGGAAAAAACTCTATCACATTGCATAGGTTCAGACATTTGTTCAACAGGTGGCAACACCTCTAGTGCAGCTTTGCGTTCGCGCAAACGCCGATCAACCTGAATGGCTAATGACATAGAATCGTCAAGATCAGAGGGAACAGGAAATCCCACCATAGTATCTTTAACGGCTTCTGACAACCCCTTCCGAAAGAGAGCAGCCAAGGCATTATCATTCCAGGTAGTAAGTACTGCCCACTTTCGGAATTTTTGACAGTACAATTCTGCAGAATCACGACCCTGGTTCAATGCCAGCAGGGTCTTTTCAGCCTGATCAATGGCATTAGGTTCGTCATACAACAACCCCAAGGCCTGAAAAAATGCGTTCACATTAGTCAGAATAGGATCATCTGGTTTCAAAGAAAACGCCCAATCCTGGGGATCGCCACGCAGCAAGGAGATGACAATTTTAACCTGCTGTGCGGAGCTCCCTGACGAGTTAGGCTTCAAGGCAAAAAATAATTTACAATTATTTTTGAAATTCAAAAATTTAGACCGATCCCCAAAAAATACATCAGGTGTAGGAATCTTTGGTTCAGCAGAATGTGAATGAGCAAGGTAGGCGGAAATTCCCCGCACTTCCGCAGCGAGCTGCTCCACACGATCAGACAATTGCTTTATCTCCATTGAGAGAAAAAAAAATTCCCCCTACGGCCTCAGAGATGTAGAGGAAAAAATATACACACCTTTTTTTTTTTTTTTTTACAATTCTTTCCTGTTATTGAGTACCCTAGGATCTGCGGTATGGCGGGTGATTCTGTTATGATTGAGTCACCGTAGGAGGCAAAAACAGATATACAAGCTAAGTCCAGAAAACCAGAGAAGTTGGCAACTATCAGATTGCAGACCTCTGAACCTATCAACACAACTAGCAGTAGCCGTGGGGGGTTCCTACGATGCCCAAGACCCCTCAATCACGGCCGGAGAATTAACTAGGCCTATAGAAAGAAAGGGGAAATCTAAACTGCCCCAGAGCAGACCCCAAAGCAATAGGCAGCCCCTAACATATAATGACGGTGAAGCAAGATGAAAACACTAACACAGACAGAAAGATAGACTGAGCAAAGACGGGGCCCCAAAACTACCTAGATAGGAAAGGACAGGAAGGCTGCTGTCTGCAATCTGCCAAAACCCTATCAAAGACATAAGCCAAGAAGCTGATATGAAAAAGGCCCTGAAGCAGCTAGGCTTCAAAAACTAAATCAGCACTCAGGTATTTTCAGAAGACAGAGCTAAAGGAATTCAGCACACCCCAGCAGGGAATGGCAGAAATCCAGAAAAACAAAGCAAAACAAAGTCAAGCACCAATGCAAAAGGCCGAGCAGCAAACTTAGCTTTAGAGGAGCAGGAATTCAGACTGGTCTCCAAGGATCCCACAGAGAAATCACCCGCAGGGCAGAAGGGCGTCGGCAGCCTTATATCCAGTCAGTAACTCCACTCAGCCAGTCATCATCATCAGCCTCAGGTGTTTGATAATCAGGCTCACTACCTTTCTTTACCAGAAGAGGGAGTTCCTCGGGCCTCAGTAATGAAGGGGAAAATGAACTCACAACACTACCCCATGTCTTGGGACGTTTGGCTGCTGCCCATCCCCCAAGCCGCATGGTCCTCCTGATACCGACTGAACACATGTGAGTGTCACTTTCTGTTTTCATCCATTTTGTTTTATACTTGTATTTGTACATATTTAATGTCTCAACTTTATAGCAACTTTTATCTGTATAATCACTGCCCTTTTGGGATTAAATCTTAAAATTATCAGTTTGTCTCCATGCTCTAAGAAACGAACTATGCACCTCTTTTAGATAATCGCTACTGATTTCAGGGGTTTGCCATGGACCCTCTTACTTTAACTCTGTGAATTAAGAAAAGCGTGGATGGTGGCAGCGTGGTGTGTGCGATCGATTAGGTTAGTTGGCAGGACAGAAGGGTCTTATATTGCTAAAGGGGGGCTGCGGCCACAGCATTGATAATTCCCTTACTGCGGTAGCCTAATTGTCCATGCACAACAAGCAGCCCGTCCGGCAACTAATTATCCTAGGTGCAGTTCCCTGACTGACCTGAGGGTAAGGGGGGGCCGGAGAGCTGCGAGTTCCAAAGTGAAACTGAGAAAGTGGGATATACATAAATCCCCGCAGTTCTTGGAAGGTGGTGGGGCATCCAAAATAACCCCCCTGCGGTAATTTATTAGAGCAAGGTTAGCTTGCTGCATTTTTGTCACATAATGCCAGTGGTGGGATATCTAAGATAAGCCCCCACTGTGCCTGTGATAGCCGTGTGCCGGCAGTGTATCGTGTTCCTCCGTCCGCTGATACACCCGTGTCAGTGGTGGGATTGTGACATATTGGTGACACAGGGTCCGCTGTTCATCGCGTATTGGTGGCAGCGGGACCCTCGTTCGTCACATATTGGTGGCAGCGGTTGGATAATTCTAGAGCATTAGTGATTTGGTTTGAGCAATCATTCCTCTCACTAAAAACCTGCACGGTTCCTGCGGGAATCCTGCGTCATAGGTTTTGGAGAACAGACTCAGTGGTTACTAGTCCTGAGACATTTGTGTGTATGTGCAGGTATTCCCTCCCTCCTCTCCGTTTTTCTTTTCTATCTTTTATTTGGCAACCATGGCTACGCAGGGAGAATTTTATTATAAGCAGCTCAATTAGGACACCCTGAAGTCCCTGTGCACGTCAAAGCAGATTGACGGCACCGACAAGACCAAAGCCCAGTTGGTCACGGCTATAGTGCAATGGAATGAGAGCCAGGGCGCCGAAGGCAGCGCCAGTGCCGATGGTGCAGCCGCAGGGGTCCAGATGGTGCAGACTGCCAGCCGGGAAGTCCTGGACCCCTATCTGCAATTGGCCCTACAGCAACTCCCTGCCGAAGACCATGTGGGACGTCTGCAGCTGATCCAGCAAGCTCGGGAGTGAGCAGAGCAGATAGTCGAGCGCCAAGCAGAAACTCAGAGGGCCCATGAGCTGAAGATGCTCCAGTGGGGGTGGAATGCCCCCACAGCTCGAAGCAGTGAGTCCAGCAGCGTCCAGAGTCCTAAACCCCGGCCAGAGTATTTTCCCATGATGGAAAAGGATGAGGACTTGGACATGTTTCTGCGCGCCTTTGAGAAAGCCTGCAGATGGTGCCAGCTGGATAAGGTCCAATGGGCCAGGTACTTGACTCCAGGGCTAAAAGGCAAAGCTCTGGAGGCGTTTGCTTCTCTTCCGCCAGAAGCCGATGGTGACTGTGATGCCATAAAGCAGGCTCTGATCGCCAAATACCGGCTGACAACTGAGGTATACCGAAGGAAGTTCCGGAACCTCCAATGTGGCCCACACAATAGCTATAGTGATGTGGTGCAAGGACTCAGGACCCACTTTGACCAGTGGATCCATGGACTGTCAGTGAACTCCTTTGAGCTGCTACGGGACCTGATGATCAAAGACCAGTTCCTGCATCTCTGCCCAGCTGAGGTCCGACAGTTCATCCTGGAAAGCGAACCACCGAATGCTGACAAAGTGGCGCATATCGCCGACAACTATGAGGCCAACCGGAAGCCAGAGGCGCAGAGGCCAGTCACCACCAGCTGGAGAGGGGGTAAGCCTGCAACCAACCCCAGTGCCCCAGCTAGCCATCCCTCTGGAGGCCCTGTCCCTGTTGACAACACCAGGCCTACTACTGACAGTCGCCTGTGTTTCAACTGCAATCGGACTGGTCACTTCTGTCACGTCTGTACGGAAAAGCCGAAGAATTCCCCAGCCAAGGCCTCGGTGCCCAATGCCTCTGTTCTTTTGGTGAGAGGTGTGGTTGGGAGGATTGACGACAACGTTCAACCTGTTCAGGTGGGGGCCCGTCTTGCTACAGGCCTCAAGGACACCGGGGCTGAACGAACCCTCATTCATCCTGGAATGGCGGCCCCTGAAGAGTTTGTTGAGGGGAAAACCCTTACTGTCACCGGGATTGGAGGCACCCGTTGTCCCTTGCTAGTGGCCCGGGTTTTTCTTGATTGGGGTGCTGGGAGCTGGTTGAGGGAAGTGGGAGTGTCTGAAAACCTGCCCACTGATGTTTTATTGGGTACTGACTTGGGGAGGATGGTTGCATACTACGTCCCTGACACCCCTCCCAAGTCTGATAATAAGGGTAACGTTAACCCTGATGATGATGATGATGATGATGATGGGAAACTGAATGTGTTACCTGCTAATGCCTTGATGAGTAATGATGCAACTAACAAGCATTCTTTCCCCAGGAATGATGCTGATGGTGATGTGAATGTACCAAAGCAATCTGATAACTCTGCGGAGTGAGACGGCTAAGGAACCCCTGGCAGGAGCAAGCAACGGTGCTCAAGGAAACGGGGAGGTGCATGGGGACCATGAGGAAAGTAATGCCATGCAACTGACCAGTGCCACCGAGGAAGGTGACTGGCGATAAGTAGCACTGCTCCTGGAGTGTTGGGGGTGGATGAGGAGGTAGAGCCCATGGCAGCGCCGATTGGTGGGCCTGTAGAAATCCCCAGGGAGACAGCATACGTAGCAGCTGTCACACGCAGTCAGATCGCAGGTAGCACCCTGTCTTCTGGACCCACTTCTGCTACAGGAGAGTCTGAACCAGAGGTGACCCCAGAGCCGGTTCCAGAGGGTCCCAGTAAGGAAGGGACCCTGGTGTCACTTCTGGCAGCCTCCAGCAAGGAGTTCCAGGCTGCTCTGCACTCAGATGCCAGCCTGGAGAAATTGAGACACCTCGCCGAGATGCCCACCTCCGAGCCTGATAAGGAGAGGGTGTTCTGGGAGTGAGGAAGGTTGTACCAGGAGACAGTACACGGAGATCCCCAAAAGGAGTGGTTGAGGGAAAGACAGCTAGTCGTCCCCTTACAGTTTAGAACTGAGTTGTTGCGGATTGCCCATGAAATTCCACTCGCTGGACACTTGGGGATCAGCAAAACGAAGGCACGGCTGTCTCAACACTTCTATTGGCCCAAGATGGGGACAGATGTAACACAATACTGCCACTCCTGTGACACCTGTCAAAAGGTGGGTAAGGCGGGGCCTGCTCTTAAGGCTCCCCTTATTCCTTTGCCGGTGATAGAGGAGCCTTTCCAGAGAATCGCGGTGGACATTGTAGGCCCGCTGGCCGTCCCCAGCAGCTCTGGAAAGCGATACATTCTCACCGTGGTAGACTACGCTACTCGGTACCCAGAGGCAGTAGCTCTGTCTTCAACCAGGGCAGATGAGGTGGCTGACGCACTGGTGACCATCTTTTCAAGGGTAGGATTTCCCAGGGAGATGCTTACCGATCAAGGGACCCAATTCATGTCTCACCTAATGGAGACTCTGTGAGAAAATGCAGGTGAAGCACCTGGTGTCGAGTGCGTATCACCCACAGACTAAGGGTTTGTGTGAACGCTTCAACGATACCCTCAAACAGATGCTACGCATGCTGGTTGAGACCCAAGGGCGCGACTGGGAGCGGTACCTCCCACACCTGCTGTTCGCTTACAGAGAAGTTCCGCAGGCCTCGACCGGGTTCTCCCACTTCGAGCTCCTGTATGGCAGGCGAGTCCGGGGACCCCTTGGGTTGATAAGAGAATCCTGGGAAGACGAGCCAAACCCCACAGAAGTGTCCATCGTGGATTATGTCATGCGCTTCCGTGACAAGATGTAGACCTTGACGCAGTTGGTGCATGACATCATGAAGCAGGCTCAGGCTGACCAGAAGCACTGGTACGACCAGAACGCCCGGGAGCGGACCTACCAGGTCGGTCAAAAGGTGTGGGTGCTGGTCCCCGTACCAACGGATAACCTTCAGACAGCCTGGGAAGGCCCATATGTCGTACACCAACAGCTCAACCCGGTCACCTACATGGTCACGCTTGACCATGCTCGGGGTAGGCGTAAGGCCTTTCATGTCAACATGCTGAAGGTGCACCACGAACGTGAAGCTTGTGTCCTACTGGTCTGCAACCTGCCTGAGGATGGGGAGGAAGATCCCCTCCTGGACATGCTGGCCCAAGCCAAGGCCAATGGGTCCATTGAGGACATGGAGATAAGTGGTTTGCTAACCGTACCCCAGTGGTCGCAGTTGGTGGAAACCCTGGAACCCTTCCGGGCCATGTTCACTAACCGACCAGGGAGGATGGAGTTAGCGGTTCATGAGGTGGACACCGGGAATCACGCCCCACTACGGCGAACACCTTATCGGATCTCTGAGGCGGTGCAACAGGTCATGCGCCAAGAGATCGAGGAGATGTTAAGGCTGGGGTGATTTGACGGTCAAAAAGCGTGTGGGCCTCACCTGTAGTCCTCGTGCCTAAAAAGGATCGAACCACCCAGTTCTGCGTGGACTACAGGGGGCTCAACGCCATCACAACCTCTGATGCCCACCCGATGCCGCTCATCGAGGATCTTCTTGAGCGGTTGGCGAAAGCAAGGTACATATCCATCATGGATTTGAGTCGGGGATACTGGCCGATCCCCCTGAGCCCTGAGGTGCAGGAGAAATCCGCCTTTATCACCCCCTTTGGACTGTACGAGTCCACAGTCATGCTCTTCGGCATGAAAAATGCCCCTGCCACCTTCCAGTGGATGGTCAACCACCTGCTTCGGGGACTGGAGGAGTACGCAGTGGCGTACTTAGATGACATCGCCATCTTCAGTTCCACCTGGGAGGAACACCATCAGCACCTCCAGGAGGTGCTCAAGCGTCTTCACCAGGCAGGCCTGACTATCAAGCTGGGAAAGTGCCAGATGGGCATGAGCGAGGTCCTCTACCTGGGGCACCCGGTAGGTGGGGGTTCCATGAGTCCAGAGCCAGAAAAGGTGGACGCAATCGCGTCCTGGCCCACCCCCAGGACTAACAAACAGGTGAAGTCCTTCTTGGGCACTGCAGGGTACTACAGGCGGTTTGTTTAGGACTATAGCGCCCTTGCAAAACCCTTGACTGACCTCACCAAGCAGAGGCTACCCCAAACAGTCAACTGGACAGATGACTGTGAGGCGGCTTTCCAAGCTTTGAAAGCAGCCCTGTGCAGCTCCCCAGTGTTGAGAGCAGTTGACAGCAGTCACCCGTTTCTGGTACACACTGATGCCAGCGAGTTTGGCTTTGGTGCGGTGCTCAGCCAGGTCGACTCTGGGAACCAGGAGCACCCCGTGTTGTACCTGAGCCGGAAACTTTTGCCGAGGGAAGTGGCATACTCGACCATCGAGAAGGAGTGCCTGGCCATGGTGTGGGCACTGCAACGTTTTCCGCCCTACCTGTACGGGCGCACCTTCAAGGTGGTAACCGACCACAACCCTCTGAGCTGGATGCACACAGTGCACGGAACCAATGGAAGGTTACTCTGCTGGAGCCTTTCCCTTCAACAGTACGACTTTACTGTACAACACAAAAAGGGCAGTGAACATGGTAATGCTGATGGGTTGTCCCGCCAGAGCGAACCCGTTGAGGTGCGCATGGATGATTACCGAGAGATAATGCCTCAGTAGCACCTTCTAAAGGGGGGAGGTGTAATGTAAAATGTCTGTAAGATCTGTATGTTAAAGTATGATGTTTCTAGAACTTTCTAGAATCTCCCATTGCTACACATCAAGGAGATGAGCCTGTCATGTAGCTGCAATCCCCCCTCCCTTTCAGCCCCCTCCTTTTGGTCCTTATCAACTCTATGCTTGCTGGTAACCTGAAACGGTCCATTTCCTCTCGAGAAGAACAGCTAGGGGAAAAGGTCTCTTTGTTGAAAACACAGGCTGTATGCCAGTATATGGGAAGTATTAAAAAAAGTCATATTGTAAAAACCATACGCAGCAGAGATATAAAACCCACATTTTTGCGAAGGGCATGAAGCCAGCTTATTAATTCCTAATTTTCACAGTTATAACCCCTCCAGAAACTGATGTATGGATTGCTGCCAAATGGAGGGTCCTAAGTATAGCATGCTTGATGTCTTCGGATTCTATTCGGTAAATCACAAACAATGATGCCCTATGTGTGTTGGTATGGGTTTTTCTCATTTAGATATAGCTATTCTAAGTTTTGTAGCCAAATCCTACTTGGAGAGAGGGAGGTTGGACCTCTCCAGACCGCCCATTTCATGAGGTCACAGACCCAAGTCTATAGTTATCCCCTAACAAGTTCCAGTCAGTTAAGCTGGAGTTCTGATGCTGAACAGACCTACCCTGTTATGAATGAGTCACTGTAGGAGGCAAAAACAGAAATACTAGCTAAGTCCAGAAAACCAGAGAAGTTGGCAGCTATCAGATTGCAGACCCCTGAACCTATCAACAACAACTAGCAGTAGCCGTGGGGGGTTCCTACGGTGCCCTAGACCCCTTGATCACAGCCGGAGAACTACATAGCCTAAAGACAGAAAGGGAAATCTAAACTGCCCCAGAGCAGACCCCAAAACAATAGGCAGCCCCCAACATATAATGACGGTGAAGCAAGATGAAAAAACATTCACACAGATAGAAAGATAGGCTGAGCAAATGATGGGGCCCAAGCTAACTAAATAGGACAGGATAGGAAAGCTGCTGTCTGCAATCCACCAAAAACCCTATCAAAACAAGGGCCAACAGGCTGATAGGGAAAAAGGCCCTGAAGACACTAGGCTTCAAAAAGACTATATCAGCACTCAGGTATTTTCTGAAGACAGAGCAAAAAGGAATTGAACTCACCCCAGCAGGGAATAGCAGAAATTCAGAAAAACAAGGCAAAACAAAACACAAATGCAAAAATTAGTTGAGAAAACTTAGCTTTTGAGGAGCAGGAATCAGACTGGTCTCCTAGAATCCCTCAGAGAGATCACCAACAAGGCAGAAGGGCATTGGCTGCCTTATATCCAGTCAGCAATTCCCGTCACCCAGTCATCATCATCATACCCAGGTGCTTGGTAATCAGCCTCACTACCTTCCTTCATCAGAAGAGGGAGTACATCAGACCTCAATGGTGAAGGGGAAAATGAACTCACAACAGTACCTCCCCCTTGAGGAGGGGTCACCGAACCCTCATCCACGCCACCAGGGCGATCAGGGTGAGCCCGATGAAAGGCACGCACCAATCTTTTGGCATGAATATCAGAGGCAGAGACCCGGAGTCTCTGTCTAGCCAGACGGGAATCCAGTATCTTCTCTACCTCATATTCCATGTTACCTTCAACCAATACAGGGTCCGGAGGTGCCACCCCAGGAACTACTGGTTCAACAAACCTCTTCAACAAGGACTTATGAAACACATTATGGATTTTAAATGTGACAGGTAGAGCCAAACGAAAAGAGACCGGATTAATAATCTCCAAAATCTTTTAAGGTCCAATAAATCTAGGCTTAAACTTAGAAGAAGCCACCTTCATAACGATATTTTTTGATGATAACCAAACCATATCACCAACCTTAAACTGGGGACCAATGGTCCTATGTCGGTTGGAAAACCGCTGGGCCTTTTCCTGGGAGAGAGATAACTTATCCACCACTTGGTCCCAGATCTGGTGCATTCTCTCCACCACAGTGTCAACACCTGGGCAGGCAGAAGGCTCCACCTGCCCTGAAGAAAATCGAGGATGAAACCCAAAGTTACAAAAAAAAGGTGACATCAAAGTGGCAGAACTAGCTCTATTATTTAAAGCAAATTCGGGCAAGGGCAAAAATGAAACCCAATCATCCTGATCAGCGGAAATAAAACATCTCAAGTACGACTCCAAGGTCTGGTTTGTTCTCTCCTTCTGCCCATTGGTCTGAGGGTGAAAAGCAGAGGAGAAGGACAACTGAATTCCCAGCTTGGAACAGAAAGTCCTCACTACCTTCCTTCACCAGAAGAGGGAGTTCATCAGACCTCAATGGTGAAGGGGAAAATGAACTCACAACAGATAGAAAGATAGGCTGAGCAAATGATGGGGCCCAAGCTAACTAAATAGGACAGGATAGGAAAGCTGCTGTCTGCAATCCGCCAAAAACCCTATCAAAACAAGGGCCAACAGGCTGATACGGAAAAAGGCCCTGAAGATGCTAGGCTTCAAAAAGACTATATCAGCACTCAGGTATTTTCTGAAGACAGAGCAAAAAGGAATTCAACTCACCCCAGCAGGGAATGGCAGAAATTCAGAAAAACAAGGCAAAACAAAACACAAATGCAAAAATCAGTGCAGAAAACTTAGCTTTTGAGGAGCAGGAATCAGACTGGTCTCCTAGAATCCCTCAGAAAGATCACCAGCAAGGCAGAAGGGCGTCAGCTGCCTTATATCCAGTCAGCAATTCCTGTCACCCAGTCATCATCATCATACCCAGGTGCTTGGTAATCAGCCTCACTACCTTCCTTCACCAGAAGAGGGAGTTCATCAGACCTCAATGGTGAAGGGGAAAATAAACTCACAACACTACCCCATGTCTTGGGACGTTTGGCTGCTGCCCATCCCCCAATCCGCATGGTCCGCCTGATACCGACTGAACACATGTGAGTGTTACTTTCTGTTTTCATCCATTTTGTTTTATACTTGTATTTGTACATATTTAATGTCTCAACTGTATAGCAACTTTTATCTGTATAATCACTGCCCTTTTGGGATTAAATCTTAAAATTATCAGTTTGTCTCCATGCTCTAAGAAACGAACTATGCGCCTCTTTTAGATAATCGCTACTGATTTCAGGGGTTTGCCACGGACCCTCTTACTTTAACTCTGTGAATTAAGAAAAGCGTGGATGGTGGCAGCGTGGTGTGTGCGATCGTTTAGGTTAGTTGGCAGGACAGAAGGGTCTTATATTGCTAAAGGAGGGCTGCGGCCACAGCATTGATAATTCCCTTACTGCGGTAGCCTAATTGTCCGTGCACAACAAGCAGCCCGTCCAGCGACAAATTATCCTAGGTGCAGTTCCCTGACTGACCTGAGGGTAAGGGGGGCAACGGAGAGCTGCGGGTTCCAAAGTGGAACTGAGAAAGTGGGATATACATAAATCCCTGCAGTTCTTGGAAGGTTGTTAGCAGTGGTGAGGCATCCAAAATTACCCCCTGTGGTAAATTGTTAGAGCAAGGTTAGCTTGCTGCATTTTTGTCACATGATGCCAGTGGTGGGTTAACTAAGATAAGCCCCCACTGTGCCTGTGATAGCCGTGTGCCGGCAGTGTGTCGCGTCCCTCCGTCCGCTGATACACCCGTGTCAGTAGTGGGATTGTGACATATTGGTGACACAGGGTCCGCTGTCCGTTGCGTATTGGTGGCAGCGGGACCCCCGTTTTTCACACAGATATCCATTCATTTAATCAATTAAAAGGAACTTGAGAGCTTCTCCATGTTCCACACACTGGCCTTATATATTTATCACACTTTTTATATTTCTTTTAAAAAGCATATATCTAGTGATGGGCGAGCATGCTTGGTACTACTCGGTACTCGTCCGAGTATCACTGTATTAGCGGTACTCGGCGAGCACTGAACATTTCCGGTATTCTTTGGCAGGAGCTTGGGTCTCCGCCCTGCATGTTTGGTTTTCTCATAGACTTATATTGAGCTTGTTGCTCAGGTTGAGCAAATTTTCTTGGATCGAGCACCCTAGCATTTTAGTGCTTGCTCATCACTACTGGTGACATATCCGTGTCTGACGTGTGTGTAGTGTCATTCTGGCGCCAGTGTGATGCTTCAACTTGCGGTCCGGTGGAACGCAAGCACAGGCGCGTCATCAGGACAACAGCGCATGCCAAGAGCCCAATTAGGCCGTTCACTGAAGCATCAGTGGCAGACCAACCACGCAAGCGCATCAACACAGGTAATAGTGGTATATGTCGTAAGACAATTAAGAGATTAAGGAATCGGGGATATATATATAGCGCTGGAAAAAATGGGAAAGTAGTAAAGTGATCAGTGTGAAATGTTAAAGTGTGAAGGAAAATGATGTTGAAAACAAAGAGAAGGATACTGCGAAAGTGTAATCGAGTAAAGGTTAAAAGATAGGGCTCATAAATATCAAAAGTGATGCAGTATATGATCAGTATATGGTTTTTGTAGCCTCTGGCATTACAATTGTATATTTCACACTTTTTTTTAATTATGCATATAATAAAATAATTTTTTATGGTACTTATACTCTCTCATTTTGGTGTTTTCAATGTATGTGTCATGAACTGGGGGTGTTTGGTTGCCTCCAGTTTGTCAGGGGATTTATTATATCCCACTTTCCATTTCCGGTTTGGAGCTTGCAACTCTATGGCACCCCCCTTACCCTCAGGTCAGTCAGGGAACTACACCTAGCATAAGTAGTCACAAGAAGGGCTGCCTTGCTGTGTACTGGCTATTGGCACTCTGCAGGGAGGGTGATGTGTATATTTCCAGTCCCAGGCAGGATATACACATGTAAAACCTCCCTTCCAGAATCTACCAAATACCCTAGAACACACTTTGCTGCCACCAGCTCCTAGTTCTGATATAAGGCCGGAGTCACACTAGCGAGGAATACGGACGAGTCAGAGGCGCTAAAAGCTCGCATTACACACAGACAAATGATTCTCTATGGGTTTGCTCCCAACAGCCGTATATTTCTCATCCGTATTCTACGGTCCGTGCCAATCGCAGCATGCTGCAATTGTCAGCGTACTACACCCGTAATACGCCAATGCAAGTCTATGGGTGCGCAAAAAATACGGATTACACACGGACCACATGTGTGACTTGCGAGAAATACGCACCCGGTGTCTTTTAGAAAAGTCGGCAATTCAGTGCGCTATACAGTAAACTCACACTGACAGGTTTAATAAAGAAACGAAAGAATAGATATAGACACATAGAATACATATATATACATACATGTCATTGTGACAAACATATATATATATATATATATTTATATTTCACAGAGTTCTTCATAGCAGAATAGCCGCTAATTAAATTGCCGGCTTCTATCAAATCATTCCCCAACCCGACATGAAATGACACATGGTTTACATTCAGTAAAGCATTTCATTTCATGTTTTTTTATATGCCCCTGACTAATAATTAGATGAGGGTTTGTGTGCAAAATTAGGGAGTTGTAGTTGTTATTTTAAGTGGTTATTTCGTTGTTAAAAAATGCGTGGGCTTTACCCTTACCCTATCTGGTGTACCCCTCTTTAATATATAGCCATCATATTTTATCTATTTAATAAAGTTTTTTGCAAATATTAGGAAAGCCATTTTTTGTAAGATTACCTTTAATTGAGGACTCTTATTGTCATTTCTCCCCTGCTTTTTTAATTATCGCACAATCACATGTGAAATCTCACTCGCTGAGAGAGGGGCCTGGGAGAGTTGTATGATCCCACTTTGTATGGATCCCACAACTCAGATGTTCAGACACGACTTATACTAGAAAGTCAGATTTTTTAAGGGATGGTTAAGGACACTTGTCATCAATTTTATATTTAATAAATGTTAATTACTAAAATCAAAATAAGTACTTCTTAAAATAATTATTCCCAGGAAACAGTTGTAAGAATTTTTTTTCATAGTAAGACAATGTG
Organism: Dendrobates tinctorius; assembly: GCF_039654945.1. Lineage (NCBI taxonomy): Eukaryota > Metazoa > Chordata > Amphibia > Anura > Dendrobatidae > Dendrobates > Dendrobates tinctorius. The sequence continues at coordinate 1,486,119 of NW_027361948.1, read as the reverse complement.
CATTAAAGCACCTAAATGTTTCACAAAACATGGGGAAACATAACAATGTTATCAAATCTTAGTTTTAAATAATTAATATATCCACTTTGCTTATCAGTTCTGCAGTGCCTATATGTATAAAAGGGTGGAAAATAGTTCCCCCTGGTGGAGCCAGAGGTGTAGTGTACTGCAGGTTATTTTTCTTGGAGAGGCATAAATTATAGTTATTGTCGCCAATAATGTATTTTCCTGCACTGCAGTAAATTCAGTATGACTGATTTATTAACACTAAACTAACCATCTTATAGCTTTCTTTAGTGTATAGATCATCCATAAAAAAGTGCTTAGAATTTATATGCAATTGTATAAATACCTTTCATTTATATCTAAGTGATGAAAATACTTTTATGTTAAAAAAAGATAAAAAAGTATTATAAGAGTACTGCCAGGGCCATCTTAACAGCATTATGGGCCCCTGAGCAAACCAGTGTGCTGGTGCCCCTACGACAACCACACACAGGAATAAAAAGTAAATGGTTGATAATATTAAACGTATATTTATTTTATTGGCATTTTAATAAAACTGGTGTAAGGCTACTTTCACACTTGCTTTTTTTTGCAGCGCGTTTTTCCCGCAAAAAACATATGGAAAAAACGCATACAAACGCATACAAATGCTGCGTTTTTTCAAGCATTTTTATGCGCATGCATGAAAAAATGCAGCGTTTGTATGCGTTTTTAGTGCGTTTTTACCGCGTTTGCGTTTTTTTCCAACATTAGTTGGCCCCTCACACTAACCCAAACCATGACTTTACTAACCCTAACCCTTAACCAAACCATACCCTAACCCTAACCCTTAACCAAACCATACTAACCCTAACCCTGACCCTAACCCTTTACCAAACCATACTAACCCTAACCCTAACCCTTAACCAAACCCTACTAACCCTAACCCAAACCCTAACCCTAAACCCTAACTAACCCTAAACCCTAACCCTTAACCAAACCATACTAACCCTAACCCAAACCCTAACCCTAAACCCCCTTAATTAACCCTAACTCTAACCCAAACCCCTAATTTCCATTGTCTAACCAATGGTCAACAAAAAAACGCATGCGCAAAAAAACGCACACATGAGCATGCCAATGCGCACATGTGCGCACCCATAGACTTTTAATGGGTTTCTTGCTGTAAAAAAACGCATTGCGCGCATGCGTTTTTTTGAGGCAAGTCGGACGCCCAAAAAATGCAACATGATGCATTTTGTGCACCCGAGCGCACGCCACAAAAAAACGCATGCGCGTAAAAACGCATACAAACGCATGTGTATGCGCACATAAGCGCATCCCATGCAAAATATAGGAAAAAAAAGCGCATGCATTTTTTAGCGCTAAAATAAAGCGCAAAAAAACGCAAGTGTGAAACCAGCCTAATACCATTAAAAACATGATGTACAGCAGCAATTAATCAACATGATATAGATTTCAACAATACACAAGAAATCAAAAACACATTAATATTCAGTAAGCCACACAGATTAGATGGCACAGTGTAAAAGTACAAGCTTTTATTCTGACAAGCACTTGTGGCGTTTCTTTTTGGAGAATTGGTTCATTATTGGCTTAAAGTCAATGGTCTTCAGGATGTGTTTTCCATGCACATGAGTGAAATCCAGTTCAAACGATGCTACCCCATAGTTCCACGAAGCAGATTTTTTTTATACGTTTTAGTTTTAAAAAAGAACGTTCTTCAGTACAGTTGCTCACCATTCACATGAACAATCTGAGTGCAGCTTCAACATTTGGGGATACAGATTTCAAATTGTCCGAAAATAAATTTCCTGTACAATGCACGGAGAGTTTCACAATTTTCATCCAGAGCCACGTAGTTCTTGAGATGCTCACATTCACTTAAAAGGTCATGATAATTCAGGTCTTTGTGACACAAATTAGCCAGATGTTCACAGTTTTCTGCATCAGAAGCAATAGTTTTCAATTCACTGAAGAAAGAAAACAAATTTTCTAAGCTATGAAAAAGCCTCTGCTCATTTTGTCTGTTCAAAGACTAGTGTCCAGAACTGGGAGGCAAGTTTCCAACTTGAACTTTTCAGTTTTACTAAGAGATGCCTTTTCTTCAGCTGATCCATCATTATCATATCTACTTAGACGCACACTTTTGTTCCCATTTTTTCCCATCACTGTAATCTGCATCTGGACACATACTCCTGGATTTGAGTTCATATTCACTAAATTTGTCTCTAGTTTCCTAAAGATAGCTTTTCAAAGACACAAGAAGATTCAAGGTACTTGCTTTGTTCAGTCGTTCTAGCATGTCATTCCAAAGAGTAATGAGAAAAATTGTTTTCAGGTTTTCCATTTTTTTTTTTTGCTCAATCCTTTGGCCGCTTTCCTTGTATTCACTTGCTGCTCATTGGCAAGTGATATCCATTGCATGTTTTTTTTCTCAAAATCCCCATACCGGGCATGAACAGCATTACTATTTGCTGACCATTATGTGTCAAACGGTCACTTGAAAACAAAATCTTTTCCTAAAAATGATTTCAATAATTTCCAGTGATAAGTAGAACCAGCAAAAAACGAATACAGATGCTGAACAAAGTCTAAGAGATTGAGGGTATGTGCACACGTTGCATATTTTTGTGCAGAATTTTCTGCATAAAAACTGTATCTCCTGCCAGAAACCGCAGGGTGGTAGTATTGCGGTTTTTGTGCGGTTTTTATGTGGTTTTTATGTGGTTTTTGTGCGGTTTTAATGCGTTTTTTTAATGCGGTTTTCTTGCGGTTTTCATTCACTTTTTGATGCAGTTTCTATGCTGATTTCATTCATTTTTTGTGCGGTTTTGCTTGCGTTTTTCAGCCTGATTTGTCTGCCTTTTTTGAAAGCAATAAATAAAGAGAAGAAAATTCAAACAAGAAAAAAAAATTTGATATCATTTCCTAGTCCAACCTCTTCTCATCAATCTCCCTTTTGGAATCTGCACACTTTCGTCATCATGAGTGGTAACCGTGAAAACGAGCGAAGTGAACAACGAAGCACATAACATGGCGAAGAACATGGTGAAACGAATGTATGACTACGCAGGCCACAACGCCTACAGTCTTTGGGAGTATTGCTCAATTATCTGAATCAGCAAAGACTCCAGGTAAGCTACACTATGTGTAAAAATTATGTTTTTGAGGCCTCATCATACATAGTGAGATGGCTAGCCAGATCGCTGAAATATCACAGCTGTTGTGACGCAACAGCGACCTCGCCAGCAATCGTTCTACATGTGACGGATATGGGCGACCGTCCCCCTGCTGGATTTCGCTGATCGTGCTTGAATGTCCTGTCCATTTTTTGATCGCTGGTGTCCCGCTGGCCGCATGCATCGCTATTAGTGTTGAGCATTCCGATACCGCAAGTATCGGGTATCGGCCGATACTTGCTGTATCGGAATTCCGATACCGACTTCCGATATTTTTTCAATATCGGAATTCGGCATCGGAATCGGAAGTTCAGTTGATTGACGGCCTGACGTCATCATGATGCGCGGTGTGTGCGCATCATGATGCGCCGTCATTTCGGGCCTTCCGGGGGTCTCTGCCGGCCTGCCGGGGGGCTGTGCCGGCCTGCCGGGGGGCTGTGTGGACTGCCCGGGGTCTCTGCCGGCCTGCCGGGGGGCTGTGCCGGCCTGCCGGGGGGCTGTGCACCCTGTGGGGGTCTGTACCGGCCTGCCGGGGGGCTGTGCCGGCCTGCCGGGGGGCTGTGCTGATGTCCGGGGGTCTGTGCAAGCATCGTCCGATGGGACTACAAGTCCCATCGGGCGATGCCTGCTACCATGACAGTGATTGACACATTAGCCAATGATGGGACAGTAGTAGTCCCATCATCCGGCTAATGTGTTAAATGTTAAAAAAAAAAAAAAAAAAATACTACATACATACTACATGCTACATACATACTACATATATACTACATACATACTACATACATGCTACATACATACTACATGCATGCTACATACATACTACATATATACTACATACATACTACATACATACTGCATGCTACATACATACTACATACATACTACATACATACTACATGCATGCTACATATATACTACATGCTACATACATACCACATACATACTACATGCATGCTACATATATACTACATGCATGCTACATACATACTACATATATACTACATGCATGCTACATACATACTACATACATGCTACATATATACTACATACATACTACATATATACTACATGCATGCTACATATATACTACATACATACTACATATATACTACATGCATGCTACATATATACTACATACATACTACATATATACTACATACATGCTACATACATACTACATACATACTACATATATACTACATGCATGCTACATATATACTACATGCTACATACATACCACATACATACTACATACATGCTACATATATACTACATGCATGCTACATACATACTACATATATACTACATGCATGCTACATACATACTACATGCTACATGCATGCTACATACATACTACATACATACTACATGCTACATACATACCACATATATACTACATACATACAATACATTCATACAATACATACATAGACATACAGTACATATAACATAGAGTAACATACTTACCAATACTTGTCACATTGTTCCCCGAAGCCATTGTCTTTCCGGAATAAATATTAACATAACAAACCACAAAAATACTCACCCACGATCCGAAGCAGTCCACGAGTGTGTCCCACGACGATCTTGGGTAGAGAACTGCAGCATCAGATGATGCTGCCGTTCTCTACGGGCTGCAGGAATCCAATGACGGAAGGTAGGTATCCTTCCGCACTGTATTCCTCCGCCACTTAAAAAAAAAAAAGTCCCTAGTCTCACTTTATGCCATTGCTGTGTGGGAAATTCCCACACAGCAATGGCATAAAGTGAGACTAGGGACTTTTTTTTTTTTTAAGTGGCGGAGGAATACAGTGCGGAAGGATACCTACCTTCCGTCATTGGATTCCTGCAGCCCGTAGAGAACGGCAGCATCAGCTGATGCTGCAGTTCTCTACCCAAGATCGTCGTGGGACACACTCGTGGACTGCTTCGGATCGTGGGGGAGTATTTTTGTGGTTTGTTATGTTAATATTTATTCCGTAGACGACAATGGCTTCGGGGAACAATGTGACAAGTATTGGTAAGTATGTTACTCTATGTTATATGTACTGTATGTCTATGTATGTATTGTATGAATGTATTGTATGTATGTAGTATATATGTGGTATGTATGTAGCATGTAGTATGTATGTAGTATGTATGTAGCATGCATGTAGCATGTAGTATGTATGTAGCATGCATGTAGTATGTATGTAGTATGTATGTAGCATGCATGTAGCATGTAGTATGTATGTAGCATGCATGTAGTATATATGTAGTATGTATGTAGCATGCATGTAGTATATATGTAGCATGTATGTAGTATGTATGTGGTATGTATGTAGCATGTAGTATATATGTAGCATGCATGTAGTATATATGTAGTATGTATGTAGCATGTATGTAGTATATATGTAGTATGTATGTAGTATATATGTAGCATGCATGTAGTATATATGTAGCATGTATGTAGTATATATGTAGTATGTATGTAGTATGTATGTAGCATGCATGTAGCATGTAGTATGTATGTAGCATGCATGTAGTATATATGTAGTATGTATGTAGCATGCATGTAGTATATATGTAGCATGCATGTAGTATATATGTAGTATGTATGTAGTATATATGTAGCATGTATGTAGTATGTAGCATGCATGTAGCATGTAGTATGTATGTAGCATGCATGTAGTATATATGTAGTATGTATGTAGTATGTATGTGGTATGTATGTAGCATGTAGTATATATGTAGCATGCATGTAGTATATATGTAGTATGAATGTAGCATGTATGTAGTATGTAGTATGAATGTAGCATGTATGTAGTATATATGTAGTATGAATGTAGCATGTATGTAGTATGTAGTATGAATGTAGCATGTAATTTTTTTTTTTTTTTTTTTTTTTACATTTAACACATTAGCCGGATGATGGGACTACTACTGTCCCATCATTGGCTAATGTGTCAATCACTGTCATGGTAGCAGGCATCGCCCGATGGGACTTGTAGTCCCATCGGACGATGCCTGCACAGACCCCCGGAGCCTGCACAGACCACCGGCAGGCCGGCACAGCCCCCCGGCAGGCCGGCACAGCCCCCCGGCAGGCCGGCACAGCCCCCCGGAGCCTGCACAGACCACCGGCAGGCCGGCACAGACCACCGGAGCCTGCACAGACCCCCTGGCAGGCCGGCACAGCCCCCCGGCAGGCCGGCACAGCCCCCCGGCAGGCCGGCACAGCCCCCCGGAGCCTGCACAGCCCCCCGGCAGGCCGGCACAGACCACCGGAGCCTGCACAGACCCCCTGGCAGGCCGGCACAGCCCCCCGAAAGGCCCGTACAGACCCCAGAGAGGCTGTACAAGGGCAGGAAAGGGTTTTTCTTATTCCGATACCGGAAGTCCCATAGACTTGAATGGGACTTCCGGTATCGGAATCGGCGATACCGATACTTTTTTTAAAGATCGGCCGATACCATCCGATACGATACTTTGAAGTATCGGACGGTATCGCTCAACTCTAATCGCTATGTTTGCTGCCAATGAGCGACTGCGATGGTGACGCAGAATTCAGGGCCGTAGGCGGGAGTCGTCATAATAGCTGCTGAGTGACAAGGTCCCAATGACCGCAGAGGTTGTCATGGATCGCCGTATTGTTGCTGTGTAATTGAATAGATCTGCCTGTTTGACAGCTTACTAGTGACCATGTAGCGACGTACCAGCCATCTTTACCAGGTCACATCGTTCTCGTGAGCGCTGGAGTGTCGATGAGTGTAACGCGACCTTAACCCATATTTTTGTATCTTACTTGCAGGCGAGAAAGAGACCAAAAAGAATGTGGGTACACCCCATTGTGGCAGAACGTACAGGAAAGGGTCACTTTCGTGTGCTATACCAAGATTTGAGAAGGTAAGTTAACCATATGTGAAGAGATTTTGTTATTTAAAAAGTTTGTCAGTAGAAGAAATCTGTATCTGATGTAACTTACTATTTTTTTACAGATATCCAGAGAAATTTGCGTCCTTTTGCAGGCTCACCATCCTGCCATTTGCCCGGCTTCTGAGCATAATGGGAGAAGAGCAGCTGGACCAGCAAAGGAGGGAAGAAAACTGATCCGAAGACAAAGACAATTTCCACAAATTATATGTTCTTTATCCAAAAAAGAATGGTATATACCCCTTATGTTATTGTTCCAAAAATACTACTAAAATAATTTGAAAATATAACTTTATTATAAAAACAATAAAGACTTTATGACCAACATAGTCTTTTTTTTTTTAAATATATAATGTTTCAACAAAAATTAATTGGTGCAACAAACACGACTGTTGCCGTAAGAAGTAAGTAACAACAAATCATACCAACACACATGGTATCACAATATTATAATCATGTGTGTCTATGGATTACTAACACATTGGGGTGGACGTGCAGCCCCAGGTGACAGGCAGTACATCCCTGTGGATTCCCTTGAGGTAAATATACCGTTTGCCCATTCCCTTTTTTCCTTTAGCTTGGCATTCTGGTTTTAATGAGTTTTGCAAATAAAAATTTATATTTTTGAGATCAACATTGTGACTTGTAATCATCATTTTTTGGTATATGTCTTTGCGGGAATATGGGCTCACAAACAGGTGATAGCAGGTCTGGTGTCGACAACACTGAACTTTAGAAGTTAATGGAAGAGTTTATCATCCTGTACCTGCCTTATGCCCTTAAACTAATTTAACATGGTAGTCAGAGCTGTAACCCACGTGTTCAGAGTTAACATCACCGTAGTATGAATAGTTCATTGGAGGCCGCTGATAGCGTTGGTCATCACGCTGTTGTGGTGGTGGTGGCAGTGGTGGTTGTGGAAATGGCAATGGTGGTGGTGGACGCCTTGACCGCACACTCTGTGTGGCCCCCATAACAATGTCTGCTAATGGTGCGATCGGGGAAGGGTCCTCGAATTCAGACAGTATAGCATTCACAGTTGTCATGAACTTTGTCTGCCTTTCCGCTGACAGTAACCGAGCCTTGCTGGCTATGCTGGCACCAAAGAAATCTAAGTGATCTTCCCTTGAAGATTTGTTGATGAGATCGATGGTGTCATTTACCCTTTTAGTTGTCTCATCCATTTTTTGGGGGGGTTTGGGTTTGCTTTTTTTGGGCAGTGGCTCGGTTAATGACAACGGATTGGCAGCTCTTTCAGTGTTTGGGACAGGAGTATTTTGGGGCTCAGAAGAAGATGCCGCCCCTGAAGATGACGCAGCCGACGCTACATAAGAGGTAGATTGAGAGTCAGGTCCACACAATGAAGATCCATCCATGGAATGAGTGGATCCTGCGGGCTCTTGGCTGGCATCTTCATCAGGAGGCGAAATGTTTCCATCAGTGCTGTGATAAAAGAAAACCAAGTCTTCAGTAATAATTCAAATTTTAGGCATCATTACTACATTCAAATTATATCTAACAAATCACCTCCTCAAAGTCCTGCTGGTTAGCAAGAAACACAAATCGTGATAGAGACTGAATTTGATTTTGGACGGTGATGACCCACTTGTACCAAACTTAGTTTGGATTTTTTTTTAATCTATCTCGCACCGATCTCCATCGTTGCTTCACATCATGAGCTAAAATTAAAAATCACAACACATGATCCTTGCAATACATTTTAAAATGAATAGTCGTTCTGTTTAAACAACATACCAAAAATTACTTACTAATTTTCTGCTGCAGGGCACCGGTGTACCCATCAAAATCTGGATAAAGCTGCCGGCAGATTCTGGTCCAACACATATCCCTTGTATATTTATCTTTGTAGGCCTCATCGGCTGAGTCCCTGATCGCTGGCATGTCCCTTATCTATAATTGATAACAATATGTTATTAACATCTTCATATTTAGTTTGTTAGCATACAGAAAATTAAATTAAAAAATTTAAACTGTGCAGGCCATAACTACGCCGACCGCCATATCTAAATAACCCAGTGATGGTACCAGGACACCCACCTCCGTCATACATACACACACACACACACTCACATACACACACACACGTACACACACTTCCCTCCTGATGCGATAGCATCGGGCACACCTATAGTTTATATATATACATATACATATATAGAGAGAGAGAGAGAGACTCACACATCTCTATATGTTATGTATACACAACTCAGAAAAATAAAGGGAACACAAATCACACATCCTATATGTAAATGAATGAAATATTCTAATTGAATATTTTTTTGGGTAAAAGGTTGATTGTGCTGTCAATGTAATCACTAGAGTTGAGCGATACCGTCCGATACTTCAAAGTATCGTATCGGATGGTATCGGACGATCTTTAAAAAAAAGTATCGGTATCGCCGATTCCGATACCGGAAGTCCCATTCAAGTCTATGGGACTTCCGGTATCGGAATAAGAAAAACCCTTTCCTGCCCTTGTACAGCCTCTCTGGGGTCTGTACGGGCCTTTCGGGGGGCTGTGCCGGCCTGCCAGGGGGTCTGTGCAGGCTCCGGTGGTCTGTGCCGGCCTGCCGGTGGTCTGTGCAGGCTCCGGTGGGCTGTGCCGGCCTGCCGGGGGGCTGTGCCGGCCTGCCGGGGGGCTGTGCAGGCTCCGGGGGGCTGTGCCGGCCTGCCGGGGGGCTGTGCAGGCTCCGGGGGGCTGTGCCGGCCTGCCGGGGGGCTGTGCCGGCCTGCCAGGGGGCTGTGCAGGCTCCGGGGGGCTGTGCCGGCCTGCCGGGGGGCTGTGCCGGCCTGCCGGTGGTCTGTGCAGGCTTCGGGGGTCTGTGCAGGCATCGTCCGATGGGACTACAAGTCCCATCGGGCGATGCCTGCTACCATGACAGTGATTGACACATTAGCCAATGATGGGACAGTAGTAGTCCCATCATCCGGCTAATGTGTTAAATGTAAAAAAAAAAAAAAAAAATTACATGCTACATACATACAACATGCATACTACATACATGCTACATTCATACTACATACTACATACATGCTACATTCATACTACATGCAACATACATACTACATATATACTACATACATACTACATGCATGCTACATACATACTGCATGCTACATACATACTACATGCTACATACATACCACATATATACTACATACATACTACATACATACTACATGCATGCTACATGCATGCTACATGCTACATACATAACACATATATACTACATGCATGCTACATACATACTACATGCTACATACATACCACATACATACTACATGCATGCTACATACATACTACATGCTACATACTACATATATACTACATGCATGCTACATACATACTACATGATACATACTACATATATACTACATGCATGCTACATACATACTACATGCTACATACATACTACATATATACTACATGCATGCTACATACATACTACATACATACTACATGCTACATACATACTACATACATACTACATGCATGCTACATACATACTGCATGCTACATACATACTACATACATACTACATGCTACATACATACCACATATATACTACATACATACTACATACAATACATTCATACAATACATACATAGACATACAGTACATATAACATAGAGTAACATACTTACCAATACTTGTCACATTGTTCCCCGAAGCCATTGTCTTTTCCGGAATAAATATTAACATAACAAACCACAAAAATACTCACCCACGATCCGAAGCAGTCCACGAGTGTGTCCCACGACGATCTTGGGTAGAGAACTGCAGCATCAGCTGTTGCTGCCGTTCTCTACGGGCTGCAGGAATCCAATGACGGAAGGTAGGTATCCTTCCGCACTGTATTCCTCCGCCACTTAAAAAAAAAAAAAGTCCCTAGTCTCACTTTATGCCATTGCTGTGTGGGAATTTCCCATGCAGCAATGGCATAAAGTGAGACTAGGGACTTTTTTTTTTTAAGTGGCGGAGGAATACAGTGCGGAAGGATACCTACCTTCCGTCATTGGATTCCTGCAGCCCGTAGAGAACGGCAGCATCATCTGATGCTGCAGTTCTCTACCCAAGATCGTCGTGGGACACACTCGTGGACTGCTTCGGATCGTGGGTGAGTATTTTTGTGGTTTGTTATGTTAATATTTATTCCGGAAAAGACAATGGCTTCGGGGAACAATGTGACAAGTATTGGTAAGTATGTTACTCTATGTTATATGTACTGAATGTCTATGTATGTATTGTATGAATGTATTGTATGTATGTAGCATATATGTGGTATGTATGTAGCATGTAGTATGTATGTAGTATGTATGTAGCATGCATGTAGCATGCAGTATGTATGTAGCATGCATGTAGCATGCAGTATGTATGTAGCATGCATGTAGTATATATGTAGTATGTATGTAGCATGCATGTAGTATATATGTAGTATGTATGTAGCATGCATGTAGTATATATGTAGTATGTATGTAGCATGCATGTAGTATATATGTAGTATGTATGTAGCATGTATGTAGTATGTATGTGGTATGTATGTAGCATGTAGTATGTATGTAGCATGCATGTAGTATGTATGTAGTATGTATGTAGTATGTATGTAGTATGTAGCATGTATGTATGTGGTATGTATGTAGCATGTAGTATGTATGTAGTATATATGTAGTATGTATGTAGTATGTATGTGGTATGTATGTAGCATGTAGTATGTATGAAGCATGTATGTAGCATGCATGTAGTATGTATGTAGCATGTATGTAGCATGTATGTAGTATATATGTAGTATGTATGTAGCATGCATGTAGTATGTATGTAGTATTTTTTTTTTTTTTTTTTTTTAACATTTAACACATTAGCCGGATGATGGGACTACTACTGTCCCATCATTGGCTAATGTGTCAATCACTGTCATGGTAGCAGGCATCACCCGATGGGACTTGTAGTCCCATCGGACGATGCTTGCACAGACCCCCGGACATCAGCACAGCCCCCCGGCAGGCCGGCACAGCCCCCCGGCAGGCCGGTACAGACCCCCACAGGGTGCACAGCCCCCCGGCAGGCCGGCACAGCCCCCCGGCAGGCCGGTACAGACCCCCACAGGGTGCACAGCCCCCCGGCAGGCCGGCACAGCCCCCCGGCAGGCCGGTACAGACCCCCACAGGGTGCACAGACCACCGGCAGGCCGGCACAGCCCCCCGGCAGGCCGGTACAGACCCCGGGCAGTCCACACAGCCCCCCGGCAGGCCGGCAGAGACCCCCGGAAGGCCCGAAATGACGGCGCATCATGATGCGCACACACCGCGCATCATGATGACGTCAGTCTGTCAATTAACTTTGAACTTCCGATTCCGATGCCGAATTCCGATATTGAAAAAATATCGGAAGTCGGTATCGGAATTCCGATACAGCAAGTATCGGCCGATACCCGATACTTGCGGTATCGGAATGCTCAACACTAGTAATCACATAATAAAAATCATCAATGGATATGCAATTTTTAACCAATGGAGGCCTGGATTTGTAAAGCAAAAATGAGGCTTAGTATTGTGCATGGCCTCCACGTGCCTGTATGACCTCCCGACAATGCCTGGCCATGCTCCCGATGATGTTGCGGATGTTCTCCTGAGGAATCTCCTCCCAGACATAGACTACAGCATCCGTCAACTCCAGGACAGTCTGTGGTGCGATGTGACTTTGGTGAATGTAGCAACACATGATGTCCCAGATGTGGTAAATCGGATTCTGGGGAACGGACGGGCCAGTCCATGGCTTTAATGCCTTCATCTAGCATGAACAGCTGACACTCCAGGCACATGAGGTCTGCCATTGAGGAACCTAGGCCCAACCACACCAGCATATGGTCTCACAAGGCGTCTGAGGATCTCATCTTGGTACCTACTGGCAGTCTCCGGCTACCACTGGCAAGCACCTGGAGGGCTGTTTTGCCCTACCAACAAAATCCACCCCACACCATTACTGACCCACTGCCAAACATGTCATGCTTAATGATGCTGCAGGCAGCAGATCACTCTGTATGGTGACTCCAGACTCTGTCACGTCTGTGACATGTGCTGAGTGTGAACCTGCAGCCTGCGACATCATTCAGCATGACCGTTTTGGCAGTGGGTCAGTAATAAAGGTGTGGGGTGGTATTTGTATTGAGGCACAAGCATTGTAGTGAGGTTCTACAGGCACATGGAGGCCACACACAATACTGTCTCATTTTAAATTGATTCCACTTTAATTTGGGTTGTCTCTCCAAATACAGGCCTCCATTGGTTTGAAAATGTGATTTCGATTGATGCTTTTTGTTCACACAGCTGCGGGCTGATATTCATAGCCTGTGAAGCTTAACCCCTTCCCATGATAGAAAAAATTGGCCCCCAGTCCCTGGATTTCCCTGTCTGGCCTTTAAGAAATTGGTGTGTGCTCCCGCCATTTTGTTCAACTAGAGACAGGGAAATCCAGCAGCTGTGTGGTGATTTTTTGTATCCTGGGAAGGGGTTAATCTACCCAGGCTAAGAATATCGACCCGCAGCTGTCAGCAGAGTCTTTGATGGCTATTATAATATGGGGACCCCCCAAAAAAATGATGTTGGGTCCCCCTATATTTTTGTTAGCATCAAAGGCTCTGCTGACAGCTGGGGATTGATATTCATAGAATCATAGAATCGTAGAGTTGGAAGGGACCTCCTGGGCCATCTGGTCCAACCCCCTGCTCAAAGCAGGATTCGCTAAATCATCCCAGTCAGATGTCTGTCCAGCCTCTGTTTGAAGACTTCCATTGAAGGAGAACTCACCACTTCTCGTGGCAGCATGTTCCACTCATTGATCACTCTAACTGTCAAAAAGTTTTTTCTAATATCTAATCTGTGTCTCCTCCCATTCAGTTTCATCCCATTGCTTCTAGTCTTTCCTTGTGCAAATGAGAATAAAGTTGATCCTTCTACAATGTGACAGCCCTTTAGATATTTGTAGACAGCTATTAAGTCTCCTCTCAGTCTTCTCTTTTGCAAACTAAACATTCCCAAATCCTGCAACCTTTCCTCATAAGACAGGGTTTGCAGACCGGTCACCATTCTGGTCGCTCTTTTCTGAACTTGCTCCAGTTTGTTGATGTCTTTTTTAAAATGTGGTGCCCAAAACTGGACACAATATTCCAGATGAGGTCTGACCAAAGAGGAGTAGAGGGAAATAATGACTTCACGTGATCTAGACTGTATGCTTCTGTTAATACATCCTAGAATTGCATTTGCCTTTTTTGCTGCTGCATCACACTGTTGACTCATATTCAGTCTGTGATCTATTAGTATACCCAAGTCTTTTTCACATGTGCTGTCACTTAGCCCTATTCCTCCCATTCTATATATGTTTTTTCCATTTTTATTGCCCAGATGTAGTACTTTGCATTTCTCCCTGTTAAAAACCATTCTGTTAGTTGCTGCCCACTTCTCCAGTTTATTTAAATCTTTTTGAATCCTCTCTCTCTTCTCTAGTATTAGCTATCCCTCCTAGCTTTGTGTCATCAGCAAATTTAATCAGTTTACCCTCAATTCCTTCATCTAAATCGTTGATAAAGATGTTGAACAATACAGGGCCCAGGACAGAGCCCTGTGGTACCCCACTTGAGACATTCTTCCAACTGGATGTGCAGCCATTTACGACCACTCTTTGGGTCCGATCACTAAGCCAGCTATGAATCCACCTAACAGTTGCCTTGTCCATTCCATACTTAGTCATTTTTTCAATAAGGATTGTATGAGAGACTTTGTCAAATGCTTTGCTGAAGTCAAGATATACTATATCTACAGCATTTCCTTGATCCACCCAATCAGTGATACCGTCATAGAAGGAAATTAAGTTAGTCTGACATGACTTATTAGTTACAAACCCATGCTGACTCTGTTTAATCACTTCATTCTTATCCAGGTATTGACATACATGTTGTTTAATAATTTGTTCAAAGATCTTTCCTGGTATAGAAGTCAGACTCACCGGCCTATAGTTACCTGAGTCCACCTTCTTCCCCTTTTTGAAGATAGGAACAACATTTGCTCTTCTCCAGTCTTCTGGCACTTCTCCTGTTCTCCAAGAATTTTCAAAGATTATAGAGAGGGGTTCAAAAATTTCTTCTGCTATCTCCTTCAGTACTCTGGGGTGTAATTCATCTGGACCTGGAGACTTGAATTCATTTAGGCTAGCTAAGTGTTTCCTCACTATCTTTCTGTTTATAGATATCCTGGATTCTTCTATTCCCTTAATAGGACAGTGAATAACAGTTGATGTTACATTTCCTTTCTGAGAGAAAACAGATGCAAAATAGGAATTTAAAAGTTCAGCCTTCTCAACATCCTGTCTTACCATTTCATCATTTTCATCCTGTAAAAATCCTATAGCATCTTTGACTTTTCTTTTACTTTTGACATATCCCCAAAATCCTTTATTATTGCTTTTGACATCTCTTGCAAGCCTCAATTCATTTTCAGCTTTAGCTAATCTGATTTGTGCCCTGCAGGTTCTGCAGACAGCATTATATTCTTCTTTAGATATGCCTCCCTCTTTCCATTTTATAAACATTTTTTTCTTCCTTTTTAGCATGTGCTTAAGTTCTGTGTTCATCCATCCTGGTTTCCTTAACTGCTTCCTATTCTTCCCTCTTTTCGGAATTGTTAACAACTGTGCTTTGAGAATTTCATTTTTCAAGATTTCCCATCCTTCCTGGACATTTTTGTCTTTAAGGATATCCAGCCATTGGATCCCTCCAATTCTCTTTCTGAATCCCTTAAAATCTGCCTTTCTGAAATCTAACCTTGATGTCTGAGTCTTCACAGGTCTTCCGCCTCTAGTTATCCAAAATTCTAAAATAGCATGGTCGCTACCTCCTAGGGTCCCAGCCACTTTTACCTCCTCAACCATTTCCTCCCTGTTTATAAGGATTAGATCCAAGGTAGCAGTTCCCCTTGTTTTCTCCCTTACCTTTTGGAAGATAAAGTTGTCAGCAAGAGAGGATAAGAATTTCCTTGACCTGTTAGTTTTGCCTGAGACAGATTCCCAACAAATGTCTGGATAGTTGAAATCTCCCATGACAACTATGTCATATTTTTTGGAGAACTTGGCCATTTGATGCATAAAGAGTTCATCCATAGCTTCAGCTTGCACAGGCGGCCTGTAGTAAATGCCTACAATGGTGTCCTTTCCATTGTTCTGTCCTTGTATTCTTACCCAAACAGTTTCCACAGAACTCCCAGTCTCTGAAGCTTCAATCTCTGTGCAGATATACGCGTTTCTAACATACAATGCGACACCCCCTCCTCGTTTATCAAGTCTGTTTCTTGCAAATAAGTTGTATCCTTCTAGTCTTGTATTCCAATCATGTGTATTGTCCCACCAAGTTTCAGTGATTCCAATGACATCATATTTCTTTTCCTGTGTTAGTAGTTCCAATTCTCCTTGTTTGTTGCCCATGCTTTGTGCATTAGTATAGAAACATTTTAGTTTGTGATTGGTTTCTCTTTCTCCAATATTTTTATTAATTAGATTCTTTCGTCTTTGTTCTTCCTTTCCACTTCTAATAGCAGAGTTCTCAATAGCATTTGTCAGGTGTATGGCTTTTTCTGGTCTTTTGCTTCCCTTCCCATGTTGTTCTAGTTTAAAGCTCTCCTTACAAGTGTAGCAAGGCGACTTCCAAATACATGTTTTCCAGTCTTCGTAAGGTGCACCCCATCTCTAGCAAGTAGTCCATCGTATAAGTAGTTCACTCCGTGATCCAGAAATCCAAATCGTTGCTGACGGCACCATCGACGTAGCCAGTTATTCACCTGCAGAATCTTATTCCACCTCCTTGTTCCATGGCCATCCACTGGGAGGATGGAAGAGAAGACCACCTGCGCTCCCAGTTCTTTCACTTTCTTGCCTAAGTCTTCAAAGTCTCTGCAGATGGTTTCCAGGTCGTTTCTTGCAGTGTCATTTGTCCCCACATGTAGTAGCAGGAATGGGTAGTCATCTGTAGGTCTGAAGAGTCCTGATATCCTGTCAGACACATCTTTAATTTTTGCACCTGGAAGACAACACATTTCTCTTGAAGTTATATCCGGTCTGCAGATAGCGGCCTCAGTTCCTCTCAACAGGGAATCCCCCATGACCACCACTCTCCGTTTCTTCTTCACAACATTTTTCTTTCTCCATCCAGGAGGACTCTGAAGGCGTACAAGGTTGCTGCTTGTTGGCAAAGTCTTATCCTGATGTATTTCTTCATTGTTTTCCTGCGTGAGAGCCTGGTACTGGTTTCTGAGCAGTATGGGTGCTGACTGCCTCCTGATCCTCCTGCTTCTCTGGGTCACATGTCTCCATTCCTCTGTTTCTTCAGGTGCACTTCGAATTTCTTCTCTTTCTGTAACATGAAGAGATAATTCTGCTCTGTCTAAGAACTCTTCACCTTCCTTAATGATCTTCAACGTAGCTAACCTCTCTTCGAGATTTTGCAACTTTTCCTCCAACAGGGACACAAGCTTGCATTTGTGGCATGTGAAGTTTGGCTTTTCCACTGGTAAGTCTGTGAACATGTAGCAAGAAATGCAGCTCACCAAATGGCTCCTGGCCTCTTCCATCTTGAGATTTCTTAAAAACGATGAAAGATGAGCGCGGTTTTTGATTAACCTCTTCCCAGACTACAAAAAATCAGCACGCAGTTGCTGGATTTCCCTGTCTGGACTTGAAAAAAAATGGTGTGGGCTCCCGCCCAATTTTCAAGTCCAGAGAGGAAAACCAGCAACTGCGTGCTGATTTTTTGTAGCCTGGGAAGAGGTTAATCTTCCCAGGCTATGAATATCAACCTGCAGCTGTCAGTAGAGCCTTTGATGGCTATTACAATAGGGGACCCCCCCCAAAAAATGACGTGGGGTCCCCCTATATTTTTTAGCCAGAAAGGCTATGCCGACAGCTGTGGGCTGATATTCATAGCTGAGGAAGGGGCCATGGGTATTGGCCCCCCGGCTACAAATATCAGCACGCAGCCGCCCCAGAAATGGCACAGCTATCAGATGCGCCAATTCCGGCACTTAGCCCCTCTCTTCCCACATCCCACACAGCGGTGGCGGGATGTGGAGTAATAAAGGGTTAATGTCACCTTTGATTGACAGTTGACATTAAGCCAGGTTAATAATGGAGAGGCGTCAATAAGACGCCGATCCATTATTAATCCTATAGTGAAATAGTTAAAAAAACACACACACAGAAAGAATAAATTTTAATTTTCTGAATTTAACCATACTTACCAATAAAAAACCATAACCTGTAAAAAAATAAAATAAAAAGCCACAAAAATACCACCTGTCCAAAGTAATCCATTTAATCACGAGTGTCCCACGACGATCTATAGTGGAGAACAGTCACATCAAGAGATGTGACTGCTCTCCATGGGTTAAAAGTCACACTGACAGGAGAAAGTTCATGCAGTGTGACTGCGCATGCGCAAAAGTTTACCGGAGTTCAATTAACTCCGGGACTCTCACTTTACGGCAATTCAGACGGGTCAATTACCGTAAAGCGAGATCCCGTAGTTCATTGAACCGTGGGAAACTACCGCCAACCAGAGCACACTGCAGGAGCAATTTAACTCTTGCAGTGCATCACCGGAGGACATCGTGGGACACTACAAAGCGGGCGGACAAGGTTTTTTTTTTTTTATTTATTGGAAGGTGAGCGAGGGAAGGCTTCGGGTGCAAGGCGTATGTGGTGAGTATGTTATACATGTTGTGTGTTGTATGTACTGTTTGTTACATGTATGTCATGTGCTTTTTTTTTAACCCATTGTGGTCGTTCGCCTGATGATGGGAATGACCATCGACGAATGACCACAATCTGTCATTACAGACACACAGACTGACGCACAGACTGGCACACAGACACAGACTGACACACACAGACATAACTTACCAAATCAATCGTACGCCTCACATCCATCCCCATACAACGGTATGACTCCATTTTCTTCACACACAGCACATACACTTCCTCCTTCCTGTGACCTCATTTCCCTTTCCTGCGGTTTTTGCAACCCCAAAATTCACCAAATCAGCAACAAAACCGCAGATCTTTTTTAGATCTGCGGTTTTGCAGCGGATTTGGCTGCTACAATCGGAGTCTATGGGTGTAGAACTGCAGCGGTACCGCAAAAAAGAAGTGACATGCTGCGGAAAATAAACCGCTACGTTTCTGTGTGATTTTTTCCGCAGCAAGTGCACAGCAAGTCTGTGGTTCCCATAGAATTCCATTGTAGGTGCACTACATTGCGGATCTGAGGCAATTCCGCGCAGTACAAACCGCGGCGGAACCGCAATTAAATCCACAACGTCTGCACATGGCCTTACAGTCTGTAGGCAACACTCTTCTGCTTTTACTTCCATCAGGTTCAGGCTGTGTCCAGAACAGGGAACATAGATGGCAAACTCATTAAGTTGATGAATCCGTACTTGCAATCCTGTATATTGTCCTGACATATTTTTGAGTCATTGCCATATGACTGACCACGACTGTTTGATAGTGGAATTTTATTCTCATTAAGAAAATCCACAATAGTGTCTGTTAGATCCTTTCTTCCATGAGAAAAGATGTGGATGAACATCAAAAAATGTTCCACAGGCTCACAGCTGTTAATGTATGAACATAAATATCAATTAATCTGTGTGAGATGTCTGGAGAAGAATCTACACTTATTGAATAATGGTTTGATTATTTTAATCCTTTAAGAAGAGTAAAATGAAGCCATTGTCTATTAAATCAATAAATTCCACACAAATATTTGTAGATAAATATGACAGATTCCCTTTTTCAGTATTTTCATACTTTTTGAGAGATTCTTCCAAGAAAAAGTCAAATTCAACAGCTCTCACATACCTAAATAGTTGCCATTTTTGTTGACCCATAAATTGATTGTCTCCATAAAATGGGAAACTTCTGGAGGCAAGAAAGCGAATTACAGAAACCACACGTCAACACTTTATGCCAATATTCCTTCTATGAACGATGCTGCTCAAGTAACAAATAATCTATACTTCCAGTATCTTTATGCATAATCAAATATGCTGCCTTGCACTTTCCATGTTCTTGTCCATTTTCATGTTATACAATAACATTGCTGTGCTTCCAGCCATTGAACTCCGACATAGCAAAGGGAGATTCTTTCTTGGACAATGGGCGGCATATAAAGCAGTACAAGCTACCTTGAGATAGGGAATAGAATAGTCATTCACATTTTAAACACTCACCATTCTGCAGTTCACATTTGAAAACATTATTTGTTAAATACTTTGCCTTCATATTCTCTACTTCAGCTGTTTTATATACTCTGCACGGGTTTGAAAGCTTGCTATAATGATTCTGACATGATGAGGGCCCACTTCGAATCTAGTAATCTATTGTGTTAGTATTATTAATGTTCCATAGCCCTGGATCTGTCTCCTGGATTGCAAATGCCTTTACTGTTACAGATTTGGGTATTTCATCTTGTAAAATGTCACCAGCAGCAGCAACAGGCAATGGTGGCATGTCTGATGAAACTGGATGATTGGAAGCAGGATTTGATGAAGACAGGGCTGCCACTATAAATTTCGGGGCCTTATACTGGCAAAATTTTAGGGCCCCCCTTGAAACTCCACTCAGGTTCCACCCCAGCCCTGCCCACCACCCCTCGAACTGTCCTCAGCTCCACTCCTCTCTCTTGGAAAAACTCCACTTCTCACCAATTACACATTAACAGTTCCCATCTCCAGATCACACACATAGCCATCAGCTCTTGTTTTGGCCAAAAGATTTTTTAAATCTGCCACCACGACAAGGTAGACTCTTTTGGCCAGGCCCTACTCTACTCTAACCTATTAAACATTTGTTAAAATATCCAATACAATTTAGGTATATTTTTTATGTATTTTTCAATTTTTAAAATGGCCAATAATATCACATCCAAAGGGACAAATACCCCCGCACCATGACCAGACCACATATTACCACCACAGTGACAGAATAATAGCACATACAAGGGACAAATACCACCGCACCATGCCCACACACCATATTACCACCGCATGGTGACCAATAATGCCACATAAAAGGAACAAATACAACCACACCATGACCAGACCACATATTACTACCACATTGACAGAATAATAGCACATACAAAGGACAAATACAACCACACCATGACCAGACACCATATTACCACTACATGATGACCAATAGTATCACATACAAGGAACAAATACAGTCACACCATGACTACATGACCAGACCACATATTACAACCACAGTGACAGAATAATAGCACATACAAGGGACAAATACCACTGCACCATGCCCAGACCATTTATTACCACCACATGGTGACTGAATACTACAATACTGATCATTAATTAAAAAAAAATACTATCACCATAAGTGCCATTATACACAGGAGGTGTCTACTTAGTATTCAGTGTCTATGTACAGGTAATACAGTGATCACCAGTGACATTATACACAGGAGCTCTGTACTGTATATAGTGTCAGTGTACAGGTAATATCGTGATCACTGGTGACATTGCACACAGGAGCTCTGTACATAGTGTATAGTCTCAGTGCACAGGTAATATAGTGATCACTGTTGAAACTGTACACAGGCACTCTGAATATAGTGTATAGTGTCAGTGTGCAGGTAACAGACTGACTCACCAGTGATGTCTCTAGGTGAAGTCCTTCATCTTTGCTTTTCATCTTTCATCCAGCACTGACCGCCATCACATCTTCTAGCCAGGGCTCGTCTCTGCAGGAAATAACAGTTATCTATAGCTCCACTTGCAGAACACATTACTTAATTTTTTTCCTACTTCTACACTACACCAGAAGAAGAAAAAAAGGCGACATAGTGTCGCTCTGCACTGTAACAGGACCTCCCCTCATTTAGAACAGTATCCTCAAAAAAATAAAATAACTATATCACTGCAGTAATAATATCCCTTAATTAGCCCCTATGGTAATAATATCCCCTATCCTGGCCCCGTGTGTCTCATTTCTGGCTCCAGCCATATGCTCTCTCATGCTGCCCTCAAGAGTATCCATTCCGCCCCCATATGATCTCCCAATCCTGCCTCATCTGTCTACATTGTATTCATCCTGCCCCATGATCCTGCACCATGTGTCTCCCATCCTGCCCCCTGTGTTTCGCATCCTGCCCCCTCCTGTGTCTCACTGTCACATTCTGCCCCCCCTGCATCAGGTCAGAGCTCTGGCTGGACCAGTCAAGAATTGTCACAGAGTTGCTCCAAAGCTACTCCTTTGTTATTTTAGCTGTGTGCTTAGGGTCATTGTCTTGTTGGAAGCTGAACCTTCGGCCAAGTCTGAGGTCCAGAGCACTCTTGAAGAGGTTTTCATCCAGGATATCTCTGTACTTGGCTGCATTTATGTTTCTTTCATTGGCAACCAGTTGTCCTGTCCCTGTAGCTGAAAAACACCCCCATAGCATGATGCTGCCACCACCATGTTTCACTGTTGGGATTGTATTGGGCAGGAGATGAGCAGTGTCTTTTTTTCTCTCCACACAAACCGCTTAGAATTATCACCAAAAAAGTCTATCTTTGTCTCATCAGACTAGAGAATCTTATTTCTCATAGTCTCGGAGTCCTTCATGTGGCTTTTTTTTTGCAAACTCTATGTAGGCTTTCATATGTCTGGCACTGAGGAGAGGCTTCCGTTCGACCACTCTGCCATAAAGGCCTGACTGGTGGAGGACTGCAGTGATAGTTGACTTGTGGAACTTTCTCCCAACTCCTTACTGCATCTCTGGAGCTCAGTGACAATGATCTTGGGGTTCTTCTTTACTTCTCGCACCAAGGCTCTTCTCCCATGATTGCTCAGTTTGGCTTGACCGTCAGGTCTAGGAAGACTTTTGGTGGTCTCAAACTTCTTACATTTAAGGATTATGGAGACCAATGTGCTCTTAGGAACCTTGAGTACTGCAGAAATTCTTTTGTAACCTTGGCCAGATCTTTGCCTTACCAAAATTCTGTCTCTGAGCTCCTTGGCCAGGTCCTTTGACCTCATGATTCTCATTTCGTGTGACATTCACTTTGAGCTGTGAGGTTTTACATAGACTGCTGTGTTCCTTTCCAAATCAAGTTCTATCAGTTTACTTAAACACCACTTTGAAGGAGTAGAACCATCTCAAGAAGGATTACAAGGAAATGGACAGCATGTGACTTAAACATGAGTGTCTGGACAAAGGGGTCTGAATACTTATGCCCATGTGTTTAGTTTTTTCTTTTTTAATAAATTTGCAAAGAGTCTCACATTCTGCCCCGTGTCCATTCTGCCCCCTCCTGTGTCTCACTGTCACATTCTGTCCTGTGTCCATTCTACCCCCTCCTGTGTCTCACTGTCATATTCTGCGCCGTGTCTCACATTCTGCCCGTGTCTCACATTCTGTCCTCTCCTGTGTCTCACTGTCACATTCTGTCCCCATGTCTCACATTCTGCCCCGTGTCCATTCTGCCCCCTCCTGTGTCTCACTGTCACCTTCTGCCCGTGTCTCACATTTTGCCCTTATATCCATTCTGCCCCGTCTTGTGTCTCACTTTCACATTTTGCCCCGTGTCTCACATTTTGCCCCATGTCTCAAGTTCTGCCCCACCTGTGACACACTGTCACAGTCTACCCAGGTGTCTCACATTCTGCCCCATGTCCATTCTGCCCCCTCCTGTGTCTCACTGTCACATTCTGCACCCTTGTATCACATTCTGTCCCGTGTCTCAAATTCTGCCACCTCCTGTGTCTCACTGTCACATTCTGCCTCATGTCTCACATTGTGCCCCCTCCTGTGTCTCACTGTCACATTCTGACCATGTGTCTCACATTCTGCCCCTGTGTCTCACACTCTGCCCCCATGTCTCACATTATGCCCCATGTCCATTCTGCCCCTTCCTGTGTCTCACTGTCACATTCTGCCCCGTGTACATTATGCCCGCAGCTTTCTGCTTTCAATAAAAAAAAACATGTTCTCCTTACCTTGCCACACTCCTGTGGCGAAGCTCCCTCCACGCAGTTGAAACGTGCACTCGCCGGCGAATGACAATGACGTGAGACGGCAGTGACATGCACGCTGCGACTGACGTCAGTTTCCAGCCTCCGATTGGCTGGCAGCTGTTAACTATTGACATGCGGGCCCAAGCCCACACGTTAATAGATTTGAACTGCCGCTAGGGCCCGGTTTAGCCTGCCAGTAGGGCCCGGTGAGCAGATAAGACGGGTCCTGATGCGGGCTCCCTCTGCCTACCAGGTCCCATATGCCAGTTAGGGAAGTAATGCCCTGATGGCAGCCCTGGATGTAGATGTGGCTGCTGTTTGTGAAGGAACAGTACTAATAGCTGACATGGTATGAGTGACTGTCACAACTGTGTTTAGCCACGATGTTAATTTTGGAAGTTTACCTATTTTCTCCTTCTCCTCCTCAACTTTCTTCCCTGTGTGTGCTCCACTCAAAACATTATGTTTCATTTCTGCTGAATGAGTTAGTCATCTGGTGACAGAAGGGTAGCCCATATTTTCCAGGCTTCTAGCACATTTAGTGGTGAGACTGCTCCTTTTTCTCTGATCTGATGACCCCCTGCATAATATGTTACCATTTCAGAGTTTGTTTCTGGAATGGAGGACAGGAATCTTACCCTGCTCCGACCCACTCAAGTCACTACGTATGGCAAAGTACTACTGTTCAGCCACATATTGGATGTTTCTGCATTCAGCAAAAATTGTGCAACAAATTCTGGTGCCATTTTTATCCATTTTTCCAGAGTGAAAATATAAAACATGGGGCTCATACAAAATTTTTGTGATAAAAATGTAATCCGCTATCTCTCAGATAACTCTCCTCTTTACCCTCTTCAATCCAGTTTCTGTTCTTTACACTCTACTGAAACTGCCCTCTCTAAAGTCTCTAATGATCTACTAACAGCTAAATCTAATGGTCACTACTTCATACTAATTCTCCTGGATCTCTCTGCAGCATTCAAGACTGTGGATCATCAGCTCCTCCTCACTATGCTCTGCTCCATTGGCCTCAAGAGCACCGTTCTCTTCTGGTTCTCCTCCTACCTCTCTGACTGGTCTTTCACTGTATCTTTTGCTGGCTCCTCCTCCTCTCATCTTACTCTTACTGTTGGGGTTCCTCAAGGATCAGTTCTAGGCCTCCTCCTCTTCTTCTTGTATACTGCCCAATTGGACAATCAGTAGATTTAACTTCCAGTACAATTTCTATGCTGATTACACCCAATTATACATCTCTACTCCTGACATCACACCTGCATAATTAGAAAACACCACAAATTAGTAATCAAAAAAGAATTTTGTGGGAAAAATGTGATTTTTTTATTTTCAAGACTTAACGTTACAAACTTTTGTGAAGCATCTGGAATTCAAGGTGCTCAATGCACATCTAGGTAAAGTCCTAAAGGGGTTTAGTTTCCAAAACAAAGTAATTTGTGGGGGGAGTCCACTATATAGGCACATCAGGGGCTCTTCAAATGCAACATGGCATCTGCTGATTATTCCATAAATTTTTGCATTCAAAAAGTCAAATGGTGCTCCTTCCCTTCCATGCCCTGCCATATGCCCAAACAGTAGTATTATGTTCACATTAACTTATTCATTTGAGTAAGATAATGTGAATATCAACTCAGGAAACACACCATTAAGTTCAGCCTGGAACTTGAGAAGGTCCTCCTCTCCCCCTTCCCATATAGCAAAGATGTCATCTTATCCTCTCTTGCTGACAACTTTATCTTCCAAAAGGTAGGGGAGAAAACAAGGGGAACTGCTACCTTGGATCTAATCCTTATAAACAGGGAGGAAATGGTTGAGGAGGTAAAAGTGGCTGGAACCCTAGGAGGTAGCGACCATGCTATTTTAGAATTTTGGATAACTAGAGGCGGAAGACCTGTGAAGACTCAGACGTCAAGGTTAGATTTCAGAAAGGCAGATTTTAAGGGATTCAGAAAGAGAATTGGAGGGATCCAATGGCTGGATATCCTTAAAGACAAAAATGTCCAGGAAGGATGGGAAATCTTGAAAAATGAAATTCTCAAAGCACAGTTGTTAACAATTCCGAAAAGAGGGAAGAATAGGAAGCATTTAAGGAAACCAGGATGGGTGAACACAGAACTTAAGCACATGCTAAAAAGGAAGAAAAAAATGTTTATAAAATGGAAAGAGGGAGGCATATCTAAAGAAGAATATAATGCTGTCTGCAGAATCTGCAGGGCACAAATCAGATTAGCTAAAGCTGAAAATGAATTGAGGCTTGCAAGAGATGTCAAAAGCAATAATAAAGGATTTTGGGGATATGTCAAAAGTAAAAGAAAAGTCAAAGATGCTATAGGATTTTTACAGGATGAAAATGATGAAATGGTAAGACAGGATGTTGAGAAAGCTGAACTTTTAAATTCCTATTTTGCATCTGTTTTCTCTCAGAAAGGAAATGTAACACCAACTGTTATTCACTGTCCTATTAAGGGAATAGAAGAATCCAGGATATCTATAAACAGAAAGATAGTGAGGAAACACTTAGCTAACCTAAATGAATTCAAGTCTCCAGGTCCAGATGAATTACACCCCAGAGTACTGAAGGAGATAGCAGAAGAAATTTCTGAACCACTCTCCATAATCTTTGAAAATTCTTGGAGAACAGGAGAAGTGCCAGAAGACTGGAGAAGAGCAAATGTTGTTCCTATCTTCAAAAAGGGGAAGAAGGTGGACCCAGGCAACTATAGGCCGGTGAGTCTGACTTCTATACCAGGAAAGATCTTTGAACAAATTATTAAACAACATTTAAGTCAATACCTGGATAAGAATGAAGTGATCAAACAGAGTCAGCATGGGTTTGTAACTAATAAGTCATGTCAGACTAACTTAATTTCCTTCTATGACGGTATCACTGATTGGGTGGATCAAGGAAATGCTGTAGATATAGTATATCTTGACTTCAGCAAAGCATTTGACAAAGTCTCTCATACAATCCTTATTGAAAAAATGACTAAGTATGGAATGGACAAGGCAACTGTTAGGTGGATTCATAGCTGGCTTAGTGATCGGACCCAAAGAGTGGTCGTAAATGGCTGCACATCCAGTTGGAAGAAAGTCTCAAGTGGGGTACCACAGGGCTCTGTCCTGGGCCCTGTATTGTTCAACATCTTTATCAACGATTTAGATGAAGGAATTGAGGGTAAACTGATTAAATTTGCTGATGACACAAAGCTAGGAGGGATAGCTAATACTAGAGAAGAGAGAGAGAGGATTCAAAAAGATTTAAATAAACTGGAGAAGTGGGCAGTAACTAACAGAATGGTTTTTAACAGGGAGAAATGCAAAGTACTATATCTGGGCAATAAAAATGAAAAAAGCATATATAGAATGGGAGGAATAGGGCTAAGTGACAGCACATGTGAAAAAGACTTGGGTATACTAATAGATCACAGACTGAATATGAGTCAACAGTGTGATGCAGCAGCAAAAAAGGCAAATGCAGTTCTAGGATGTATTAACAGAAGCATACAGTCTAGATCACGTGAAGTCATTATTTCCCTCTACTCCTCTTTGGTCAGACCTCATCTGGAATATTGTGTCCAGTTTTGGGCACCACATTTTAAAAAAGACATCAACAAACTGGAGCAAGTTCAGAAAAGAGCGACCAGAATGGTGACCGGTCTGCAAACCCTGTCTTATGAGGAAAGGTTGCAGGATTTGGGAATGTTTAGTTTGCAAAAGAGAAGACTGAGAGGAGACTTAATTGCTGTCTACAAATATCTAAAGGGCTGTCACATTGTAGAAGGATCAACTTTATTCTCATTTGCACAAGGAAAGACTAGAAGCAATGGGATGAAACTGAATGGGAGGAGACACAGATTAGATATTAGAAAAAACTTTTTGACAGTTAGAGTGATCAATGAGTGGAACAGGCTGCCACGAGAAGTGGTGAGTTCTCCTTCAATGGAAGTCTTCAAACAGAGGCTGGACAGACATCTGACTGGGATGATTTAGCGAATCCTGCTTTGAGCAGGGGGTTGGACCAGATGGCCCAGGAGGTCCCTTCCAACTCTACGATTCTATGATTTTTTTTTTTTTTTTAGCATCACCAGGCTCAGACATGGCATCAGAAGAAGGAACCATACACATGCTGATCCTCAAATACCGCCATATAGATGTTTGCATGCGAAGGGGCCACTTTGGACCCAATAGCGATGCCACACAACTGCAGGTAGTAGTCATCCCCAAATAGGAAATAATTCCTTCCGAGGATGAACTCCAGCAGTGTGAGGACCAGCCGTGCACAATCTAGGGCCACGTCCGAGCCTGATAATGCTGATTCTTTATTATTGATATTATACTTAATTTTTTTGTTTAACACATGAGATATTTATGTAATATATGGTTGATATATGTTTTATGTGAGAAATTGTATGTTTTTGTACTAATTCATGGGGGGCAGTACCTTGCTAGTGATTCGTGCACACATGTTTCCACACTATACATATAAGGCTGCCATTTTCTTATTGTGTACAATGGGTATGGAAAGTATTCAAAACCCTTTAAATTTTGCACTCTTTGTTTCATTGCAGCCATTTGATAAATTCAAAAAAGTTCATTTTTTTCTAATAAATGCACACTCTGCACCCCATCTTGACTGGAAAAAAAACAGAAATTTAGAAATTTTTGCAAATTTATTAAAAAATAAAAACTGAAATATCACATAACTATTCAGACTCTTTCCTCAGTATTGAGTATTGAGTAGAAGCACCCCTTTGAGCTAGGACAGCTATGAGTCTTCTTGGGAATGATGCAACAAGTTTTTCACACCTGGATTTGAGGATCCTCTGCCATTCTTCCTTGCAGATCCTCTCCAGTTCTGTCAGGTTGGATGGTGAACGTTGGTGGACAGCCATTTTCAGGTCTCTCCAGAGATGCTCAATTGGCATCAGGTCAGAGCTCTGGCTGGACCAGTCAAGAATTGTCACAGAGTTGCTCCAAAGCTACTCCTTTGTTATTTTAGCTGTGTGCTTAGGGTCATTGTCTTGTTGGAAGCTGAACCTTCGGCCAAGTCTGAGGTCCAGAGCACTCTTGAAGAGGTTTTCATCCATGATATCCCTGTACTTGGCTGCATTTATGTTTCTTTCATTGGCAACAAGTTGTCCTGTCCCTGTAGCTGAAAAACACTCCCATAGCATGATGCTGCCACCACCATGTTTCACTGTTGGGATTGTATAGGGCAGGAGATGAGCAGTGTCTTTTTTTCTCTCCACACAAACCGCTTAGAATTATCACCAAAAAAGTCTATCTTTGTCTCATCAGACTAGAGAATCTTATTTCTCATAGTCTCGGAGTCCTTCATGTGGCTTTTTTTTTGCAAACTCTATGTAGGCTTTCATATGTCTGGCACTGAGGAGAGGCTTCCATTCGACCACTCTGCCATAAAGGTCTGACGGGTGGAGAACTGCAGTGATAGTTGACTTGTGGAACTTTCTCTCAACTCCTTACTGCATCTCTGGAGCTCAGTGACAATGATCTTGGGGTTCTTCTTTACTTCTCGCACCAAGGCTCTTCTCCCATGATTGCTCAGTTTGGCTTGACCGTCAGGTCTAGGAAGACTTTTGGTGGTCTCAAACTTCTTACATTTAAGGATTATGGAGACCAATGTGCTCTTAGGAACCTTGAGTACTGCAGAAATTCTTTTGTAACCTTGGCCAGATCTTTGCCTTACCAAAATTCTGTCTCTGAGATCCTTGGCCAGGTCCTTTGACCTCATGATTCTCATTTCGTGTGACATGCACATTGAGCTGTGAGGTTTTATATAGACTGCTGTGTTCCTTTCCAAATCAAGTTCTATCAGTTTACTTAAACACCACTTTGAAGGAGTAGAACCATCTCAAGAAGGATTACAAGGAAATGGACAGCATGTGACTTAAACATGAGTGTCTGGACAAAGGGGTCTGAATACTTATGCCCATGTGTTTAGTTTTTTCTTTTTTTAATAAATTTGCAAAGACATCTACATTTCTGTTTTTTTTCCATCCAGATGGGGTGTAGAGTGTACATTAGTGAGAAAGAAAAGAACTTTTTTGAATTTACCAATTGGCTGCAATGAATCATAGAATGAAAAATTTAAAGGGGTGTGAATACTTTCCGTACCCACTGAATACTCGATAAAGACCAATACTGGTCGAAACGTTGTATCATGGTGGAATAAAGTTTTTATATCTTCTTCACCTGGATTGGATGCTGTTCCTCTTTAATATTTTGGAGTACTTTATGTCCAATTAGGTTCATTGGACTTCGAACGTGCAGCTTGATGTCAAATTGATATGCTGTTGGCTACCTTTCTTTTCAAATGTGAGGTGGTCCCTAAAAAAATGGTTTTGCAAATTTTGTCGTAAAAATGAGAAATTGCTGGTCAACTTTTAACCCTTACAACTTCCTAACAAAAAATTATGTTTCCAAAATTATGCTGATGTACAGCAGACATGTGAGAAATGTTATTTATTAACTATTTTGTGCAATATCACTCTGATTTAAGAGAATAAAAATTAAATTGCAAAGTTTTCAAAATTTTTGCCAAATTTAGTTTTTTTTTTCACAAATAAACGCAAGTCATATGAAAGAAATGTTACCACTGTCATAAAGCACAATATGTCACAAGAAAACATTCACAGAATCACTGGGATCTGTAGAAACATTCCAGAGTTATGACCTCATACATTAGTCAGTAGATAAACAGTCGCACTCAAGTGTGGATTAATCTTGCAAAAAATCTTGAAGATTTTGTGAAATTTTTGGATTTTTATTTTATTTCAAATGCATCAAATAGTGTAACACCGCAGACAAAAGAAGTATCCAAAATGTGGGTATAATATCGTAATCCAGGATATGAGTATACTATGGTTACGTTTCGACCTACTAGGAGGCCTTTCTCAAACCATACTGAAAAATAAAATAAAAAGCAATTACAACAATGAATATGGACGACAAACTCGTGGAAAGCTGGAAAAGAAAAAATAAACATGAGAAAAATGTGAAAAAATTTTTTTAAAAAATATTTTTTTTAAAAAATACTAACAAAAAAAACACAACAGAAAAGTAGTGCAAAAAAACCCCTAAAGGCGAAACATATATCTATACAAATTTAAGCACAACAACATAAAGGTCCCTAGGGCAATTAGGAAAATGTCATATAGAGAGTAAAAAAAATTAAATTAAGCAAGTGCTAGAGAGACTATTGGCCACAAGTCAATTTTAACATTCTAGGCATCAGGAGTAACAATGGGGATAAGCAGCAGACCTAGATGAGACATATTATAGTATTGTCTCTGTACATGATGAAATAACAGGGGTGGTGGAAACACAAGGCAGGCAAATAAGGCAGATATACTGAGTACTAACCTCAAGTAGTGTCAAGAAAAAGATTAATTAGAGCATTTTCAGAAGTCCCAAACAGGGGCTGTAGGAGAAAACATGAGAAATGAATGTGGAGAAGAAAAAAATGGATCAGAAGGAGATGTTATGCACCAGGTGGTGCTGCAGAGCTGACCTGATGGCATGGGAGCAGCCTGGACCTGCGGTGTTGTAAGTGTGTGCTCAAGAAAGCACGGTATATATATGTGTATTAAGAAGGTGCAGGATGATGACGTCATAAAGCCAACGTGGCTAGAGCGTCCTGGCGTCTGTATGGGGTTTGCAGCATAGGGAGGGAGGGAGAGCAGAGGGAGGTCAGGCTGAGGGCAGTGTGTGTTTGGAAGAAGTCATGTGGTCGCTCAGAGCAGTACCTGCACTGTTGAAGGAGAGACTCAGTAGTAGAGGGAGGGGTGAGAAGGGGAGAGAACAGTTTATGATAAATGAGAGAGAGGAAGGAATGAAGTTGGAAATGTGTAAATAAATAAAAAAGAAGTAGAGGGGAAGAAAAAGAAAGATAAGAAAAGCAGGTTAATCAATAAGAAGAAGGGATATAGGTAAAAAAGAGGGGGGGGAAGGAAAAAGGGGAAAAAATAAAATAAAACATGGAAAAAAATAAATGAAATGGGAAAAATAAATTGAAAAAATAAAAAGTAGAAAAATTAAAGATTAAAAAAATAAAAAGTAAGATGAAAATAAAGAACAAAAAATAAAAAATAAAAAAATGAAAAAATAAAAAAATGAATTAATGATAGAATTTGAGAGAAAATGTGAAAAAAAAGGGGAAAAAGGGAATAAAATAAAAATAAAAATAATAATAATAATAATAAAAAAGGGGAAAGAAGAAAAAGAAAAAGAAAAACGAAAAACGGATGAAAAATAAAAAATGAAAATATAAAAAATATATTTATATACGGGAATACTCACCCATGCGGGGGAGGGGGGAAAAAAAATTAGTGGATCTGTAAGATAAAGAAATAAAAAGAATTGAGATACAATGAGATGGAAAGCCGCCATTCCACCACCCTAAGGGATAAAAAGACAACATAATATTAGGTTAATAATATTTGTGAATACATGCTTAAACCAAAGATGCATAAAATAGGTAGAAATCCAAGGAACTAATGCGGGCTAAGGTCCAACTCACGGTTAAGGCCTTTAGGGGCCAAAGTCTGTAACCTATATATCCAGAAGGATTCCCTTGATTTTAGGAGCTTGATGTGGTCACCTCCCCTGCGCGGTCTTTCAACTTTTTCTATAACCTGGAACCTGAGTTGAGATACTGAGTGGTTGGCGTTGATGAAGTGATATGGGATTGGAAGCCAAGTCTTCTTGCACCGGATAGTTGATTTATGGCTCGAAATTCTGTCGCGTACGTGCTGAGTAGATTCGCCAACGTATAGAAGGCCACAGGGGCACTTAATTAGGTAAACCACATAGTTCGTGTCACATGTAAAAAAGCCCCTGATGCCATAGCGTTTGCCAGTACGTGGATGTGTTATGTCGCTCCCCTTGATCACATTGGAGCAACAAGCGCACCCAAGACAGGGAAATGTGCCCTTTCATTCAGTTCCAAGAAAGGTCTGTCTAGGAGTTCTAGTTAGACTACCAATATCGGCTCTGACCAGCTCATCTCGGATATTTCTAGGGCGGCGTTTGCACATAAGTGCTGGTGTTTTAAATGCCTCAATGTGGGGATAGGATCTAGGTAGAATTGACCAATGTTTGTGGATAATGTGATAAATTTTGGGCATAACAGGATGGTGGGTGTGTACGAAGGTGACACGTTCGCCTTTGGGTTGAGATGGTTGCAGAGGGCAAGGTTCCAGGGCACGGCGTGTTTCACTTTCAAGAAGTTTGGTGGGATAATGCCTTACTTTGAATTTGTCTAACATTTCATTGAGGCGAATGGGAGCCAGAGTAGGGTCTGTGACAATTCTAGTAACGCGTGTGAACTGAGAACGGGGGAGACTATCCTTGGCAGAGGCAGGGTGACAGCTTGTGTAATGAAGAAGGTTGTTGGAGTCGGTGGGTTTAACATATAGATCAGTAGAGAGTGTACCAGTGCAGGACTTGATTACTAGTGTATCCAGGAAAGAGATCTGTGAAGAATTGCAATTAAGGGTGAACTGTAATTCAGGTCTGATAGAATTAAGATGTTCCGTGAAGGAAAGTAAGTCCTCGAGGGTACCCAGCCATAGACAAAAAATATCGTCGATATATCATAGCCAACATTGGCTGTATGTTTTGAAAAGGGTATTATTGTAGACATAGGAACATTCGAAATCATTCATGTAGGCATTAGCGTAAGCAGGTGCTACGTTAGCGCCCATCACGGTCCCACGGCACTGTAGATAAAATTGGTCCCCAAAGAGAAAGAAATTTTCTTTCAAGATGATGGACAGGAGATCAATACAAAGCTGAATGGAGTTGTGGGAAAGGTCAGAAGACTCAAGGAGGGTTTTGGTAGCACTAATCCCTAGGTCGTGATCTATAGAAGTATATAAGCTTTTGACATCCAGGGTGACTAGGAGACATTCCGGAGGGATATTGTCAATTTGTCGAATAAAGGAGAGAAAGTGACCTGTATCTAGGACAAAGGACTTGGTAGTTTTGGTAAGAGGGGTCAAGATTTTTTCTAAAAAGGTGGAGATTGGGGAGAAGATTGAATCAGTAGAGGCAACGATAGGGCGGCCAGGAGGTTTAAGTAGAGACTTGTGAATTTTGGGTAATGTGTAGAATACAGGGATGACTGGGTTAGAATTTTTGAGAAATGTGACGGTTTTGGAATCAATGGTTTTTAGGGTCAGATACCTGTCAAGGACTTCGTCAATTAGGAGCTTAATGCGTGGTGTAGGATCACGGGAAATTTTCTGGTATGTGGATGAATCAGAAAGTTGACCTGAAATTTCATCCATATAGTCGGAGAAATTTTGGATGACAATGGCTCCTCCCTTGTCAGCCGGTTTGATGATTATTGATTTATTATTCTTTAGGGAATCAATGGCTTGTCTCTCTATAGGGGTAATGTTACTATGTGTAGGTAATAAACCTTTTTCGTGTTCAGCTAAAATGTATTCTATGTCTTTCTGGACTACATCAATAAAAGCCTCAACAGCATGAAAGGTGTGTGGTGGAGAGAAGTTACTGGGGTTGCGTAGACCGAGGGAAGAGATGGATAAATCGGGAATGGGGTTCCCCCCAATTGGAGGGGCCCTGTTCCCTGGGGTGACTGGTTCCAGTCCAAAATGCGTTTTAAGGCGAATCTTCCGAAAAAAGTTCTGTAGATCTTGTGATAGCTGGAATTTATCCCAAGGAGGGGTGGGACAGAATGATAAGCCTTTTTGAAGAACAGACAGCTCTAACGGGCTAAGGGTGTAGGATGAGATGTTGAAGACCGAGTTGGTGGGCTTACCTGAGATCTGGTCGTCATACGTTCTGCGTAGTTTGCGGCTTGCCCTCCGGGTCGGTCTCCTCCTGCCGTCTGTTGTTGGTTGTTTCTTGAAGGTTGACGCCTGGCTAAAAAACGATTGTGAGATGAGCTTCCAGTGGAGCTGTCGCTGTCGGTGTGGTAAGCGCCTGTGCGTCTTTGATTGTAGTTCCTTCGCCCAGAGCCCGTAGAGGAGGAGTCGTGCCATCTGTAGACCCTGTCGTAGGTATAGTCGTCTGCGTCCCTTTGGAATTTGGCTCATTTTCTGTCTTGTAGGGTTTTACGGTTTTCGTCAAGGGACTTGTCCGTTTTGGTTTTAAGGTTTTGCCAATCGCTGTTAGAAAGAGTGGAGCTAAGTTGTTCCTCTATAGAAGCAATTTTCGTGGATGTCTCGGTAATTGCTGTGTAGAGAAAATCAATTGTTAACAGAATAATATCAAGTGAACATTTGTTAAGTATTTGCTGGAATCTTTCACAGAACTCAGGTTTGTCTGAGAATAAGGTAGGTCGGAGATGGCTCCGCAGGCCCCGTGGAATTCTATCTAATTTATGATACTCCGCCAGAGTAGTAGCATGTAGATCATAGCCCAGTAGTCGTCGTCGTTCCCTTTCGTAGTCTCTAGTGCGGGTTTCTTGAGCAGGGGTTTTCAAGAAGTCCCCTGAAGAGGTAACCTGGGACAGGATCCGAGTAGTTGTTGTGTCGTCAAAGGCAAAGGTATTCCGAGACATTTAGGGTGCAGGTGCAAGCGTCAACAAAAAGCCGAGCAAAAGAAGAAAGACGCGCACTCTTGCTGTGGAGGAGATAGGTGCTGACTGTACGTGGAGGGTCCACAAACAGTAGTCAGTAGATAAACAGTCGCACTCAAGTGTGGTTTAATCTTGCAAAAAATCTTGAAGATTTTGTAAAATTTTTGGATTTTTATTTTATTTCAAATGCATCAAATAGTGTAACACCGCAGACAAAAGAAGTATGCAAAATGTGGGTATAATATCGTAATCCAGGATATGAGTATACTATGGTTACGTTTCGACCTACTAGGAGGCCTTTCTCAAACCATACTGAAAAATAAAATAAAAAGCAATTACAACAATGAATATGGACGACAAACTCGCGGAAAGCTGGAAAAGAAAAAATAAACATGAGAAAAATGTGAAAAAATTTTTTAAAAAAATATTTTTTTAAAAAAATGCTAACAAAAAAAACACAACAGAAAAGTAGTGCAAAAAAAACCCTAAAGGCGAAACATATATCTATACAAATTTAAGCACAACAACATAAAGGTCCCTAGGGCAATTAGGAAAATGTCATATAGAGAGTAAAAAAAATTAAATTAAGCAAGTGCTACAGAGACTATTGGCCACAAGTCAATTTTAACATTCTAGGCATCCTTCCCCCCCCCTCTTTTTTACCTATATCCCTTCTTCTTATTTATTAACCTGCTTTTCTTATCTTTCTTTTTCTTCCCCTCTACTTCTTTTTTATTTATTTACACATTTCCAACTTCATTCCTTCCTCTCTCTCATTTATCATAAACTGTTCTCTCCCCTTCTCACCCCTCCCTCTACTACTGAGTCTCTCCTTCAACAGTGCAGGTACTGCTCTGAGCGACCACATGACTTCTTCCAAACACACACTGCCCTCAGCCTGACCTCCCTCTGCTCTCCCTCCCTCCCTATGCTGCAAACCCCATACAGACGCCAGGACGCTCTAGCCACGTTGGCTTTATGACGTCATCATCCTGCACCTTCTTAATACACATATATATACCGTGCTTTCTTGAGCACACACTTACAACACCGCAGGTCCAGGCTGCTCCCATGCCATCAGGTCAGCTCTGCAGCACCACCTGGTGCATAACATCTCCTTCTGATCCATTTTTTTCTTCTCCACATTCATTTCTCATGTTTTCTCCTACAGCCCCTGTTTGGGACTTCTGAAAATGCTCTAATTAATCTTTTTCTTGACACTACTTGAGGTTAGTACTCAGTATATCTGCCTTATTTGCCTGCCTTGTGTTTCCACCACCCCTGTTATTTCATCATGTACAGAGACAATACTATAATATGTCTCATCTAGGTCTGCTGCTTATCCCCATTGTTACTCCTGATGCCTAGAATGTTAAAATTGACTTGTGGCCAATAGTCTCTCTAGCACTTGCTTAATTTAATTTTTTTTACTCTCTATATGACATTTTCCTAATTGCCCTAGGGACCTTTATGTTGTTGTGCTTAAATTTGTATAGATATATGTTTCGCCTTTAGGGGTTTTTTTTGCACTACTTTTCTGTTGTGTTTTTTTTGTTAGTATTTTTTAAAAAAAATATTTTTTAAAAAATTTTTTCACATTTTTCTCATGTTTATTTTTTCTTTTCCAGCTTTCCGCGAGTTTGTCGTCCATATTCATTGTTGTAATTGCTTTTTATTTTATTTTTCAGTATGGTTTGAGAAAGGCCTCCTAGTAGGTCGAAACGTAACCATAGTATACTCATATCCTGGATTACGATATTATACCCACATTTTGGATACTTCTTTTGTCTGCGGTGTTACACTATTTGATGCATTTGAAATAAAATAAAAATCCAAAAATTTCACAAAATCTTCAAGATTTTTTGCAAGATTAATCCACACTTGAGTGCGACTGTTTATCTACTGACTACTGTTTGTGGACCCTCCACGTACAGTCAGCACCTATCTCCTCCACAGCAAGAGTGCGCGTCTTTCTTCTTTTGCATGACCTCATACATTGACAGTGGTCAGAATTGTAAAAATTGTCCTGGTCAGAAAGGTGAAAACAGGCTTTGGGGTGAAGGGGTTAATGTATTGAGACACCTATCTGACATTTTTTATTCAACGGGAATCTGCTATTAAATTTATACCACTCGAATCACAGACAGCATGAATCAGAGTCTGGCTGTACAATTCCAGATGTGTATTTTTCTTTTCTATGAAATGCTGATGTGTTTCAGAGAAAACGTAGTTTGAAAAGCTGGCCGGTGAGTTTTGGTAGAGACTAGTGATGAGCGAGTATACTCGTTGCTTGGGTTTTCCCGAGCATGCTCGAGGTGTCCTCCGAGTATTTCGGCGGGCTCGGAGATTTAGTTTTCGACACCTCAGCTGCATGATTTGACAGCCTGAATACATGTGGGGATTCCCTAACAAACAGGCATTCCTCACATGTATTCAGGCAGTGCAGCAGCAACAAATAATGCAGCTACTTCGACAGAGTCTAAGTCTCCGAGCACGTTAAAATACTTAGAGGACACCTGAGCATGCTTGTGAAAACCCGAGCAACTAATATACTCGCTTATCACTAGTAGAGACCTGAATAGTAGTTCTGAGAGTTTTTCCACAAACCGATTGTGGTAGAACAGTGATCTCCATTTCTCTTCTTTGCATGACTGCAGTGAAGATATACCATCGAGAATGCATGGTGACTCTCAATTCAAACTTTATTGCATTGTTTCTATCAACCCCATAGACCGTAAATGGAGCTGTTTAGGGCCTCCTTACTACTATCATGAATTGAGCCCTCAGCAATTAAACATTTATCCTATAACCTGAGATAAATATCTATTGTGCGTAAACCCCTTTAATTTGGCATTAGTATCACCTGACACGCAGCAGAAATGGTTTATATGATATATATAAATATAAAACTGAGTGTATGTATGTATGCATGTATGTGTGTGTATCAAGCCATGCCCACTACACATAGCAACCAATCACTAAGCATCTTTCATTTCACCAGAGCTTTTTAGATGATTAAAGCTGAGTGTGATTGGTTGCTATAAGCAGTTTTCCTTGTAGACAGTTGTGGTAACTGATGCCTATTATTCTTATCATTTCTATGGTGTTATCATTCTTCTGTAAAGCTGGAAATTACACAATTTATTACCTTGCCGACATAGACAACCCTCTGACACAGACTGCAGGGGGAGCCCAGTATTATACAGGATAGGATTAGATACACAGCTCAGCAGAATGTGTCACACAGGATAGGATTAAATATACAGGTCAGAAGACCGTATCACACAGGATAAAATTAGATACACAGCTCATCAGACAGTAGCACACAAGATAGGATTAGATACACGGCTCAGCACACAGTATCACACAGGATAGGATTAGACACATGGCTCAGCAGACAGTATCACACAGGAGAGGATTAGATACATGGTTCTGCAGTCAGTATCACAAGCATAGGATTAGATACACAGGTCAGCAGACAGGATAGGATTAGATACATGGCTCAGCAGTCAGTAACAGACAGGATAGGATTAGATACATGGCTCAGCAGACAGTATCAAACAGGATAGGATTAGATACAGCGCTCTGCAGACAGTATCACACAGGAGATGATTAGATACATGGCTCAGCAGTCAGTACTACACAGGATATAATTAGATACACAGCTCAGCAGACAGTATCACACAGGATAGGATTAGATACACAGCTTAGCAGACAGTATCACACAGGACTGAATTAGATACACAGCTCAGCAGACGGTATCACACAGGATAGAATTAGATACACAGCTCAGCAGACAGTATCACACAGGATAGAATTAGATACACTGCTCAGCAGACAGTATCACACAGGATAGGATTAGATACATGGCTCAGCAGACAGTATCACACAGGACAGGATTAGCTACAGGGCTCAGCAGACAGTATCACAAAGGATAAAATTAGATACACAGCTCAGCAACTGGATGTGTTAGGGTTGCGGATTGCACTAAATATAAAATATAAGGAAGTGCAATCACAACCCGGGGTCCACCGTGCAGAGATGGAAAACTGCTACTCAGTAATGGCGGAGCACTAACTGATCACCGGCGGGTTAACCACTGACCCGGTGTGTGCAGGAGCGAAATCTTACCTCACAGAGCCACTGGAACAAATGCCGGAGCCTGTTAATGTTCACAGAGCTCGGCAATGTGAGCACTATAGTATAGTCACAGGACTCTGCCCCTGAGACACTGGGTTAGAGTCCCTCTAGACACACTAGTGCTCGACACTGCAACTGCAGTGCCAGGACGGGATGAGCAAATAGATTAAGCGAACAACGTGCGCACAGCACCACTCTGGAGGATGCCACTAACCACCCTAACTAGGACTTGGAAAGCGCACAGATAGCACACGGCGCTGCACTGGCAGTTGCTGCTGCTAGACGCAGTATAATAGTGCCTTGTGCTTGATGGCACAATCTGGCACTAAGTGTGGTGCTGAAAACTGGGTGCTCCGTGGCACATGAGCAAGCCTCTAGTAGGCACTGACTGTAACACCAATGACCTATACACATGCACAAACAGAGGGAGGGAGTCTTAATGAGTCAGTCACCTGAACACATAGATCCATCTTCACACACACACACAACTACAAATAACAGTCTATACTAGAGCATGGCCGAGCGGCCATGCAAATCTTCTAGAGTGCCAACCTTCCGGGACCTTCCCCTTGGTCCAATCGGAACAGGCACAGGACCTGAGCATGTGACCCCTGAGCTCCAATGTGAGGTTGAGCCACGGACATGCTCAGTGGAGCGAAAAAGGGACTTAGTCCCAGGAGCTGCTCGCCGCTGGCTAGTGCAGACTGCTATAGCTGAACCAGGGATGGCAGCAGCAATCAACCTGACAGCACTAGCTTGAGCAAGGCATCAGGAACGACGTCTTTGCTGAGCAGGATCCTCTGCAGCTGGGACTGACTGGGAGACCGCAGCAGGCAAGGCTCAGGATTCCTCCTGTGCAGAGGCAGGAACCAGACACCTAACACTCATTCCATCTGATTTGCCTGTTGATTTTAAATGCCTCCAGATACCAGTTCAAGTAGCATTTGCAGTGTCCATTAGCAAGGCTCAGGGACAGTCCTTGAAAGTAGTTTTGCAATCTCCATGCTTTTCTCATGGTGGTCTGTTCAAGAGTTGGAACTGCCAAAAATCTGTTCATCTTTGCACCGAAAGGAAAAAACAAAAATGTTGCTTATCAAACGCTCTTGAATGAGTTGAAAAAATACTATCAATACTTGGGCAATCATTTAGTTAATTTGTGTTGTAAATCTGTAGTGTTGAATATATGATGTGAAATGTTTTTATGTGCAATATAATCATTATAATTTGTTATAACTAACCACAGTTAGTTACTATGCCCAGGCAACGCCGGGCTCTTCAGCTAGTTTATAAATAATAGTCTTTCATTGTTGCAATAATTTCATTTGTGGGCAACTTTATATGAATTATGCTAGACAAGGTATTGCATACATGTTCGCCAAGCCTAATTACTTAGAGTACGATTGACCCACAGGGTAGATGAGCAAGAAGGCCCAATTAAAAAAAAATAAGGGACATAACCTGGCTTGACTAAGGGGAAGGACTAATTGCTTTGGCTGAATATTGACAACAATTAAGTACATCTATTTTGCAGCATCTGTTTATTTGAAGAAAAAACAGCTGCAAATATATAACTTTCCCATTATACAATCAATGGGTTAACACTGAATAAGCTGCGTCTACCTCCCTTTATAATTCAATCCTGCACAAGCACGTACAAATGTCAGCAAACTGCAAATTAAAGCAGAAGGAGTACATGCAAATGAGGAGGGAAAAAAAAGATTGATTCTTTTAACAACTCTTGTAACATTTCCCAATTTGGCGTGCTATTATACATCAACATGGCAGAATTTGCCATAATTGAGTGCATGGCAAACAGATGAAAAATTGCCCTTTTCTTAAGGGTGACAGAACATTTTTACTGATTTCATGAACTTAATGATCAGCTAGTCTGACTAAGATTACAATACCATAGGACAGATAGACGTTGCTTGCTTCGACGGGGGATTGGCGGATAATGTTGTAAGCTGATCAATATAAATGGACCATAAACTTCCCATTGTGATTAAATCTATTTTTTTTCTTCTCACGCTTGCTATTATCAAAGAAAGCTCCAGGCAATGGATATTTCTTGTATTTCAATATAACTTTTGCAATCTTAGGTGAACAGCTTGGTTGCTTCTGCCTGTCAGGAAATTTGAATTGCAAATTAAATGTGGAAATGTAGCA
Source organism: Dendrobates tinctorius (assembly GCF_039654945.1). Classification (NCBI taxonomy): domain Eukaryota; kingdom Metazoa; phylum Chordata; class Amphibia; order Anura; family Dendrobatidae; genus Dendrobates; species Dendrobates tinctorius. The sequence continues at coordinate 1,444,048 of NW_027361948.1, read as the reverse complement.
GCCAAGGGTCTGAATCAGTCACTTTTGAGAACACAATTATTGCCTAGCAACCACTGAGGAGATCATGCTGTACTAAAGTTCAGCTTTCACAGCCCTTTTGTGACCTCGAGATGCTCAAGGGTAGATGGCATGCCGCTACTCTGTAGGAAGCGCGAGCAGGCAGGGCATCGGAATAAAAGAGGACTTAATGGAAACCAGTACACTGAGACTTCATATCGTCAGGCCTGAATCTACATTATCATATAACATTGAGTTTATTTTCAGTTTCTGTCAGGAAAAGACGTGCAGAAGGTCTTAAAAGCATCTTAATGTTCAACGTTGTAAGTAATCACAGATGGTGTACAAATTCCCCATCAAATTTTTCATGAAGAGTTAATAAGTCATTGTCAAAAGCGACAATTTTACATTGTCAGGTGCTGAATACCATATGCAGTCACTTCTGCAGGAGGTAAGAGCCTTCTATTTATAGCAGGAAATCATTGTCAGGTTTTTGAGATGAAAAATGAGGAAGTTGTCTCTTGATATTTATGTCTCAGTTGGAAAAGGTAGGCTACACTTCCGTCTATGGTCAGGTTAAAGTGTGTAATTTAGGAAAGATATATGGGACTAGGATAATTTCTACAACATGTAGGGCTCATTTCCAGTGATTTCTCATTGAAAATATTAACTTTAAATGGTTATCCATTCTGACAAATAGTGCTTTTATATGAGTAAAGTGGCTCTATCCGTTGTCGCCTTGCCACTCTAAATTGGCTTGCCAGAGACAGGTTTTGCACTAGCTACTCTGACTTTCAGGTTCAGGAGGAAACCTGGCATTCACCCTTTAACTTGCGTACAGGGATGTGGACTTAAACAGAGACCCTGAGTCGAGTCCTTGGTGTAAGTTCTGGCCAGAGAAGCGGGCTGACAGGATTTTTCAGGATGCCAGGAGGTACTGACAAGGGACAAAGTTGTGAATCAGGAGAATAGTCAGTATACAGACAAAGGTCTAAAACACTGGAAGTACTAGAGCTGAGAACAGGTATGAACCAGATTAAGAAGTACTTATAACTGTAAAGGAGACAGGGACTCGGGAGTTTATAAAGGGATTCACTCCATCTTAAGGCCCCGTTACACGCATCAATGTCCCAGCGATCCCACCAACGATCCGACGTGGATGGGATCGCTGGGACATAGTTATCTAGTTGCTGGTGAGCTGTCACATAGACAGACCCACCAGCAATCAGGACCTGTGAGCAAGCTGGTATCCAAGGTAAAAAGCAGGTATCTAAGAGCCGTGCAGCTCTTAGATTCCCGCTGTTTACATTGGAAACCAGCTCCCAGCATCGCTGATCGTTGGTCTCTCGCTGTCAAACGCAGCGATGCGTGCTGGCCAGCGGGAGACCAATGATCAAAAAATGGCCCAGGACGTTCGTACCCAGCAGGGGGGCAGGTCGCTGATACATGTCACACACAGCAATGTCGATGGTGAGATTGCTGTGGCGTCACAAAATCCGCAATCTCGCTGGCGATCTCGCTGTGTGTGACGGGGCCTTTAGGCTCACAACAGGAAGCAATTGAGTACTTATGTAAAGCATTAACTTCCTAGCTCCGTGCCTGTGATAGAGCCATAAGGGTCGGTGAATTAAAAAGATCTGCTACGATTTCATCCTCTGTGACTTGCAATGAAAGAGGTGATGCCACACAGCAACTGAAGAAGAAACAGAAGAGGCAGGTACCAACATGAATGTTACAATATGTTTGACATTGATTAAGCTTAAAGTTGATTTCCATCTCTTCAGCAGACTCAGTAAAAATCTTGAAATTTGCCGATGATATGACACTGATTGGTCTCATCAGGGGAAATGCTGAAGACTTGTATCGGAGCGAGGTGAAAAGAATATGTGACTGGTGTAAAGCCAATAATCTTGTACTCAACACTAACAAAAACTGCTGAGATGGTTGTGGATTTTAGGAAAGATCAACATGAGATACTTCCAATCTACATCCATGACGAAGTGGTTCTTAGGGTCACAGAGACCAAATTCCTTGGTGTTATCATCTCTCATGATCTTAAATGGGGGAAAAATGTGGATGCTGTTATAAGAAAAGCACAGCAGAGGATGTTCTTCCTGCGTCAGCTGAAAAGATATGGTTTGTCTAAGAATCTGCTGATCTTATTCTTTAATGCTGTCATCAGATCTGTGATTTGTTCCTCTCTGATAGTCTGGTATGGGGGAGCCACTGCGCATGACAAACTCCACTTACAAAGGACTTTCAGAACAGCAGACAGAATTATAGGTTCCCCCCTGCCTAAAATCCAGGATCTTTATGATAAGAGTATTCGATCCCACGCATTGAAAATTTCATCCGATCCCTCTCACCCGGGACACTCCTCATTCCAACTACTCCCTTCAGGACGTCGCTTCAGAGTCCCCAAATGCAGCACCAACCGCCATATGAACAGCTTCTATCCACTCTCTGTTCAACAATTAAATCGTCATGTGTAGACTATATACTGTATCTGTCTTGTTGGATGTTACTTGTTGTATCTGTTGTTATATATTATGTTGTCTCTTTGCCACAAAGAATTCCTTGTATATATGTAATATGTACTTGGCGATAATAAATTTGATTGATTGATTGAAACAGAATAAAGACTGGTCATCATCAGCTATTAGAAGTGTGAAAATTCAACTTGCCTGCCAACAAACTGATTTGAAGGCCCATAAAGCTCTTACATGCTCTGTAATCACAAGCATTGCCCAATAATCACATATTCCCCATTACAGGTAATATACCACCAATAGTTATAATCACACTATGGCAAACAAATAGTAAAAAAATCTGGTACCACACAATGGTATAAATTATAAAATCACATCTTTATTAACATAAAAAACAAAACACATGAGTACAAAAGAAAGGTGTCAGACAATGACCAAAGGGACTAAAAAAAGTCCATGAGGAATCCCACCACAGCAATCTGTCATAGACATTAAAGCACATCCATATATGAGATATATAAAGTGGGAACAAGGATACAATACCCAATAATGGGAGTGATGGATGAATATTATTGTCAATGACCGACATATAAAGAATCAATCACTTATAACCGTCCCTTCCAATGTTATGACTCCTAAGTGGCACTGACCGCAAATAGGGTGAGCAAAAAATATGTACTGTTTTGTATGTGTTTTGTGAGCAATGGAAGTTATGCACAAACACACACATACAATTCACCTCACTCCCTTACTTGTCTGAAACTGAGAGCTTTGCAGACATACCTTAACTGGGGGGGAGGAGTCGTGAGTTGCTGTTTCAGTGAAGAAGAAGGGAGAAACGCTCTTGGAAGCCATGATAAGACATGTGTTCTATCCAGGAGTACAGCTAAAAGAAGCATCAGGGAGCCAGACCCTAGATCTTCCATGCTTTCAGAGCAGGGTGGTAAGCTGAGAGACTGTGTGGAATTATACAACCAGCAGTAAAGTGTTTTCCCTCGGAAATACTGCAACAACCTAGGATTAGTGAAGGATAGAGCAAGTGGGAACTTGATCTGCTTCACACAGGACTCAAGTTGCAAGTTGCTGAAGGAGAAATACAGTCATGGCCAAAAGTTTTGAGAATGACACAAATATTAATTTTTACAAAGTCTACTGCTTCATTTTTTCTAATGGCAATTTGCATATACTCCAAAATGTTATAAAGAGTGATCAGCTTAACAGTAATTACTTGCAAAGTCAATATTTGCCTAGAAAATGAACTTTATCCCCCAAAACACATTTCAACATCATTGCAGCCCTGCCTTAAAAGGACCAGCTAACATCGTTTCAGTGATTGCTCCATTAACACAGGTGTGGTTGTTGATGAGGACAGGGCTGGAGATCAATCTGTCATGATTAAGTAAGAATGACACCACTGGACACTTTAAAAGGAGGCTGGTGCTTGGCATCATTGTTTATCTTCTGTTAACCATGGTTATCTCTAAAGAAACACGTGCAGTCATCATTGCACTGCACAAAAATGGCCTAACAGGGAAGAGTATCACAGCTAGAAAGATTGCACCTCAGTCAACAATCTATCGCATCATCAAGAACTTCAAGGAGAGAGGTTCCCTTGTTGCCAAAAAGGCTCCAGGGTGCCCAAGAAAGACCAGCAAGAGCCAGGACCATCTCTTAAAAGTGTTTCAGCTGCGGGATCGGGCTACCAGCAGTGCAGAGCTTGCTCAGGAATGGCAGCAGGCAGGTGTGAGTGCATCTGCATGCACTGTGAGGTGGAGACTCTTGGAGCAAGGCCTGGTCTCAAGGAGGGCAGCAAAGAAGCCACTTCTCTCCAGAAAAAACATCATGGACAGACTGATATTCTGCAAGAGGTACAGGGAGTGGACTGCTGAGGACTGGGGTAAAGTCATTTTCTCTGATGAATCCTCTTTTCGATTGTTTGGGACATCTGGAAAACGGCTTATTCGGAGAAGACCAGGTGAGTGCTACCACCAGTCTTGTCTCATGCCAACTGTCAAGCATCCTGAAACCATTCATGTGTGGGGTGGCTTCTCAGCCAAGGGAATGGGCTCTCTCTCAGTCTTGCCTAAAAACACAGCCATGAATAAAGAATGGTACCAGAATGTCCTCCAAGAGCAACTTCTCCCAACCGTCCAAGAGCTGTTTGGCGATCAACAATGCCTTTTTCAACATGATGGACCACCTTGCCATAAAGCAAAGGTGATAACTAAATGGCTCAGGGAACAAAACATGGAGATTTTGGGACCATGGCCTGGAAACTCCCCAGATCTTAATCCCATTGAGAACTTGTGGTCAATCATCAAGAGACGGGTGGACAAACAAAAACCTTCAAATTCAGACAAAATAAAAGCATTGATTTTGCAAGAATGGACTGCTATCAGTCAGGATTTGATCCAGAAGTTGATTGAGAGCATGCCAGGGAGAATTGCTGAGGTCCTGAAGAAGAAGGGTCAACACTGCAAATATTGACTTGCTGCATTAACTCATTCTAACTGACAATATAACCTTTTGTTACTCATAATATGATTGCAATTATATTTCTGTATGTGATAAAAATATCTGACAAACACACATAAAAATCAGAGGGCAGCAGATCATGTGAAAATATAATATTTATGTCATTCTCAAAACTTTGGGCCATGACTGTATGTTACCAAAGTGGCATCAAATTCACCTCAGTAGTAATAGTATATTAGGGACTGATAGCTCTTCAACCAAACTCAATCCAGGAGATGGATACCCAACCAGCAGTGTTCACATTTCCAAAAATTACTGGCAGACACCACAAAAGTGGCATCAATTTCACCACAACTTAGATAGTATAATAGAGACCGACAGGTCTTCCACTATACCCAATCCAGCAGATGGACACCCAACCAGGAGTGTTCACATTTAAACAAATGAGGGCTTTTGTCGCACTTACCGCTCCCGCTTCCGCTGGTCCCACGCTCGCCGCATCCACTGCGCTCTCGGCTCCTGCCGCGTCCTCCTTCTCTGGCTCCACGGTGCCTGTGACCTCTGGGGTGTGAGTTGCGCATGCGCCCCAGGCAGAGCAGTCAGGCTGACCGCGGGGCAGGAGGCTGGAGTGCCGGCGGTCGCGCGCCTGCTGCAGGGGCGCACTGGAACGGCGGGCGCGCGCCCGCCGGCACTCCAGCCTCCTGCCCCGCGGTCAGCCTGACAGCTCTGCTTGGGGCGCATGCGCAACTCACACCCCAGGTCTTAGCACAGGATAGCCGGTCCTTCTCTCCGCCTCCATGACCCTGCTGATCTGACCTGAAACTCATGTCCCTATAAAAGGCAGCCTCTCCTCCGGATCGCTGCCTGATCGTCTATGGTATTCCATGACAGATTCTCGGTTCCACCTAATCCTGCCTAGCACCCAGCCTTGCTTTAGCATACCGCCTTGCTTCTCTAGCTGAACCCTCACTGCCTTTGTATTGTCTTCCAGAGCCCGCCGGTCCAGTCCGTTCCTGCCTCCTCTTGTGTGTGCCTCTCCTGTCTGACCCTGTCTGCTCCAGTGCCCCGATCCTCCTCTCCATTTAGTCCTGCAGCTGTCCTTCCTGTGTCCTCCGGACGGTCCTGTCTGCATTCCATCCCGGTGACTGACGGTCTACTCCTCCAGTTGTCCCAAGGTATCAGCTTCCGCGGTGATAGTCTCCTCTGGGCCTTCCCCAAATGCTCACTGTATAGGGGGTGGTACACCTGGCCCACACGCCCGGGGGTAGGTTCGTCATCGCGGTCCTGTGGGTTCACCCTTGGAGTCCTTCCAGCCGCACAGAACAATCAGGCCATGGACCCCGCTGGTACCCCGACCCAGAAGGAACTTTTGTTCCTACGGGAAAATCAGGCGAGGATCATGTCTTTCCTCAAGACCATGGAGTCCTGTTATGATGAGTCACCGCAGGAGGAAAAAACAAAATACCAGCTAAGTCCAGAAAAACCAGAGAGGTTGGCAGCTATCGGATTGCAGACCCCTGAACCTATCCACAACAACTAGCAGTAGCCGTGGGGGGTTCCTACGGTGCCCTAGACCCCTCGATCACAGCCGGAGAACTATATAGCCTAAAGACAGAAAGGGAAAAACTAAACTGCCCAAGAGCAGACTCCAAAGCAATAGGCTGCCCCCAACATATAATGACGGTGAAGCAAAATGAAAACACTAACACAGATAGAAAGATAGGTTGAGCAAATGATGGGGCCCAAGCTAACTACATAGGACAGGATAGGAAAGCTGCTGTCTGCCATCCGCAAAAACCCTATCAAAATGAGCCAACCAACTGATAGGAAAAACAGGCCCTGAAGTCGCTAGGCTTCAAAAGACTATATCAGCACTCAGGTATATTCTGAAGACAGAGCAAAAGATCACAGATCAGAGACAAAAATGGAACTCAGCTCACCCCCGGCCGGGGATGGCAGAACTCCCAAAAAACAAGGCAAAACAAAAACAAAACTGAAGATTACAAAGCAGAGCAGAAAAACTTAGCTTTGAGATGCAGGAATCAGACTGGTCTCCAAGAATCCAGCAGGAAAACCACCAGCCAGGAAGAAGGGCGTCGGCAGCCCTACATCAGTCCTCAATTCCAGCCACCCAGCCATCATCTAGCTGCCCAGGTGCCTGGTAATCAGCCTCACCAACCTCCCCCACCAGAGGAGGGAGCCCACCAGATCTCAATGGCGAAGGGAAAAACGAACTCACAACAGAGTCCCGCCTCTCGTTGTTGCAGGCCTCGGATCCAGGGAGTGCCACCCAGATCGCCGGTCTCCAACAGGAGCTTGCCCAGCTGCGCGACACTCAGCCTCACATCCTGAATTATATGGCCTCAGTGGATAACCGCCTGCTGGCCCTCCAGACTGCGGCCGCAGCCCCGGCACAGCCTGCGGTTCTGCTTCCATCTCCTCGTTTGGCTAAACCCCCGCGATACAGTGGCGACCCCAAAATGTGAAGAGGGTTTTTAAATCAGTGCCAGCTACACTTTGAGTTGCCACAACAGTATCCCACCGATCGAGCCAAGATGGCATTTATCGTGTCCCATTTAGAAGTAGAGGCTCTAGCTTGGGTTAACCCCCTCTGGGAACGAGATGACCCCTTAGTCGCTCAACTCTCCTCTTTCCTGGACACCTTTCGTAAGGTGTTTGATGAGCCGGGCCGCCTGGCCTCTTCCACAGAATCACTGTTCAATCTTCACCAGGGCACGCTCTCGGTAGGTCAGTACGCCTTTCGGTTTCACACCCTGTCCTCAGAGTTGGGCTGGAACAATGAGGCCTTGGTGGGAGCCTTTTGGCGGGGTCTCTCTGGTCGAATCAAGGATGAGTTGGCGGGTCGTGATACTCCCACCTCTCTGGAGGATCTGATCTCTTTGGCCACCCGCATCGACCTACGATTTCAGGAACGATCTCGAGAGCTTGCTAGAGAGAGAAGACCTCCTCACGCTCCACCGGCTGTGCATAGTCCACCCCGTTCCCGCCCAATATCAGCTTCCACGGTCCCGGTACCAGAACCCATGCAAGTGGATAGCCTCAAACCGGTGGAGGAGCGCCGGAGAGAAAGGGTCGAACAGAGGCTCTGTTTCTATTGTGGGAGTGCGTCTCACTTTCTTCATTCCTGCCCCATATGTCCGGGAAACGCCTCCGCCTAGGACAGGTAAGAGAGGCCTCCCTAGGTAATTGTGACTCCTCTCTACCCTTGACTCTTTCTGTCCTTTTGCATCTCGGTGCTAAGCGTTTTTCTGAATGGGCCTATATTGACTCTGGGGCAGCTGGTAACTTTATCCAACTTGAGGCGGTTAGGAGACTTCGGATTCCTGTCAGATCCCTGGAGACCCCTCGGCAGATTGCGTCGGTCGACGGCCAACCCCTCCGGGAGTCCTTTACTCAGGTCACAGAAGAAGTGGAACTTCAGGTCGGAGCCTTGCACCGGGAGAAGATGTGTTTTACGTGCTGCCTTCTTTATCCCATACCATTCTTTTGGGCCTTCCCTGGCTAAGAACACACAAACCTATCCTGGACTGGCGTTCTGGAGACGTCCTGCGGTGGGGACAACCTTGCCAAAATAAGTGTCTGCTCACCGTACAGCCGCAAAATTCCTCACATTCTAGGTTGACGTCTACCGAGCTACCTTCCGCCTACTGGGCCTTTTGGATGTCTTTGACAAGAAGGAAGCAGAGACCCTTCCTCCACATCGTCCATATGACTGCCTCATCGACCTTGTCTCCGGTTCCACGCCGCCTCATGGTCGAATCTATCTGCTGTCCCCTTCCGAGACTCAGGCCATGTCTGAATACGTCCAGGAAAATCTGGCCAAAGACTTTATTCGCAAGTCGTCTTTACCCGCGAGAGCCGGGTTCTTTTTTGTAAAGAAGAAGGATGGGTCCCTTCGTCCCTGTATAGACTATAGAGATCTCAACGATATCACCATTAAGAACAAATACCCCCTTCCTCTCATTCCGGAGCTATTTGACCGTCTACGGGGTGCACGGATCTTCATGAAATTGGATCTCCGGGGGGCCTACAATCTGGTCCGGATCCGCTCTGGCAATGAAAGGAAGACCGCCTTCAACACCTGTGACGGCCATTATGAGTACCTGGTTATGCCCTTCGGCTTGTGCAATGCTCCCGCAGTGTTCCAAGAATTTGTTAATGACATATTCCAAGACCTCCTTTATGTCTGCGTGGTGGTTTACTTGGACGACATCCTGGTGTTTTCCCCGGATCTGTCTACGCACAGAAAAGATGTACGCCAAGTCCTACTTCATCTGACAAAACATCGTCTCTATGCCAAGCTTGAAAAATGCGCCTTCGAACAGTCGTCACTGCCGTCGTTCACTGCCAACTATTACCGGCAGTTTATTCCACACTTTTCCGCTCTGACTGCTCCAATCTCCGCTTTGATCTGTAAGGGAGCCGATCCTCCCCACTGGTCTACCGAGGCCGAGAACGCCTTCCGAACCTTGAGGCAAGCCTTTGCCACAGCCCCCGTGCTACACCGTCCAGAGGCTAACAAGCCATTCACCCTCGAGGTGGATGCTTCTACCACCGGAGCCGGTGCGGTTCTCTCTCATTGATCTCCTTCCGGACGGTTGGTCACCTGCAGCTTTTTCTCCAAGACGTTCTTCCCTTCAGAGAGAAACTATACCATCGGAGACAGAGAGCTGCTCGCCATTAAGCTAGCCTTGGAGGAGTGGCAATATCTTCTGGAAGGAGCCGTACATCCACTCCAGATCTTCACCGACCACAAGAATCTAGCATATATTCAGTCTGCACAAAGGCTTAACCCCCGGCAGGCCAGATGGGCTCTATTCTTTACCCGGTTCGATTTTGAGCTCCATTTCCATCTTGGTGATAAGAACCTCAAAGCGGATGCCTTATCCCGATCCTTTCTGGTCTCTGATAACGAGGAGGAGCCTTCACACATAGTGGAGCCTAGCAAGCTTATCATAGTCGCTCCTATTAACCTGACTTCCTTACCTCCCGGTAAGACTTTTGTCCAAGACAACGACAGAAGGCGAGTTCTACATTGGGGTCATGCCACCAAGTTAGCAGGCCACGTCGGTCTCAAGAAAACGCTCTCCCTCATCTCTCGCTTTTATTGGTGGCCCTCCCTGCCTCAAGATGTCCAAAGCTTCATCGCCTCTTGCCCATCTTGTGCCAAGAACAAGGTTCCTCGGCAGCGACCCTCCGGTCTCTTGCATCCACTTCCGGTTCCCTCGGCCCCGTGGCAACATATTGCGATAGACTTTATTACTGATCTGCCTCAGTCCTCGGGCCACACCGTCATTTTTGTGGTCATGGACCGCTTCTCCAAGATGGCCCACTTCACCCCTCTACCCGGATTACCTTCCACTCTCCAGCTGGCGAGAATTTTCATATCTCATATCTTCCGGATCCATGGCTTCCCCAAGTACATTGTCTCGGACAGAGGGGTTCAGTTTACCTCGTGATTCTGGAGGGCCCTATGCAAGATGATGGAAGTTATGCTGGACTTTTCCTCCGCTTACCATCCTCAATCTAATGGTCAAACAGAGCGCACGAACCAAACTCTCGTGACGTATCTCCGACATTTTTCCAACGCCCACCAGAACGATTGGTCCAGCTTGCTCCCTTGGGCTGAATTCGCTTACAACAATCATCCCAGCGAATCCTCCACCAAATCACCCTTCTTTATTGTCTATGGGCAACATCCTGGTGTACCTCTGCCAGTACTCCCGGCCTCGGGTGTGCCGGCGGCTGATCTTCTGACCGAGGAGTTCTCCCGGGTCTTGCAGGAGACCAAAACCGCACTTGAAGGAGCACGTGAAAGAGACATGCCGATAAAAGATGCCTAGATTCTCCATTGTACCATCCTGGGGATTATGTTTGGCTATCCTCAAAATTTGTCCGTCTCAAAATTCCCTCTTATTAACTGGGTCCCCGGTACATCGGTCCTTTTGACATTTTAGCTCGTATCAATGATGTTGTCTACAAGTTAAAACTCCCCGCTTCGCTACGGATTCCAAACTCGTTCCATGTGTCCCTCTTGAAACCGGTTGTACTCAACCAGTTCCACACTTCTGCTGGCCGTGCCGCCGCACCCGTTTCCACACAGGATGTTTTTGAGGTTAAAGAAATTCTTGCCATGAAAAGGTCCAAAGGTAAAACCCTTTTCTTAATTGACTGGAAGGGTTTGGGCCCAGAGGAAAGATCTTGGGAGCCCCGGGAGAACATTCAAGCCCCTCAAATTTTAGATAAGTTCCTTTCCGGCCTTAAGAGGAGGGGGTGTAAGAGGGGGGGTACTGTCATACTTACCGCTCCCGCTGGTCCCACGCTCACCGCCTCCACCGCGCTCTCGGCTCCTGCCGCGTCCTCCTTCTCTGGCTCCACGGTGCTCGTGACCTCCGGGCGTGCCCGCCGTTCCAGCGCACCCCTGCAGCAGGCACGCACCTGCCGGCACTCCAGCCTCCTGCCCCGCGGTCAGCCTGACTGCTCTGCTTGGGGCGCATGCGCAACTCACACCCCAGGTCTTAGCACAGGCTAGCCGGTCCTTCTCTCCACCTCCATGACCCTGCTGATCTGACCTGGAACTCATGTCCCTATAAAAGGCAGCCTCTCCTCCGGATCACTGCCTGATCATCTGTGGTATTCCATGACAGACTCTCGGGTGCACCTAATCCTGCCTAGCACCCAGCCTTGCTTTAGCATACCGCCTTGCTTCTCTAACTGAACGCTCACCACCTTTGCATTGTCTTCCAGAGCCCGCCGGTCCAGTCCATTCCTGCCTCCTCTCGTGTGTGCCTCTCCTGTCTGACCCTGTCTGCTCCTGTGCCCCGGTCCTCCTCTCCATTTAGTCCTGCAGCTGTCCTTCCTGTGTCCTCCGGACGGTCCTGTCTGCATTCCATCCCGGTGACTGACGGTCTACTCCTCCAGTTGTCCCCAAGGTATCAGCTTCCGCGGCGATAGTCTCCTCCTGGCCTGCCCCAAACGCTCCCTGTATAGGGGGTGGTACACCTGGCCCACTCGCCCGGGGGTAGGTTCGTCGTCGCGGTCCTGTGGGTTCACCCTTGGAGTCCTTCCAGCCTCACAGCTTTACACCATAGAAGTGGCAGCAATTTCATGAGAGCAGAAATAGTATTATAGAGACTGATAGGGCTTCCACTAAACCCAATTCAGCAGATAGATAATTAACCAGGAGTGTTACCATTTCCAAATATTACTGGCAGACACAACAAAAGTGGTATTTATTTCACCTCAGTAGAAATGTATAATAGGGACCGACAGGTCTTCTTCTACACCCAATCTAACAAATGGACACCCAACTAGGAGTGTTCACATTTCCAAAAAGTATTGGCTGACCCCACCAAAGTGGCATAATTTTCATCACAGTGTAGATAGTATAATATGGACCGATAGTTCTTCCACTACACCCAATCCACAAGATGGACACTCAAACCAGGAGTGTTCACATTTCCAAAAATTATTGGTAGACACCATCAAAGAGGCATCAATTTCACCATAATTTGAAATAGTATAATAGGGACTGACAGGTCTTCCACTACACCCAATCCAGCACAAGGACACCATACCAGGAGTGTTCACATTGAAACAAATGGGCCTTACACCACAGAAGTGGCATCAATTTCACGAGAGTAGAAATAGTATAATAGGGACCGATAGGCCTCCCACTAAACCCAATATGCAAGATGGACACTCAAACCAGGAGTGTTCACATTTCCAAAAATTATTTCTAGACACCATCAAAGTGGCATCAATTTCACCACAGTTTGAAATAGTATACTGTATTAGGCACCGATATGTCATCCACTAAACTCAATCCAGCAGATGGACACCCAACCAGGAGTGTTCACATTTCCAAAAATTACTGGCAGACACCACAAAAGTGGCATCAATTTCACTACAGTATAGATAGTATAAAAGGGACTGACAGGTTTTCCACTACACCCAAACCAGCACATGGACACCCAACCAAGAGTGTACACATTTAAACAAATGAGGGCCTTACACCACAGAAGTGGCATCAATTTCACGAGAATAGAAATAGTATAATAGGGACTGACAGGTCTTCCACTACACCCAATTCAGCAGATGGACACCCAACCAGGAGTGCTCACATTTCCAAAAATTTCTGGCAGACACCACAAAACTTGCATCAATTTCACCACTGTATAGATAGTATAATAGGGACCAACAAGTCTTCTACTACACCCAGTCCAGTAGATGGACACCCAACCAGGAGTGTTCACATTTAAAAAAATGAGGGCATTACACCACAGAATTGTCAACAATTTAATGAGAGCAGAAATAGTATAAAATGGACCAATAGGTCTTCCACTACACCTAATCCAGCAGATGGACACCTAACCAGGAGTGTTCACATTTCCAAAAATTACTGTCAGACACCACAAAAGTGGCATCAATTTCACATCAGTATAGATAGTATAATGTGGACCAATAGGTCTTCCACTGCACCCAATCCAACGGATAGTCACCCAAATCAGGAGTGTTCCCATTTCTAAATATTATTGGCAGACAGCACAAAAGTGGAATCAATTTCACCACAGTATAGATAGTATTTATATGGACCGATAGAACCTCCACTACACTCTGTCCAGCAGATGGAAACCCAATCAGTAGTTTTTACATTGTGAAAAATGAGGGCCTGACACCATAGAAGTGGAATAACTGTCACGAGAATAGAAATAGTATAATTCGGGCCGAGACGTCTTCCACTACAGCTAATCCAGCAGATGTAGACCATCCATGACTGTTCACAGTTCCCAAAATTTGCATTAACATCAGCAGCACCTAATACTGGAGGTGTTGAGGCTGCGTCATCGTCTGGCTCCACAAGGCCTCGAAGGCTCCCTTTTCTGGGAGTAGGTAAACCACTTCTAAAGCCGGAGCTTCAAGAACAAGTTTTGGCTTTCATTGCTGACTCAGCCTCCAGCTCTATCGCCTCCTCTTCTGAAGTTTTATAAAATAAAAGCACCTAGTCGTCATTGGAGGCTCATGGTCATGAACCACACCTTTCCTTGTGTCCTTCACCCCTACCAAAATTGAAGGATGCGGTAGGCCACACTACAGATTACTCCATGGAGCTGTTTTCACATACCATGCCTGGGTTATCAAGTCAAATCGTGAATTACCCAGGCCAAGATGAATCTGACATGGAGTGCACTGATGCACAGCCACTGCTATACTGTATTTATCTGCTGGTACATTCACTCAGAGCACTACATTGTCCTCGCAGTGTACTGAGCCAGAATCTGACCCTGATGAAACTCAGTTGCCCCCTCCCAAAAACTATACCACCATACACTGTGACACAGAGGAAGGTGCACATGACATTGAAGAGGAGGTGATGGATGACCCAGTTGTTGACCCAGATTGGCATCCATTGGGGGTAGAGTGTGCCACTGCCAATAGCTCAGAAGAGGAGGAGGAGCATCCGCAGCGGGCATCGACATCGCAACAGTTGTTATCTGGCAGGCCCGGAGCAGTCCAAAAACGGGTTACAAAAACCCAAAAAATTGCAGGACAGCTTGGCCAGACGGTCAAAAAAACACAGCGTGCAAGGCCTCAAACTGTCTTCCCTAGTAGTAAGAGTGCAGTGTGGCACTTTTTTGAACAAAATCCTAATGATCAGGCAAAGGTAATCTGTAAGAAGTGCGCAAAGACCTTTAGCCGAGGGAAAAATCTGAGAAATTTTAATACCAGTTGCATGCTAAGACATTTAACCACCATGCATTTGCAAGCGTGCATGGACTACCAAAACTCACGTACCACATGTGCTACTGCTCCCAAAGAAGGTAGTCAGCAACGCAACATTGTTTCCCCCACTGTAAGTCCACCGGTCAGCACACCACCAGCAGCAAATGTTGAGTTGTCGTCGCAAGGGCAAATCATTCAGGGAATCACTGTTATTGCAATGAAAGACTGAATCTAGGCCATGAGAAAGAACACCAACTCCATCACCATCATCAACCCTCTCAGTCCGCCATTTCCACCGCTACTTCCTCCGTATCCAGCTCTCAAGTCCTGCTCACCCTACCAGAGACTATGAGTAGGATAAAAAAGTACTCATCCTCTCATCCACTGGCTTTGAACACCCACATTGCCAAACTAATCTCATTAGAGATGATGCCCTATCGGTTGATTGAAAGTGCAGCTTTCCGCGAACTAATGGCCTACGCAGTTCCTCACTATGAACTACCCAGTCGCCACTTCTTTTCTCGCAAAGCCATCCCAGGCCTCCACCTTCATGTGAAAGACCTCATTGTCCATGCACTTAAGCTGTCAGTGAGTGGAAAGGTGCACCTCACAACTGATGCATGGTCCAGTAGGCATGGCCAGTGCCATTACGTGTCCATCACTGCGCTCTGGGTTAATGTGGTGGATGCAGGGTCCAGAGGGGACAGCGGTGGTGGCACAGTGCTGCCTAGCCCATGGTATAGGAAATAGTTGGCTGTAGATGTTCGACCCTCCTCCTCCTCCAGAAACGAAAGCTGGTCCACAGAGCGCAGTCGCACGAGCACTGCATCCACAGTTGACAGTGTTGCAAACGGGGTGTCCCCCTATTGATCAGCTAGTGGAAAGCGTCAGCAGGCTGTGTTGCAGATGATGTGTTTGGGCGACAGACACACCACAGAGGTACTGGCCGACTACTTTCAGTGACAAACTGAGTCATGGCTGGGCAGTCTACATCTTGAGGCAGGCAATAATAATAATCTTTATTTTTATATAGCGCTAACATATTCCGCAGCGCTTTACAGTTTGCACACATCATCATCACTGTCCCCGATGGGGCTCACAATCTAAATTCCCTATCAGTATGTCTTTGGAGTGTGGGAGGAAACCGGAGTGCCCAGAGGAAACCCACGCAAACACGGGGAGAACATACAAACTCCTTGCAGATGTTGTCCTTGGTGGGATTCGAACCCAGGACCCCAGCACTGCAAGGCTGCAGCGCTAACCACTGAGCCACCATGCAAGGTAGTTAGTGATAACGGCCAGAATTTTGTGGCAGCCATAGCCCTTTCAAAACTCAGACACATACCTTGCTTGGCTCACACCTTGAACCTGGTGGTGCAGTGCTTCCTCACTAATTATCCGGATTTAACAGACCTGATCCTTAACCCTCCATCAGGAACAATGGATCTGACAGGCGCAGCTCTTCTACTTTCATTTCTCCCTTCTCACCAGATTTTCAGGAAACCCCCTCCCTCTAGATAGGCTCCTGGCTCTAGCTGCTGTGTGAAACCTGATACCACAGTTGGTCTGCAGAGCTTCAGGAAGGAAGATATAGCTGTGCTGGCTTCTCAGGCTCATTGGTCCCGAACACATCACATTCTATAAGGTTGGTGTGTAATGTTTTTAGTCATTACTATTGTTTATTTAGCTTGTTTTATGAATGGATAGAGAAAGGTTCGTGGATATTTCATATAAATAAGGCAGATTTTCTTACAAATGAAAGTGTACTTCTCAGGAGTTTTGAAATTTGTGTATATCAAAGTTATTACTTTTATGTTGAGTAAATGGGTTTGTTTTGCACCTGATAATGTGTAGTCTCTTTTATTACATCCCAATGAAGGTCTCTGATCACTTTTAGATCACTGAAATTGAGAAAATTAGATATTCTAGACATTTTTCTAGCCTGCGCTTGACAGGCACATTATTCCATTACGAGTTAGTGCGAATATTGTTCCTGATGGAGGGTTAAGGTTCGAAGACTGTGCTCGCACATCTGCCGGTCGCCGGTACACTCCAGTCGTATGCAGAAGCTGCAGCGATTGCTCCAACTTCCCAAGCACCGCCTAATTATCGACATTGCAACAAGGTGGAACTCCACCCTGCACATGGTTGAGAGGCTGTGCGAACAGAGGCAGGCCTTAATGCATTTGTGGGAGGATACACGGCCAGGCACTTTGAGGGCAGACATGGAGTTGACAGGTGTGCAGTGGTCGAAGCTGAAAATACCTCTGTAAAGTCCTTCAGTGTTTTGAGGAATGCACACAGCTGGTAAGCGCTGGTGACGCCATCATAAGCATGAGCATCCCACTTATGCGTCTGCTCATGCAAACTTTGACACACATTAAGGAGCAGGCGTCTGCAGCCGAGGTTGATGAGGAGGAAGAGGAGGAGGCAAGCCTTGATGAAAGTCAGCCATTGTCTGGTCAGGGAACTGTCGTGGACGAGGTGGAGGAAGAAGAAGAGGAGGAGGATGATGATGGGGATGATTATTTAGGGGAGGAGGATGCTTCTCGTGGAGCAAGAGAAAATGTTGGCTTTGCAAGGTCTGGTACAGGGTTTGTGCGTGACTGGAGGGATGTGGATTTGCCAGAAAGTGCTCCTCCAACCAGCACTCGCAGTGCATCATTGACACCGGGAACATTGGCCCACATGTCAGATTATGCCTTGCAGATCCTAAAAAAGGGACCCCTGCATTGCCAAAATGATGAACAATGATGACTACTGGTTG
This sequence comes from Dendrobates tinctorius, assembly GCF_039654945.1. Taxonomy (NCBI): domain Eukaryota; kingdom Metazoa; phylum Chordata; class Amphibia; order Anura; family Dendrobatidae; genus Dendrobates; species Dendrobates tinctorius. The sequence goes on along the minus strand of NW_027361948.1, from coordinate 1,426,576 downwards.
GCCAGCATCCTGGATCTACGCTATAAAGGCAAATTCCAAAACATCATGCCACAGGAGAACCTTGACCTAATATTGGCTAACAAACAAGCTACTCTGGTAAACCGGTTGGTTGAGGCATTCCCAGCACACAGCAGCGGTGATGGTTCTCACACGAGCCGTTGGGGCAGAGGGCAACTTGGAAGCGGTGTTGGTGGTGGACACATCAGAAGTGGCATTGGAGACAGGGGTTTCATGACCATGTTGTGGACTGATTTTTCAAGTCCCGCTCACACGACTGGTAATACTGCATCGATTGAAAGTGACAGGAGACAGCACTTGTCAAGTATGGTTACAATCTACTTTTCCTCCCATATCGATGTTCTCCCTCACAGGTCATTCCCATTTGACTATTGGGCAGCTAAACTGGACACCTGGCCTGAATTGGCACAATATGCCTTACAGGAGCTCGCATGCCCAGCTGCAAGTGTGCTATCGGAAAGAGTCTTCAGTGCTGCTGGATCAATACTGACAGAAAAAAGGACCCGTCTGTCGACCCAAAATGTGGATGATCTAGCCTTCGTTAAAATGAACCCTGCATGGGGTTCCAAGGATTTTGTCACACCTTACCCTGATGACACATAGGTTGCCTGAAAAATTGTTTTCTTTGGTCCGCCTGTTCCTGGGACTTGACCAATTTCGCCTTCAGCAGCAGGTGAATGTCCCACATCATCATATGCCATTTTGTAACCTCCCTAACTGGGCAGCCTCCCCCCCAATGGCCAGGGTCACCACCGAGCGCACACAACCGTGCGAGTGCCATTGCCCTGGACAGGTGGGTGGGCAGACTTGTGGGTGCAGGCACTGGCACAGGGTCCCTCATAGTGCAATCAAGTGTCTCTGACGGTGGTGGTGCACACCTGCCGTCAGACACACCGCCGTACTATGAGGGGCCCAGTGCCAGTGCCGACTCCCATGAGTGGGCCCCCCTTGCTTGGGCAGGGCCCCAGCATTTGCAATGTTTATCTCTCCCTGCTCCTCCGCTGTATAGTCTGGGCTGTCAAATCCATCACTGGGACTGGCAATTCAAATTTGGTGAACTGATAGAAGATGATGGTTAAGACGTAGCTATGCCCTGTCCCGCTGGCCGGGATCCAGCTTCAGATGATCAATGGCTTCCATTTCTTATGGACGTCGACTCACAATGAGATGCAGTGGTGGTTTCTCATCAGCTTTAACAATTTTCCTACACACAGACGTGTGACATTCCAGCGCACATTTTTAAATGTGCCCTCCCTCTTATGCCAATCCAATTGAATCGCCTAAGGCCTTTGGCTTCTGTGTTTTGCACTCCAAAGTTACGTGACAGATCATGATAGGCAGTGAGCACCATGTATACATCTCTCCCTGTGATCAAAATTGGATGGATATGAGTAACGGCGATGGGATCAACGGTACTGCGATACAGCAACACTTTCTTCACAAAGAAAGGTTTTTGCTGTGTCCACACACTAATTAATTGAGGGTCAGCATCGCCTCTGAGAATTGTGACGGAAGTTGTTCCCGTGAATAGTAATTCATAGATTTCTGCAATCACTAGACTTTAGGTAAATAATTGTATGCATCTAATTTCCTATTGCAGAGAGTCTGGGCTGTCTTACTGAGACAGTAATATAAATGAAGATTTAAAAATACCACCAAAAGTGTATCATGGTGTACGCTTGAAATACATTTCCTTTTTTCTAGTTTTTAGATTGTTGTGTAATCCATGCAGATTTTAAATGTTTAAACTATGCTCTATATACCTGCTATCCAGTGATAATGTACCCTATCTCAACTTTGTACAATCTGGTCTAATCCATACTGGGCCTGAGACCGTCTGAGCCTGCCTCCTGATCGATACACATAGGTTTTTAATGTGTAAACTATGCAATATATATACGTGTTATCCGGTGAAACTGTACCCTTTATCAACTTTCTCGAATCTTGTAGAATCCATACTGGGCCTGAGAACGGCTGCAGAGCTGTTAAGCAAGCTACAGCATCTGTGGTTTGGACACGTAATGTTTTGCATTTTTTCTGGAAAGGCGGTTAGGCCGAAATCAAGAATTGCTGTTGACCTGCACTTAATGGGAAATCATCGTTTACGGCGAATTATTGGAATCCCAGATCCCCATCGCTAATGGTGTTCAGCGGGTTATCTGCACCTGTAAGCGACAAAAGATGGTCCTTTCAGTGTAGCGCGCATGTAGCCCCGGACATGGAAGGCCATGATAGCCCTGTTATTGCTCTATCGCGCGTACCAGAGCCTCGCGTATCCCTCTAGTAAGCTTTACGCGTACCGCATGGGCATGCCGGAGTCTCGTTCGTTAACAGAATAAAGCTGACAAATCGCTAGCACAACTAGCTATGATTTAGCGAATCCTGCTTTGAGCAGGGGGTTGGACCAGATGGCCCAGGAGGTCCCTTCCAACTCTACGATTCTATGATTCTATGATTCTATGAACTACAAACGGACATACCACACCACACGCACACAATCGACAAAGCTTTCAATGTGTGCATGTTTTTTGAGGTGGCATGGTTGTGGTTTCCCGGGTGGAGTCCAATTAAGCCGCAGGCTCCACTCCTGGTGGTGCCCTTTTGGACATTCCTTTAAGGTTCAGCTTTGCAATCATACTGCCGCCGGAAAGCAAACACTTTGGCTTCATGGACGCTGTTTGGAGGTTCAAGGGAATAACGCCGCCAAATCGCCAGTTGCCATAATTTATTGGTGGGAAGTACGACGGTATATGATCGTGTTCGTTTTCAGATTTTGTTTTTTTGGGTTAGGTTTTTACATTTTTAGTCCAGACTTTCTTGACTTCATAAGGGCATGACAAGCCTAGATCTGTGTCTCTTCCACTTCCTCCTTTTACTCCTCCACCTCTTTTGTAAATGTAGTTGCCCTTTTCCATATGTTATTTTTGGCTTCTGAGCATTTTGTCGGCTTTGGGACACCTTTTAAGGTGTTTTGTAATTGTTTTGTATGTGTTAGTATGTGTTTGTGTTTGCCTGCCATTGTTTTCAGTGTGGTTTGACGAACATTCGACAAACTTGCCTCCTGTGCGACGAACCAAAACACTAGCGGTGTCGAGGTAGCTATTTAGGGAGGGCTGAATTAACCCTTCACGGTTGAGCCAGTGATTTCCAAATTAATCCACAGAGTGTTGCTAGCAACTCAAATGACCACACGGAGACGGGGGTCTCTGTACGGGAAGATCAAGGCAGATCACTAAGCCCCTTTATTTTTGTCACTTCTTTTATAATATTTTGCTTAATTATGCAAAGTTTTCAACTACCAATAACATCATGGTAATGCTTCAATTTATAAGCCAATAGTATTGCAAGAAAATCGGAATATGTCCCTAGTTACGTGACGTAGAGAATAGAACAATATCACATTCTTTTAGGGTCTCATCTCATATCTCATATCTTGTACAAGCTGGAACAGTCTGGTTTTATAACAGCCGTGAACTTTCATCTAGTTAAGTTACAAAATGTAACTAGCAAACAACAAAATGGCATCGCAAGCACAAAAATGGATCCCGGAGAACAAGATGTCCCGTACATCTGAATACTGTACTTCACACTGGGGTGGCTCAACACTACTCATGAGATATAGACGTACATTGTTAATGTTTACCTGCTATCTGATGATACTGTACACTTTGTCTACTTTTTATATTCTTGTCTAATCCATACTGATCCTGGGAGTGTCTCTGTGTGACTGATGGAATATATATGGAGATTGACAATTATCCTTTGACTGAATAGAGCTGTACGCTTCTGATACAGTACCATATATGTGATGTTATTTTGTGTCTATTTTGTGCTAAATTTGGAAGTTTGGTGGAAGAGGCCGCGGACGTGGGCATAGGGGGGCCAGCTGGTGCTGATGGTGGTGGTGCATCTGCTGGTAGTGACAAAAGCACAATAGCAGCTAAGGCAGGAGGTGTTGAGCCTTCATCATGGTCTGTCTACAGAACACCTGGAAGGCTACCTTTTCTGGGAGTAGGCTAACCGTTTTTAAAGCCGGAGCATGAGGAACTGGTTTGGGCTTACATTGCCGAAACAGACTCCAGCAAATATGCCCTCGTCTTCTGAAGTTTCAAAAAATGCAAGCACTGAGTCGTCAAGTGCTGGCTCCTGGTCAGGATGAACCCCTTTCCTTGTCTCCTGCACCCCCACCCAAAGTGAATGATGCAGCAGGCCACACTTCACATTAGTCCATGTAGCTCTTTCTATCATACCATGCATGGGTTATCAAGTCAAATCGTGAATTCCCCAGTCCAAGATGAATCTGACATGAAGTGTGGGTGGCCAGGCAGGGCAGTGGGGTTAATCGGTACCGGGACGGTGTCTCCCTGCGATGTGTCACAGTGGTGGTGACCCGTTCTGTGGCCCTGGGCGTCCTTGCAAAGGGGTGAATTACGTTTATAGGTGAATGATACGTGACGCCACCTGTGGTTTCTGAGTAGATTGACCAGCGCTGCAGTGGCACTTCTCTGGGACAGAAGTTGTGGTGCAGTTAAGATGTAGAAGCCCTGCACAGGTATGGCCATTGTCGCAGGGCACATGAAAGAGTTGGTAGATGGTGTGCAGTGCAGGATGTAGCAGAGCCGTGCGCCAGGCGCAGGAGAAAGAGGACAGACACAGTTGTGCAGTTCCTTTACCTGTACTTGGTAAGTGCCGTCCAGGACCCAGAGTACAGATGGAGAAGGATTTGGTCAGCCTGGAAGCCAATTTGGAATTCTCTCTCTGCAGATAGGTAGTGTGGCCTCTGTTCTAGCGCTTATCTGAGATACTCGCAGTGCTGAGTTCAATGAAGTTCCCCCTGTTGACTCTCTCTTGGAACTTTCTCGTATGGCAGGCAGCTGTAGCCTTTTCCTTCTGGCTCCCACACATCGCTGCTGGGGCCTCCGAGCCTTAGTTGGGTACAGAGCATTTACAGCTGCTACTTCCTCCGGTTTCTGCTGCAGGAATGTCAGTGTCCCTACAAACTCGGAGACCGGAATCCGGACCATGCGCTCAAGCTAGGAGTGAGCCTTAACTCTGCTCATCCTCCAGCTCCCCTTCTCACGTCCACACACTTCCCCTTCTCTTCACAGACTGCCCTAACTTACCTCCTCCAGACCACAGAGAGCAGCTCCTCAGCAGTCAGGTTCAGAGGTCTCCCTGCTGGCCTGGAGTGGGAAATGTGGTGTGTGTTGGTTTAACTGCTAGAGAGATCCTTTGTTGCTCCCAAGCATGACATCACATTCCCTAGGAGGAAGGTAATGCCACTGTGGCGACCGTACTTCTAGGGGCGCCACAAGTGCACTGAGGCCCAGCCCCTGCTAGATGATTCTGCTGGTACATTGACCCAGACCACTACATTCCCCTCGCACTCTACACAGCCTGAATGTGACCCAGATGAAACTCAGGTTACCCTTCTCATATACTGTACCACCTTACACGGTGACAAAAAGGAAGGTGCAGCTGAAAGTACAGGTTCGGCCCACCCGCCGTCAGACACACAGCCGTACTATCAGGGGCCCTGTGCCAGTGCCGTCGCCAATGAGTGGGCCCCCCCTGCTTGCTCGGGATCACAGCACTTGCAAAGTTGAAATACTTACCTCTCCCTGCTCCACCGCCATGACGTCTTCCGCGTTTCCTGACAGTGATATTCTGATCAGAGAGCGCAATGACATCACGTCTGTACGCCCAGACTAGTACAGGGATTCCCTAGCGAGGAGACTTATTTGAGGAGACTTATTTAATTGTTTTCAATGTTGGGACAGCAATTTTTGGAGAGCACTATACTCTGGAGAATGATATATGGGGCCCACCATACACTGGAGCAATCCAAATGTGGACATCAGACACTGGAGCAGCATTTACAGGGCCCATTATACACTAGAGCATTAGAAATGGGGCCCATTATATATAGAGCATTATTTGGGCCCATAAGACAGTGCAGCTTCATCCATGGGGACCAACATATACTGTAACATTATGTGGAGCTCATCATATACTGTTTCAAACATTATATGGGACCAATGATTCTGTATGGTGAAATATATGGGCCTCATTACTCTGTATAGCGCACTATGCGGTGGCCATAATACTGTATGGAGTAAGATACTGTCCGTTTTTGGAGCTATTGGAGAATTTAAAATGGATAACAGTCATGAGATGTAAAAAGTGAATTATTTTTCATTGTACTATACTGCTATTACTCTGCCGTATCAGAGCATCATGAGTTGTGGTATGTGTTAAAGGGGCGCTCTTTGGCCCAGAGCACATGAAAACCTGGAGCCAGCCCTACCCCCCCACAAATTTAGCCAAATAACCTCCATTTTTCAGTGCGTAACTAGTATTATGAAGTAAATTAAGGTTGAAAAGCTTCAGTAATAAGATTTGATGTTTTTGGCATTCAAAAGGGCACTGTAGCTGTGTTTCCTGGCCTCCACTCACTGCCGACTTTGCTTCCCCATTGACTTGCATTGGGTTCCGTGTTTCAGTCGACCTTCGACTTTTCATAAAAATCGGCCGATTTCGTTAGACCCGACTTTTGCGAAAGACGGGTTTCGTGAAACCCGACTCGACCCAAAAAAAGGCAAAGTCGCTCAACTCTAGTAGTGACCCAACTTTGCTTGACATCAAAAGTCACAAGAAAGAAGTATTGGGCATGTAGGATGTCAGCATGCCCCATCTTTTTTTCTCAAGGAAGATAAGCCAACACAAGAGTTCATGTGGACGGTGGGTCATCAGGAATAGTTGGCTCAAAGGATGAGGGTTCAGATGAAAGTTATCAAAGGAGGATGATCAACACTATGAAATATTTTACTCACTTAAATTGAAATCAGATAATAGATTTTTATTTTAATTCTGTGAACAGATGTCCCTTAGGATGTACCATATTTAATTTTAAGCTTGCCATATTATACCATATTTATAGCTGTTTTCCTTATAGTTATGCCTTCTTTTAAAATGAATATAAATTTAAAAGGGTTTTTACATCTGACATATCAAAAGGATAAACCATAAATGTATGATGGCTACAGGCCCCACCACTGGGACTTAAAGAGAACCTTTCTCTATTTAAAAAGAGCATCCCTTCCAATTGCTGCTTCTCAACTGATTCTGGAACAGTTTTTCTTTGTCTTTTGTGCCCTCCATTCCAAGGTTATACCCCCTGGTAATAATTGCGCACATTTTTGCCATCAACCAAGTGGACGTGTACCACAGAATGTCTCTGAAGGCATTTGCTTTTTCTCTTCTGATGCCAACCAATCAAACCACAGTGAGGTTACATGGTATACAGCCCATTGGTTGAAAGAAAAATTTGCGTCTCCGGGGGGCATAAGTTTGGAATAGTGAGACACCTAAGAAAAAGAAAAACTGTTCCTGGTGCAGTGGCGTAGCGCCAGTTGGAGGAGGGACTCAGTTAAACGGGTTGACTTGGACTTTAACATTGATGATCTATCCTTCGGATAGGTCATCTATGTCTGATCGGTGGGGATGTGACTCCCGGACAACTGACCAATCAGCTGTTCCCAGTGTCAGCCAGAACTGCACAGAACAACTTCACGGACTGTATAGTGGCCGCGGCCAGGTACTGCACATCCGCCCCTTATTCAAATCAAGAGCCACTATTCCGTCAGCAGGGCTGTGCTGTGCAGTCTCACAACTGAGCAGTTCCAGCCGCCACCAACATGAGGAACAGTTGATAGGCGGGGGTGCCGGGTGTCCCATCTCCCTCAAACAGACATTGATGACCTATGATAAGGATAGGCCATCAATGTTAACATCTCAAATACTCCCTTTAAAAATAAAAATCTATAACTATGTTGATGCTCTGCTGTAAGAGGAGAGGTAGCCGATCATGCATGGCTTTCTTTGTTCATTTTTATACGAGAGTTCCGAGAATTGCTGAGAACACTTGTTCGGCAACTGCTCATACTTCTCATAGAGCGCCAAATTATCTTCTCCATGTTTACCAAAGCCAAGGAGACACAGGGGCAAAGCTACGGGCAAACCCAAACTGAGAGGTGTGGAGAGAGGAGGAGGGGTGAAGGATTTTCTGCATACTTGCATGCAAATGGGTGACTGGATAACCTGGCGACTATAATGGCTACATTTCATTCAAACTTCCAGTCTCCATGTACTGTACAGTAGGAAGAACAGCTCTGAAGCACAAACTGCTGCTCTAGCAAGTCAAATGCTAATGAATGTTCATTAGTACGTGTAGGTTTAAATATTTTGGAGATGTGATTTATGTGTATTTTAGAGGGAAATCGTTATGCTGAAAATGTCTGATCTGCAGGAGAAGAGTCCAGTGGGAGGGGCTACATAGTGATTGACAGTCTTCCCTGTATCACTGTGCATGCAGAGATGGCTGTCAATCACAGAGCAGGACTGCCCACTGGATTCCATGGATTTCTATGATTAAAATACAAATTTTATACTGGATCTTTTCCAACAAACCTATATATTATTCTGCTCAGCTTTTCCTCCTCTATATCCACAGATCACACCTCATGTACAACATGACAGGTTCCATTTAAAGACATCTTGTGAATTTATGTTTTTTTTTGGTGCTGAATTAATTATGTATATTATTCATCAAATGAACTGCACATTATTACTGTAGCAATACAATGCAGTCACAAATAGTAGTTCTACTAGGCTGATTGAAATGCTCTGAATGTGTTTTATTCTTCTAATTATAAGTTACTTTTATAATGTCTCTTAGGACAGTTTTACATTAGTTCAAAAAAGCCCATGTTACGGTTGCAAGTCCAGATGAACCATGGGTGGAATGACACAAAATGACATCATAGATATCTATGGTGATGTCAGTTTGTGTCATTAGACCCACAGTTGGGGGAGGGGGGCTTAATTACTGTGATTACTCTTGTGTAACACTGAGCCCTGTCCATATCCCACAGGACTGTCCCACAGGCATCCACACTGCTGTACACATGAATGTAACCTTCTGATAGCTGTACATATCACAACTTCTTATAGAGTAGAGGTGTTTTGTTTTTGTTTTGTGCCACTCTTTCAGTCCATTTACCCCTTAGCGACAGAGCCAGTTTGCAGCTTAATGACTGGGCCAATTTTTACAATTCTGACCACTGTCAATTTATGAGATTATAACTCTGGAACGCATTAACGGATCCTGCTGATTCTGAGACTGTTTTTTCATGACATATTGTACTTCATGTTAGTGGTAAAATTTCTTCTATATGTCTTGTGTTTATTTATGAAAAAAACAGAAATATGGCGGAATATTACGTCCAATGAAGGATAGGGGTTAAAACTTTACATTTTTATGCCCTTAAATCAGAGATGTGTCACACAAATTTCCTAATAAATAACATTTCCCGCATGTCTACTTTACATCAGCACAATTTTGGACTCAAAATTTTTTTTGTTAAGAAGTTTATTAGGGTTTTTTACATCAAAATTTACAAAACCATTTTTTTAGGGACCACATCATATTTAAAGTCATTTTGAAGGGTGTACATTACAGAAAATACCCAAAAGTGGCACCATTCTAAAAACTAGACCCCTCAAGGTGCTCAAAACCACATTCAAGAAGTTTAATAACCCTTTACATGCGTCACAGGAACTAAAGCAATGTGGAAGGAAAAAACTAACATTTAACTTTTTTTTGCAAAAAATTTACTTCAGAACCAATTTTTTTTATTTTCACAAGTGTTAAAAGAGAAAATCAACCACAAAATTTGTTGTACAATTGCTCCTGAAAATACCGATACCCCATATGTGGGGGTAAACCACTTTTTCAGCACACGGCAGAGCTCGCAAGGGATGGAGCGCCGTTTGACTTTTTCAGCGCAGAATTGGCTGGAATTGAGATCGGATGCCATGTTGCGTTCGGAGAGCCCTTAATGTGCCTAAACAGTGGAAACCCCCAACAAGTGACCCCATTTTGGAAACTAGACCCATTAAGAAACTTATGTAGATGTGTGGGGAGCACTTTGAACCTTCAAGTGCTTCACAGAAGTTTATAACTTAGAGCCGTGAAAATAAAAAATCTTTTTTTTTCCACAAAAATGATCTTTTCGCCCCCAAATTTTTATTTTTACAAGGGTAACAGGAGAAATCATACCCTCACAGTTGTTGTGCGATTTGTCCTGATTACGCTGATACCCCATATGTGGGGGGAACCACTGTTTGGGCGCATGGGAGAGCTTGGAAGGGAAGGAGTGCCATTTTGGAATGCAGACTTTGATGGAATGGTCTGCGGGCATAATGTTGCGTTTGCAGAGCCCCTGATGGGCCTAAACAGTGGAAACCCCCAACAAGTGACCCCATTTTGGAGACTAGACCCATTAAGGAACTTATGTAGATGTGTGGTGAGTACTTTGAACCTTCAAGTGCTTCACAGAAGTTTATAAGGTAGAGCCGTGAAAATAAAAAATCCATTTTTTTCCACAAAAATGATTTTTTCGCCCCAAATTTTTATTTTTACAAGGGTAACAGGAGAAATCATACCCCCACAGTTGTTGTGCGATTTGTCCTGATTACGTTGATACCCCATATGTGGGGGGAACCACTGTTTGGGCTCATGGGAGAGCTTGGAAGGGAAGGAGTGATATTTTGTAATGCAGACTTTGATGGAATGGTCTGCGGGCGTCATGTTGCGTTTGCAGAGCCCCTGATGGGCCTAAACAGTGGAAACCCCCCACAAGTGACCCCATTTTGGAAATTAGACCCCCCAAGGAGCTTATCTAGATGTGTGGTGAGCACTTTGAACCCCCAAGCACTTCACAGAAGTTTATATAGCGCAGAGCTGTGAAAATAAAGTCTTTTTTATTTCCATAAAAGTGATTTTTTCAGACCCCAATTTTTAGACCCCCAAAGTTGGTAAATAGTGGAAACCCCTCAAATCTTGCTCCAACCCTAACCCCAACACACCTCTAACCTTCATCCCAACCCTAACCCTAATCTCAACCCTAATCCCTAGTCATAATTCTAACGCTAATCCTAGTTCGCCCTAACCCTAATTCACACCCTAAACCTAACCCTAGCCCTAGCCCTAACCCTAAACCTAGCCCTAACCCTAACCCTAGCCCTAGCCCTAACCCTAACTCTAACCCTAACCTTAACCCTAGCCCTAAACCTAGCCCAACCCTAACCCTAGCCCTAACCCTAGCCCTAAACCTAGCCCTAACCCTAAAACTAACCTACCCCTAGCCCCAACTCTAACCCTAAAGGAAAACTGAAAAAAAATATTTTCTTTATTTCGTTATGTTGGCCTAACTAAGGGGGTGATAAACAGGGGGGGGGGTTATGTACTTTTTTTTTATTTTGATCACTATGATAGTTTATCATAGTGATCAAAATGAATGAATGGAATCTGCCAGCCGGAGCCATTTTCTTCTGGATCCAATATGGAGGCGCCCACCGGAGGACGCCGGCGGGATGCGGGACCACCAGGAGGGGACCCTGGACTACAGAGAGGTACCAGGGGGGATCGGGGACCCTAGTTCTCTCTCCTCTGATGTGTGATCACATCAGAGGAAAGAGAAATTTAATGCAAAATCGTGGCTTTTTTTGCGGTCGCCGTTATAGGGTTAATAACGGCGATCGCAAAAGCGGAGTCGGTAAAACCTGACCAATTCATGTTCTCTGGGGTCTCGGCTACTCCGGAGAAAATCTGGCACTGGGGGGCGCAATTCACTTTCTCCACAGTGCCATGAATTAGCGGCGCTGTGGTTTATGTACACTTAATTACCACCGATAAAAGGCGTATCGGCGATCGCTAAGGGGTTAAAATTATAAATTAGTAAAAAAACTGTGTTTTTTTTAATGTTAAAAAATAGAGTTGAGCGAAACGGGTCGGTCATATTCAAAAGTCGCCGACTTTCGCTGAAGTCGGGCTTCATGAAACGAAACCTGACCGTAGCGTGAGGTCGGCCACGAGGTCGGCGACCAGAGCGCTAAATTCACATTTCAAAAGATCCTACCAGCGCCCTTTTTCAGCCAATGATGGAGGACGCACACTGTGGGCAACGCGATGACATAGGCATTGGTCACCACCATCTTTGAGAAGGGCATGCAAGTGATTTTCTGGCCTTGTGTTGCGTCACAGGGGCAAGAAAAGGGCGTGAACGCCGACCGCCATCTTACTTATGCCGATCTTAGTATAGGGAGAGCTGCTGCTGCTGATTCTGTAGGGAGAGCGTTAGGCAGGGAAGAAGAACCAAAAAACTGCTTCTGCTGTTAGCAATTTCCACTTACAACACAACACTTTGTGTACAGTGACAGGGGAGGCTCTATTTTTGTGCATCAGCTCTGTTGGTTACTAGGCTGACTTATAAGGCTTCTGATAGCTGCATTGCTGTTTGTGTGTGCACTGTGCAGCAGTCCTGCTAATTAGGCTGCCTGCATCCATACTTGGACTGAGAGCATCATTGCCAGCGTCCTCATGTCTTTAGTGAGATCCAAAATCTAACTAATCCTATAGACACCCTACACCTTGTCATACACCATCCAATTTCAGTCTCTTACAATGAGGTGTAATCTCTCCTGGGCCAGAGACAATAGTTCTGCGTCCTCAAATCTATAGTGAGATTCAAAATCTCAACAATCCTATAGACACCCTCCACCTTGTCATACACCATCCATTTCAGCCTGTTACATTGAGGTGTAATCTCTACAGGGCCTGAGACAATAGTTCAGCGTCCTCAAATCTATAGTGAGATTAAAATTCTCACCAATCCTATAGACACACTCCACCTTGTCATTCACCATCCAATTTCAGCCTGTTACATTGAGGTATAATCTCTACTGGGCCTGTGACAAGAGTTCAGTGTCCTCAAATCTATAGTGAGATTCAAATTCTCACCAATTCTATAGACATCCTACACCTTGTCATTCAACATCCAATTTCAGTCTGTTACATTGAGATGTAATCTCTACTGGGCCAGAGACAATAGATCTGCGTCCTCAAATCTATAGTGAGATTTAAATTCTCACCAATCCTATAGACACCCTACACCTTGTCATACACCATCCAATTTCAGCCTGTTACATTGAGGTGTAATCTCTACTGGGCCAGAGACAATAGTTCTGCGTCCTCAAATCTATAGTGAGATTCAAAATCTCACCAATCCTATATACACCCTCCACCTTGTCATACACCATCCAATTTCAGCCTGTTACATTGAAGTGTAATCTCTACTGGGCCAGAGACAATAGTTCTGCGTCCTCAAATCTATAGTGAGATTCAAAATCTCACCAATCCTATAGACACCCTCCACCTTGTCATTCACCATCCAATTTCAGCCTGTCACATTGAGGTGTAAACTCTACTGGGCAAGAGACAATAGTTCTGCGTCCTCAAATCTATAGTGAGATTCAAAATCTCACCAATCCTATCGACACCCAACACCTTGTCATACACCATCCAATTTCAGTCTGTTACATTGAGGTGTAATCTCTCCTGGGCCAGAGACAATAGTTCTGCGTCCTCAAATCTATAATGAGATTCAAAATCTCACCAATTCCATAGAAACACTCCACCTTGTCATTCCCCATCCAATTTCAGCCTGTTACATTGAGGTGTAATCTCTGCTGGGCCTGAGACAATTGTTCAGCGTCCTCAAATCTATAGTGAGATTCAAAATCTCACCAATCCTATAGACACCCTACACCTTGTCATACACCATGCAATTTCATTCAGTTACATTGAGGTGCAATCTCTCCTGGGACAGAGACAATAGTTCTGCGTCCTCAAATCTATAGTGAGATTCAAATTCTCACCAATCCTATAGACATCCTACACCTTGTCATTCACCAACCAATTTCCGCCTTGCACATTGAGGTATAATCTCTACTGGGCCAGAGACAATAGTTCTGCGTCCTCAAATCTATAGTGAGATTCAAAATCTCACCAATCCTATAGACACACTCCACCTTGTCATTCACCATCTAATTTCAGCCTGTTACATTGAGGTGTAATCTCTCCTGGGCCAGAGACAATAGTTCTGCGTCCTCAAATCTATAGTGAGATTCAAAATCTCACCTATCCTATATACACCCAACACCTTGTCATACACCATCCAATTTCAGTCTGTTACATTGAGGTGTAATCTCTCCTGGGCCAGAGACAATAGTTCTGCGTCCTCAAATCAATAGTGAGATTCAAAATCTCACCAATCCTATAGACACACTCCACCTTGTCATTCACCATCCAATTTCAGCCTGTTACATTAAGGTTTAATCTCTACTGAGCCAGAGACAATAGTTCAGCGTCCTCAAAATCTATATTGAGATTCAAAATTTCACCAATCCTATAAACACCCTACACCTTGTCATACACCATCCAATTACAGCCTGTTACATTGTGGTGTAATCTCTACTGGGCCAGAGACAATAGTTCTGCGTCCTCAAATCTATAGTGAGATTCAAAATCTCACCAATCCTATAGACACACTCCACCTTGTCATTCACCATCTAATTTCAGCCTGTTACATTGAGGTGTAATCTCTCCTGGGCCAGAGACAATAGTTCTGCGTCCTCAAATCTATAGTGAGATTCAAAATCTCACCAATCCTATAGACACACTCCACCTTGTCATTCACCATCCAATTTCAGCCTGTCACATTGAGGTGTAATCTCCACTGGGCAAGAGACAATAGTTCTGCGTCCTCAAATCTATAGTGAGATTCAAAATCTCACCAATCCTATAGACACACTCCACTTTGTCATTCACCATCCAATTTCAGCCTGTTACATTAAGGTGTAATCTCTACTGGGCCAGAGACAATAGTTCAGCGTCCTCAAATCTATATTGAGATTCAAAATGTCACCAATCCTATAAACACCCTACACCTTGTTATACACCATCCAATTACAGCCTGTTACATTAAGGTGTAATCTCTACTGGGCCAGAGACAATAGTTCTGTGTCCTCAAATCTATAGTGAGATTCAAAATCTCACCAATCCTATAGACACCCTACACCTTGTCATACACCATCCAATTTCAGTCTGTTACATTGAGGTGTAATCTCTACTGGGCCAGAGACAATAGTTCTGTGACCTCAAATCTATAGTGAGATTCAAATTCTCACCAATCCTATAGACACCCTACACCTTGTCATACACCATCCAATTTCAGTCTGTTACATTGAGGTGTAATCTCTACTGGGCCAGAGACAATAGTTCTGCGTCCTCAAATCTATAGTGAGATTCAAAATCTCAACAATCCTATAGACACCCTCCACCTTGTCGTTCACCGTCCAATTTCAGCCTGTTTCATTGAGGTGTAATCTCTACTGGGCCAGAGACAATAGTTCTGCGTCCTCAAATCTATAGTGAGATTCAAAATCTCACCAATCCTATAGACACCCTCCACTTTGTCATTCACCATCCAATTTCAGCCTGTTACATTGAGGTGTAATCTCTACTGGGCCAGAGACAATGGTTCTGTGTCCTCAAATCTATAGTGAGTAGTGTTGAGCATTCCGATACCACAAGTATCGGGTATCGACCGATATTCACTGTATCGGAATTCGGATACTGAGTTCCGATACTTTTAGCATATCGAATACCGGAATCGGAAGTTCCCATAATGCTATGAGCCAGTTTGATTTGATTCAGCCAATGACAATCCTCAGAAGTGTGGGCACATCCTGTTAGGCATGTAGGCATGTTAACTAATCGCATTGGCTGCTGAAATGATATAATGATGCACTATAAAAGCCGGTTCACTCTGCTGTGAATTCAGTTAGGGACAGGCTGTTGTTCAAGACTGTGAGGGACAGTTAGAGATAACGATTTTCACAATCATAGTGTGCTTTACCCAGGCTACATAATCCACCACTGTAGCTTTCTTTTGCCTTGCAGCAGTGTTCACAGCTGTCTGCAAGGTCTGTGTGAGTGCAGCTCACGCTGAGTAGTGTGTCCTGCATCCACGTCTGGTTGTAGGACGCTCAGCGTGTCAGTGCCTCATACATATTTTTCTTTTTTTGCTGCTCATTTTTCATTCTCCTATTAGTGTGCACTGTGCATCCATCCGTATCCATATACGTTGGTTGCAAACTCTATAGGAGTAGACAGCGGAGCCTCTCTGCAGCCTTTCAGTGCTAGTGCCCAGTTTGCTTCACTGTTCACGGCTGTCTGAGAGTTCTCTGACTGTGTGTGAGTGCAGCTCACGCTGAGTAGTGTGTCCTGCAGCTACGTCTGGTTGTAGGCCGCTCAGCGTGCGTCACTGCCTCACACATATTTTTCTTTTATTGCAGCTCATTTTTTATTCTCCTATTAGTGTGCATCCATCCGTATCCATCTACATTGGTTGGTTGCAAACACTATATAGGAGTAGATAGAGGAGCCTTTTTTTTGGCTTGTGCCCTTCAGCTGAAGCCAGATTAGTATTACCCTATTTTTTGGAGCCTCATCTTTCGCATTGTAGGTTACCTGCTTGCATTGTAATAGCTCCAAAAAGTTAGTGATACTATCGCTTTCAAATTTTTCGTCACATCCTTTTAGTTTTTAAAAAAAAATAAAAAAATAAAATAAAGCTCACCAAACACTCCATTTCACAGTTGTGTAGGCCACATTAGCTCCTATTAAAGTGTAGTCCACACACACACTTCATAAAATTAGTGTTTCTTATACCTGTTACCAACTGTTCAGGAATAAGCACACTAAGCCCCCCCTTTGTACTTTTCTGCCTATCTTTATCAGTCTGCCAAGATGAAGAAGGCAGGGAGTAAGGCACGTGGGCGTGGAGTTTCAGCAGGGAGAGGACGTGGGGATTCTGCAGGGAGAGGACGTGGGGATTCTGCAGGGAGAGGACGTTAAGATTCTGTGCCTGCTGCGGGCACCAGTGAGTCAGCATCCCCCAGTTTTAGCAGGCAACAGTCCTTTATGCGCAGCTTTGTAGGACCTCACTGTACCCCACTGCTGCGGGAGGAACAAATTGAAGCCATTGTCGGATGGATGGCAGCTAACTCATCGACTTCAATGACTTCCACGTCCTCTCAGGGCCAGAGCACTGAAGAGCAACCATCTGTCTCTTCACCACCTGCCAAAGCGCCCAGGCAGTCAGAGAGCCCTGGACAGGAGCCATGACAGTCTCTACTTCTGTTCTCTGAATCTGTTGGCTTGGAAAGAGGGGCCAGCCATGCTGCATTCCAGAATGTGAAGAAGAGGGAGTATGCAGTGATGCGCAACTTCTTTGTCCCTCTGAATCTGAAGAGGCGGGTGGGCCAGTGCCTATTGTCAGCACACCTCAGTAGGCATCAGATGATGACGAGACTCAGGTGCCACTTTCTGGTGCGTACGGTGCTGGCGAGACAACCCAGGAGAAGCAGGTGTTTGAAGAGGGGAGTGTAGATGATGAGGTCCTTGACCCATCATGGCGTGAGGAAAAGGAAGGTGGTGGGAGCAGCTCTGAGGAAGAGATTCCCCGAAAACAGGAGGGAGAGGGAGGGGGCAGACTTGGTTGCCTGTAGCCTCCACTTCGGCACCCGTTAGGAGCATTCCTCTTCCAAAAGCCAAAACAGGCGCTCCCAAGACTTGCAGTGCGTGGTCCTTTTTTGACACAGTTGCAGATGACATTTGCTTTGTCAAATGCAAGCTGTGTCATCAGAAAGTCAAAAGAGGGAAAAATGTCAGTAACCTCAATACCACAAATATGTGGAAACATGTGTGGACCATAGAGTTGAGCGAAACGGGTCGAAAAAATTCAAAAGTCGCCGACTTTTGGCAAAGTCGGGTTTCATGAAACGAAACCCGACCCTAGGATGAGGTCGGCCACGAGGTCGGCGACTTACGCGCCAAAGTCGCGTTTCAAAAGTTTGTTTTGCGCTCTTTTTCAGCCAATCAGGATCCACGGACACTGTGGGCAGCGTAATGACATAGGCAGGGGTCACCACCATCTTTCAGAAGGGCATGCAAGTGATTGGCTTGCTTTGGTGGGCATCACAGGGGTTATAAAAGGGCATGCACGCCGACCATCATCTTACTTCTGCCGATCTTAGCATAGGGAGAGGTTGCTGATTCTGTAGGGAGAGCGTTAGGCAGGGAAGAAGACACCAAAAACTGCTTCTGCTGCTAGCGATTTTGCCTGTACAACACACCAGTCACTGTGCACTGCAAGGGGAGGCTATATAGTGGTGTATCAGTGGTGTTGGTTGTTGGGCTGCCTTCTAAGGCTTCCTGACATTCCTGCATTGCTGTTTACCCACTGCTCCGCAAACTGCTTTTTTAAAAGCAATCACAATTTTTTTTTTTTGTCCTGCTGAGGTACTGAGCGTGCATTTTTTCACACCATACAGCGGTGTACGCTCCTCACACAGTACCGTGTAACGGCTGTTATCACAGCCACAGTGAAGCTATCAGTGAGTCACTCTGTGAGAATAAGTCGAGGACATGTTCCGTTCTTACAGACCTGCACTCTAGGGAGATTCCAATTCTGCCCAATTCTACATACACCTTATAGTTTGTGATACACTAGCCAATTTCTGCCTGTGACATAGCGCTCAGATATTCAGTGGGCCTCACACAATCCATAAGTGTCCAGTGTCCACAAGTGTTTGCAGAAATTAAAAATCTCCCTTATCCTCTAGTCACTTTGGTCACAGCTCTGCCATCGAGCCTGTGACAGAGCGCTCAGATACTCAGTGGGCCTCACACAATCCATAAGTGTCCAGTGTCCACAAGTGTGTGCAGAAATTAAAAATCTCCCTCATCCTCTAGTCACTTTGGTCACAGCTCTGCCATCGAGCCTGTGACAGAGCGCTCAGATACTCAGTGGGCCTCACACAATCCATAAGTGTCCAGTGTCCACAAGTTTGTGCAGAAATTAAAAATCTCCCTTATCCTCTAGTCACTTTGGTCACAGCTCTGCCATTGAGCCTGTGACAGAGCGCTCAGATACTCAGTGGGCCTCACACAATCCATAAGTGTCCAGTGTCCACAAGTGTGTGCAGAAATTAAAAATCTCCCTTATCCTCTAGTCACTTTGGTCACAGCTCTGCCATCGAGCCTGTGACAGAGCGCTCAGATACTCAGTGGGCCTCACACAATCCAAAAGTGTCCAGTGTCCACAAGTGTCTGCAGAAATTCAAAATCTCCCCTGTCCTATAGACACCTTGTACCTTGTTTTACATTTCTATATAGTTTGTTGGATTTTGTCTACATTTCTACCAAAAATGAGGAAGGCTGGTGGAAGAGGCCGTGGAATTGGGCGGGGGTTGGCAGCTGGTAATGATGGTATTGGTGGTGGATCTGATGGTAGTGGCAAGAGCAAAATAGGACCGAATGCAGGAGGTGTTGAGCCTGCGTCATCGTCTGGCTACATAAGGCCTCGAACGCTTAGTTTTCTAGGAGTTGGCAAACCGCTTTTAAAGCCAGAGCATCAGGAAAAAGTTTTGTCTTACATTGCTGACTCAGCCTCCAGCTCTATCGCCTCCTCTTCTTCAGTTGTAAAAAGTAAAAGCACTGAGTCGTCATTGGAGGCTCATGTTCATGAACCACACCTTTCCTTGTGTCCTTCACCCCAACCAAGATTGAAGGATGACGCAGGCCATACTACTGATTACTCCATGGAGCTGTTTTCACATACCATGCCTGGATTATCAAGTGAAATGGTGAATTACCCAGGCCAAGATGAATCTGACATGGAGTGCACTGATGCACAGCCGCTGATGGATGATTCTGCTGGTACATTCACTCAGAGCACTACATTGTCCTCGCAGTGTACAGAGCCAGATTCTGACCCTGATGAGACTCAGGTGCCCCTTCCCGCACACTATACCACCATACACGGTGACACAGAGGAAGGTGCACATGACATAGAGGAGGAGGTGATGGATGACCCAGTTGTTGACCCAGATTGGCATCTATTGGGGGAAGAGGGTGCTGCTTCCAATAGCTCAGATGAGGAGCATCGACAGCAGACATCGACATCGCAACAGCTGTTATCTGGCAGGCCCGGAGCACTCCAAAGACAGGTTCCAAACATCAAAAGAGTTGCTGGACAGCTTGTCCAGAGGGTCAAAAGATCACAGCGTGCTAGGCCGCAAAATGTCTGCCAAAGTAGGAAGAGTGCAGTGTGGCACTTTTTTGAACAAAATCCTCATGATCAGGCCAAGGTTATCTGTAAGAAGTGCGCAAAGACCTTTAGCCGAGGGAAAAATCTGAAAAATTTGAATACCAGTTGCATGCTTAGACATTTAACCAGCATGCACTTGCAAGCGTGGACACAACACCAAACCTCAAGTGCCACATGTGCAACTGATCACAATGAAGGTAGTTAGCAACGCTACATTGTTTCCCCCACTGTAAGCCCACCGGTTAGCACAGCAGCAAATGTTGAGGTGTCGGTGCAATGCCACAGCAGTCAGGGAATCCCACTGTTATATCAACAAAAGACTGATTCTAGGCCATCAGAAAGAACAACAACTCCATCACCATCATCAACCCTCTCTCAGTCCGCCCTGTCCACCGCTACTTCCACCATATGCAGCTCTCAAGTCCAGCTCACCCTCCCAGACACTATGAGTAGGTCAAGAAAGTACTCAGTCTCTCATCCGCGTACACTGGGTTTGAACGCCCACATTGCCAAACTAATCTCATTTGAGATGATGCCCTTTCGGTTGGCCTATGCAGTACCACGCTATGACCTACCCAGTCGCCACTTCTTCTCTCGCAAAGCCATCCCAGCCCTCCACCATCATGTGAAAGACCGCATTGTCCATGCACTCAAGCAGTCAGTGAGCGGAAAGGTGCACCTCACAACTGATGCATGGTCCAGTCGGCATGGCCAGGGCCGTTACGTGTCCATCACTGCGCACTGGGTTAATGTGGTGGATGCAGGGTCCACATGGGACAGCGGTGGTGGGACAGTGCTGCCTAGCCCACGGTATAGGAAACAGTTGGCTGTAGGCGTTCGACCCTCCTCCTCCTCCTCCTCCAGAAGCGAAAGCTCGTCCACAGAGCGCAGTCGTACGAGCTGCCACTGTTGCACACGATGTGTCCCCCTATCGAGCAGCTAGTGGAAAGCGTCAGCAGGCTGTGTTGCAGATGATGTGTTTGGGCGACAGACACACCGCCGAGGTACTGGCCGAGTACTTGAAGCGACAAACTGAGTCATGGCTGGGCAGTGTACATCTTGAGGCAGGCAAGGTAGTTAGTGATAACGGCCGTAATTTTGTGGCAGCCATAGCCCTTTCAAAACTCAGCCACATACCTTGCTTGGCTTACACCTTGAACCTGGTGGTGCAGTGCTTCCTCAAAAATTATCCGGAGTTAACAGCCCTGCTCCAGAAGGTGCGAAGACTGTGCGCGCACATCCGCCGGTCGCCTGTACACTCCGTTCATATGCAGAAGCTGCAGTGATTGCTCCACCTTCCCAACCACCGCCTCATTATCGACATTGCAACAAGGTGGAACTCCACCCTGCACATGGTGGAGCGGCTGTGCGAGCAGAGGCAGGTGATAATGCATTTGTGGGAGGATACACGGCCAGGCACTTTGAGAGCAGACATGGAGTTGACAGGTGTGCAGTGGTCGAAGCTGAAAGACCTCTGTAAAGTCCTTCAGTGTTTTGAGGAATGCACACGGCTGGTAAGCGCAGACGATGCCATCCTAAGCATGAGCATCCCACTAATGCGTCTGCTCATGCAAACTTTGACGCACCTTAAGGAGCAGGCGTCTGCAGCCAATGTTGATGAGGAGGAAGAGGAGGAGGGAATCCTTGATGACATTCAGCCATTGTCTGCTCAGGGACCTCTCCTGGACGAGGTGGAGGAAGAAGAGGAGGAGGAGGATGATGATGGGGATGATTACTTAGGGGAGGAGGATGCATCTCGTGGGGCAAGTGAAAATATTGGTGTGGCAAGGTCTGGTACAGGGTTTGTGCGTGACTGGAGGGATGTGGATTTGCCAGAAAGTGCTCCTCCAACCAGCACTCGCAGTGCATCATTGACACCGGGAACATTGGCCCACATGTCAGATTATGCCTTGCGGATCCTAAAAAGGGACCCCCGCATTGCCAAAATGATGAACGATGACGACTACTGGTTGGCCAGCATCCTGGATCCACGCTATAAAGGCAAATTACAAAACATCATGCCACAGGAGAACCTTGACCTAATATTGGCTAATAAACAAGCAACTCTGGTAAATCGGTTGCTTGAGGCATTCCCAGCACACAGCAGCGGTGATGGTTCTCACACAAGCCGTACGGGCCGGGGGCAGCTTGGCAGAGGTGTTCGTGGTGCACACAGCAGAAGTGGCGTTGGAGACAGGGGTTTCATGACAATGTTGTGGACTGATTTTTCAAATACCGCTCACCCAACTGGTAATACTGCATCGATGGAAAGTGACAGGAGACAGCAGTTGTCAACTATGGTTACAAACTACTTTTCCTCCCATATCGATGTTCTCCCACACAGGTCATTCCCCTTTGACTATTGGGCCGCTAAACTGGACACCTGGCCTGAATTGGCCCAATATGCCTTACAGGAGCTCGCTTGCCCAGCTGAAAGTGTGCTATCGGAAAGAGTCTTCAGTGCAGCTGGATCAATCCTGACAGAAAAAAGGACCCGTCTGTCAACCCAAAATGTGGATGATCTAACCTTCATTAAAATGAACCATGCATGGGTTTCCAAGGATTTTGTCCCACCTTCCCCTGATGACACATAGGGTGACAGAAAAATGGCTTGCTTTGGTCCACCTCTTCCTGGGACTTCACCTATTTCGCCTTTTGCATCAGCTGAATGTCCAACATCAACATATGCCACTTTCTAAAACTCCCTAACTGTGCTGCCTCCCCCCCCATGGCCGGGGTCACCACCTAGCGCACGACACCGTGCGAGTGCCGTTGCCCTGGACAGGTGGGTAGGCCGACTCTTGGGCGCGGGCACGGGCACAGGGTCCCTCATAGTTCAATCAGGTGTCTCTGACGGTGGTGGTGCACACCCACCGTCAGACACACCGCTGTACTATGAGGGGCCCAGTGCCAGTACCGACGCCCACGAGTGGGCCCCCCTTGCTTGGGCAGGGCCCCAGCATTTGCAATATTTACCTCTCCCTGCTCCTCCGCTGTGTAATCTGGGCCGTCAAATCCATACTGTGCCTGAGACCATCTGAGCCTGCCTCCTGATGTATAGACATATATGTTTTGAATGTGTACGCTATCCATACATGTTATCCGGGGATACGGTACCCTTTCTAACCTTTGTGCAATCACGTGCAATCCATACTGGGCCTAACACCGTCTGAGCCTGCCTCCTGATGTATAGACATATATTTTGAATGTGTACGCTATCCATACATGTTATCCGGGGATACGGTACCCTTTCTAACCTTTGTGCAATCACGTGCAATCCATACTGGGCCTAACACCGTCTGAGCCTGCCTCCTGATGTATAGACATATATTTTGAATGTGTACGCTATCCATACATGTTATCTGGGGATACGGTACCCTTTCTAACCTTTGTGCAATCACGTGCAATCCATACTGGGCCTAACACCGTCTGAGCCTGCCTCCTGATGTATAGACATATATTTTGAATGTGTACGCTATCCATACATGTTATCCGGGGATGCGGTACCCTTTCTAACCTTTGTGCAATCACGTGCAATCCATACTGGGCCTAACACCGTCTGAGCCTGCCTCCTGATGTATAGACATATATTTTGAATGTGTACGCTATCCATACATGTTATCTGGGGATATGGTACCCTTTCTAACCTTTGTGCAATCACGTGCAATCCATACTGGGCCTAACACCATCTGAGCCTGCCTCCTGATGTATAGACATATATTTTGAATGTGTACGCTATCCATACATGTTATCCTGGGATACGGCACCCTTTCTCACCTTTGTGCAATCACGTGCAATCCATACTGGGCCTAACACCGTCTGAGCCTGCCTCCTGATGTATAGACATATATTTTGAATGTGTACGCTATCCATACATGTTATCCGGGGATGCGGTACCCTTTCTAACCTTTATGCAATCACGTGCAATCCATACTGGGCCTAACACCGTCTGAGCCTGCCTCCTGATGTATAGACATATAATTTGAATGTGTACGCTATCCATACATGTTATCCGGGGATACGGTACCCTTTCTAACCTTTGTGCAATCACGTGCAATCCATACTGGGCCTAACACCGTCTGAGCCTGCCTCCTGATGTATAGACATATATTTTAAATGTGTACGCTACCGATACATGTTATCCGGGGATACGGTACCCTTTCTAACCTTTGTGCAATCACGTGCAATCCATACTGGGCCTAACACCGTCTGAGCCTGCCTCCTGATGTATAGACATATATTTTGAATGTGTACGCTATCCATACATGTTATCCGGTGATACGGTACCCTTTCTAACCTTTGTGCAATCACGTGCAATCCATACTGGGCCTAACACCATCTGAGCCTGCCTCCTGATGTATAGACATATATTTTGAATGTGTACGCTATCCATACATGTTATCTGTGGATACGGTAACCTTTCTAACCTTTGTGCAATCACGTGCAATCCATACTGGGCCTAACACCGTCTGAGCCTTCCTCCTGATGTATAGACATATATTTTGAATGTGTACGCTATCCATACATGTTATCTGGGGAAACGGTACCCTTTCTCACCTTTTTGCAATCACGTGTAATCCATACTGGGCGTGAGAATGGCTGGCGAGCTGTTAAGCAAGCTACAGCACCTGTGGTTTGCACATGTAAGTTTTTAATTTTTTCAGGAATGACGGTTAGGCCTAATTCCGGAACTGCGGTTGACCTGCACTTACTGGGAATTGGGAAATCATCGTTCGCGGGTAATAATTGTAATCAGTGATCCCCATCACTAACGTTGTTCAGCGGGTTATCTGCACCTGTAAGCGACAAACGCTGGCCTTTTCAGTGTAGCGCACATGCAGCCACGGACATGTAAGGGCATGACACACCAGTTATTGGCCAATCTCATGTGCCAGAGCCTCACGTGTCCCTCTAGTAAGCCGGACTCGGACCGCGGGGCATGACGGAGTCTCGTTCGTTAACGGAATTAAGCTTGCAATGTGTGCATCTGTTCTGTAGCTGGCATGGTTGAGGTTTCCCAGGTGGAGTCGAATTTAACCGTAGGCTCTACTCCTGGTGGTGCCCTTCTGGACATTCCTTTAAGGTTCAGCTTTGCAACCATACTGCCCACGTAAAACAAACACTTTGCCTTCATGAACGCTGTTTGGAGGGTCATGACTCGTGGGAATAACGCCGCCCAATCAGTTAACCTGCTAGAGAGATCCTTCGTTGCTCCCAAGCATGACATCACACTCCCTAGGAGAAAGGTAATGCCACTGTGGCGACCGTACTCCTGGGGGCGACACAAGTGCACTGATGCCCAGCCACTGCTCGATGAATCTGCTGGTACATTGACCCAGACCACTACATTCCCCTCGCACGCTACACGGCCTGAATCTGACCCTGATGAAACTCAGGTTACCCTTCCCATATACAGTTCCATCTTACACGGTGACAAAGAGGAAGCTGCAGATGAAAGTGCAGGTTCGGCCCACCCGCCATCAGACACACCACCGTACTATCAGGGGCCCTGTGCCAGTGCCGTCACCAACGAGTGGGCCCCCCCTGCTTGCTCAGGATCACAGCACTTGCAAGGTTGAAATACTGTGCAGTGAGATGGAAGATGGGGACGACGAGGAGTCCAGACTAGTACAGGGATTCCCTAACGATGAGACTTATTGGATTGTTTTCAATGTTGGGACAGCAATTTTTGGGGAGCACTATACTCTGGAGAATGATAGATGGGGCCCACCATACACTGGAACATTCCAAAGGTGGACATCAGACACTGGAGCAGCATTTACAGGGCCCATTATACACTAGAGCATTAGAAATGGGGCCCATTATGTTTGGAGCATTATTTGGTCCCATAAGACAGTGGAGCTTCATCCATGGGGACCAACATATACTGTAGGATTATGTGGAGCTCATCATATACTGTTTCAAACATTATATGGGACCAATGATTCTGTATGGAGAAATAGATGGGCCTCGTCATGAGATGTAAAAAGTGAAGTATTTTTCATTGTACTATACCGCTATTTCTCTGCCGTATCGGAGCATGATGAGTTGTGGTATGTGTTAAAGGGGCGCTCTTTCGCCCAGGGCACATGAAAACCTGGAGCCAGCCCTCCCCCCCCACAACTTTAGCCAAATAACCCCCATTTTTCAGTGCGTAACTTGTATTATGAAGTTAATTAAGGTTGACAAGCTTAAGTAAGAAGAATTGATGCTTTTGGCATTCAAATGGGCACTGTAGGTGTGTTTCCTGTCCTCCTCTCACTGCCGACTTTTATTCCCCATTGACTTACATTGGGTTTCGTGTTTCGGGACGACCCCGACTTTTCCCTATAATCGGACGATCTTGCTCGACCCGACTTTTGGAAAAGTCGGGTTTCACGAAACGAAACTCGACCCTAAAAAACCAAAAGTCGCTCAACTCTAGTGGACCAAGCACGAGGTGGAGTTACACAGACACACTGAAGACGTAGGCCAACGTACAGCACCACCTACCACCTCTTCAGCTCGTGTTGGGGCCTCTTCCTCCAGCTCACACACAGCTGGTTCTGCTTCCTCACAGAATCACCAAGGAAGAACCTCTGGCACTGTTGTCCAGAGACCCAGTGACATTCCACCCACAGCACCACATTCCCAGTCATCCTCACGCTCCCAGGCCACTCTACAGCCATCGGTAGCACAGGCATGGGAGAAAAGGCGGCCATACTCGGCAAACCATCCCCGAGCACAGGCTCTGAATGCTAACATTGCCAAACTACTGGCCCTTGAAATGCTCTCATTTAGGCTGGTGGAGACTGACACTTTCCATAACTTCATGGCATTGGCAGTCCCACAATACACCGTGCCCAGCCACTTTTATTTCAGCAGGCAAGCTGTCCCTGCCCTGCAAAAACATGTGGAGGGAAAAATACGACATGCGCTACAAAACTCCGTCAGTAGCAAGGTCCACCTGACCATTACTAGTAGTGGGAATGTGGACAGAGCAGGAGACCTTGCCGGACACACATCAGGGGATCAACTGACGTGACTGAGCCCCAGTAACACAGGAACAAGTGTGGATTGTGCAGACGCCACTTCAGAGCAGCAACTGGCGGGGTTGGAGGCCAGGGGAAATACTAGAGACAGTGGAGTCAGAGGCCATAGTGCAGCACAGTTACAATCAGTAGTAGTCTACAACCTATATCAAACTTGCTGCAAGTTGGCCTCCGCCTGCTGCATGATTGATCCTGGGCTTCAACACAGCCAGTTGTCGCTCGGAAGTGCTGTCCGCACAGAGAAAAACACTAGCTCCTGTGTTAGTGGGGTTCAGTAACGTCTGCTGTTCATGTCAGGGACCTGACAGCGCCGGCGTACAGCCTCCGCTAGGCACCGTAGGGACTCCTGGGGACAAGAACAGCTGGAAAATAAAGATGCACGGGACCTGAATGTAGAAGGTTAGAAAGCAGGCGCAGGACCTATGGTCATGTGACTACAAGGGGTCGGGGCTTAGTGTCCTGCTTTCAAAGAAGGTAGAAAACTCAAAGTCGGGCAAAGCAGGGCATGCACAGTACAGGCAAGCGAGGTACAGGAGGGATAAACAGACGGGAGGTCAGACAAAGCCAAAGGACATACACAAGATCTCAGTAAAGTACCAGGGATGAGACAGAACGGTTAGTCAGAGCCAAGCAGAGATCAAAACCAAACAGACATAGAAGTTACCAGACAGAATCCAAAGCAGAATCCAGAGCACAGACCGAGTTATACACAGATAATCATGCAACCAGAACACAGCACTAACACACTCAGGGGTCACCACACAATGCCAAGGGTGAAAGTATAACTGATGGGGGATGGGAGCTTCCTGAGGCTATAAGAAGCCTCCCCAGAACCAATGAGAGGCCACCATAATAGGTCCCAGGTGTGCAGGTGAGAGTCTGCACTGAGGTCTGAACATTAACCCCAGCAGTGCCGGTCTCCCAGCACTGGTATCATGACAGTACCCCCTCTCAACGGGGGGCCTCTGGACCCCCAGGCTTGCCCGGGTATCTAGCATGGAAAGCCCGAACCAGACGATCCGCATGCATCAACCGGGCCGGCACCCAGGACCTGTCCTCCGGCCCATACCCCTTCCAATGAACTAGATACTGTACTGACCGCCGTACCAACCTAGAATCTACGATGTGACCAATCTCATATTCCACATGTCCCTCAACCGAAACAGGAGGAGTAGCGGACTCGGATTCTCCCCGGACTGCTTCAAACGGTTTCAGTAGAGATCTATGGAAGACGTTAGGGATCTTTAAAGAGGGTTGAAGGCACAGCCTGTACGCTACTGGGTTGATTTTTTCCACAATCTTGTACGGGCCAATGAATTTGGGGCCCAACTTGGCTGACGGAATCTTTAACTTAATGTTTCGCGTGGAGAGCCAAACTTTCTCTCCAACCTGAAACATGGGACCAGGTGTTCGTTTCCTGTCCGCGAAAAACTTATACCTGCCTTGAGACCTAGATATACGCCGCTAGACTTCTGCCCATGTATTTTTTAACCGCTTAACAGAGTCCTCAGCCCCGGGGCACCCCGAATCCAGATGAGAAAACTCACCAAAATGAGGACTGAACCCATAGTTGATCAAGAAAGGGGACAGACCAGTGGATTGACTCACCGGACTATTGAAGGCAAATTCAGCCAATGGCAGTATATCACACCAGTCATTCAGTCTAGCAGAAGTCAGACATCTGAGGATCTGTTCCAGAGACTGATTAGTGCGTTCCGTCTGACCATTACTCTCAGGATGGTATGCAGACGAAAAGGACAGAGATATCCCTAATTTTTTGCAGAAAGCACGCCAAAACTTAGCCACAAACTGCACACCACGATCAGACACCACATTCAGGGGTACCCCATGCAAGCAGACCACAATCTGGATAAGGTCTCCGCAGAAGGTAATGCAGACAGGGGTACAAAATGAGCCTGCTTTGAAAATCTGTCCACCACTACCCATACCACCGTATTACCCCTGGAATAGGGAAGATTGGTAATAAAATCCATGGACAGATGGGTCCACGGTCTTTCGGGAACTTCCAAGGGCATCAGCTCCCCCGCCGGCCGGCTATGGGAGCTTTTAGAACAAGTGCAGACCCCACAACCAGAAATGAATTTCTTTATATCAGAACCAAGAGTAGGCCACCAGAAGATCCTAGCCACCGCCAGTAGCGTGGCTGATATACCAGGGTGAGCACACAACTTGGATTCGTGGAACTCTTGCAAGAGTTTAAGGCGAAGTTGCTCTGGGACAAACAACTTGCCCCCTGGCTTGGCCGCAGGAGCCAGCGACTGGGTCCCCTCAATTTCCTGTTCCAATTCAGACGAGATCCCTGCTAACACCACCCCAGGGTGCAGGATGGAGAACGGTGGCTCAGGGGCAGACACAGGGTGAAAACTACGAGATAAGGCGTCAGCCTTGACATTCTTTGACCCTGGACGGAAAGTAATAGTAAACTGGAAACGAGAAAAAAAAAGTGACCAACGGGCCTGTCTGGGCATTAATCTTTTTTTTGTAATTCTTTATTTTATTAACAAAGAGAGATTACAGCAATACAGAAGCAAGACATGTTCAAATTTTGAGGTACAAGTCTGTATGTAGAATTACAGAGCATTAATTATACAGTTTTACTCTTTTCAAACAATATAACACTGAACGAGGTAAATAACCTAACTAAAACTAACCCATTACATAGGCAGGTATCCTTGATGCTCTAGGGCATACTTTACAAAGAAAAACAAGCTCTTGAGGGTCTCCGATAAAAATATTAGTGAAGAGGCCCGGTGAACCGCCCCCACCAGAATGTCGCCTCAGCCGATACAACACTCTCTCATGCGCATCTTTTGTAATTATGACCTTAGATAGTTTGAAGAAATTGGCTCAGTGGCCCCCAGGGCTCAATCACTCCTCGCTACTTACTCGGCTGCCGTGGCACCCCCCAGCCGACTCTGGGCCCGGAGTCCCCGCAGTGCCCTGGAAATGTATCCAAGGTGCCCAGGTTTTCTTAAATTTCTCATGAGATGACGAGTCCCAACTGGTAAGTTCCTCGAGTCTAAACAAATCTCTTATTTTGCGTTTCCACTCTGTCAGAGTCGGGGGGGTTTGCTGTTTCCACCTAAGGGCGATCAATTGTTTTGAGGCTCCCAGCATCAATGGCGCTAGCTCATGTTTCTTAGGTTGGAAATTCTCTGAGAGTAAGGATAAGAGTGCCTCCGCCGCAGTCAGGTCTGCCTTAAGTATGCTAAGGTTCTTCATAAACCCTATGACATCTGACCAGAATTGGGCGAGAGTAGGACAGAACCAGAAAATGTGAGACAGGTTACCCCACGACTCCCCACACCT
This sequence comes from Dendrobates tinctorius, assembly GCF_039654945.1. Taxonomy (NCBI): domain Eukaryota; kingdom Metazoa; phylum Chordata; class Amphibia; order Anura; family Dendrobatidae; genus Dendrobates; species Dendrobates tinctorius. The sequence continues at coordinate 1,396,119 of NW_027361948.1, read as the reverse complement.
CCAACACAGAGGGGAACTAATCAGTCCCAAATGATGCAGTTTTTCTGGTGTGTAGTACCATCGCGATAGTAACTTATAAGCCGACTCTTGAAATAGAACACAACGGGAGAAGCAATGAGAAGCAGCACAGATCTTTTGTTTGTCCAGTGGGGATAAAGAAATATTTAGTTGCACTTCCCTAGTTCCACTTCCCACGAATGTAGGAAAGGTGGCTGGGAGGAGTTTTCCTCATCTATGAGATTGGAATAGAATTTTGATACCACTTTCGGGACAAAATGGTTAACCTTCGTCAATACTTCTAACCAGAGCCATTTAGTGGGCAACTGAGGGAGTGTTTTGATTTGACTCATAAAGTAAGTTACGTGTGAGAGTTGTAAATGGTTTATGGGACGTCTCCCCGCAGTCACTGGCCAGCCATTTGCGCATAGAATTTTCCCCTGTAATAGGTGAGAAATAGGTTTGTTTGGTAATGAGGACCAGAGTCCATACGGGTCTGTGAAATCTGGTATAAATATGTAAGGTATGAGCCCAATTGGAATTTTATCTAGGAAGTTGCAGTGGTGTGCTCTTATTGGTATCAATGTTCATCTGGTGCGTAGGATGGCCAGAAGGATATCTCCCAGACCAGTTTTAGGTAGTGGGCAATCTGTCCACAAGAATTTTAGCGCGTTCCTACCCATGAGCTGCATCTCTATGTGTGCATCCTGTCCTTTTTCTGCCCATTTTATTAATTTCAACCAGTTTGCCAATAAGATAGCCTGATGATAAGCCGTGAGATTAGGTAGGCCAACTCCCCCTCTTTGCTTTGGGCGCGATAGGAGTTGCAAGGGCAACCTGGCCCTTTTGTGTCTCCAAACAAATTTCGCCATCAGGCGATCTAAAGCGCGTAAGAATGACTCAGGGAGTTCGATTGGGATCATACTCATCACATAGAATATTTTACCCAACCAGGACAAGAGGGGAACATCGTATGTCTTTAAAAGAGTTTCAACGTGTTCTAACAGGGGGGGGGAAGTTATACTGGAACAGTGTACAGGGGTCATTCGAAATATATATCCCAAGGTACTTGAGTGTATTGCGTCGCCATGTAAAAGGGGCCAGGCTTTTCAGAATCTGAACATCCCTCTCCGTTGCCGTGTTATTCAAAGCCTCAGATTTATCTAAGCTTATTTTAAAATTTGAGAGTTCTCCGAATAGGGAGAAGAGTTCCAGGACCCTAGGAACTGCAGTTATCAGGTTAGATTAAAGTAATAAAAGGTCATCTGCGAAGGCAACCGCTTTCAATTCAAGCTGATTAATTTTAAACCCTTCAATCCTGGGGTCCTGCCTGATGGCTTGGATGAATGACTCCATCACTAAGACGAATAAAGTAGGGGAGAGAGGGCAACCCTGCCTAGTGCCATTATTGATGGCAAAAAGCGCCGACAATATCCCATTCTCCCTGACCCTGACTGTAGGGAAGGCATACAGTGACATGATTGCGTCTATTAAAGGAGGAGGGAAGGCAAACCTCCGCAAAACACAAGCCATATATCTCCAGCCAATACGGTCAAAAGCCTTTTCGGCATCTGTAGAGAGCAGGATAAGTGGTTGACGTGACTGCTTAGCGTAAGAGATGGCCTGTAGGACCTTCCTAGAGTTGTCCCTCCCCTCCCTTCCATGCACGAAACCAGCCTGGTCAGGGAGAACTAGATCAGCTAGAACCAGGTGTATTCTGTTAGCCAATATTTTGGCCCAAAGTTTGAGATCCGCGTTCAGTAGAGAAATCGGACGGTAATTACGGCACAGGGTCCCCCCCCTCCTTAGGTAGCACCGTGATGTGTGCCTCCAGGGCTTGCGGAGGAGGAGTTGAGCCCGAAAGGAACAGGTTGAACAGTTCAACCAAGTGCGGGATGAGAGTTTCTGCAAATGTCTTATAATAAATGATGGGAAAGCCATCTGGGCCCGGTGTTTTTCCTCCCGGGGTCGAGGCAATTGCATCCTCTACTTCCTGGGTGGAGATTGGTGCAAGTAAAGTCGAATACTCAGAGGTGGGGATTACAGGTAATGTGAGGGTGGAGAGGAAGTCTTGTATGCGTTGAATCGCACTAGGGGGGTCTCTCATATCCACATGGGGATCTAAGTTGTATAGTGAGTAGTGTTGAGCATTCCGATACCGCAAGTATCGGGTATCGGCCGATACTTGCTGTATCGGAATTCCGATACCGACTTCCGATATTTTTTCAATATCGGAATTCGGCATCGGAATCGGAAGTTCAGTTGATTGACGGCCTGACGTCATCATGATGCGCGGTGTGTGCGCATCATGATGCGCGGTCATTTCGGGCCTTCCGGGGGTCTCTGCCGGCCTGCCGGGGGGCTGTGCCGGCCTGCCGGGGGGCTGTGTGGACTGCCCGGGGTCTGTACCGGCCTGCCGGGGGGCTGTGCCGGCCTGCCGGTGGTCTGTGCACCCTGTGGGGGTCTGTACCGGCCTGCCGGGGGGCTGTGCCGGCCTGCCGGGGGGCTGTGCTGATGTCCGGGGGTCTGTGCAAGCATCGTCCGATGGGACTACAAGTCCCATCGGGCGATGCCTGCTACCATGACAGTGATTGACACATTAGCCAATGATGGGACAGTAGTAGTCCCATCATCCGGCTAATGTGTTAAATGTTAAAAAAAAAAAAAAAAAAATACTACATACATACTACATACATACTACATGCTACATACATACTACATATATACTACATACATACTACATACATGCTACATACATACTACATGCTACATACATACTACATATATACTACATACATACTACATGCATGCTACATACATACTACATATATACTACATACATACTACATACATGCTACATACATACTACATACATACTACATACATACTACATGCATGCTACATACATACTACATATATACTACATGCATGCTACATACATACTACATGCTACATACATACTACATATATACTACATACATACTACATACATGCTACATACATACTGCATGCTACATACATACTACATACATACTACATACATACTACATGCATGCTACATACATACTACATATATACTACATACATACTACATACATGCTACATACATACTGCATGCTACATACATACTACATACATACTACATACATACTACATGCATGCTACATACATACTACATACATACTACATACATACTACATGCATGCTACATACATACTACATGCTACATACATACCACATACATACTACATACTACATACTACATATATACTACATGCATGCTACATACATACTACATGCTACATACATACCACATACATACTACATACATACTACATACATACTACATGCTACATACATACTACATATATACTACATGCATGCTACATACATACTACATGCTACATACATACCACATACATACTACATACATACTACATATATACTACATGCATGCTACATACATACTACATATATACTACATGCATGCTACATACATACTACATGCTACATGCATGCTACATACATACTACATACATACTACATGCTACATACATACCACATATATACTACATACATACAATACATTCATACAATACATACATAGACATACAGCAATGGCATTAAAGTGAGACTAGGGACTTTTTTTTTTAAGTGGCGGAGGAATACAGTGCGGAAGGATACCTACCTTCCGTCATTGGATTCCTGCAGCCCGTAGAGAACGGCAGCAACAGCTGATGCTGCAGTTCTCTACCCAAGATCGTTGTGGGACACACTCGTGGACTGCTTCGGATCGTGGGTGAGTATTTTTGTGGTTTGTTATGTTAATATTTATTCCGGAAAAGACAATGGCTTCGGGGAACAATGTGACAAGTATTGGTAAGTATGTTACTCTATGTTATATGTACTGTATGTCTATGTATGTATTGTATGAATGTATTGTATGTATGTAGTATATATGTGGTATGTATGTAGCATGTAGTATGTATGTAGCATGCATGTAGTATATATGTAGTATGTATGTAGCATGCATGTAGCATGCAGTATGTATGTAGCATGCATGTAGTATATATGTAGTATGTATGTGGTATGTATGTAGCATGTAGTATGTATGTAGCATGCATGTAGTATGTATGTAGCATGCATGTAGTATATATGTAGTATGTATGTAGCATGTAGTATGTAGCATGCATGTAGCATATATGTAGTATGTATGTAGCATGTAGTATGTATGTAGCATGCATGTAGTATATATGTAGTATGTATGTAGCATGTAGTATGTATGTAGCATGCATGTAGTATATATGTAGTATGTATGTAGCATGTAGTATGTATGTAGCATGCATGTAGTATGTATGTAGCATGCATGTAGTATGTATATGGTATGTATGTAGCATGTAGTATGTATGTAGCATGCATGTAGTATATATGTGTTATGTATGTGGTATGTATGTAGCATGCATGTAGCATGCATGTAGTATGTATGTAGTATGTATGTAGTATATATGTAGTATGTATGTAGCATGTAGTATGTATGTAGTATGTATGTAGCATGCATGTAGCATGCAGTATGTATGTAGCATGCATGTAGTATATATGCAGCATGTAGTATGTAGCATGCATGTAGTATATATGTAGTATGTAGCATGTAGTATGTATGTAGCATGCATGTAGTATATATGTGTTATGTATGTAGCATGTAGCATGCATGTAGCATGCATGTAGTATGTATGTAGTATATATGTGGTATGTATGTAGCATGCAGTATGTATGTAGCATGCATGTAGTATATATGTAGTATGTATGTTGCATGTAGTATTTATGTAGTATGAATGTAGCATGTATGTAGTATGTAGTATGAATGTAGCATGTATGTAGTATGCATGTTGTATGTATGTAGCATGTAATTTTTTTTTTTTTTTTTTTTTACATTTAACACATTAGCCGGATGATGGGACTACTACTGTCCCATCATTGGCTAATGTGTCAATCACTGTCATGGTAGCAGGCATCGCCCGATGGGACTTGTAGTCCCATCGGACGATGCCTGCACAGACCCCCGGAGCCTGCACAGACCACCGGCAGGCCGGCACAGCCCCCCGGCAGGCCGGCACAGCCCCCCGGCAGGCCGGCACAGCCCCCCGGAGCCTGCACAGCCCCCCAGCAGGCCGGCACAGCCCCCCGGCAGGCCGGCACAGCCCCCGGCAGGCCGGCACAGCCCCCCGGAGCCTGCACAGACCACCGGCAGGCCGGCACAGACCACCGGAGCCTGCACAGACCCCCTGGCAGGCCGGCACAGCCCCCCGAAAGGCCCGTACAGACCCCAGAGAGGCTGTACAAGGGCAGGAAAGGGTTTTTCTTATTCCGATACCGGAAGTCCCATAGACTTGAATGGGACTTCCGGTATCGGAATCGGCGATACCGATACTTTTTTTAAAGATCGGCCGATACCATCCGATACGATACTTTGAAGTATCGGACGGTATCGCTCAACTCTAATAGTGAGTGATAATATGAGCAAAATGCTTCAGCTATACCATCGGAGTATGTCACAGTCTTTCCCCCCTCCGTGTGTATTTGCCGGATGAAACATTTTTCCCTCTGTGCCTTTAACATTTTTGAGGTAAGCTTGCTTCCTCTATTCCCATGGATATATATTTTTTGCTTACAATGAGCATACATTTTGGCAGAACGCACATTGAGTAAATCTTTAAGTTTTTCCCTTAAAGACATCAGGTCCGCACAGACATTGTCTGACGTCCTCCGTTTGTGTAAGCGTTCCATAGTGGCAATTTGATGTAAGAGGGAGAGAATTTCCCTGTCTCTTCTCCTTTTAATGTGGGTCCCCAGGGAGATCAACTCCCCCCTCAAGACAGCTTTATGTGTTTCCCATATAATTGGGGTTAACCACCCATCCACCATGCTCTCCCTGAAAAACATCTTTAAAGAAAAATCAGTCTGAGAAACATTATCCTTATTATCTAGAAGTGTTTCGTTCAGTCGCCATGTGAGAGGGGAGCGCGAGAGGGAGTCTAATTTTAATGCTATGAAGACCGGGCCATGGTCCGATAGCATTATGGGGCCTATAGAGGTAGAAGTGACCGATTTGATGGACGAGGCTTGAACCAATATATAGTCGAGTCTATGATATGTGTCATGTGTGGGGGAATAAAATGTGTAGTCTTTGTCGGTGGGATGTACTAATCTCCAGGAGTCCACCAAGTTAAGGGACAAAAGTTTTTCCCAGAGCACCTTTCTCTCCTTTTTAGAGATTGACGATCTCCCCAAGGACGAGTCCACATTTGGCTGCATTTTAGCCATGTTCAAATGTGTCATCGGAGATCAATGCCTGAGAAGAATACCTGTAATGTGGATAAAACAAGAGAACAACAAAACTAATTACAAAAACAGTCTCATCTTCTGCAGGGGTGGTTCGTAGAGACCAAATTGTTGAAGATGAGTTCTAACATAGCCAAGCAACGTGCAAAATAAAATGAAGAGTTAAGCACTCAAATTAAAGCAACAGTGTGAATCTAGAAGATTATCAACTGCAAGTAAAAATGCATAGAATAAGGAGTGGACATAGTCCCACATTCCCTAGCAAACCTTTTAAGGATAAATGGGGAGGCAATTTAGCAACCTGATATTAAACTAAAGTCCATTACTATTTCCGGCGACTTGAAGATATATTTGAGTTCCCATCTGAAAAAGAAAACAGGGGGCAATGGGGGGAGAACAAAAATCCTCCCCTCCTGCGTCAGCAGGCCCAAGAGCACCATGGATGGGAGGCTTGCTCCGTGAGCTAAATATAATGTTCCTTTCGCAGATAAGTAAGCGGGGGTCAGTAAGGAGTGATCACATGCTGGACAATCGCTGTCCGTGACCACTTTGCCGACTCAACCCCAGGACAAAGGTTGACCTGTAGAAAGATAATAGTCTCGCTCAATTAGATTGAGATTTATTCATACGCCTTTTAGCCTTTGGGGAGGCAGACTTTTGCTTAGTCGACCAGTCACCTGGCTTATCCAGATGTGGGATGGGAACTCCCATATCAAGCGGCATCCACGAGGGGATGGAAATGGGATCAATTTGCAAAGACTCCCAGGCAGCATCTAAATCCTCCGGGGTGCGGATAGTGATCTGACGACCTTCCTTCGTGATTCCCACCCAAAAGGGGAACAGCCATTTGAAGCGCAGCCCATGGTTCAAGATTGCATCAGTCAGTGGTTTTAGGATTTTCCTCTTAGATAGTGTGGCTGGGGAGATATCTTCAAAAATTTGGAAATTAGCGTCGTTGTATATCAATGGCGCTTTTTCTCTTGCGCCTGTTAAAATTGCTGCAGTGTCAACATAACTGAGGAGGCCACAAATTATGTCCCTTGGATGTTCACTGACTTTAGGTTTCGGTCTGAGGGAACTATGCACCCTCGCTATGATGATAGTGTTCGCCCTGTCTGGGACTAAAATGTCCGCAAAGATCTCTTTGGACACTTTGTTGAGTGCTTCTGGCGCGAAAGACTCGGGTATACCGCGTAAGCGTATGTTTTTTCTCCGACTCCTGTTTTCTTGGTCCTCCAGAGCAAAGTACACAGAATTGAGGTGTTGTCGATGCATCTGAAGATGGTCGCCCAGGGCATTAGATGCTTATATCAGACCCACTTTGGCGTTTTCCAGGGACTCCACCCTATGGCCTATGTGGCGTATTTCAGATCTAAGCTCAGACATTTCCTTAAGCAAAGGTTTCACCTTCGATTCTAATAAATGTTGCATATAGGATCTAGAGAGTACTCAGAAGAGGATTCACAGTCTGAGTCTCTGTCAGCGTCTGAGGCCTCATTGAATGTCTCAGTCTGGGCACTGTGTGCCTTCTGTTTATCTGGCGATTGCGACATCACTAATTTCTTTTTTAGGAATCTGTCCAGTTCACCCCTGGGGGCTGATGAGTTACTTGCAGGGGTTTGTTTTTTGAAACTTTTTGCCCGAGTTTTATGACTTGTGCGGATCATTATAAGGCTGCTGAAAACGGGCAGATATACACGCCGCTTGGCTACATCAGGATGATTAATAGAACATGTCCTTTACTGTGAAGGAAGACATTAATAAGATGTTGTTACCAGGGCTGGCCAGTAGATGGTGCTCCTACTCCATGATCCAAATGGCATAGCACCCAGGAGGACAGGGGGCACAGAGAGATCGCTGGTTGATGATATTTACAGAGCCAGAGCACTATGATTCACACAAGGTGATGACCCCAGTTTATTGGTCCTTATAGGGCCGCTGTTTTTCCCCTCCAGGGCACAAGGGATTAATCAGCAGAGCTGGCAGGGAGCAGACTGGGGAGAGCGATTCCCGCGCTTGGAGCTTCGTGGGCGGGGTTAATGATGTAGTGATGGTGCCTTGTACTTCCCCTTATCTCAGCACAACACTGGCCCCAGTAAAAAAAACTCTTTACCCTGCAAAGCCACGGTGCCCAGGGGCTCAGTCCACAGTCTGATTTCCCACAACCTTCCCTCCACTGACAGGGCAGCCGAGGACCTGCAGGCACAGTGAGCGTTGCTGCGTGTGATTTATAGTGTGCTGACAGCTGCACACAGGAGTGGAAGAAGAGGAGGAGAGGGGGGGCTCCGTGTCAAGCAGCATGCTCCTGGGTCCGGCTTGTTGTCTTTCTTGGGGATTCCCCGTGGTGAAGGAGGAGTGACCGCTGTTAAGTACTGACAGGCACAGCTCTTATTATAACGTTCCAGGCAGGAAAGGGGGGAAGGGAGGCCCGAGAAGATGTCGCCCCCATCTCACTGGAGCCTGGAATGGAGGAGGGGAGGGGGGAAACCAGTGGCGGGGAAGCAGCCCTCGGCCACCCGACCCCTCCGCAGCCGCACCTGTCACACGGCTCTCGCCGTCCAGAGGTCCCGCTCCACCGTTAAGCTGCAGGTCAGTCTCTCTCTCAGTCGGGCTTGATGAGGGGAATTGGCTTCTCCCTCTCGGCACACAGGGCAAAGATGGCCGGCGCCCCTCCAGCAACGGGCCTCTGAGTCTCAAATAAGCCATCGCTGTCCTCTTCGAGCCGATAAACTTTGCTCCTTCACTCCTAGAAACTCCCTCGATGTTCCAGAGAGTCTTTTAGTGGCTTTAGCCTAGGTTATAAGGAGCAGAAGGTTCCCCCCGAAGGCTCAGGAGAGAGGAGCTCAAGGGAAACACGTCTGCCCTGCTTGAGGCCCAAGCCACGCCACCCTGGGCATTAATCTTTTAGCAGACTCAATGTATGACAAATTTTTGTGATCAGTGATCACAGTAACCGGGTGACTGGCCCCCTCCAAAAAGTGCCTCCATTCCTCAAACACCAACTTGACCACAAGAAGCTCTCTATTGCCTACATCATAATTTCTTTCAGCAGCAGAGAACTTCCAGGAAAAGAAAGCACATGGCCTGAGGTTGGTAAGATTGGCAGACCCTTGAGAAAACACTTCCCCCACCCCCACCTCGGAGGCATCCACCTCCACCACAAATGGTTTGGAAGGATCTGGCTGTACCAAGACAGGAGCAGACATAAAAGATTTTTTCAGCGTCACAATGGACTCTTTTGCGAGCGAGGACCAATTTCTCACATCCGCACCTTTGCATGTTAGATCCGTGAGAGGTTTGACCACTTGCGAAAACCCCCGGATAAATGTGCGGTAATAATTGGCGAACCCCAAGAAGCGCTGAAGACTAGAGTTGAGCGAAACGGGTTGAAAAATTTCAAAAGTCGCCGACTTTTGGCAAAGTCGGGTTTCATGAAACGAAACCCGACCCTAGGATGAGGTCGGCCACGAGGTCGGCGACTTACGCGCCAAAGTCGCGTTTCAAAAGTTTGTTTTGCGCTCTTTTTCAGCCAATCATGATCCACGGACACTGTGGGCAACGTGATGACATAGACAGGGGTCACCACCATCTTTCAGAAGGGCATGCAAGTGATTGGCTTGCTTTGGTGGGCGTCACAGGGGTTATAAAAGGGCGTGCACGCCGACCGCCATCTTACTTCTGCCGATCTTAGCATAGGGAGAGGTTGCTGATTCTGTAGAGAGAGCGTTAGGCACGGAAGAAGAAAAAAAAACTGCTTCTGCTGCTAGCGATTTTGCCTGTACAACACACCAGTCACTGTGTGTGCAGTGCAAGGGGAGGCTATATTGTGGTGGATCAGCGGTGTTGGTTGTTAGGCTCCCTTCTAAGGCTTCCTGACAGCTGCATTGCTGTTTACCCACTGCTCAGCAAACTGCTTTTTTAAAAGCAATCCCAATTTTTTTTTTGTCCTGCTGAGGTACTGAGCGTGAATTTTTTCACACCATACAGCGTCAGTGGGCCTCACACAATCCAAAAGTGTCCAGTGTCCACTAGTGTCTGCAGAAATTCAAAATCTCCCTTATCCTGTAGTCACTTTTTTCACACCTGTGCCATCGAGCCTGTGACATAGCGCTCTGATATTCAGTGGGCCTCACACAATCCAAAAGTGTCCAGTGTCCACTAGTGTCTGCAGAAATTCAAAATCTCCCTTATCCTGTAGTCACTTTTTTCACACCTGTGCCATCGAGCCTGTGACATAGCGCTGTGATATTCAGTGGGCCTCACACAATCCAAAAGTGTCCAGTGTCCACTAGTGTCTGCAGAAATTCAAAAACTCCCTTATCCTGTAGTCACTTTTTTCACACCTGTGCCATCGAGCCTGTGACATAGCGCTCTGATATTCAGTGGGCCTCACACAATCCAAAAGTGTCCAGTGTCCACTAGTGTGTGCAGAAATTCAAAATCTCCCTTATCCTGTAGTCACTTTTTTCACACCTGTGCCATCGAGCCTGTGACATAGCGCTCTGATATTCAGTGGGCCTCACACAATCCAAAAGTGTCCAGTGTCCACTAGTGTGTGCAGAAATTCAAAATCTCCCTTATCCTGTAGTCACTTTTTTCACACCTGTGCCATCGAGCCTGTGACATAGCGCTCTGATATTCAGTGGGCCTCACACAATCCAAAAGTGTCCAGTGTCCACTAGTGTCTGCAGAAATTCAAAATCTCCCTTATCCTGTAGTCACTTTTTTCACACCTGTGCCATCAAGCCTGTGACATAGCGCTCTGATATTCAGTGGGCCTCACACAATCCAAAAGTGTCCAGTGTCCTACTAGTGTCGGCAGAAATTCAAAATCTCCCTTATCCTGTAGTCACTTTTTTCACACCTGTGCCATCGAGCCTGTGACATAGCGCTCTGATATTCAGTGGGCCTCACACAATCCAAAAGTGTCCAGTGTCCACTAGTGTCTGCAGAAATTCAAAATCTCCCTTAACCTGTAGTCACTTTTTTCACACCTGTGCCATCGAGCCTGTGACATAGCGCTGTGATATTCAGTGGGCCTCACACAATCCAAAAGTGTCCAGTGTCCACTAGTGTCTGCAGAAATTCAAAATCTCTCTTATCCTGTAGTCACTTTTTTCACACCTGTGCCATCGAGCCTGTGACATAGCGCTCTGATATTCAGTGGGCCTCACACAATCCAAAAGTGTCCAGTGTCCACTAGTGTCTGCAGAAATTCAAAATCTCCCTTATCCTGTAGTCACTTTTTTCACACCTGTGCCATCGAGCCTGTGACATAGCGCTGTGATATTCAGTGGGCCTCACACAATCCAAAAGTGTCCAGTGTCCACTAGTGTCTGCAGAAATTCAAAATCTCCCTTATCCTGTAGTCACTTTTTTCACACCTGTGCCATCGAGCCTGTGACATAGTGCTCTGATATTCAGTGGGTCTCACACAATCCAAAAGTGTCCAGTGTCCACTAGTGTCTGCAGAAATTCAAAATCTCCCTTATCCTGTAGTCACTTTTTTCACACCTGTGCCATCGAGCCTGTGACATAGCGCTCTGATATTCAGTGGGCCTCACACAATCCAAAAGTGTCCAGTGTCCACTAGTGTGTGCAGAAATTCAAAATCTCCCTTATCCTGTAGTCACTTTTTTCACACCTGTGCCATCGAGCCTGTGACATAGCGCTCTGATATTCAGTGGGCCTCACACAATCCAAAAGTGTCCAGTGTCCACTAGTGTCTGCAGAAATTCAAAATCTCCCTTATCCTGTAGTCACTTTTTTCACACCTGTGCCATCGAGCCTGTGACATAGCGCTCTGATATTCAGTGGACCTCACACAATCCAAAAGTATCCAGTGTCCACTAGTGTCTTCAGAAATTCAAAATCTCCCCTGTCCTATAGACACCTTGTACCTTGTTTTACATTACTATATAGTTTGTTGGATTTTGTCTACATTTCTACCAAAAATGAGGAAGGCTGGTGGAAGAGGCCGTGGAATTGGGCGGGGGTTGGCAGTTGGTAATGATGGTGTTGGTGGTGGATCTGATGGTAGTGGCAAAAGCAAAATAGGACCAAATGCAGGAGGTGTTGAGCCTGCGTCATCGTCTGGCTCCACAAGGCCTCGAAGGCTTAGTTTTCTAGGAGTTGGCAAACCGCTTTTAAAGCCAGAGCTTCAGGAAAAAGTTTTGTCTTACATTGCTGACTCAGCCTCCAGCTCTATCGCCTCCTCTTCTGAAGTTGTAAAAAGTAAAAGCACTGAGTCGTCATTGGAGGCTCATGTTCATGAACCACACCTTTCCTTGTGTCCTTCACCCCAACCAAGATTGAAGGATGACGCAGGCCATACTAGTGATTACTCCATGGAGCTGTTTTCACATACCATGCCTGGATTATCAAGTGAAATGGTGAATTACCCAGGCCAAGATGAATCTGACATGGAGTGCACTGATGCACAGCCGCTGATAGATGATTCTGCTGGTACATTCACTCAGAGCACTACATTGTCCTTGCAGTGTACAGAGCCAGATTCTTACCCTGATGAGACTCAGGTGCCCCTTCCCGCACACTATACCACCATACACGGTGACACAGAGGAAGGTGCACATCACATTGAAGAGGAGGTGATGGATGACCCAGTTGTTGACCCAGATTGGCATCCATTGGGGGAAGAGGGTGCTGCTTCCAATAGCTAAGATGAGGAGGAGCATCCACAGCAGACATCGACATCGCAACAGCTGTTATCTGGCAGGCCTGGAGCACTCCAAAGACAGGTTCCAAAAATCAAAAGAGTTGCTGGACAGCTTGTCCAGACGGTCAAAAGATCACAGCGTGCTAGGCCGCAAAATGTCTGCCAAAGTAGGAAGAGTGCAGTGTGGCACTTTTTTGAACAAAATCCTCATGATCAGGCCAAGGTTATCTGTAAGAAGTGCGCAAAGACCTTTAGCCGAGGGAAAAATCTGAAAAATTTGAATACCAGTTGCATGCTTAGACATTTAACCAGCATGCACTTGCAAGCGTGGACACAACACCAAACCTCAAGTGCCACATGTGCAACTGATCACAAAGAAGGTAGTCAACAACGCTAATTGTTTCCCCCACTGTAAGCCCACCGGTTAGAACAGCAGCAAATGTTGAGGTGTCATTGCAAGGCCACAGCAGTCAGGGAATCCCACTGTTATATCAACGAAATACTGAATCTAGGCCATCAGAAAGAACACCAACTCCATCACCATCATCAACCCTCTCTCAGTCCGCCCTGTCCACCGCTACTTCCACCATATGCAGCTCTCAAGTCCAGCTCACCCTCCCAGACACTATGAGTAGGTCAAGAAAGTACTCAGTCTCTCATCTGCGTACAATGGGTTTGAACGCCCACATTGCCAAACTAATCTCGTTTGAGATGATGCCCTATCGGTTGGTGGAAAGCGCAGCTTTCCGTGAACTCATGGCCTATACAGTACCACGCTATGACCTACCCAGTCGCCACTTCTTCTCTCGCAAAGCCATCCCAGCCCTCCACCATCATGTAGTCAGTGAGTGGAAAGGTGCACCTCACAACTGATGCATAGTCCACTTGGCATGGCCAGGGCCGTTACGTGTCCATCACTGCGCACTGGGTTAATGTGGTGGATGCAAGGTCCACAGGGGACAGCGGTGGTGGGACAGTGCTGCCTAGCCCATGGTATAGGAAACAGTTGGCTGTAGGCGTTCGACCCTCCTCCTCCTCCTCCTCCAGAAGCGAAAGCTCGTCCACAGAGTGCAGTCGTACGAGCACTCCATCTGCAGCTGCCACTGTTGCACACGAGGTGTCCCCCTATCGAGCAGCTAGTGGAAAGCGTCAGCAGGCTGTGTTGCAGATGATGTGTTTGGGCGACAGACACACCGCCGAGGTGCTGGCCGAGTACTTGAAGCGACAAACTGAGTCATGGCTGGGCAGTGTACATCTTGAGGCAGGCAAGGTAGTTAGTGATAACGGCCGTAATTTTGTGGCAGCCATAGCCCTTTCAAAACTCAGCCACATACCTTGCTTGGCTCACACCTTGAACCTGGTGGTGCAGTGCTTCCTCAAAAATTATCTGGAGTTAACAGCCCTGCTCCAGAAGGTGCGAAGACTGTGCGCGCACATCCCCCGGTCGCCTGTACACTCTGTTCGTATGCAGAAGCTGCAGCGATTGCTCCACCTTCCCAACCACCGCCTCATTATCGACATTGCAACAAGGTGGAATTCCACCCTGCACATGGTGAAGTGGCTGTGCGAGCAGAGGCAGGCCATAATGCATTTGTGGGAGGATACACGGCAAGGCACTTTGAGAGCAGACATGGAGTTGACAGGTGTGCAGTGGTCGAAGCTGAAAGACCTCTGTAAAGTCCTTCAGTGTTTTGAGGAATGCACATGGCTGGTAAGCGCAGATGACGCCATCCTAAGCATGAGCATCCCACTTATGCGTCTGCTCATGCAAACTTTGACGCACCTTAAGGAGCAGGCGTCTGCAGCCAATGTTGATGAGGAGGAAGAGGAGGAGGGAATCCTTGATGACATTCAGCTATTGTCTGCTCAGGGACCGCTCCTGGACGAGGTGGAGGAAGAAGAGGAGGAGGATGATGATGGGGATGATTACTTAGGGGAGGAGGATGGAAAGTGACAGGAGACAGCAGTTGTCAACTATGGTTACAAACTACTTTTCCTCCCATATCGATGTTCTCCCACACAGGTCAATCCCCTTTGACTATTGGGCAGCTAAACTGGACACCTGGCCTGAATTGGCACAATATGCCTTACAGGAGCTCGCTTGCCCAGCTGCAAGTGTGCTATCGGAAAGAGTCTTCAGTGTAGCTGGATCAATCCTGACAGAAAAAAGGACCCGTCTGTCAACCCAAAATGTGGATGATCTAACCTTCATTAAAATGAACCATGCATGGGTTTCCAAGGATTTTGTCCCACCTTCCCCTGATGACACATAGGGTGACAGAAAAATGGCTTGCTTTGGTCCACCTCTTCCTGGGACTTGACCTATTTCGCCTTTTGCATCAGCTGAATGTCCAACATCAACATATGCCACTTTCTAAAACTCCCTAACTGTGCTGCCTTCCCCCCCTCATGGCCGGGCTCACCACCTAGCGCACGACACCGTGCAAGTGCCGTTGCCCTGGACAGGTGGGTAGGCCGACTCTTGGGCGCGGGCACTGGCACGGGGTCCCTCATAGTGCAATCAAGTGTCTCTGACGGTGGTGGTGCACACCCGCCGTCAGACACACCGCCGTACTATGAGGGGCCCAGTGCCAGTAATGACGCCCACGAGTGGGCCCCCCTTGCTTGGGCAGGGCCCCAGCATTTGCAATCTTTACCTCTCCCTGCTCCTCCGCAGTGTAGTCTGGGCTGTCAAATCCATACTGTGCCTGACACCGTCTGAGCCTGCCTCCTGATGTATAGACATATATTTTGAATGTGTACGCTATCCATACATGTTATCTGGGGATACGGTACCCTTTCTCACCTTTGTGCAATCACGTGCAAGCCATACTGGGCCTAACACCGTCTGAGCCTGCCTCCTGATGTATAGACATATATTTTGAATGTGTACGCTATCCATACATGTTATCCGGGGATACGGTACCCTTTCTCACCTTTGTGCAATCACGTGCAAGCCATACTGGGCCTAACACCGTCTGAGCCTGCCTCCTGATGTATAGACATATATTTTGAATGTGTACGCTATCCATACATGTTATCCAGGGATACGGTACCCTTTCTCACCTTTGTGCAATCACGTGCAAGCCATACTGGGCCTAACACCGTCTGAGCCTGCCTCCTGATGTATAGACATATATTTTGAATGTGTACGATATCCATACATGTTATCCTGGGATATGGTACCCTTTCTCACCTTTGTGCAATCACGTGCAAGCCATACTGGGCCTAACACCGTCTGAGCCTGCCTCCTGATGTATAGACATATATTTTGAATGTGTACGCTCTCCATACATGTTATCCTGGGATATGGTACCCTTTCTCACCTTTGTGCAATCACGTGCAAGCCATACTGGGCCTAACACCGTCTGAGCCTGCCTCCTGATGTATAGACATATATTTTGAATGTGTCCGCTATCCATACATGTTATCCTGGGATACGGTACCCTTTCTCACCTTTGTGCAATCACGTGCAAGCCATACTGGGCCTAACACCATCTGAGCCTTCCTCCTGATGTATAGACATATATTTTGAATGTGTACGCTATCCATACATGTTATCCTGGGATACGGTACTCTTTCTCACCTTTGTGCAATCACGTGCAAGCCATACTGGGCCTAACACCGTCTGAGCCTGCCTCCTGATGTATAGACATATATTTTGAATGTGTACGCTATCCATACATGTTATCCGGAGATACGGTACCCTTTCTCACCTTTGTGCAATCACGTGCAAGCCATACTGGGCCTAACACCGTCTGAGCCTGCCTCCTGATGTATAGACATATATTTTGAATGTGTACGCTATCCATACATGTTATCATGGGATACGGTACCCTTTCTCACCTTTGTGCAATCACGTGCAAGCCATACTGGGCCTAACACCGTCTGAGCCTGCCTCCTGATGTATAGACATATATTTTGAATGTGTACGCTATCCATACATGTTATCCTGGGATAAGGTACCCTTTCTCACCTTTGTGCAATCACGTGTAATCCATACTGGGCGTGAGAACGTCTGGCGAGCTGTTAAGCAAGCTACAGCACCTGTGGTTTGCACACGTAAGTTTTTCATTTTTTCAGGAATGATGGTTAGGCCTAATTCCGGAACTGCGGTTGACCTGCACTTACTGGGAAATCATCGTTCGCGGGTAATAATTGTAATCAGTGATCCCCATCACTAACGTTGTTCAGCGGGTTATCTGCACCTGTAAGCGACAAACACTGGCCTTTTCAGTGTAGCGCACATGCAGCCACGGACATGTAAGGGCATGACACACCAGTTATTGGCCAATCTCATGTGCCAGAGCCTCATGTGTCCCTCTAGTAAGCCGGACTCGGACCGCGGGGCATGACGGAGTCTCGTTCGTTAACGGAATTAAGCTTGCAATGTGTGCATCTGTTCTGTAGCTGGCATGGTTGAGGTTTCCCAGGTGGAGTCGAATTTAACCGTAGGCTCCACTCCTGGTGGTGCCCTTCTGGACATTCCTTTAAGGTTCAGCTTTGCAACCATACTGCCCACGTAAAACAAACACTTTGCCTTCATGAACGCTGTTTGGAGGGTCATGACATCACACTCCCTAGGAGGAAGGTAATGCCACTGTGGCGACCGTACTCCTGGGGGCGACACAAGTGCACTGATGCCCAGCCACTGCTCGATGAATCTGCTGGTACATTGACCCAGACCACTACATTCCCCTCGCACGCTACACGGCCTGAATCTGACCCTGATGAAACTCAGGTTACCCTTCCCATATACAGTTCCATCTTACACGGTGACAAAGAGGAAGCTGCAGATGAAAGTGCAGGTTCGGCCCACCCGCCATCAGACACACCACCATACTATCAGGGGCCCTGTGCCAGTGCCGTCGCCAACGAGTGGGCCCCCCCTGCTTGCTCAGGATCACAGCACTTGCAAGGTTGAAATGCTGTGCAGTGAGATGGAAGATGGGGACGACGAGGAGTCCAGACTAGTACAGGGATTCCCTAGCGAGGAGACTTATTTGATTGTTTTCAATGTTGGGACAGCAGTTTTTGGGGAGCACTATACTCTGGAGAATGATAGATGGGGCCCACCATACACTGGAACATTCCAAAGGTGGACATCAGACACTGGAGCAGCATTTACAGGGCCCATTATACACTAGAGCATTAGAAATGGGGCCCATTATTTGGAGCATTATTTGGGCCCATAAGACAGTGGAGCTTCATCCATGGGGACCAACATATACTGTATCATTATGTGGAGCTCATCATATACTGTTTCAAACATTATATGGGACCAATGATTCTGTATGGTGAAATATATGGGCCTCATTACTCTGTATAGCGCACTATGCGGTGGCCATAATACTGTATGGAGTAAGATACTGTCCGTTTTTCGAGCTATTGGAGAAACATTATATGGGACCAATGATTCTGTATGGAGAAATAGATGGGCCTCGTCATGAGATGTAAAAAGTGAAGTATTTTTCATTGTACTATACCGCTATTTCTCTGCCATATCGGAGCATGATGAGTTGTGGTATGTGTTAAAGGGGCGCTCTTTCGCCCAGGGCACATGAAAACCTGGAGCCAGCCCTACCCCCCCACAACTTTAGCCAAATAACCCCCATTTTTCAGTGCGTAACTTGTATTATGAAGTTAATTAAGGTTGACAAGCTTAAGTAAGAAGAATTTATGCTTTTGACATTCAAATGGGCACTGTAGGTGTGTTTCCTGTCCTCCTCTCACTGCCGACTTTTATTCCCCATTGACTTACATTGGGTTTCATGTTTCGGGACGACCCCGACTTTTCCCTATAATCGGCCGATCTTGCTCGACCCGACTTTTGGAAAAGTCGGGTTTCACGAAACGAAACTCGACCCTAAAAAAACAAAAGTCGCTCAACTCTACTGAAGACCCTTAAGATCCCGGGATTGCACCCAATCCGCAATGGCCTGCACCTTCTTGGGATCCATGCGAAAACCCTCACCGGATACAATTAATCCCAAAAATGACAATTCTTGCACGCAGAAAACACATTTCTCCAATTTGGCATACAGATGATTTTCTCTCAGTCTTTGGAGAACAGTTTTTACATGTTCCAAATGAGAATGCTTGTCGGAGGAGTATATCAAAATATCATCTAAGTAGATAACGACAAAACGACCAATGAGATCTGAGAATACCACGTTGATGAAATTCTGAAATATGGCGGGGGCATTGGTAAGACCAAATGGCATGACTACATTTTCAAACAGTCCCTCGGTCGTGAGGAACGCAGTTTTCCATTCATCCCCCTCTTGGACCCTTATCAAATTATATGCCCCCCGAAGATCCAGTTTAGAAAACCACTTTGCCCCGATAGTTGGTTACACAAATCGGGAATCAACGGAAGGGGGTATGTATTCCGTACCGTAATCTGATTAAGCTCCCGAAAATCGAGACAGGGACGTAACCCGCCATCTTTTTTCTTTACAAAAAAGAAACCTGCCGCCACAGGTGAGACTGAAGGACGTATGTGTCCTTTGCTCAGACTTTCAGCAATGTACTTCTTTATAGCCAAGCGCTTAGGACCGGACAAATTAAACAGACGGGCTTTAGGTAATTTAGCCCCTGGGACCAGCTCAATAGTGTAGTCAAAGGGTCTATGTGGCGGTAACGTCTCGGCCTCGATTTCGGAGAATACATCTTCGAAGTCCTTCAGGCATTCCGGAATACCTTCCAGCTCGACAGATGACACAGACACAGATTTAACAGGTTCAACCAGCAGTGCAGATTTATCACATAACTTAAAATGATTAAACCCCCATTGAACAATCTCCCCCGTTTTCCAGTTAATAACTAGGTTATGACGTTGTAACCAGGGCATGCCCAGCACCAACACTGCAGGTAGATTGTCCAGAAGAAAACAACTTAGGTTTTCCACATGAGTAGCACCCACTCTGAGTGACAACAAGTCAGACATAAAGAGAATTACCTCCTTAGTGAGGGGAGAGGAGTCAATGGACATCACCTTGATCGGAACCTTAAGCCTAACTGTCCCTATCTTACAGTGTGTGACCAATTGGGAGTCAATGAGGTTAATCGATGATCCGCAGTCCACGAAGGCTGTAGAGGAAAAAGAACTACCGTCCACAAACAGTTCCACATGCAGTAAGACTTTAGAAAATGAAGAAAAGGGTACCTGAGGGTCTGAGTAGTCTCCCCGTTGACTACCCAGACCTAGTCGTTTCCCGCCGACTGGGTTGAAGACGGGCAATCAGGACACTCCCTTTTCCAATGTCCCGTTTTACCGCAGTAAAAGCATAACTGCTTGTCCTTCCGGCGTTTCCTCTCCGTATCCTTCAGGGAGAGGGCGCCTACATCCATGAGCTCAGGGGCAGTCTCTTTTCCACTGGGGAACAATGGAGTCTCCACCTGCATCACCCCTCTGGCCCGCAGCCTGCGGTCCATCCGGACGGCCTGGGTCATTGTGTCCTCGAGAGAGTTAGGTGGGAGATGTAATGCCAAGGCATCCTGCAGCCACTCGGACAAGCCTCTGCGAAAGAGTCCTCGGAGTGCGGCATCGTTCCACGAGATCTCTGCGGCCCAGCGGCGGAATTCAGTACAAAACTACTCAGCTGAGTGTTTCCCCTGACAGACGCGCATCACCATGTCCTCTGCCAATCGCACTCGGTCAGGCTCATCATATATGTGCCCGAGGGCCTCCAAGAATGCATTCACAGACACTCTCTCAGGGGCAGTGGGAGGAAGGGAGAAAGCCCAAGCTTGTGGGGACCCTCTTAACAGAGACATAATGACCCCAACCTTCTGACTTTCATCCCCAGAGGAACGTGGTCTCAAACTAAAAAAAAGTTTGCACCCCTCCATGAAGACCCTGAACTCTTTTTTGTTTCCAGGAAAAAAGTCAGGCAGTTTAACAGGTGGTTCTGGGGACACCAAAGCAACATCACTCGTCCCCGCCCCCAGAGACCAAGCAGCTTGAGCTCCCCGCACTGTCTCAGAAACCTGCTGCTGAGAACGAGCCGGAGCTTGCTGTTCCAGAGATAAACCCTGAAACATCTGACTCAGACTTTTCATCTGGTCAGCCAGAGACTGTATGGGATCCATAACTCTTTGCATAAAAAACCCCCCAAAAACTTACTGGTCAGTTATAATGTCAAGGGTCCTGACAGTGCCGGCATACAGCCTCCACTAGGCAGGGACTCACCCGCACCGTAGGGACGCCTGTGGACAAGAACAGCTGGAAAATAAAGATGCACGGGACCTGAATGTAGAAGTTTAGAAAGCAGGCACAGGACCTACGGTCATGTGACTACAAGCGGGCGGGGCTTAGCGTCCTGCTTTCAAAGAAGGTAGAAAACTCAAAGTCGGGCAAAGCGGGGGTCATGCACAGTACAGGCAAGCGAGGTACAGGATGGATAAACAGAAGGGAGGTCAGACAAAGCCAAAGGTCATACACAAGATCTCAGTAAAGTACCAGGGATGAGACAGAACAGATAGTCAGAGCCAAGCAGAGATCAAAACCAAACAGATGTAGAAGGTACCAGGCAGAATCCAAAGCAGAATCTAGAGAACAGACCGAGTCATACACAGAGAATCATGCAACCAGAACACAGCACTAACATACTCAGGGGTCACCACACAATGCCAAGGGCGAAAGTATAACTGACGGAGGATGGGAGCTTCCTGAGGCTATAAGAAGCCTCCCCAGAACCAATGAGAGGCAACCATAATAGGTCCCAGGTATGCAGGTGAGAGTCTGCACTGAGGTCAGAACATTAACCCCAGCAGTGCTGGTCACCCAGCACTGGTATCATGACAGTTCCCCTGCTGTGTGGACGACAAAGTCTCCTGCTGCCTCCACATTCAAAAACCATCAGGCCTCAGCCTTCTCCATGCTTGATCCTGGGCTCCAACAACGCCAGTTGGTGTTCAGAAGTTCCGTTTTCATAGAGAAAAACACACTAGCTCCTGTGTTAGTGGGGTTCAGTAACGTCAGCTGTTCCCCTGCTGTGTGGACGACAAAGTCTCCTGCTGCCTCCAAAATCACACTACATCTTACTTTCTACTCGCTCCAAGTAGGCCTCAGCCTGCTCCATGCTTGATCCTGGGCTCCAACAACGCCAGTTGGTGTTCAGAAGTGCCGTCTTCACAGAGAAAACCACACTAGCTTCTGTGTTAGTGGGGTTCAGTAACGTTAGCTGTTCCCCTGCTGTGTGTACGACAAAGTCTCCTGCTGCCTCCACATTCAAAAACCATCAGGCCTCAGCCTGCTCTATGCTTGATTCTGGGCTCCAACAACGCCAGTTGGTGTTCAGAAGTGCCGTCTTCACAGAGAAAAGCACACTAGCTCCTGTGTTAATGGGGCTCAGTAACGTCAGCTGTTCCCCTGCTGTGTGGACGACAAAGTCTCCTGCTGCCTCCAAAATCATACTACATCTTATTTACTACTCGCTCCAAGAAGGCCTCAGCCTGCTGCATGATTGACCCTGGGCTCCAACATCGCCAGTTGCTGCTCAGAAGTGTCTTTGGCATGGGTACTCCCTCCTGCCCAGCCTGGTTCCAGCACGCCTGCTGTTTCTTGGTAGTGTCAACGTCACTTTGCCACCAAAACGTTGTCCAGTCGCGTTGCGGTCTGGTTAGCCGAGTCTATGGTGCCTGCAGTTTAAGTGCTTCCTATGTGGGCTGCGGGTTCTGGTAATAAAGGCTGGATCCGTAGTGCCAATAGGACAAGCACCCCCTGTAGGACTGTGTGTTTCGGTAACTGCGGCTGGCTCGCAGCCTTGCAACGTTGTTTTTCAGGGGTAGCTTCTGCTACCCATCCGGGTTCCTGTACCGTCTACTGGTTCTCGTCAGTGCCTTTAGCCTAGGTGCCTCCTTCTTGGCATCCGAGTTCCAGCAACGTCTGCTGGTCCTTGGTAGTGCTTTGTAGCACAGGTACCTCCTGCTTAGTAACCGTGTTCCAGCACCGTCAGCTGGTCCATGGTTGTACCATTGGCTCTTGCTCCTTCTGCTGCCCCTCCGGGTTCCAGCACTGTCAGCTGGTCCTCGCTAGTTCCATTTGCTCTTGTTCCTTCTGCTACCCATCCAGGTTCCAGTACCGTCAGCTGGTTCTCTGCAGTGCCTTTGGCCTAGGTGCCTCCTTCTCGGTATCCGAGTTCCAGCAACGTCTGCTGGTCCTTGGTAGTGCTTTGTAGCACAGGTACCTCCTGCTTAGTAACCGTGTTCCAGCACCGTCAGCTGGTCCACGGTTGTGCCATTGGCTCTTGTTCCTTCTGCTGCCCCTCCGGGTTCCAGCACCATCAGCTGGCCCTCGCTAGTTCCATTTGCTCTTGTTCCTTCTGCTACCCATCCGGGTTCCAGTACCGTCAGCTGGTTCTCGGCAGTGCCTTTGGCCTAGGTGCCTCCTTCTCGGTATCCGAGGTCCAGCAACATCTACTGGTCCTTGGTAGTGCTTTATAGCACAGGTACCTCCTGCTTAGTAACCGGGTTCCAGCACCTTCAGCTGGTCCACGGTTGTGCCATTTGCTCTTGTTCCTTATGCTACCCATCCGGGTTCCAGTACCATCAGCTGGTTCTCGGCAGTTCCTCAGCCTTCTTGTACCTTCTGCTTCTTTTCAAAGTTCACGCTTGTGGAAATGGTTTTTAGTTCTCACTCTGGATCTCCCTGACGACGACCCTGAAGACGACTACCCTAAAGAACACACTGAAGAAGACCAAAAAGATGACCCTGAAGAAGATGACCAAGGGGACAAAGAACATGAAGACAACCACCAAGATGTCGGTCAGCAAGAGACAGAAGACCAAGAAGCAGAAGAACAAAAAGCAGAAGGACCAAAAGCAGAAGTACATTAAGCAAAAGACTAAAAATCAGAGCAAAAGATATTATCTAAATTCTAAGCAGCAGAAGACTAAGCAGTGTATGGGGGTAAGTCCGTTCCTCCTCGTGGTGCCCCTGGAAAATGCCTGCTGCTGCAGGCCAAACTGAACGCGGACAAATCCTGTTGTAAATCTTTTGTGACAGGCACAACGGAAGGTGTAATCTTCAAACTTTTATAGATAACAACTACAGGAATGCCTGTCACAAATAAGAATATGATCAAAGAGGACATCCAAAAAGGGAAAAAAAAAAAAACACCTGGTTCCCGCGCTGCTACACTTCAACCCTTAAATGGAGGAAATCCAGTAGATTCTAGGAGTAGGTTCCAATATCAATGCTTTATTTCATAGTACATACAAAGACAACGCGTTTCGAGGTCCATTCCATGACCTCTTCCTCAGGTCGGATGTACAAGATTCGACCCTCCACCTCCTCTTCCTCCTCCTCCAGAAGTGAAAGCTCGTCCACAGAGTGCAGTCGCACGAGCACTCCATCCGCAGCTGCCAGTGTTGCACACGAGGTGTCCCACTATCGAACAGCTAGTGGTAAGCGTCAGTAGGCTGTGTTAAAGATGATGTGTTTGGGAGACAACAGACACACCGCAGAGGTACTGGCCGAGTACTTGCAGCGACAAACTGAGTCATGGCTGGGCAGTCTACATCTTGTGGCAGGCAAGGTAGTTAGTGATAATGGCCGGAATTTTGTGGCACCCATAGCCCTTTCAAAACTCAGACACATACCTTGCCTGGCTCACACCTTGAACCTGGTGGTGCAGTGCTTCCTAATAATTACCCTGAGTTAACACCCCTGCTCCATAAGGTGCGAAGACTGTGCTCGCACATCCGCCGGTCGCCCGTACACTCCAGTTAGAATCATAGAATCATAGAATCATAGAATCGTAGAGTTGGAAGGGACCTCCTGGGCCATCTGGTCCAACCCCCTGCTCAAAGCAGGATTCGCTAAATCATCCCAGTCAGATGTCTGTCCAGCCTCTGTTTGAAGACTTCCATTGAAGGAGAACTCACCACTTCTCGTGGCAGCTTGTTCCACTCATTGATCACTCTAACTGTCAAAAAGTTTCTTCTAATATCTAATCTGTGTCTCCTCCCATTCAGTTTCATCCCATTGCTTCTAGTCTTTTCTTGTGCAAATGAGAATAATGTTGATCCTTCTACAATGTGACAGCCCTTTAGATATTTGTAGACAGCTATTAAGTCTCCTCTCAGTCTTCTCTTTTGCAAGCTAAACATTCCCAAGTCCTGCAACCTTTCCTCATAAGACAGGGTTTGCAGACCGGTCACCATTCTGGTCGCTCTTTTCTGAACTTGCTCCAGTTTGTTGATGTCTTTTTTAAAATGTGGTGCCCAAAACTGGACACAATATTCTAGATGAGGTGTGACCAAAGAGGAGTAGAGGGAAATAATGACTTCACGTGATCTAGACTGTATGCTTCTGTTAATACATCCTAGAATTGCATTTGCCTTTTTTGCTGCTGCATCACACTGTTGACTCATATTCAGTCTGTGATCTATTAGTATACCCAAGTCTTTTTCACATGTGCTGTTGCTTAGCCCTATTCCTCCCATTCTGTATATGCTTTTTTCATTTTTATTGCCCAGATGTAGTACTTTGCATTTTTCCCTGTTAAAAACCATTCTGTTAGTTGCTGCCCACTTCTCCAGTTTATTTATATCTTTTTGAATCCTCTCTCTCTCTTCTCTAGTATTAGCTATCCCTCCTAGCTTTGTGTCATCAGCAAATTTAATCAGTTTACCCTCAATTCCTTCATCTAAATCATTGATAAAGATGTTGAACAATACAGGGCCCAGGACAGAGCCCTGTGGTACCCCACTTGAGACATTCTTCCAACTGGATGTGCAGCCATTTCCGACCACTCTTTGGGTCCGATCACTAAGCCAGTTATGAATCCACCTAACAGTTGCCTTGTCCATTCCATACTTAGCATTTTTTCAATAAGGATTGTATGAGATACTTTGTCAAATGCTTTGCTGAAGTCAAGATATACTATATCTACAGCATTTCCTTGATCCACCCAATCAGTGATTTCATCATAGAAGGAAATTAAGTTAGTCTGACATGACTTATTAGTTACAAACCCATGCTGACTCTGTTTAATCACTTCATTCTTATCCAGGTACTGACATACATGTTGTTTAATAATTTGTTCAAAGATCTTTCCTGGTATAGAAGTCAGACTCACCGGCCTATAGTTGCCTGGGTCCACCTTCTTCCCCTTTTTGAAGATAGGAACAACATTTGCTCTTCTCCAGTCTTCTGGGACTTCCCTGTTCTCCAAGAATTTTCAACGATTATGGAGAGGGGTTCAAAAATTTCTTCTGCTATCTCCTTCAGTACTCTGTGGTGTAATTCATCTGGACCTGGAGACTTGAATTAATTTAGGTTAGCTAAGTGTTTCCTCACTATCTATCTGTTTATAGATATCCTGGATTCTTCTATTCCCTTAATAGGACAGTGAAGAACAGTTGATGTTACATTTCCTTTCTGAGAGAAAACAGATGCAAAATAGGAATTTAAAAGTTCAGCCTTCTCAACATCCTGTCTTACCATTTCATCATTTTCATCCTGTAAAAATCCTATAGCATCTTTGACTTTTCTTTTACTTTTGACATATCCCCAAAATCCTTTATTATTGCTTTTGACATCTCTTGCAAGCCTCAATTCATTGTCAGCTTTAGATAATCTGATTTGTGCCCTGCAGGTTCTGCAGACAGCATTATATTCTTCCTTAGATATGCCTCCCTCTTTCCATTTTCTAAACATTTTTTTTCTTCCTTTTTAGCATGTGCTTAAGTTCTGTGTTCATCCTTCCTGGTTTCCTTAAATGCTTCCTATTCTTTCCTCTTTTCGGAATTGTTAACAGTTGTGCTTTGAGAATTTCATTTTTCAAGATTTCCCATCCTTCCTGGACATTTTTGTCTTTAAGGATATCCAGCCATTGGATCCCTCCAATTCTCTTTCTGAATCCCTTAAAATCTGCCTTTCTGAAATCTAACCTTGACGTCTGAGTCTTCACAGGTCTTCCTCCTCTAGTTATCCAAAATTCTAAAATAGCATGGTCGATACCTCCTAGGGTTCCAGCCACTTTTACCTCCTCAACCATTTCCTCCCTGTTTATGAGGATTAGATCCAAGGTAGCAGTTCCCCTTGTTTTCTCCCCTACCTTTTGGAAGATAAAGTTGTCAGCAAGAGAGGATAAGAATTTCCTTGACCTGTTAGTTTTGCCTGAGAGAGATTCCCAACAAATGTCTGGATAGTTGAAATCTCCCATGACAACTATGTCATATTTTTTGGAGAACTTGGCCATTTGATGCATAAAGAGTTCATCCATATCTTCAGCTTGCACAGGCGGCCTGTAGTAAATGCCTACAATGGTGTCCTTTCCATTGTTCTGTCCTTGTATTCTTACCCAAACAGTTTGCACAGAACTCCCAGTCTCCGAAGCTTCAATCTCTGTGCAGATATACGCGTTTTAACATACAATGCGACACATCCTCCTCGTTTATCAAGTCTGTTTCTTGCAAATAAGTTGTATCCTTCTAGTCTTGTATTCCAATCATGTGTATCGTCCCACCAAGTTTCAGTGATTCCAATGACATCATATTTCTTTTCCTGTGTTAGTAGTTCCAATTCTCCTTGTTTGTTGCCCATGCTTTGTGCATTAGTATAGAAACACTTTAGTTTGTGATTGGCTTCTCTTTCTCCAATATTTTTATTAATTAGATTCTTTTGTCTTTGTTCTTCCTTTCCACTTCTAATAGCAGAGTTCTCAATAGCATTTGTCAGGTGTATGGCTTTTTCTGATCTTTTGCTTCCCTTCCCATGTTGTTCTAGTTTAAAGCTCTCCTTACAAGTGTAGCAAGGCGGCTTCCAAATACATGTTTTCCAGTCTTCGTAAGGTGCACCCCATCTCTAGCAAGTAGTCCATCGTAAAGGTAATTCACTCCGTGATCCATAAATCCAAATCGTTGCTGACGGCACCATCGACGTATCCAGTTGTTCACCTGCAGAATCTTATTCCATCTCCTTGTTCCATGGCCATCCACTGGGAGGATGGAAGAGAAGACCACCTGCGCTCCCAGTTCTTTCACTTTCTTGCCTAAGTCTTCAAAGTCTCTGCAGATGGTTTCCAGGTCGTTTCTTGCGGTGTTATTTGTCCCCACATGTAGTAGCAGGAATGGGTAGTCATCTGTAGGTCTGAAGAGTCCTGATATCCTGTCAGACACATCTTTAATTTTTGCCCCTGGAAGACAGCACATTTCTCTTGAAGTTATATCCGGTCTGCAGATAGCGGCCTCTGTTCCTCTCAACAGGGAATCCCCCATGACCACCACTCTCCGTTTCTTCTTCCCATTCACCGCCTAATTATCGATGTTGCAACAAGGTGGAACTCCACCCTGCACATGGTTCAGAGGCTGGGCGAACAGAGGCAGGCTGTAATTCATTTGTGGGAGGATGCACAGGCAGGCAGTTTGCAGGCAGACATGGAGTTGTCTGGTGTGCAGTGGTCGAAACTGAAAAACCTCTGTAAAGTCCTTCAGTGTCTTGAGGAATGAACACGGCTGGTAAGCGCAGACGATGCCATCATAAGCATGAGCATCCCACTTATGCGTCTGCTCATGCAAAGTTTGATGCACATTAAGGAGCAGGCGTCTGCAGCCGAGGAGGAAGATTAGGAGGGAAGCCTTGATGACAGTCAGCTATTCTCTGCTCAGGGAAGTCTCGTGGATGAGGTGGAGGAAGAAGAGGAAGAGGAAGAGGAGGAGGATGATGGGGATGATTATTTTGGGGAGGAGGATGCTTCTCAGGGGACAAGAAAAAATGTTGGCGTGGCAAGGTCAGGTACACGGTTTGTGCGTGACTGGACGAATGTAGATTTGCCAGAAAGTGCTCCTCCACCCAGCACTCGCAGTGCATCATTGACACCTGGAACATTGACCCACATGTCTAATTACGCCTTGCAGATCCTAAAATGGGACCCCCGCATTGCCAAAATGATGAATGATGACGACTACTGGTTGGCCAGCATCCTGGATCCACGCTATAAAGGCACATTCCAAAACATGATGCCACAGGAGAACCTAGAGCTAGTATTGGCTAACAAACAAGCAACTCTGATAAACCGTTTGTTTGAGGCATTCCCAGCACACAGCGGCGGTGATGTTTTTCCAACTAGCTATAGGGGGCAACATGAAAGAGGTGTTCGTGGTTCACACAGCCGAAGTGGCGTTGGACACAGGGGTTTCATGACCATGTTGTGGACTGATTTTTCAAGTACCGCTCACATGACTGGTAATACTGCATCGATCGAAAGTGACAGGAGACAGCAGTTGTCAACTATGGTAACAAACTACTTCTCCTCCCATATCGATGTTCTCCCTCACCGGTCATTCCCCTTTGACTATTGGGCCAGAAAACTTGACACCTGGCCTGAATTGGCACAATATGCCTTACAGGAGCTCGCTTACCCTGCTGCTAGTGTGTTAGCGGAAAGAGTCTTCAGTGCTGCTGGATCAATCCTGACAGAAAAATGGACCCGTCTGTCGACCCAAAATGTTGATGATCTAACCTTCATTAAAATGAACCATGCATGGGTTTCAAAGGATTTTGTCCCACCCTCCCCTGCTGACACGTAGATTGCCAGAAAAATGGCTTGCTTTTGTCCTCCTCTTCCGCGGACTTCTCCAATTACTCCATTTGCAGCTGCTGAATGTCCAACTTCAACATATGCCAATTTTTCCACCTCCCTAACTGGGCTGCCTCCCCCCACCCGTGTGAGTGCCGTTGACCTGGACAGGTGGGTGGGCACACTGTTTGGTAACGGCACTGGCACAAGGTCTCGCATAGTAGAATCAAGTGTCTCTGACAGTGGGGGTGCACACCCACCATCAGACACACCGGCGTACTATGACACTGGAGCAGCATTTACAGGGCCCATTATGCACTGGAGAATTAGAAATGGGGCCCATTATATATGGAGCATTATTTGGGCCCATAACACAGTGGAGCTTCATCCATGGGGACCAACATATACTGTATCATTATGTGGAGCTCATCATATACTGTTTCAAACATTATATGGGACCAATGATTCTGTATGGAGAAATATATAGGCCTCATTACTCTGTATAGTGCATTATGCGGTGGCCATAATACTGTATGGAGTAATATACTGTCCGTTTTTGGAGCTATTGGAGAATTTAAAATGCATATCAGTCATGAGATGTAAGAAGTGAAGCATTTTTCATTGTACTATACCGCTATTTCTCGCCGTATCAGAGGATCATGAATTGTGGCATGTGTTAAAGGAGCCCATTGACACTCTTTGGCCCTGGGCCCACGAAAATCTGGAGCCAGCCCTACCCCCCCCACAACTTTAGCCAAATAACCCCCAGTTTTCAATGCCTAACTATTATTATAAAGTAAATTAAGGTTGACAAGCTTAAGTAATAAGAATTGATGTTTTTGGCATTAAAATGGGCACTGTAGGTGAGTTTCCTGTCCTCCTCTCACTGCCAACTTTTCTTCCCCATTGACTTGCATTGGGTTTCGTGTTTCAGTCGGCCTTCGACTTTTCACAATAATCGGCCGATTTCATTCGACCCGACTTTTCAGAAAGTCGGGTTTCATGAAACCCGACTCAATCCGAAAAAAGGCAAAGTCGCTCATCTCTATTAAACAATATACAGTAACAACTTAACCAGTTGGTAAATATCATCATTGCTCCACTGCTTTCTGAATACAAATTATGAGAATCAATATAAATATGGGTTGAGATTTGTGAAGTGAATAAGGTCTCACCATTCTTCTACAAATTCACACTGCCCATCAGACCCATATATGCGCCTCTTCTCAGATATTGCAGCCATCTTTAATTAATACCTGTGATGCAGTGGCAAGCGACGCTACTGCTATGGGTCCGTGAGCCGGAGGGCAGTGCCAGTGTCGGCACTGGCCCATCATCTCAAGTTCAAATGTATTGTCATCCTGAATGCCATTACAGTTGAAAGAAATCATTAAGGAAGGAGCGTCATCTGACTATGGAGAACATTATACTATATGGAGGACTATGGGGGTGAATTATACCATATGGAGGGCAATGGAGAGTAGATTATACTGTATGGAAAACTATGGGGGTGCATGATATTATAAGAAGGACTATGATGGGTGCATTATACTATTTGTAGCACTATGGGGGTGAATTATACCATATGGAGGACTATGGAGGGGTAGATTATATTATATGGAAAACTATAGGAGTGCATTATACTATAAGAAGGACTATGGTGGGTACATTATGGGGGTTTATTGTACTACATGGAGTACTATGGGGGTGCATTAGACTATATGGAGGAATATGAGGGGTGCATTAGACTATATAGTGGACTATGGGGGTGCATTATTGTATACAGAGAACTATGGGAGTGCATTATACTATATGGAGAACTATGGGGGTGTATTATACTGTAAAAATGACTATGAGGGGTGCATTATACTATATAGAGGACTATGGTGGGAGCATTATGCTATATGAAGGACAAAACCACAAAAAGAAGATTTGAAAATCCTCCAATAACTAGAAAAAAAAGACACCAAAAAAACAGGCAAAGATGCTTAACTGTCTAGGCCTCAAGACAAATGCTCTGCATCCTTTGTGTGTGAACAGTGCTGCATACAGATTGTACTTGTTTGCACTGGTGTACCAAACGACCAATCCCTGATTGTAGGCTGGTTGTCTCATCGGTATTACTGCACCTGTGTAGTCACCATCTTTATTTGGGACCGCTGCACCCTTATAGTGCATTTGTCTTTAGGTCTAGACAGGTAAGCTTATTTGCCTGTTTTTTGGTGTGTTTTTACTATATGGAGGACTATGGGCGTGCATTATAATGTATGGAGGACCAAAGAAGTTGTAATAGATACCTGGCACGTTATGCTTTCTACAGATTCTATACTGATACTTCCCCTCATATTATTTTTCTTACTAGGGAGAGAATCCCCTATGGATCCTGGATGGAAGACTGAGGAATTTAGCGAGCAATGTAACATAGTAACATAGTAACATAGTTTTGAAGGCTGAAGGAAGACCTTATGTTCATATAGTTCAGCCTATTTTTAGTGCAGCTGTTCTGCATTGTTGATCCTGGGGAAGGCAAAAAACCCACAGAGTAGAAGCCAATTTTCTCCATAAGGAAAAAAATTCCTTCCCCTAAGCTGGGTCAACCATCTACCTATAATATTATGTTATTCGTAACCTTCTATACTGTTACAAGAAAAGCATCCATTCCTTTCTTAAATTCATTCAGTGAGTTGGCCATCACCAGTTCCTCAGGAAGAGAATTCCAGAGCCTCACTGCTCTTACCGTGAAGAACCTTCTTTTATGCTGGTGCAGAAATTGTCTTTCCTCCAACGAAGAGAATGCCCGAATGCCCCCTTGTTCTTGTCACAGTCCTTGGTATAAACAGTTCATTGGAGAGATCTCTGTATTGCCCTCTGATATACTTGTACATATATATTAAGTCTCCCCTAAGTCTTCTCTTTTCTATAGTAAATACACCTAATTTTGATAACCTTTCTGGGTATTGTAGTGAACCAACTCCATTTATCATTTTAGTAGCCCGCCTTTGAACCCTTTCAAGGGTGATTATTTAGTATTAGTCATTTAATATGTCTGTACATATTCCAAAATATATGAATAAAAAACGTTCAAAAAATATTAGGCACCCAAAAGAATTTAAAAAAAATCGATTTTAGCGTGCAAAAGTAGGAAAGCATTAAAAAAATTTGTATTAATCTGATGTTACTGTAATTGTTCTGACCTAAAGAATAAAGCTCTCTTATCACTTATATCGCACGGTGAATATCATGAAAAAAATAAATAGAAACTAATTTTTATATTTATCCTGTGCTCTATGCTGAGAATGATGTGAGTTGCAGTTTCACAAAACCTGGAATGTCCATAGTTCCTGCAACTACAAAATGTGTGAAAATGAGAAGCAATAGGAATGGTTTCTCTCACAGACAATGACTCCTGCTCTTACATGGCATTTGTGTATTGTTAGATGTATCACCAGCAAAGAAACACTCAATGTTCTTGTTTTAAATGTATTTTACTTTTGGGAACTTTCCCTTAATCGCCTGACTCCTCCAGCCTTGATGCTGACCAATGTGATCTGCCATATTATTACTACTTGTTCTCAATATTAACACCTGTGGAGATATCACTCATGGTCATTTGTGACATCATCAAATACAGGAGGCCATTGTTACCTCACAGCATGATGTCACAATGACTGTGGGTCTATACAAACGGGTGTTCAGGGGGCAAAGGCTCATTTCAGAAGATGGAGACGAGGAGAGCGGAGGATCCAGGATGGAGGATACAGGTAAATAACAAACCTTACAGGGATTTCTTAGTGAACTTACCCCCAACATGGACCCTCATTGTCTACAGATTGGGGCTGTAAGGTGCTGGATTTCTTCAGTCCTTGCTGGTAGAATCTCTACACTTGGTTGATGAAGGGTCTTTGTGAGGTCACACAGCGGAATGTTGGACACTGAAAGTTCTATGCAGCAAACATGGGGACATCAGAGAGGTCAACACAAAGGCGGCACATCCAATGGAGACATTACAGTAGCTACTTCGGTCAGTGGCTGGCAAAGATTGCTGCGGGTATTTCTGTCACTTTAATTTAAGATTATTGGGGCAAAAATGTCTACCATAATGCCCCTACATGGGAGAGAGGTTGGTGTACATACATTGGGGGAAATATATTTATTTATATACTTTCTATTTATTTATTTTACTATTTATGTTACTTATATATAAAGGCATTTGAAGCAATTTTTTTTTTCAAATCCTATTTATTACACCATTTTTAATTGCCTACATCAAAACTTAAAATTCGAAGTAAAAGGAACGTGGACATCTGGCACTTTATGCTTTTCTACAGGTTTTATACAGATACTCATATTTTTTTTTCTTTTTAGGGAGAAAATCTGGATCCTGGAAGGAAGACTGAAGAATCTAAAGCAATCAATGCGATTGTGTAGTATTAATCATTTAATGTGTCTGTGCATACTGTACATATTTATATGCTTTAGCACTACAGAGTGCAACTTTATTTGTTTTCTAACTGTAAAGGGGCTTGATAGGACAGTTATTTGTCTGTATATTAAGGGGTAGTGTTTGTAGGGGGGTAGTGTTCTGTTTTTTTTACAGGGGAGATGAACGTAGTCAGGTTATGAGCTCCAGGGTCTGATCTGACGAGGAAAGGTGAGGCGTGTTACCAGGACAAAGAAGATCTGCAATCCGGAAACGAGTCTCCATATTGAATATCATTGATCTATACAAGTTAGTTAGTTAGTTGTAGTATGGCCTTGGTCCAGGGTTCTCGAACTGATCGCCTTTTCCCGGGGTCAAGAAGGAATTTTTTCCCTGTAACACACATTGGTTGAATGTGTGCAGGTTTTTTGTCTTCTTCTGGATCATTGGCTTTAGGTAGGGGTAGAGATTGTAATTAATAAAATATGTTTAAAATCAATGATCTGTGTCCTTATATCTTTATTTCATACTCAGGTATTTGTATATGTTAGTTCTCATTTATGATCCATGACTATGAAGGTATACAGAAATACAAGGGTGGTAATTATGTGTCTCCTAATGTAATGTCTGTATTTATAATGCATACAATAGAGCCATAGACAAGATATCTGAAGTAGTGGAAATTATTATCCTCATAGAAAATAATTGGGGGCTTGTCTCAAATATCAAGAATAATGGAAGTCAATGAGAAATTCAAGCATTTTTCGGAAAGTTCCTATCAGGAGAGCTGGAGGGGAAGGAAAATCACTGAAAATTGGATAAAAACTGTGCTCAAATGGAATGGGGACACCACGTGGAAGACGCCTGGATGCATCTCTTACTCCAAGATCTCTGCTGGGTGTTAAGTAAATAATTTTAAATGATGTGGGGGTCCTCATTATTTTTTAAAACCAGCCAAGGCAACGCAGACAGCTGAGGGCTCATATTATCACGAAGGGAAGGCCATGATCATTTGTCCCTTTCCAGCCTAAAAAAACCCTGCATCCTCTCCAAGATTGGTACATCACAGTAAATGTGCCAATTCTGGGGCTTTACCCGTTTCTTCCAGATTGGGGGAAATTATGGGGGTGTCTTACAAACACCTCTCTATTACTAACCCCTGGGCTTCACCTGACATTAGACAGCTGAGATCAACCCCCTAAACAATTACCCCAATTGGCTCCATTACTAACCACTGGGCTTGTGCTGACATGAACCCCAAAAAATATTACACCAATTGCCACAACAGGGCAATCGGGAAGAGTCGGGTAAAGCGACAGAATTGGAGCATCTCATGTGATGCACCAATTCTGAGGCAGCTGCGGACTGGTATTTCTAAGCTGGGAATGGCCCAATATCGATAGACCTTCCCAATCTGATAATATTAGCCTGCGAGCTGTCTGCTTTACATTGGCTGGTTACCAAAAAAAGGGAGACCTCACATCTTTTAAAAAATATATATTTATGATATTTGTCTGTAATGCATTTATTAGGTACATTTTCAGCCGCAAAACATGCGGCGTGGGGACTTGAGCATGGAGCTTGAGCACTCACTATACTTGATCATATTAAATATATATCGCTGGAAATTATGGAATTTAGGAATAACAAAAGAACCATGTTCCTAAATTCGGGATAATCTCCAAAATATACAATTAGAGAATGAAGGACATTGGGAGCGTAAAACCCTAAAGTATAATATATGGATGTGACATCAAGTAGATTCTATACCTTGTTTTTGCCAAAAATTACACAACATATTTAATCAAATTTATACAAACAAGAAAACTCAAAAATGGACAAATCACCATGTAGAAAAAGTTTTGCCTATAAAAACAATAAATCCATGGGTCAATACAATAGGCATACAGCGTATCAGTGAGTAAATGGGGTCAAAATATATAAGGTAATATACAGAGTAAGATTCATTATAATACATGACCCATAGGCATGGGGTATGAGGATTTGCATAAAATTTATTAAAATTTATAATTCACAGGAGAAGTGAATGAGGTGATTGTTCACGAAAATTGACTATTTTCCATATAAGTGTACATGACACATACCCAGGTTTCAGAAATCATTGTAATCACAGCCTGCTATATGGGTCAGAGGTAAAAGAGTATGTGAGCTTAAGCACAGAAATGACATCATAGTGTGACAGGTGTCAGAAGCACAAACCAGAGAAACATGCCTCTTACCCATGTGCTG
This sequence comes from Dendrobates tinctorius, assembly GCF_039654945.1. NCBI lineage: Eukaryota > Metazoa > Chordata > Amphibia > Anura > Dendrobatidae > Dendrobates > Dendrobates tinctorius. The sequence continues at coordinate 1,359,905 of NW_027361948.1, read as the reverse complement.
TTTAAGCCTAAGTATTGCACCGGAGTCACAACGTGTGTTTTGCTGTGGCTTACTTCGGGGGGCAGTCGAGTATTGACATGTGGAGAGCACCCTTGCCCATCACTAGCATCTTCTAATAACACTCCTAATGGCATGCCCCTACTAATAACACTCCTAGTGGCACGTCCCTCTTAATAACACTGCTAGTGGAACGCCCCTCCTAATAACACTTCTAGTAGCAGGTTCTTCCTAATTACACTCCTAGTGGCACAGTCTTCTTAATAACGCTCCTAGTGCCACTGTCATGCCGAATGTCACGCCGCTCCCACCTGGGGGCGGGACCTCGGGTTCGTCGTCACCACCTCCGGTGCAGCTGCCGCTTCGAGGGTCCCGCCGGGTGCGCACGCACACCTCTCGCTCCTAGCTCCGTGGTTGCGCTATGTTCCAGTGTGCATGTGTGCTCTGCCCAGCTGTGTCTTTGGTCTTGTCCTCTCTATGATACTGGAGGACTTGACCCGGAGGTTCAAGGACTCAGGTGCTATATCAGGCTACCTCTTCCTATGGGAGGTGCATGATTATTGTTGTACTTCCTGACTTGGTCTGCCGTGTCCCTGCCTGGCTGTGTGGTGTATTCGGGTCCTCTGCTTTGTACTCTATTGTGCCTCTTGGCACACGCTCTGAACCTGCGCTCTGCCTTGTACTCTATTGTCCCTCTTGGCACACGCTCTGAACCTGTACTCTGCCTTGTACTTTATTGTGCCTCTTGGCACTCGCTCTGAACCTGTACTCTGCCTTGCACTATATTGTGTCTCTTGGCACATGCTCTGAACCTGCACTCTGCCTTGTACTCTGTTGCACCTCCTGGCACATGCACTTATCCTGCACTCCATCTTGTACTCCGTTGTGCCTCCTGGCACACGCTCTGATCCTGCACTCTGCCTGTTACTCTGTTGTGCCTCCTGACACTCGCTCTATCCTGTACTCCGTTCCAGTACTCTTTTGTGCCTCCTGGCACACCTGCTGTCTAGCTCTGTATTCTGGCGTGCTCCTTTGCACGCATCCCGCTTTGCATGTTCCTACAGACACACTCACTCTTTTGTCCTGTGAGCCAGCCGCTTGGTGCCAGCAGTCGTGGTACCTAACCCCCTGGGGCTTACCCCTGACACTCCCTATATAGGGGGTGGTCCTCACTAGGTCTGCTCACCCTGGGCGGGTTGGTGCCACGACCCAGAGTGTCCACTCCAGGAGTCGTCATCGTATAATCAGGCCATGGGCTCCGCTGGTAGCGTGGCGCCTGTCCAAAAGGAAATGGTGTCCCTCCGGGAAAGTCAGACTAGGATCGTGCCCTCTCTGAAATCTATGGAGTCCCATTTGTTGACTATTCGGTCCTCTTATCAAACTAGGATTATGGCCTTTTTGAAATCTATGGAGTCCCGTTTGTTGGCCATTCAGTCCTCTGACCCTGGGAATGCTTCCCAGTTGGCCAGCCTCCAGCAAGAGCTCACGCAGCAACGCGACACCCAGGTCCATATCCTCAACTATATGGCGTCGGTGGAGAATCGGCTCCTTTCCATGCAATCCATTTCTGCACTGTCCTCGGCCCCGCACCCGCTGCTGCGCTTATGCAAGCCACCCCGTTATAGTGGTGATCCTAAGTTTTGTCGTGGATTTTTGAACCAATGCCAGTTACATTTTGAGCTTTTGCTGCAGCACTATCCAACCGAGCGTGCTAAGATAGCCTTTATTGTTTCCCACTTAGAGGGGGAGGCGTTAGCGTGGGTGAATCCCCTCTGGGAGCGTAATGATCCACTCATCTCTCAGCTTTCCACCTTTTTGGACACCTTCTGCAAGGTGCTCGATGAACCTGGCCATCTGGCTTCCACCACCAAGTCCCTCTTTAACCTCCATCAGGGTACCCTATCGGTGGGACAGTATGCCATCCGGTTTCGTACCTTGTCCTCCGAACTCAGTTGGAACAACAAGGCCCCCATAGGGGTCTTTTGGCGTGGTCTGTCCGGTCAGATCAAAGATGAACTGGCAGGTCGGAATACCCCCACCTCTTTAGAGTATCTGATCTCTCTGGTGACACGCATAGACCTGCAGTTCAAAGAGTGTGCCCGTGAGTCATCCAGAGAGAGAAGGCCTTCTCATCTCCCTCGCTCCTGTGCCAAAAAGCCGGGAAACTTCTCCACCTAGGATTGGTAGGATAGGCCTCCCTGGGTATCTGTGACTCCTCTCCCCCTTGATCGTGTCTGTCCTGTTGCATGTGGACTCTAAGCGCTATTCTGAAGAGGCGTTCTTAGACTCAGGAGCGGCAGGGAACTTTATTAGGCTCGAGGCGGTTCAAAAATACCGGATTACTGTCAGATCCCTGGAGACTCCTAGGGTAATTGCTTGGGTCAATGGTAAACTCTTGCACGAGACCGTTACCCATATCACCGAGGAGATTGAGATGCAGATTGGAGCTCTGCACTGGGAGAATATTTCCTTTCATGTCCTGTCGACTATGTCCCATGGACTGCTTCTTGGTCTCCCTTGGTTACGGACTCATGAGCCAACCCTGGACTGGCGGTCGGGTGACATACTCTGCTGTGGGCCATCTTGTCAGGAGAAGTGCTTGTCGTCCATCCATCCCATGAACTTTACCTGTCCGTTATCGGCACCGGCAGGTCTGCCGTCGGCTTATTGGCCTTTCACGGATGTCTTCGACATAAAGGAGGCAGAGACTCTGACTCCTCATCGTCCATATGACTGCCCGATTGACCTCATTCCTGGCGCTACCCCACCCAGGGACAGAATTTACCCACTTTCGCCTGCGGAAACTCAAGCTATGTCAGATTATATCTAAGAGAATCTAGCCAGGGGTTTTATCCACAAGTCCTCTTCACCCGCAGGAGCTGGATTCTTCTTTGTCAAAAAGAAGGATGGCTCCCTCCTTCCCTGCATAGACTATCGAGGGCTGAACGATATCACAGTCAAGAATAAGTACCCACTACCACTAATCCCGGAGCTCTTCGACCGACTAAGATGAGCACAAATTTTTCCAATTTGGGACTTCATGGGGCCTACAACTTTGTCCGCATTCGCTCCGGTGACGAGTGGAAGACCACCTTTAACACCCGAGACGGTCACTATGAGTACTTGGTCATGCCCTTCGGCCTTTGCAACGCCCCAGTGGTATTCCAGGAGTTCGTGAATGACGTCTTCCAGGATATGCTGTACTCCTGCGTGGTAGTCTACTTAGACGATATTCTCGTGTTTACCACTGATCTGTCTGCTCACAGAAAAAACGTTGCCAAGTCCTCTTGCGCTTAAGGGAGAACCGCTTTTACACCAAGCTCGAAAAATGTGTCTTTGAACAAACGTCCTTGCCATTCCTGGGGTACATTATTTCAGACTCCGGTCTACGAATGGATCCGGCAAAAGTGTCTGCCGTTCTCGATTGGCCACAGCCCTATGGAGTGAAGGCAATAAAATGTTTACTCGGCTTTGCGAACTACTATGGGCAGTTCGTCCCCCATTTTTCTTCGATGGTTCATCCTATCTCTTCCCTAATCCGCAAAAGGGCTAAACCCGAATGCTTGGTCCTCATAGACAGAAGAAGCTTTCCAGGCCTTGAAACGAGCCTTCACCTCGGCTCCAGCGCTTCATCGTCCTGAGGTTAATAGACCTTTCACCCTCGAGGTGGACGCATCTTCTGCCGGGGTCGGCGCAGTCCTTCTGCAGAGGCCATCTTCCAGACACCTAGTCACCTGTGGCTTCTTTTCTAAAATTTTCTCCCCGTCTGAGCGCAACTACTCCATCGGCGACAAAGAGCTGTTGGCCATTAAATTGGCTTTGGAAGAATGGAGATACTTACTGGAAGGCACCATACATCCGTTCAAGATCTATACGGACCATAAGAACCTGGCGTACATCCAGTCCGCTCAGAGACTCAACCGCCAGCAAGTTAGGTGGACCCTGTTCTTCGCCCGCTTTTACTTTGAACTTCATTTTCTGCCCGGCGATAAAAAACGTTAAAGCAGATGCATTGTCTAGGTCATTCCAGTCGACTGAGGCTGAGGAAGAGCCTTCCCATATCATCGACTCGTCTAAGGTGATTACCGTGGTTCCTATCAGGTTGAACACGTTACCTCCAGGAAGAACCTTTATGGCTGAGAACAACCGGAGACGAGTGTTGAACTGGGGACATTCGTCCAAGATTGCCAGCCACGTTGGTGTCAAGAAGACTCTTTCCTTGATTTCCCGTTACTATTGGTGGCCATACCTTTCCAAGGATGTCAAAGACTTTGTGGCATCTTGTCCTTCCTGCGCTAGGAGCAAAGTACCCAAACAGCCACCCTCCGGTCTTCTGCTTCCGCTTCCTGTACCTTTGGTTCCATGGCAGCACATAGCCATGGATTTTATTACCGATTTGCCTCACTCCTCCGGTTGCACGGTGGTTCTGGTGGTTGTAGACCGATTCTCAAAGATGGCTCATTTCATTCCTCTTCCCGGCCTACCCTCGGCTCCTGAATTGGTGAAGATCTTCATTTCCCACGTCTTTAGAATCCAAGGTTTCCCACTGCACATCGTATCTGACAGAGGGGTTCAATTCACGTCCCGGTTTTGGAGAGCTCTTTGTGGACTCATGAAGGTGACATTGGACTTCTCTTCCACCTATCACCCCCAAACCAATGAGCAAGTGGAACGCACAAACCAGATCCTTACATCCTATCTCCGGCACTTTACTAATGCTCATCAAAATGACTGGGTCGGTCTACTTCCTTGGGCCAAATTTGCCTACAATAAACACTCCAGTGAATTGTCCACCAAGTCTCCCTTCTTCATCGTTTTCGGACAGCATCCCAGTATGCCTCTTCCGGTACTTCCTGTCTCGGGGGTACCTGCGGCCGACTCTCTATCCGTGGAGTTCTCCAGGGTATGGCAGGAGGCCAAAACCGCTCTCGAGAAAGCCTGTGACAGGATGAAACAACACGCTGACAAGAGGCGCCTGGACGTTCCCCCATATCTTCCTTGTGACAAGGTGTGGCTTTCCTCCAGATTCATTCGCCTTAACGTACCATCTTACAAACTGGGTGCCCGTTACATTGGTCCTTTTTGAGGTCATCAGGCGCATTAATGATGTTGCGTACAAACTGAAATTACCCCCTTCGCTCTGTATTCCCAATTCCTTCCATGTGTCACTCCTCAAACCTGTGGTACTGAACCGGTTTCATCCGTCTACTGGCCACACTCCTCAGCCTGTTGGCATAGGGGACAAGTTTGAGGTAAATGACATTCTGGCCATGAAGAGGGTAAGAGGGAGAACTCTTTTCCTAAATGATTGGAAGGGTTTTGGTCCTGAAGAAAGGTCATGGGAACCCAGAGAGAATATCCATGCTCCTCTGATTTTGTCTAACTTTCTTTCCAGCCTTAGAAAGAGGGAGTGTAAAAGGGGGTGCTATCACGCCGCCTGTCACGCCGCTCCCACCTAGGGGCGGGACCTCGGGTTCGTCGTCACCACGTCCGGTGCAGCGGCTGCTCCGAGGGTCCAGTTGGGTGCGCACGCACACCTCTCGCTCCTAGTTCCGTGGTTGCGCTATGTCACTCTGCTTGTACTCCATTGTCCCTCTTGGCACATGCTCTGAACCTGCACTCTGCCTTGTACTCTATTGTGCCTCTTGGCACACGCTCTGAACCTGTACTCTGCCTTGTACTCTATTGTGCCTCTTGGCACATGCTCTGAACCTGCACTCTGCCTTGTACTCTGCTGTGCCTCTTGGCACACGCTCTGAACCTGCACTCTGCCTTGTACTCTGTTGAGCCTTATGGCACACGCTCTGATCCTGCACTCTGCCTTGTACTCCCTTGTGCCTCCTGGCACACGCTCTGATCCTGCACTCTGCCTGGTACCCTGTTGTGCCTCCTGGCACTCGCTCTATCCTGTACTCCATTCCAGTACTCTGTTGTACCTGCTGTCTAGCTCTGTATTCTGGCATGCTCCTTTGCACGCATCCCGCTTTGCACATTCCTGCAGACACATTCACTCGTGTCTCCTGTGAGCCGGCAGCCTGGTGCCAGCAGTCGCGGTACCTTACCCCCTGGGGCTTGCCCCTGACACTCCCTGTATAGGGGGTGGTCCTCACTAGGTCAGGTCGCCCTGGGCGGGTTGGTACCATGACCCAGAGGGTCCACTCCATGAGTCGTTATAGGCACGTCCCTCTTAATAACACCACTAGTGGCAGTTCCCTCCTAATAACTCTACTAGTAGCAGGTCCCTCCTAATAACACTCCTTGTGGCACGTCCCTCCTAATAACACTCCTATCACTTTGAAATCTACTTAATACACTTTAAGATCTATTTAATACAATATGATACACTACGATTTCCTTATGATATCTATTTAATATACTTTAATATCAGTTTGATACACTTTGATATCACTATGATAAAGGGTTGGGCAACTGTCAGATTTATTTTTGATGAAACATACCTCCCCATTACTACTAACCCAGAAGTGAAGTATGATCGGCAGTGAAACAGACAAATCAGGCCTGAAATCATAATATAGGTATATTAATAAGTTTAATCAAGATATTATTTTTGTTCTGGACTACCCCTTTAATGACCGCCATTGCAAGTTTTTTCCTTTTTAACACAATTGAGGAAAAATTTTCTGGCGCGCGATGTAAGGTGAAAATGCATCAGCCATATGTCAATAGCAACAGCGCAGCATCTACATGGTTAACAGTGGGAGGAAGCTCCCTCTTTAACGCCATGGGCACTTGATTGTGGAGTGCTAGCTACGGTGGCCTGTTAGACACTGCTTATGGCATGGCCTAACAGGCAACGAGTCAGTGTAAGACTTGAGTCACACACAACGTATAAAAAAAATCGGTCCATTTTTCCTGGATGAGAATCGCAGAAATGTTTCATGAACAGTGATCAGTATGTCATCCATGTGCAATGCGAGGATGCGATTTCCTTGCATCAAAGTATCCGTGTGACATCTGTATACTTACAGACTATATATACTACTGTTAAAAAGTTTAGGGTCACTTAGAAATGTAACATCGGCAGCAGCGCCCGCCGCCGCCTCCCCTTACCGGCGTCTCCGCCGCAGCACGCACTCCCGTCCTGCCTCCAGCACTGCGGCACTCCTGCGCCCCTTCCTTAGGCCGTGGGTGCGCGCCAGCGCTTCCTCTTCTGCTGGTGGTGGGCGGCATTGAGGGTGGCGCTTGTCGTCTTCCTTCCGGTTCCTAAGGTATTTCAGGCGTCCTCTCTGTTGAGAGGACGCCTGAGGATTTTTGTGCTAACCCACGTCTTCCTGGCAGCTCTAGCCTCTATAGTTACTCCAGTTAATTCTCCTGCTTCCTCCTGTCAGCTCCCGTGTTGTTCCTGCCTTCCTCCCTCGTTCTCCTTCTCCCCTGTCTTTCCTCTCCTCCAGCCTATCGCCACCCTTACCCTCCCTGGCGTCTCCCTCGTTTGCATACCTCCTGCCCCCGTGGCTATTCCTGCTCTCCCCACTTGCCTCTGCCGCCTGGGTGTTCCCCGCTTCCTATAACCTGCTCGGGCACTCCTGTCTCTGTCCTGTGACCTAGCCGCCTTCTGGTTTCTGTCCTTGAGCCGTCCCTCCTGGTACCGGCTGTCGCGGTTCTGTCCTCTGTGGTTTTGCCCCTAACGATCCCTGTATAGGGGTCGGTCATCACCTGGCGCGCTCGACCCAGGGGCTCCAGATCCGTGACCCAGAGGGTCCACTCTCGAACTTAGTCAATCCCTTGAGCGTTACAAGAAATTTCCTTATTTTTGAAAAAAATCAGTTTTTTCCAATGAAGCTGACATTAAAAGATTCAGAAATACACTCTATACATTGTTAATGTGGTAAATGACTATTCTAGCTGCAAACATCTGGTTTGTAATGCAATATCTTCATAGGTGTATAGATGCCCATTTGCAACAACCATCACAACAGTGTTCTTATGGTACTTTGTGTTTGCTAACTGTGTAAGATGGCTAATGGATGGTTAGAATACCCTTGAAAACCCTTGTGCAAGTATGCTAGCACAGCTGAAAACAGTTTGGCTGATTAGAGAAGCAACCTGACCTCCTTTGAGCTAGTTGAGAATCTGGACCATTACATTTGGTAGTTTCATTAAACTCTCAAAATGGCCAGAAATAAGAACTTTCATGTGAAACCCGACAGTCTATTCTTGTTCTCAGAAATGAAGGCTATTCCATGCGAGAAATTGTCAAGAAACTGAAGATTTCCTACAACGGTGTGTACTACTCCATTCAGAGGAGAGCACAAACAGGCTCTAACTAGAGTAAAAAGAGAAGTGGGAGGCCCCGCTGCACAACTGAGCAACAAGACCAGTACATTAGAGTCTGTAGTTTGAGAAATCGATGCCTCACAGGTCCTCAACTGGTTGCTTTATTAAATAGTATAAGAAAAACGCCAGTGTCAACGTCTACAGTGAAGAGGTGACTCAGGGATGCTGGCCTTCAGGGCAGAGTGGCAAAGAAAAAGCCATATCTGAGACTGGCTAATAAAAGGAAAAGATTAATATGGGCAAAAGAACACAGACATTGGACTGAGGAAAATGGGTAAAAGCTATTATGGACAGACGAATCCAAGTTTGAGTTGTTTGGATCACTCAGAAGAACATTTGTAAGATGCAGAACAACTGAAAAGATGCTGGAAGAGTGCCTGACGCCATCTGTCAAGCATGGTGGAGGTAATGTGATGGTATGGGGTTGCTTTGGTGCTGGTAAAGTGGGAGATTTGCACAAGGTAAAAGGGATTTTGAATAAGGAAGGCTATCACTCCATTTTGCAATGCCATGCCATACCCTGTGGGCAGCGCTTGATTGAAGCCAGTTTCATCCTACAACAGGACAATGATCCAAAGCATACCTACAAATTATGCAAGAACTATTTAGGGAAGAAGCAGGCAGCTTGTATTCTATCTGTAATGGAGTGGCCTGTGCAGTCACCAGATCTCACTCCCATTGAGCTGTTGTGGGAGCAGCTTGACCGTATGGTACGCAAAAAGTGCCCATCAAGCCAAAAAAACTTGTGGGAGGGGCTTCTGGAAGCATGGGGTGAAAGTTCTTTTTTCGAACCTTGTCAATGTCCGGACAAGATTTAAAATTCATTTGGCAACTCATTTGATTAATAAAAGTATGAGTTTTCATGGAAAACACAAAATTGTCTGGGTGACCCCAAACTTTTGAACGGTAGTGTAAATATATATATATATATATATATATATATATATATATATATATTTATATTTCATAGAGATTTAGATAGCAGAATAGGTTAATATTCAATTGTCGGCATCTGTAAAATCATTTCAGAACCCGACAGGATATGAGACATGGTTTATATATAGTAATCCATTGCATATCCCTCACTAATAATGTTAGTAGTGTACGTGTGATACATTTTGGAGCTGTAGGTGTTAAATTAAAGGATTCATTCACGAAAAAACTGGCATCGTCTTTCGCCCAATTTTCTCCGCCAGAGAGGGCATGCCAGTGACTGAGGGTAGATATTAATAGCCAAGAAAGGGACCATTGTTTTTGGGCCCCCCTGGCTAACATAATCTGCCCCCAGCCACCCCAGAAAAGGGGCATCTATAAGATGTGTCAATTCTGGCACTTACCTGCTCTATTCCCATTGCCCTGTAGCGGATGGCATATGGGGTAATAAGGGGTTAATGTCACCTTGCTGTTGTAAGGTGGCTTAAAACCCTGGTTAATAGTGGAGTGGTGTCAATAAGACACCTATCCATTATTAATCCACTAGTCTGAAAGGGGTTATAAAACACACACTCATTAAGAAAAAAGACTTTTAATGAAATAAACACACATTTTTTCCATCTTTATTACACTCCCAATCCATTCAAAGCCATCGATCTATTGTAAAAAAAATCCAAAATAAAAAAGGAACAATATCCCATATCTGTCTGCCATGCAATATAGGGCGAGATACGGTGGAAATTGCAACATGCTGCCATTTTTCTCTCACGTATCATTGGTTCAATTGCTATGCGATTTTTTCTCGCATAGCACTCGCCCGTATTTCTCTCTAGTGTGACTCTGGCCTAACAGTGATCTACAGTACAGCAGTATGGAAGTAGTATTGCAGAAGGACAAAGAAAAAAAGTCAATAAAATTAATAACAAATAAAAAAAACAGGTAAACATTGTGGAAAAATTTGTGTTTATTTATTATTTTTTTACTTACTTATATAGCGCCATTGATTTCCCCAGGGCTTTATTGACATCAAATGTGTAAAAATGTTTATCTAAAGACAGAAATAACAAAAAAAAAACAATCATACACAAAATTGGTATCGCCTTGTTTGTAACAACGCAAGATCGGACACTGTTACATTATTTGTTTTGTGTTGTAAATACCATGAAAAAATAAAAACTGAGAAAAATGTAGCTTTTTCATGATATCAACACGGAAAAAAAAAGAGAACACAAAACAATCAAATATATGTATGTGGAAAAAGTATAGTATCACTGGAAACATCAATGTGTCCCGTAAAAAGAAAGCCTCGTACAGTTCTGTTGGAGGAAACATAAAACATTATAGACTTTAGAATACAAAGCTGAAAAACAAATTATTTTCCAGCAAAAAGTGTTTTACTTTAACCCCTTCACGACATGCGCTGTACATGTACGGCGCATGTCGTGTCCCTCCCTTTGAAGTGGGCTTCGGCGCTGAGCTCACATCTTTCCCGACACATGTCATCTGTTTTGAACAGCTAACATGTGCTCCCAACAGCCACAGATGGAATCATGATCCATCCACAGCTCTTAAACTGTTAAATGCCACTGTTGTAGTCAACCTCTAATAGCGGCATTTAGTGTGATCGTGCCAGAAGCGCATCACTAATCCTGCCCATCGGTACCTGTGTCACATAACCGCAGGTCGCCAACGGGTTGCCATGACAACCCGTGGTCTGCAGGAGATCCCTGTGGTTGTCATTGATGGACTGCTGTGAGCACCGCCATGCGGTCGGCGATCATAGCAAGTGAGCATTTCTGTTACATACAGGTGATCTGATCATCGCCTGTGTGTAGCAGATGTGATCGAATTATTAAAGCTTCTAGTATGCCCTGGAGACTATTGAAGCAAGCAAAACGAGAAAAAAAGGTTATTAAAATATTAACAAATAAAAAATATAAACGTTTAAACCACCCTCCACTCACCCCATTCAAAATAAAACTATAAAAAAATAAAAATGATTGGCATCGGCATGTTCAGAATCGCCCAATCTATCAAGATATAGAAATAATTAATCCGATTGGTAAACGGCGCAGTGAAAAGAAAATTAAAAACTCCAGATTTATGTCTTTTTATTCCAGCAACATTGCAATAAAATGCATACTGACAGAAAAATAAAAAAACTTGGTGCTGTGACAGCACCAAGGGGTGTCCCTCCTATGAGGTGCACTGCAACTTCCACAGGAGCTGGGAGCTGGGGAGAGCAGGCGGAGGCAGCATGTTCCAGCGTACACGTGCGCACCAGCCTTGACGAAGAAGGTCTGTGAACATTGGAAACGCGTCGGCACTGGTTTGGTCCTCCTGCGCTCCCATCCCCACTTGCGGTGATGTCACCCGCCCCCTCACCCCGACACTGTTTTGGCGCTGGTGCGCACGTGTATGCTGGAACACGCTGCCGCCTGCTCTCCCCAGCTCTCAGCTCCTGCGGTAGTTGCAGTGCACCTCATAGGGGGGATGCCCCCTTGGTGCTGTCACAGCATGCCTCATTACCTCCTTCAACACTGAACCACCAGCATGTGCCATTACAGCCACAAGTTCCGGCATTGATTCCATCCAGGTTATATATATATATACCTTAAAATTCAAATCACCCCTTTTTCCAAATTTAAAAATAAAAAAGCTAAAAGAATAAATATTGCTGTTTTTCAATTGGTCCAATCTATATAAATATCAAATTATTTAGAAGGCAACCTATGTACCCCAAACAGCAACTCGGCATATATAAAAAAAAATCAAGCCGTCATTAAGTTATAGCTCTTTTTATTTTTCAAAGTTCTGAACGTTTGTTAACCTCTAAAATAAAAAATAAAAAACACTTTACAAATTTGCTATTTTTGTGATTGTGTTGACCTAGAGAATCAGGTCATTTTTACAATGAATGCTGTGAAAGCAAACTCCCCAAAAAACGATGGCGGAATTGTGTTTTTTTTCAACATTCAATGCACTTGGAATTTTTCTTTGCGTTTCTCAATGTAGTATACGGTAAAATGATTGGTGATATTCAAAACTACAACTTATCTCATGAAACCAAGCATATCACTATTTCGAGGGAAAAATTTAAAAAATGTACAGCTCTTGGAAAAAAACAAAAACGCAAAGTTACTCAGCATTATATATATTGGATTCATATACTGTAGAAACTGTACATTAATGATACAAGGTAAACCATATAACGTTCATCCATACAACAACGTTACGGTGCTTTTGTTTTACTCTTACAGAAAAATAACGCGGAATAAAGCGAGGGAGGCTACTCTTGAAACTGAAGGATTCAATTAAATGTGCCAATTCACCATCAGTGTCGTTTATGACGTCGTGGATTTTATATTTTTTTTACCTTCATTTCAATGTGATGACGACTTCCATGTCTCAGGGTTCTGATCTTAAGGCTGCCATACATATTAGATGAATGTCGACTGAACCTGCTAGTTTTGGACATACACTCCAGCCGGTTATGTATATGGTAGTGGCCCAACTTTACTTGACATCAAAAGTCATAAGAAAGAAGTATTGGGCATGTTGGATATCAGCATGCCCCATCTTTTTTTCTCAAGGAAGATAAGCCAACACAAGAGTTCATGTGGACGGTGGGTCATCAGGAATAGTTGACTCAAAGGATGAGGGTTCAGCTGAAAGTTATCAGAGGAGGATGACCAACACTATGAAATATTTTACTTACAAACTGAAATCAGATAATAGGAGATGTCTTTAATTCTGTGAAGAGATGTCCCTTAGGATGTACCATATTTAATTTTAAGCCTTATTATACCATATTTATAGCTGTTTTCCTTATAGTTATGCCTTCTTTTAAAATGAATATAAATGTAAAAGGGGTTTTTCCATCTGACAAATCAAAAGGATAAACCATAAATGTATGATGGCTACAGGCCCCACCACTGGGACTTAAAGAGAACCTATGGCAGGCTGCGTTATTAATAGGCTGTAAGACAGATGCTCTGCCTCCTTTGTGTGTGAACAGTGCTGCATACAGATTGTATTTGTTTGCACTGGTGTACCAAACGACCAATCCCTGATTGTAGGCTGGTTGTCTCATCAGTATTACTGAATCTGTGTAGTCGCCATCTTTATTTGGGTCCGCTGCACCCTTATAGTGCATTTGTCTTTAGGCCTAGACAGGTAAGCTTATTTGCCTGTTTTTTGGTGTGTTTTTACTACATGGAGGACTATGGGCGTGCATTATAATTTATGGAGGACCAAAAAATTCGTAATAGAAGGAGCGTGGATACCTGGCACATTATGCTTTCTACAGATTCTATACTGATACTTCCCCTCATATTATTTTCTTTCTTACTAGGGAGAGAATCTGGATCCTGGTTGGAAGACTGAGGAATTTAGCGAGCAATGTGATTGTTTAGTATTAGTCATTTAATATGTCTGCACATATTCCAAAATATATGAATAAAAAATGTTCAAAAAATATTAGGAACCCAAAAGAATTAAAAAAAAATCGATTTTAGTGTGGAAAAGTAGGAAAGCATTAAAAAAATTGTATTAATCTAATGTTACTGTAATTGTTCTGACCTAAAGAATAAAGCTGTCTTATCACTTATATCGCACGGTGAATATCATGAAAAATATTAATAAAAAGCAATTTTTATATGTATCCTGTGCTCTATGCTGAGAATGCTGTGAGTTGTAGTTTCACAAAACCTGGAATGTCCATAGTTCCTGCAACTACAAAATGTGTGAAAATGTGAAACAATAGGAATGGTTTCTCTCACAGACAATGACTCCTGCTCTTACATGGCATTTGTGTATTGTTAGATGTATCACCAGCAAAGAAACACTCAATGTTCTTGTTTTAAATGCATTTTACTTTTGGGAACTTTCCCTTAATCACCGGACTCCTCCAGCCTTGATGCTGACCAATGTGATCTGCCATATTATTACTACTTGTTCTCAATATTAACACCTGTGGAGATATCACTCATGGTCATTTGTGACATCATCAAATACAGGAGGCCATTGTTACCTCACAGCATGATGTCACAATGACTGTGGTTCTATGTAAGCGGGTGTTCAGGGGGCAAAGGCTCATTTCAGAAGATGAAGACGAGGAGAGCGGAGGATCCAGGATGGAGGATACAGGTAAATAACAAACCTTACAGGGATTTCTTAGTGAACTTACCCCCAACATGGTCCCTCATTGTCTACAGATTGGGGCTGTAAGGTGCTGGATTTCTTCAGTCCTTGCTGGTAGAATCTCTACACTTGGTTGATGAAGGGTCTTTGTGAGGTCACACAGCGGAATGTTTGACACTGAGACTTCTATGCAGCAAACATGGGGACATCAGAGAGGTCAACACAAAGACGGCACATCCAATGGAGACATTACAGTAGCTACTTCGGTCAGTGGCTGGCACAGATTGTTGGTGGTGGTTCTGTCACTTTAATTTAAGATTATTGGGGCAAAAAGTCTACCATAATGCCCCTACACGGGAGAGAGGTTGGTGTACATACATTGGGGGAAATATATTTATTTATATACTTTCTATTTATTTATTTTACTATTTATGTTACTTATATATAAAGGCATTTGAAGCAATTTCTTTTTCACATTATATTTATTACACCATTTTTAATTGCCTACATCAAAACTTAAAATTCGTAGTAAAAGGAATGTGGACATCTGGCACTTTATGCTTTTCTACAGGTTTTATACAGATACTTCCACTCATATTTTTTTTCCTTTCTAGGGAGAGAATCTGGATCCTGGAAGGAAGACTGAAGAATCTAAAGCGATCAATGCGATTGTGTAGTATTAATCATTTAATGTGTCTGTGCATACTGTACATTATTTATGTGCTTTAGCACTACAGAGTGCAACTTTATTTGTTTTCCAACTGTATAGGGTCCTGATAGAACTGTTATATGTCTGTATATTAAGGGGTAGTGTTTGTAGGGGGGTAGTGTACTGTTTTTTTAAAGGGGAGATGAACGTAGTCAGGCTATGAGCTCCAGGGTCTGATCTGAAGAGGAAAGGTGAGGCATGTTACCAGGACAAAGAAGATCTGCCATCCGGAAACGAGTCTCCATATTGAGTATCATTGATCTATACAAGTTAGTTAGTTAATTGTAGTATGGCCTTGGTCCAGGGTTCTCGAACTGATCGCCTTTTCCCGGGGTCAAGAAGGAATTTTTTCCCTGTAACACACATTGGCTGAATGTGTGCAGGTTTTTTGCCTTCTTCTGGATCATTGGCTTTAGGTATGGGTAGAGATTGTAATTAATAAAATATGTTTAAAATCAATGATCTGTGTCCTTATATCTTTATTTCATACTCTGGTATTTGTATATGTTAGTTCTCATTTATGATCCATGACTATGAAGGTATACAGAAATACAAGGGTGGTAATTATATGTCTCCTAATGTAATGTCTGTATTTATAATGCATACAATAGAGCCATAGACAAGATATCTGAAGTAGTGTAAATTATTATTCTCATAGAAAATAATTGCGGGCTTGACTCAAATATCGAGTATAATGGAAGTCAATGAGAAATTCAAGCATTTTTCAGAAAGTTTCTAACAGGAGAGCTGGTGGGGCAGGAAAATCACTGAAAAATGGATAAAAACTGTGCTCAAATGCAATGGGAGCACCACGTGGAAGACGCCTGGATGCATCTCTAACTCCAAGATCTCTGCTGGGAATTAAGTAAATAATTTTAAATGATGTGGGGTCCTCATTATTTTTTAAAACCAGCCAAGGCAATGCAGACAGATGAGGGCTCATATTATCACGATGGGAAGGCCATGATCATTTGTCCCTTTCCAGCCTAAAAAAAAACCCTGCAGCCTCTCCAGGATTGGTACATCACAGTAAATGTGCCAATTCTGGAGCTTTGCCCATTTTTTCCGGATTGGGGGAAGTTATAGGGGAGTCTTATAAACACCTCTCCATTACTAACCCCTGGGCTTCACCTGACATTACACAGCTGAGATCAACACCCCAAAAAATGACCCCAATTGGCTCCATTACTAACCCCTGAGCTTGTGCTGACACGAACCCCCCAAAATATTACCCCAATTGCCACAACAGGGCAATTGGGAAGAGTCGGGTAAATCGACAGAATTGGAGCATCTCATGTGATGCACCAATTCTGAGGCAGCTGCGGACTGGTATTTCTAAGCTGAGAAGGGCCCAATAACGATAGACATTCCCAATCTGATAGTATAAGCCTGCAAGCTGTCACCATGAAAATCACCATGATCATTTGTCCTTTCCCAGCCTAAAAAAACCCTGAAGCCTCTCCAAGATTGGTATATCACAGTAAATGTGCCAATTCTGAGGCTTTGCCCATTTCTTCTGGATTGGGTGACGTTATGGGGGTGTCTTATAAACGCCTCTCCATTACTAACCGCGGGGCTTCACCTGACATTACACAGCTTAGATCAACCCAAAAAAAAATTACTCCAATTGTCTCCATTACTATCCCCTGGGCTTGAGCTGACATGAACCCCCAAATATATTACACCAATTACCACAACAGGGCAATCGGGAAGAGTCGAGTAAAGTGACAGAATTGGATCATCTCATGTGATGCACCAATTCTGAGGCAGCTGCGGACTGGTATTTCTAAGCTGGGAAGGGCTCAATATCGATAGACCTTCCCAATCTGATAATATAAGCCTGCGATCTGTCTGCTTTACATTGGCTGGTTACCAAAAAAGGGAGACCTCACATTCTTTAAAAAATATATATTTATGATATTTGTCTGTGATGCATTTTTTAGGTGCGTTTTCAGCCGTAAAACATGCGAAGTGGGGACTTGATCATGGAGCTTGAGCACCCACTATACTTGATCAAATTAAATATATATAGCTGGAAATTCGGAATAACAAAAGAACCATGTTCCTAAATTCGGGATAATCTCCAAAATATACAATTAGAGAATGAAGGACATTGGGAGCGTAAATCCCTAAAATACAATATATGGATGTGACATCAAGTAGATTCTATACCTTGTTTTTGTCAAAAATTACACAACATATTTAATTAAAATTTTACAAACAAGAATACTCAAAAATGGACAAATCACCATGTAGAAAAAGTTGTGACTATAAAAACAATACAACCATGGGGCAATACAATAGGCATACAGCGTACCAGTTAGTAAATAGGGTCACAAAATATATAAGGTAATATACAGTGTAAGATTCATTATAATACATGACTCATTGGCATGGGATGTGAGGCTTTGCATAAAATTTATTAATATTTATAATACACAGGAGAAGTCAATGAGGTGATTGCTCATGAAAATCGACTATTTTCCATATAAGTGTACATGACACATACCCCTGTTTCAGAAATCATTGTAATCACAGCCTGCTATAAGGGTCAGAGGTAAAGGAGTATGTGAGCTTAAGCACAAAAACGACATCATAGTGTGACAAGTGTCAGAAGCACAAACCAGAGAAACATGCCTCTTACCCATATGCTGTTTAAGCCTAAGTATTGCACCGGAGTCACGACGCGTGTTTCGCTGTGGCTTACTTCGGGGGGCAGTCGAGAATTGACATGTGGAGAGCTCTCTTGCCCATCACTAGCACCTTCTAATAACACTCCTAGTGGCACGACCCTCTTAATAACCCTGCTAGTGGCACGCCCCTCCTAATAGCACTCCTAGTAGCAGGTTCTTCCTAATTACTCTCCTAGTGACAGATTCCTCTTAATAACGCTCCTAGTGGCACGTCCCTCTTAATAACACCACTAGTGGCAGTTTCCTCCTAATAACTCTACTAGTAGCAGGTCCCTCCTAATAACACTCCTTGTGGCACGTCCCTCATAATAAGACTCCTATCACTTTGAAATCTGCTTAATACACTTTAAGATCTATTTAATACACTTTGATACACTACGATATCCTTATGATATCTATTTAATAAGATTTAATATCAGTTTAATACACTTTGATATCACTATGATAAAGGGAGGGGCCACTGTCAGATTTCTTTTTGACGAAACGTACCTCCACCTTACTACTAACTCTGAAGTGAAGTATGATCGGCAGTGAAATCAGGCCTGAAATTATAATATAGGTATATTAATAAGTTTAATCAATTTTAATCAAGATATTATTTTTGTTCTGGACTACCCCTTTAATGACCGCCATTGCATCGTTTTTCATTTTAACACAATTGAGGAAAAATTTTCTTGCGGGCAATGTAAGGTGAAAATGCATCAGCCATAAGTCAATAGCAACAGCAGCATCTACATGGTTAACAGTGGGAGGAAGCTCCCTCTTTAATTCCATGGGCACTTGATTGTGGGGTGCTAGCTACGGTGGCCTGTTAGACACTGCTTATGGCATGGCCTAACAGTCAAAAAGTCAGTGTAAGGCTGGAGTCACACACAACGTTTAAAAAAATCCGTCCATTTTTCCAGGACGAGAATTGCAGAAATGTTTCATGAACAGTGATCCGTATGTCATCCATGTGCAATGTGAGGATGCGATTTCCTCGCATCAAAGTATCCGTGTGACATCTGTATACATACAAACTTTATACACTACCGTTAAAAAGTTTAGGGTCACTTAGAAATTTCCTTATTTTTGAAAGAAATCAGTTTTTTCCAATGAAGCTGACAATAAATGATTCAGAAATACACTCTATTCATTGTTAATGTGGTAAATGACTATTCTAGCTGCAAACGTCTGGTTTGTAATGCAATATGTTCATACGTGTATAGAGGCCCATTTGCAACAACCATCACTCCAGTGTTCTTATGGTACTTTGTGTTTGCTAACTGTGTAAGAAGGCTAATGGATGGTTAGATTACCCTTGAAAACCCTTGTGCAAGTATGTTAGCACAGCTGAAAGCAGTTTGGCTGATTAGAGAAGCTATAAACCTGACCTCCTTTGAGCTAGTTGAGAATCTGGAGCATTACATTTCTTGGTTCCATTAAACTCTCAAAATGGCCAGAAAAAAGAACTTTCCTGTGAAACTCGACAGTCTATTCTTGTTCTTAGAAATGAAGGCTATTTCATGTGAGAAATTGCCAAGAAACTGAAAATTTCCTACAACGGTGTGTACTAGTCCCTTCAGAGGAGAGCACAAACAGGCTCTAACCAGAGTAGAAAGAGAAGTGGGAGGCCCCGCTGCACAACTGAGCAACAAGACAAGTACATTAGAGTACGTAGTTTGAGAAATCGATGTGTCACAGGTCCTCAACTGGCTGCTTTATTAAATAGTACATGCAAAACGCCAGTGTCAACGTCTACAGTGAAGAGGCGACTCAGGGATGCTGGCCTTCAGGGCAGAGTGGCAAAGTAAAAGCCATATCTGAGACTGCCTAATAAAAGGAAAAGATTAATATGGGCAAAAGAACACAGACATTGGACAGAGGAAAATGGGTAAAAACTGTTATGGACAGATGAATCCAAGTTTGAGGTGTTTGGATCACTCAGAAGAACATTTGTGAGATGCAGAAGAACTGAAAAGATGCTGGAATAGTGCCTGATGCCAACTATCAAGCATGGTGGAGGTAATGTGATGGTCTGGGGTTGCTTTGGTGCTGGTAAAGTGGGAGATTTGTACAAGGTAAAAGGGATTTTGAATAAGGAAAGCTATCACTCCATTTTGCAATGCCATGCCATACCCTGTGGGCAGCGCTTGATTGGACCCAGTTTCATCCTACAACAGGACAATGATCCAAAGCATACCTCCAAATTATGCAATAACTATTTAGGGAAGAAGCAGGCAGCTGGTATTCTATCTGTAATGGAGTGGCCTGTGCAGTCACCAGATCTCAACCCCATTGAGCTGTTGAGGGAGCAGCTTGACCGTATGGTATGCAAAAAGTGCCCATCAAGCCAAACCAACTTGTGGGAGGGGCTTCTGGAAGCATGGGGTGAAATTTCTCCAGATTAACTGAGCAAATTAACTGCTAAAATGCCAAAGGTCTGCAATGCTTTAATTGCTGCAAAGGGAGCATTATTTGACAAAAGTAAAGTTTGAAGGAGAAAATTATTAAAATCTTTTTTTGTTTTTGGGCCCCCCTGACTAAAATAATCTTCCCCCAGCCACCCCAGAAAAGCCGCATCTATAAGATGTGCCAATTCTGGCACTTACCCGCTCTCTTCCCACTGCCCTGTAGCGCGCTCTCTACCCATTGCCCTGTAGCGGATGGCATATGGGCTAATAACGAGTTAATGTCACCTTGCTATTGTAAGGTGGCATTATTCCCTGGTTAATAGTGGAGAGGTATCAATAAGACACCTATCCATTATTAATCCACTAGTCTGAAAGGGGTTATAAAACACACACACATTAAGAAAAAAGACTTTTAATGAAATAAACACACATTTTTTCCATCTTTATTACACTCCCAATCCATTCAAAGCCATCGTTCTCCTGTAAAAAAAAATCCAAACTAAAAAAGGAACAATATCGCATATCTGTCTGCCATACAATCTAGGGCGAGATACGGTGGAAATTGCAGCATGCTGTGATTTTTCTCTCACGTATCATTGGTTCAATTGCTATGCGATTTTTTCTCTCATAGCACTCGTCAGTATTTCTCTCTAGTGTGACTCCGGCCTAACAGTGATCTACAGTACAGCAGTACGGAAGTAGTATTGCAGAAGGACTAAGAAAAAAGTCAATAAAATTAATATCAAATAAAAAAAAAACAACAGGTAAACATTGTGGAAAAATTCGTGTTTATTTATTATTTTTTTACTTACTTATATAGCGCCATTGAT
This sequence comes from Dendrobates tinctorius, assembly GCF_039654945.1. Taxonomy (NCBI): domain Eukaryota; kingdom Metazoa; phylum Chordata; class Amphibia; order Anura; family Dendrobatidae; genus Dendrobates; species Dendrobates tinctorius. The sequence continues at coordinate 1,338,913 of NW_027361948.1, read as the reverse complement.
TTCCCCAGGGCTTTATTGACATCAAATGTGTAAAATGTTTATATAAAGACAGAAATAACAAAAAAAAAACAATCATACACAAAATTGGCATCGCCTCGTTTGTAACAACGCAAGATCGGAAACTGTTACATTATTTGTTTTGTGTTGTAAATACCATAAAAAAATAAAAACTGACAAAAATGTAGCTTTTTTATGATATCAACACGAAAAAAAAAAAAGGAAAACAATCAAATATATGTATGTGGAAAAAGTATAGTATCACTGGAAACATCAATGTGTCCCTTAAAAAGAAAGCCGCGTTCAGTTCTGTTGGAGGAAACATAAAACATGATAGACTTTAGAATACAAAGCTGAAAAACAAATTATTTTCCATCAAAAAATGTTTTACTTTAACCCCTTCACGACATGCGCTGTACATGTACTGCGCATGTCGTGTCTCTCCCTTTGAAGTGGGCTTCGGCGCTGAGCTCACATCTTTCCCAACACGTCATCTGTTTTGGACAGCTAACGTGCTCCCAACAGCCGCAGATGGAATCGTGATCCATCCACAGCTCTTAAACTGTTAAATGCCGCTGTTCTAGTCAATCTCTGATAGCGGCATTTATCGTGATCGTGCCAGAAGCGCATCACTAATCCTGCCCATCGGTACCTGTGTCACATGACCGCAGGTCGCCAACGGGTTGCCGTGAAAACCCGTAGTCTGCAGGAGATCCCTGTGGCTGTCATTGATGGACTGCTGTGAGCACCGCCAAGCAGTCGGCGATCATAGCAAGTGAGCATTTCTGTTACATACAGGTGATCTGATCATCACCTTTGTGTAGAAGATGTGATCGAATTATTAAAGCTTCTAGTATGCCCTGGAAACTATTGAAGCAAGCAAAATGAGAAAAAAGGTTATTAAAATATTAACAAATAAAAAAATGTAAACGCTTAAACCACCCTCCACTCACCCCATTCAAAATAAAACTATAAAAAAATACAAATAATTGGCATCGCCACGTTCAGAATCGCCCAATCGATCAAGATACTGTATAGAAAGAATTAATCCGATTGTTAAATGGTGCAGCAAAAAGAAAATTAAAACCGCCAGATTTATGTTTTATTGGTCCAGCAACATTGCAATAAAATGCATACTGACAGAAAAATAAAAAAAGTTGGTGCTGTGACAGCACCAAGGGGCGTCCCTCCTATGAGGTGCACTGCAACTTCCACAGGAGCTGGGAGCTGGGGAGAGCAGGCGGAGCAGCATGGTCCAGCGTACACGTGCGCACCAGCCTTGACGAAGAAGGTCTGTGAACATTGGAAAAGCGTCGGCACTAGTGGTGAGCTTTCCGATACCGCAAGTATCGGGTATCGGCCGATATTAGCTGTATCGGAATTCCGATACTGACTTCCGATACTTTTTTCATATCGGATACCGGAATCGGAAGTTCCCATAATGCTATGAGCCCGCTCGCTTTGATTCAGCCAATGGGAATCCTCAGAAGTGTGGGCACATCCTGTTAGGCATGTAGGCATGTTAACTATTGGCATGGCTGTGATTGGCTGCTGAAATGATGTCATGATGCACTATAAAAGCCACCGCCATTTCTGGTCACTCTGCTGTGAATTCAGTTAGGGACAGGCTGCTGTTGAAGACTGTGAGGGACAGTTAGAAATAGCGATTCTCAAAACAATATTGTGCTTTACCCAGGCTACATAAACCACCACTGTAGCTTTCTTTTCCCTAGCAGCAGTGTTCACAGCTGTCTGCAAGGGCTGTGTGAGTGCAGCTCATGCTGTGGAGTGGGACCTGCAGCCACGCCTGGTTGTAGGCCGCCCAGCGTGCCTCACTGCTGCCTCATACATATTTTTCTTTTTGAGCTGCTTATTTTTAAAAAATTCTATCTAGCGTGCTTCCATCCGTATCCATATACGTTGGTTGCAAACACTAGTAGTAGACAGCGGAGCCTATCTGCAGCCTTTCAGTGCTAGTGCCCACTTAGCTGCACTGTTCACGGCTGTCTGAGAGGTCTCTGACTGTGTGTGAGTGCAGCTCACGCTGAGTAGTGTGTCCTGCAGTTACGTCTGGTTGTACGCCGCTCAGTGTGTCACTGCCTCACACAATTTTCTTTTCTTGCAGCTCATTTTTTCTCCTATTAGTGTGCATCCATCCGTATCCATATACGGTGGTTGCAAACACTCTAGGAGTACACAGCGGAGCCTTTCTGCAGCCTCTCAGTGCTAGTGCCCACTTAGCTGCACTGTTCACGTCTGTCTGAGAGATCTCTGACTGTGTGTGAGTGCAGCTCATGCTGAGTAGTGTGTCCTGCAGCTACGTCTGGTTGTAGGCCGCTCAGCGTGCGTCTCTGCCTCACACATATTTTTCTTTAATTGCAGCTCATTTTTTCTACTCCTATTAGTGTGCATCCATCCATATCCATCTACATTGGTTGGTTGCAAACACTATATAGGAGTAGATAGAGGAGCCTTTTTTCTGGCTTGTGCCCTTCAGCTGCAGCCAGATTAGTATTACCCAATTTTTTTGGAGCCTCATCTTTTGCATTGTAGGTTACCTGCCTGCATTGTAATAGCTCCAGAAAGTTGGTGATACTCTCACTTTCAAATCTTTGGTCACATCCTTTTAGTTTCCCCCCCCAAAAAAAAACAACAAAGTTCACCAAACACTACATTTGAAAGTTGTGAAGGCCACATTAGCTCCCATTAAAGTGTAGTCGACACACACTGCATAAAATTAGTGTTTCTTAAACCTGTAACCAGCTGTTCAGGAATAAGCACACTAAGGCCCCCCTTTGTACTTTTCTGCCTATCTTTCTCAGTCTAGCAAGATGAAGAAGGCAGGGATTAAGGCACATGGGCGTGGGTGCGGAGTTTCAGCAGGGAGAGGATGTGGGGATTTTGTGCCTGCTGTTGGCACCAGTGAGTCAGCATCCCCCAGTTTTAGCAGGCAACAGTCCTTTATGCGCAGCTTTGTAGGACCTCACCGTACCCCACTGCTGCGGGAGGAACAAATTGAAGCCGTTGTGGGATGGATGGCAGCTAACGCTTCGACTTCAATGACTTCCACATCCTCTCAGAGCCAGAGCACCGAAGAGCAACCATCTGTCTCTTCACCACCTGCCAAAGTGCCCAGACAGTTAGAGAGCCCTGGACAGGAGCCATCACAGTCTCTACTTCTGTTCTCGGAATCTGTTGGTTTGGAAAGAGGGGACCAGCCAAGCAGCATTCCAGAATGTGAAGAAGAGGGAGTATGCAGTGATGCGCAACTTCTTTGTCCCTCTGAATCTGAAGAGGCGGGTGGGCCAGTGCCTATGTTCAGCACACCTCTGTACGCATCAGATGATGACGAGACACAGGTGCCACTTTCTGTTGTGTACGGTGCTGGTGAGACAACCCAGGAGAAGCAGGTGTTTGAAGAGGGGAGTGTAGATGATGAGGTCCTTGACCCATCATGGCGTGAGGAACAGGAAGGTGGTGGGAGCAGCTCTGAGGAAGAGATTCCCCGAACGGCAAAAACAAGAGGGAGAGGGAGGGGGCAGACTTGGTTGCCTGTAGCCTCCACTTCGACACCCGTTAGGAGCATTCCACTTTCAAAAGGCAAAATGGGCGCTCCCAAGGCTTGCAGTGCGTGGTCCTTTTTTGGCACAGTTGCAGATGACATTTGCTTTGTCAAATGCAAGCTGTGTCATCATAGAGTCAAAAGAGGGAAAAATGTCAGCAACATCAATACCACTAATATGTGGAAACATGTGCGGACCAAGCACGAGGTGGAGTTACACAGACACACTGAAGACGTAGGCCAACGTACAGCACCATCTACCACCTCTTCATCTCGTGTTGGGGCCTCTTCCTCCAGCTCACACACAGCTGGTTCGGCTTCCTCACAGGATCGCCAAGGAAGAACCTCTGGCACTGTTGTCCAGAGACCCTGTGACATTCCACCCACAGCACCACGTTCCAAGTCATCCTCACACTCCCAGGCCACTCGACAGCCATCAGTAGCTCAGGCATGGGAGAAAAGGCGGCCATACCCGGAAAACCATCCCCGAGCACAGGCTCTGAATGCTGGCATTGCCAAACTACTGGCACTTGAAAATGCTGTCATTCAGGCTGGTGGAACCTGAAACCTTCCGGGACTTCATGGCATTGGCAGTCCCACAATACACCGTGCCGAGCCGCTTTTATTTCAGCAGGCGAGCCATCCCTGCCCTGCAGAAACATGTGGAGGCAAACATAAAACATGCGCTACTAAACGCCGTCAGTAGCAAGGTCCACCTGACCACCGATGTGTGGACCAGTAACCATGGACAGGGATGATACCTTATCATAGAATCATAGAATCATAGAATCGTAGAGTTGGAAGGGACCTCCTGGGCCATCTGGTCCAACCCCCTGCTCAAAGCAGGATTCGCTAAATCATCCCAATAGAATCATAGAATCGTAGAGTTGGAAGGGACCTCCTGGGCCATCCTCACTGCCTATTTGTTCAATGTTGTGGAGCCGGGTACAGATCTGGAGAGTGGCGCTCTACGTGTTCTGACAACTCCACGGATTGCAGGAATCCAGTCTGTACACATTGACTCCTCCTCCTACTCCAGTTCCTCTGAAACAGCGCAGCAGGAGCCTGTTACGACCGATATGAGCACAGTCGTGGCCAAACGTCAACAGGCCATACTGAAATTAATTTCTTTGGGGAATCAAAACCACACTGCGCAGGAGCTCTGGAATGCCATCAAGCAGGAGAGCAACGTGTGGTTTGTGCCAGCGAATCTCCAGCCAGGCTGGGTAGTGTGTAACAATGGCCGAAATCTGGTGGCAGCTCTTGGCCTTGGTAACCTCACTCACATCCCATGTCTGGCACATGTGCTCAACTTGGTCGTCCAGAGCTTTCTGAGGGACTATCCGGATCTTGATGCACTGCTGCACAAGGTCCGCATAGAGCGCGCTCACTTGCGGCGTTCCAGCACAGTAAGGTCGCGCCTTGCTGCTCTGCAGCGCCGTTTATGCCATCCGGAACATAGCATCATATGTGACCTACCCACCAGGTGTAATTCTACTTTACATATGTTGGAGCGGTTGTGTGTGCAGCAGGCAGCAGTCATGGAGTACCAGCTGCATCAGGCGCAAACAAGTCGCACTGTGCGCCGGTCACACTTCAACACCACTGAGTGGGCCTCTATGAAGGACATCGGCCTCGCTTTGCATGCCTTCGATGATTCCATGCGGATGGCGAGTGCAGATGATGCACTAGTCAGCATGACTGTCCCCCTTATCTGCCTGCTTCAAAAAACACTGCAAGCACTAAGGGATGAGGTTTTGGAAGAGGTGGAGGATGAGGAGTCCCAAATGCCATCTGCTTCTGGACAGTCTGCGCTACGTGTTTCCTCACAAAGGCCTAGGCAGGGAACACTTTGTGAGGAGGATGAGGAGGAGTCGATGGAGGAGGAAGACATGTCTCTAGAGGAGGGAGGTACACAAAGCTCTAGTCAGTATGTACAGCGAGGGTGGGGTGATGCAGAGCAGGCAGAGATCACGCCTCAAGCAGGGGACAGCGGTTCTTTGGCAGTTGGGAGTCTGCAGCACATGGTTGACTTCATGCTGCAGTGCCTGAGAAACGAACGCCGCATCGCCCACATTCTCTACACAGCTGATTATTGGTTGTACACACTCCTAGATCCTCGCTACCAGGACAACTTGCAAACCCTCATACCAACGTTGAACCAGGAGCGTAAACTGAGGGAGTACCAAGACACACTGGTGCAGTCAATCATGTTTTCAATTCCACCCAACAGCAGTGGTGCTAGTGCTTTACAAAGCACCTCTGTGCGTCGAGCCAGTGGAGGAAACTCGGCACAAAGAGGGAGCAGAGGCAGCGCCTCAGCACAAGGCAACACCACTATGGCCCAAATGTGGCAAAGTTTTGTGTGTCCGCCACAATTGTCTACACCATCACTGACGGCTCCAGTCAGCAGTAGGCAATGTTTCCGTCAGATGGTGACAGACTACATGTCTTGCCCTGTGAGTGTACTCCCAGATGACTCTTCCCCCTTCACGTTTTGGGTCTCTAAGCTGGATACATGGCCAGAGCTTAGCCAGTATGCATTGGAGGTGCTGGCTTGCCCTGCTGCCAGTGTCTTATCGGAACGCGTCTTTAGTGCCGCAGGTGGTGTACTAACAGACCGTCGCACGCGACTTTCTTCCGATACCGTCGACCGGCTTACTTTTCTGAAAATGAACAAGGCCTGGATCTCCCCAGAATTTGCCAGTCCTCTTCCTGACTAAATAATTGGTTGGCAACTGTATCCAGGTCTCCTGTTGTGTTCATGTTTCTACCACCTGAACTATAATCCCTGGGCTTCAACACAGCCAGTTGTCGCTCAGATGTGTCATCTGCACAGAGAAACACACTAGCTCCTGTGTTGTCGGGGATCAATAATGCCAGCTGCTCCCCTGCTGTGTGGACGGCAAAGTCTCCTGCTCCATCCACATTCAAACTACTACAGATTTTTAACCCTGCTCCACTTAGGCCTCTGGCTCCACTGTCTCTAGTATTTCCCCTGGCCTCCAACCCCTCCAGTTGATGCTCTGAAGTGGTGTCTGCACAATCCACACTTGTTCCTGAGTTACTGTGGCTCAGTCACTTCAGTTGATCCCCTGATGTGTGTCCGGCAAGGTCTCCTGGTCTGTCCACATTCCCATTACTAGTAGTGTGAATGAGGACAGAGCAGGAGACCTTGCCAGACAGACATCAGGGGATCAACTGACGGGACTGAGCCCAAGTAACACAGGAACAAGTGTGGAATGTGCTGACGCCACTTCAGAGCTGTCACTGGCGGGGTTGGAGGCCAGGGGAAATACTAGAGACAGTGGAGCCTGAGGCCTAAGTGGAGCAAGGTTACAATAAGTAGTAGTCTACAACCTCTATAAAACATGCTGCAAGTTGGCCTCAGCCTGCTCCATGCCTCATCCTGGGCTCCAACAACGCCAGTTGGGGTTCAGAAGTGCAGTCTTCACAGAGAAAAACACACTCGCTACTGTGTCTGTGGGGTTCAGTAATGCCAGCTGTTCCCCTGCTGTGTAGATGGCAAAGTCTCCTGCTCCATCCACATGCCAACAACATCAGACCTCAGCCTGCTCCATGCCTCAACCTGGACTCCAACAACGCTAGTTGGTGTTCAGAAGTGCCGTCTTCACAGAGCAAAACACACTAGCTCCTGTGTTAGTGGGGTTCAGTAACGTCAGCTGTTCCCCTGCTGTGTAGACGGCAATGTCTCCTGCTCCATCCACATGCCAACAACATCAGACCTCAGCCTGCTCCATGCCTCAACCTGGGCTCCAACAATGCTAGTTGGTGTTCAGAAGTGCCGTCTTCACAGAGCAAAACACACTAGCTCCTGTGTTAGTGGGGTTCAATAATGCCAGCTGTTCCCTTGCTGTGTAGATGGCAAAGTCTCCTGCTCCATCCACATGCCAACAACATCAGACCTCAGCCTGCTCCATGCCTCAACCTGGGCTCCAACAACGCTAGTTGGTGTTCAGAAGTGCCATCTTCACAGAGCAAAACACACTAGCTCCTGTGTTAGTGGGGTTCAGTAACGTCAGCTGTTCCCCTGCTGTGTGGACGGCAATGTCTCCTGCTGCCTCCACATGCCAAAACAATCAGGCCTCAGCCTGCTCCATGCTTCATCCTGGGCTCCAAAAACGCCAGTTGGTGTTCAGAAGTGCCGTTTTCACAGAGCAAAACACACTAGCTCCTGTGTTAGTGGGGTTCAGTAATGCCAGCTGTTCCCCTGCTGTGTAGACGGCAATGTCTCCTGCTCCATCCACATGCCAACAACATCAGACCTCAGCCTGCTCCATGCCTCAACCTGGGCTCCAACAATGCTAGTTGGTGTTCAGAAGTGCCGTCTTCACAGAGCAAAACACACTCGCTACTGTGTCTGTGGGGTTCAGTAATGCCAGCTGTTCCCCTGCTGTGTAGACGGCAAAGTCTCCTGCTCCATCCACATGCCAACAACATCAGACCTCAGCCTGCTTTATGCCTCAATCTTGGCTCCAACAACGCTAGTTGGTGTTCAAAAGTGCTGTCTTCACAGAGAAAAACACCATCGCTACTGTGTCTATGGGGTTCAGTAATGCCAGCTGTTCCCCTGCTGTGTAGCCGGCAAAGTCTAGTGCTGCCTCCACATGCCAACAACATCAGGCCTGAGCCCGCTCCATGCCTCATCCTGGGCTCCAACAACGCCAGTTGGTGTTCAGAAGTGCCGTCTTCGCAGAGAAAAACACCATCGCTACTGTGTCTGTGGGGTTCAGTATTGCCAGCTGTTCCCCTGCTGTGTAGACGGCAAAGTCTAGTGCTGCCTCCACATGCCAACAACATCAGGCCTGAGCCTGCTCCATGCCTCATCCTGGGCTCCAACAATGCCAGTTGGTGTTCAGAAGTGCCGTCTTCACAGAGAAAAACACAATCGCTACTGTGTCTGTGGGGTTCAGTAATGCCAGCTGTTCCCCTGCTGTGTAGACGGCAAAGTCTAGTGCTGCCTCCACATGCCAACAACATCAGGCCTTAGCCTGCTCCATGCCTCATCCTGGGCTCCAACAACGCCTGTTGGTGTTCAGAAGTGCCGTCTTCGCAGAGAAAAACACACTCGCTACTGTCTGTGGGGTTCAGTAATGCCAGCTGTTCCCCTTCTGTGAAGACAGCAAAGTCTCCTGCTCCATCCACATGCAAACTACTACAGATTTGTAACTGTGCTCCACTTAGGCCTCTGGCTCCACTGTCTCTAGTTTTTCCCCTGGCCTCCAATCCCGCCAGTTCCTGCTCTGATGTGGCGTCTGCACAATCCACACTTGTTCCTGAGTTACTGTGGCTCAGTCACGTCAGTTGATTCCCTGATGTGTGTCCGGCAAGGTCTCCTGCTCTGTCCACATTCCCATTACTAGTAGTGTGAATGAGGACTGAGCAGGAGACCTTGCCAGACACACATCAGGGGATCAACTGACGTGACTGAGCCACAGTTACATAGGAACAAGTGTGGATTGTGCAGATGCCACTTCAGAGCAGGAACTGGCAGGGTTGGAGGCAAGGGGAAATACTAGAGACAGTGGAGCCGGAGGCCATAGTGGAGCACGGTTATAATCAGTAGTAGTCTACAACCTCTATAAAACCAGCTGCAAGTTGGCCTCCGCCTGCTGCATGCTTCATCCTGGGCTACAACACAGCCAGTTGTAGCCTAGAAGTGCTGTCCGCACAGATTGAAACACTCGCTCCGGTGTCTGTGGGGTTCAGTAACGCCAGCTGTTCCCCTGCTGTGTGGATGGCAAAGTCTCCTGCTGCCTCCAAACTCACACTACTACTGATTTTTAACCGTGCTCCACTTAGGCCTCTGGCTCTACTGTCTCTAGTATTTCCCCTGGCCTCCAACCCCGCCAGTCGCTGCTCTGAAGTGGAGTCTCCATTGACTCTTGTAGCTAATGCTAACCATCCGGGTTCCAGCACCGTCAGCTGGTTCTCGGAAGTGTCTTTGGCACGGGCACTCCCTCCTGCCCAGCCTGGTTCCAGCACACCTGCTGTTTCCGGGTAGTGTCAACGTCACTTTGTCATCAATACGTTGTCCTGTCGTGATGCGGTCGGGTTAGCCGAGTCTATGGTGCCTGTAGTTTTGGTGCTTCCTATGTGGGCTGCGGGTTCTGGTAATAAAGGCTGGTTCCGTAGTGCCAATAGGACAAGCACCCCCTGTAGGACTGTGGGTTTTGGAAACTGCGTCCTGCTCGCGGCCTTGCAACTTTGTTGATCATGGGTACCTTCTGCTACCCATCCGGGTTCCAGCACCGTCAGCTGGTTCTCGGCAGAGCCTTTGGCCTAGGTGCCTCCTTCTCGGTATCTGAGTTCCAGCAACGTCTGCTGGTCCTTGGTAGTGCTTTTTAGCACAGGTACCTCCTGCTTAGAAACCGTGTTACAGCACCGTCAGCTGGTCCACGATTGTCCCATTGGCTCTTGTTCATTCTGCTGCCCCTCCGGGTTCCAGCACCGTCAGCTGGTTCTCGGCAGAGCCTTTGGGCTAGGTGCCTCCTTCTCGGTATCTGAGTTCCAGCAACGTCTGCTGGTCCTTGGTAGTGCTTTTTAGCACAGGTACCTCCTGCTTAGAAACCGTGTTACAGCACCGTCAGCTTGTCCACGATTGTCCCATTGGCTCTTGTTCCTTCTGCTGCCACACTGGGTTCCAGCACCGTCAGCTGGTCCTCGCTAGTGTTATTTGCTCTTGCAGCTTCTGCTACCCATCCGGGTTCCAGCACCGTCAGCTGGTTCTCGGCAGTGCCTTTGGCCTAGGTGCCTCCATCTTGGTATCCGAGTTCCAGCAACGTCTGCTGGTCCTTGGTAGTGCTTTGGAGCACAGGTACCTCCTGCTTAGTAACCGTGTTCCAGCAACGTCAGCTGGTCCACGGTCGTGCCATTGGCTCTTGTTAATTCTGCTGCCCCTCCGGGTTCCAGCACCGTCAGCTGGTCCACGGTTGTGCCATTGGCTCTTGTTCCTTCTGCTGCCCCTCCGGGTTCCAGTACCGTCATCTGGTTCTCGGCAGTGCCTTTGGCCTAGGTGCCTCTTTCTTGGTATCCGAGTTCAAGCAACGTCTGCTGGTCCTTGGTAGTGCTTTGGAGCACAGGTACCTCCTGCTAAGTAACCGTGTTCCAGCAATGTCAGCTGGTCCACGGTTGTGCCATTGGCTCTTGTTCATTCTGCTGCCCCACCGGGTTCCAGCACCGTCAGCTGGTCCATGGTTGTGCCTTTGGCTCTTGTTCCTTCTGCTGCCCCTCCGGGTTCCAGTACCGTCAGCTGGTTCTCAGCAGTGCCTTTGGCCTAGGTGCCTCTTTCTTGGTATCCGAGTTCAAGCAACGTCTGCTGGTCCTTGGTAGTGCTTTGGAGCACAGGTACCTCCTGCTTAGTAACCTGCTGCCCCTCCCGGTTTCAGTACCGTCAGCCGGTTCTAGGCAGTTCCTCAGCCTTCTTGTACCTTCTGCTACTTTTCCAAGTTCAAGCTTGTGGAAATGGTTTTTGATTCTCACTCTGGATCTCCCTGACAATGACCCTGAAGGCGATGGCCCTGAAGACCACACAGAAGAATACCTAAAAGATGACCCTGAAGAAGATGACCAAGAGGACAAAGAACAGGAAGACAACCACCAAGATGCAGAACAACAAGAGACAGAAGACCAAGAAGCATAAAAACCAAAAGCAGAAGAACATTAAGCATAAGACTAAAAATCAGAGCAAATGATATTATCTAATTTATAAGCAGAAGAAGACTAAGCAGTGTATGGGGGTGAGTCTGTTCCTCCTTGTGGTGCCCCTGGAAAAGGCCTGCTGCTGCAGGCCAAACTGAACGCGGACAAATCCTGTTGTAAATCTGTTGTCACAGGCTGAATGGAAGGTGTAATCTTCAAACTTTTATAGATTACAACTACAGGAATGCCTGACACAAATAAGAATATGATGAAGAAGAAGAATAGGAAGAAGATGAAGAAGTAGAATATGAAGAAGAATAATAGTTGAATAAAAAGAATATGAAGAATGTAAAAAAAAAAAAATAGGAAGAAGGTGAAGAAGAAGAAGAAGTTGATGAAAAAGATGCTGCTGAGGATAATGAAGGAGAAAGTGTGGGAGAAGTAAAAAAGAAGGTGAAGAGCATGGAAGTAGTGAAACATACATATCTGACAAAATATAAAAGAGGTTAACATAGTAAACATCTTTGTAACTCCAAACGTCTTAAAAAAAAAAAATTAATTCCTGCTATTCCATTTGATTGGGCTAAACCTCTATGGCTTTAATGTCTCCTACAGCTCCCACAATACATTCTACATTATTATTAGTTGTGTTTCTTCATGTAGAATTAACTTACAGGGAAAGAAAGGGTTTTTTTTAATTCCGATATTTCAGTTCCATTGACTTGAATGGGACTTCCGGGATCGGAATCGGCAATACCCAATACTTTTTTTAGATCGGCCGATCCATTCCAATCCGATATTTTTCAGTATCGGGTGGTATCGCTCAACACTAGTCGGCACTGGTTTGGTCCTCCTGCGCTTCCATCCCCACTTGCGGTGATGTCACCCGCCCCCTCACCCCGACACTGTTTTGGCACTGGTGCGCACGTGTATGCTGGAACACGCTGCCGCCTGCTCTCCCCAGCTCTCAGCTCCTGTGGAAGTTGCAGTGCACCTCATAGGGGGGACGCTCCCTTGGTGCTGTCACAGCACGCCTCATTACCTCCTTCAACACTGAACCACCAGCATGTGCCATTACAACCACAAGTTCCGGCATTGATTCCATCCAGGTTCAGGTCCCCTAAGGAAACTAAAAAATAAAGTAAAAGAAAAAGTAATAAAATAAAAAGCAATAAAATATATATATATACATATATATACCTAAAAATTCAAATCACCCCTTTTTCCAAATTTAAAAATAAAAAAGCTAAAAGAATAAATATTGCTGTTTTTCTATTGGCCAAAACTATATAAATATCAAATTATTTAGAAGGCAACCTATGTACCCCAAAGTGGTGCCAATAAAAACAACAACTCGGCATATATAAAAAAAAATCAAGCCGTCCTTAAGTAATAGCTCTTTTTATTTTACAAAGTTCTGAACTTTTGTTAACCTCTAAAATAAAAAATAAAAAACACTTTACAAATTTGGTATTTTTGTGATTGTGCTGACCTGGAGAATCAGGTCATTATTACAATGAATGCTGTGAAAGCAAACTCCCCAAAAAACGATGGCGGAATTGTGTTTTTTTTCAACATTCAATGCACTTGGAATTTTTCTTTGCGTTTCTCAATGCAGTATACGGTAAAATGAATGGTGATATTCAAAACTACAACTCATCTCATGAAACAAAGCATATCACTATTTCGAGGGAAAATTTTAAAACTCTACAGCTCTTGGAAAAAACAAAAAACGCAAAGTTACTCAGCATTATATATATTGGATCAATATATTGTAGAAACTGTACATTAATGATACAAGATAAACCATATAACGTTCATCCATACAACAACATTACGGTGCTTTTATTTTACTCTTACAGAAAAATAACGCGGAATAAAGCGAGGGAGGCTACTCTTGAAACTGAAGGATTCAATTAAATGTGCCAATTCACCATCAGTGCCGTTTAGGACGTCGTGGATTTTATTTTTTTTACCTTCATTTCAATGTGATGACGACTTCCATGTCTCAGGGTTTCTGATCTTAAGGCTGCCATACATATTAGATGAATGTTGACTGAACCTGCTAGTTTTGGACATACACTCCAGCCGGTTATGTATATGTTAGTGGCCCAACTTTGCTTGACATCAAAAGTCATAAGAAAGAAGTATTGGGCATGTTGGATGTCAGCATGTCCCATCTTTTTTTCTCAAGGAAGATAAGCCAACACAAGAGTTCATGTGGACGGTGGGTCATCAGGAATAGTTGCCTCAAAGGATGAGGGTTCAGCTGAAAGTTATCAAAGGAGGATGACCAACACTATGAAATATTTTACTCACTTACATTGAAATCAGATAATAGGAGATGTTTTTAATTCTGTGAGGAGATGTCCCTTAGGATGTACCATATCTAATTTTAAGACTGCCATATTATACCATATTTATAGCTGTTTTCCTTATAGTTATGCCTTCTTTTAAAATGAATATAAATGTAAAATGGGTTTTCCATCTGACAAATCAAAAGGATAAATCATAAATGTATGATGGCTACAGGCCCCACCACTGGGACTTAAAGAGAACCTATGACAGGCTGCGTTATTAATAGGCTGTAAGACAGATGCTCTGCATCCTTTGTGTGTGAACAGTGCTGCATACAGACTGTATTTGTTTGCACTGGTGTACCAAACGACCAATCCCTGATTGTAGGCTGGTTGTCTCATCGGCATTACTGCACCTGTGTAGTCGCCATCTTTATTTGGGTCCGCTGCACCCTTATAGTGCATTTGCCTTTAGGCCTAGACAGGTAAGCTTATTTGCCTGTTTTTTGGTGTGTTTTTACAATATGGAGGACTATGGGCGTGCATTATAATGTATGGAGGACCAAAAAATTCGTAATAGAAGGAGCGTGGATACCTGGCACGTTATGCTTTCTACAGATTCTATACTGATACTTCCCCTCATATTATTTTTTTTCTTACTAGGGAGAGAATCTGGATCCTGGATGGAAGACAGAGGAATTTAGCGAGCAATGTGATTGTTTAGTATTAGTCATTTAATATGTCTGTACATGTTCCAAAATATATGAATAAAAAAGGTTCAAAAAATATTAGGCACCCAAAAGAATTAAAAAAAAATCGATTTTAGCGTGCAAAAGTAGGAAAGCATTAAAAAAATTGTATTAATCTGATGTTGCTGTAATTGTTCTGACCTAAAGAATAAAGCTGTCTTATCACTTATATCGCATGGTGAATATCATGAAAAAAATAAAAAGCAATTTTTATATTTATCCTGTGCTCTATGCTGAGAATGATGTGAGTTGTAGTTTCACAAAACCTGGAATGTCCATAGTTCCTGCAACTACAAAATATGTGAAAATGTGAAACAATAGGAATGGTTTCTCTCACAGACAATGACTCCTGCTCTTACATGGCATTTGTGTATTGTTAGATGTATCACCAGCAAAGAAACACTCAATGTTCTTGTTTTAAATGCATTTTACTTTTGGGAACTTTCCCTTATTCGCCCGACTCCTCCAGCCTTGATGCTGACCAATGTGATCTGCCATATTATTACTACTTGTTATCAATATTAACACCTGTGGAGATATCACTCATGGTCATTTGTGACATCATCAAATACAGGAGGCCATTGTTACCTCACAGCATGATGTCACAATGACTGTGGGTCTATACAAACGGGTATTCAGGGGGAAAAGTCTCATTTCAGAAGATGAAGACGAGGAGAGCGGAGGATCCAGGATGGAGGATATAGGTAGATAACAAACCTTACAGGGATTTCTTAGTGAACTTTCCCCCAAGATGGACCCTCATTGTCTACAGATTGGGACTGTAAGGTGCTGGATTTCTCAAGTCTTTGCTGGTAGAATCTCTAGACTTGGGTGATGAAGGGTCTTTGTGAGGTCACACAGTGGAATGTTGGACACTGAGACTTCTATGCAGCAAACATGGGGACATCAGAGAGGTCAGCACAAAGACGGCACATCCAATGGAGACATTATAGTAGCTACTTCGGTCAGTGGCTGGCACAGATTGTTGGTGGTGGTTCTGTCACTTTAATTTAAGATTATTGGGGCAAAAAGTCTACCATAATGCCCCTACATGGGAGAGAGGTTGGTGTACATACATTGGGGGAAATAGATTTATTTATATACTTTCTATTTATTTATTTTACTATTTGTGTTACTTATATATAAAGGCATTTGAAGCAATTTCTTTTTCACATTATATTTATTACACCATTTTTAATTGCCTATATCAAATCTTAAAATTCGTAGTAAAAGGAACGTGGACATCTGGCACTATATGCTTTTCTACAGGTTTTACACAGATACTTCCACTCATATATTTTTTTCTTTCTAGGGAGAGAATCTGGATCCTGGAAGGAAGACTGAAGAATCTAAAGCGATCAATGCGATTGTGTAGTATTAATTATTTAATGTGTCTGTGCATACTGTACATATTTATATGCTTTAGCACTACAGAGTGCAACTTTATTTGTTTTCCAACTGTATAGGGTCCTGATAGGAGAGTTATATGTCTGTATGTTAAGGGGTAGTGTTTGTAGGGGGTAGTGTTCTGTTTTTTTAAAGGGGAGATGAACGTAGTCAGGCTATGAGCTCCAGATTACAACCTGATGAAGAAAGGTGAGGCGTGTTACCAGGACAAAGAAGATCTGCAATCTGGAAACGAGTCTTCATATTGAGTATCATTGATCTATACAAGTCAGTTAGTTAGTTGTAGTATGGCCTTGGTCCAGGGTTCTCGAACTGATCGCCTTTTCCCGGGGTCAAGAAGGAATTTTTTCCCTGTAACACACATTGGCTGAATGTGTGCAGGTTTTTTGCCTTCTTCTGGATCATTGGCTTTAGGTAGGGGTAGAGATTGTAATTAATAAAATATGTTTAAAATCAATGATCTGTGTCCTTATACCTTTATTTCATACTCTGGTATTTGTATAAGTTAGTTCTCATTTATGATCCATGACTATGAAGGTATACAGAAATACAAGGGTGGTAATTATGTGTCTCCTAATGTAATATCTGTATTTATAATGCATACAATAGAGCCATAGACAAGATATCTGAAGTAGTGGAAATTATTATCCTCATAGAAAATAATTGTGGGCTTGACTCAAATATCGAGTATAATGGAAGTCAATGAGAAATTCAAGCATTTTTCGGAAAGTTCCAAACAGGAGAGCTGGTGGGGCAGGAAAATCACTGAAAAATGGATAAAAACTGTGCTCAAATGGAATGGGAGCACCACGTGGAAGACGCCTGGATGCATCTCTAACTCCAAGATCTCTGCTGGGAATTAAGTAAATAATTTTAAATGATGTGGGGTCCTCATTATTTTTTAAAACCAACCAAGGCAATGCAGACAGATGAGGGCTCATATTAACACGATGGGAAGGCCATGATCATTTGTCCCTTTCCAGCCTAAAAAAAAACCCTGCAGCCTCTCCAGGATTGGTACATCATAGTAAATGTGCCAATTCTGGGGCTTTGCCCATTTTTTCCGGATTGGGGGAAGTTATAGGGGAGTCTTATAAACACCTCTCCATTACTAACCCCTGGGCTTCACCTGACATTACACAGCTAAGATCAACACCCCAAAAAATGACCCCAATTGGCTCCATTACTAACCCCTGAGCTTGTGCTGACATGACCCCCCCAAAATATTACCCCAATTGCCACAACAGGGAAATTGGGAAGAGTCGGGTAAATCAACAGAATTGGAGCATCTCATGTGATGCACCAATTCTGAGGCAGCTGCGGACTGGTATTTCTAAACTGAGAAGGGCCCAAAATCGATAGACCTTCCCAATCTGATAGTATAAGCCTGCAAGCTGTCTGCTTTACATTGGCTGGTTACCAAAAAAGGGAAACCTCACATCCTTTAAAAAATATATATTTATGATATCTGTCTGTGATGGATTTTTTAGGTGCTTTTTCAGCCACAAAACAAGCGAAGTGGGGACTTGAGCATGGAGCTTGAGCACCCACTATACTTGATCAAATTAAATATATATAGCTGGAAATTAGGAATAACAAAAGTACCATGTTCCTAAATTCGGGATAATCTCCAAAATATACAATTAGAGAATGAAGGATATTGGGAGCGTAAATCCCTAAAATACAATATATGGATGTGACATCAAGTAGATTCTATACCTTATTTTTGTCAAAAATTGCACAACATATTTAATTAAAATTTTACAAACAAGAAAACTCAAAAATAGACAAATCACCATGTAGAAAAAGTTGTGACTATAAAAACAATACAACCATGGGGCAATACAATAGGCATACAGCGTATCAGTGAGTAAATAGGGTCACAAAATATATAAGGTAATATACAGTGTAAGATTCATTATAATATATGACTCATTGGAATGGGGTGTGAGGATTTGCATAAAATTTATTAAAATTTATAATACACAGGAGAAGTCAATGAGGTAATTGTTCACGAAAATCGACTATTTTCCATATAAGTGTACATGACACATACCCCTGTTTCAGAAATCATTGTAATCACAGCCTGCTATAAGGGTCAGAGGTAAAGGAGTATGTGAGCTTAAGCACAACAACGACATCATAGTGTGACAGGTGTCAGAAGCACAAGCCAGAGAATCATGCCTCTTACCCATATGCTGTTTAAGCCTAAGTATTGCACCGGAGCTGCGACGCGTGTTTCGCTGTGGCTTACTTCGGGGGCAGTCGAGTATTGACATGTGGAGAGCACTCTTGCCCATCACTAGCACCTTCTAATAACACTGCTAGTGGCACGCCCCTCCTAATAGCACTCCTAGTAGCAGGTTCTTCCTAATTACTCTCCTAGTGACAGATTCCTCTTAATAACGATCCTAGTGGCACGTCCCTCTTAATAACACCACTAGTGGCAGTTCCCTCCTAATAACTCTACTAGTAGCAGGTCCCTCCTAATAACACTCCTTGTGGCACTTCCCTCATAATAACACTCCTATCACTTTGAAATCTGCTTAATACACTTTAAGATCTATTTAATACACTTTGATACACTACGATATCCTTATGATATCTATTTAATAAGATTTAATATCAGTTTAATACACTTTGATATCACTATGATAAAGGGAGGGGCAACTGTCAGATTTCTTTTTGACGAAACGTACCTCCACCTTACTACTGACTCTGAAGTGAAGTATGATCGGCAGTGAAATCAGGCCTGAAATTATAATATAGGTATATTAATAAGTTTAATCAATTTTAATCAAGATATTATTTTTGTTCTGGACTACCCCTTTAATGACCGCCATTGCATCTTTTTTCATTTTAACACAATTGAGGAAAAATTTTCTTGCGTGCAATGTAAGATGAAAATGCATCAGCCGTATGTCAATACCAACAGCAGCATCTACATGGTTAACAGTGGGAGGAAGCTCCCTCTTTAACGCCATGGGCACTTGATTGTGGGGTGCTAGCTACGGTGGCCTGTTTAACTGTTAGGTCATGCCATAAGCAGTGTCTAAGAGTCAGTGTAAGGCTGGAGTCACACACAACGTATAAAAAAATCCATCCGTTTTTCCAGGACGAGAATTGCAGAAATGTTTCATGAACAGTGATCCGTATGTCATCCATGTGCAATACGAGGATGCGATTTCCTCGCATCAAAGTATCCGTGTGACATCTGTATACATACAAATTGTATACACTACCGTTAAAAAGTTTAGGGTCACTTAGAAATTTCCTTATTTTTGAAAGAAATCAGTTTTTTCCAATGAAGCTGACATTAAATGATTCAGAAATACACTCTATACATTGTTAATGTGGTAAATGACTATTCTAGCTGCAAACGTCTGGTTTGTAATGCAATATCTCCATAGGTGTATAGAGGCCCATTTGCAACAACCATCACTCCAGTGTTCTTATGGTACTTTGTGTTTGCTAACTGTGTAAGAAGGCTAATGGATGGTTAGATTACCCTTGAAAACCCTTGTGCAAGTATGTTAGCACAGCTGAAAACAATTTGGCTGATTAGAGAAGCTATAAACCTGACCTCCTTTGAGCTAGTTGAGAATCTGGAGCATTACATTTGTTGGTTCCATTAAACTCTCAAAATGGCCAGAAAAAAGAACTTTCCTGTGAAACTCGACAGTCTATTCTTGTTCTTAGAAATGAAGGCTATTCCATGCGAGAATTTGCCAAGAAACTGAAGATTTCCTACAACGGTGTGTACTAGTCCCTTCAGAGGAGAGCACAAACAGGCTCTAACCAGAGTAGAAAGAGAAGTGGGAGGCCCCACTGCACAACTGAGCAACAAGACAAGTACATTAGAGTACGTAGTTTGAGAAATCGATGTGTCACAGGTCCTCAACTGGCTGCTTTATTAAATAGTACACGCAAAACGCCAGTGTCAACGTCTACAGTGAAGAGGCGACTCAGGGATGCTGGCCTTCAGGGCAGAGTGGCAAAGTGAAAGCCATATCTGAGACTGCCTACTAAAAGGAAAAGATTAATATGGGCAAAAGAACACAGATAATGGACAGAGGAAAATGGGTAAAAACTGTTATGGACAGATGAATCTAAGTTTGAGGTGTTTGGATCACTCAGAAGAACATTTGCGAGATGCAGAACAACTGAAAAGATGCTGGAATAGTGCCTGATGCCATCTGTCAAGCATGGTGGAGGTAATGTGATGGTCTGGGGTTGCTTTGGTGCTGGTAAAGTGGGAGATTTGTACAAGGTAAAAGGGATTTTGAATAAGGAAAGCTATCACTCCATTTTGCAATGCCATGCCATACCCTGTGGGCAGCGCTTGATTGGACCCAGTTTCATCCTACAACAGGACAATGATCCAAAGCCTACCTCTAAATTATGCAATAACTATTTAGGGAAGAAGCAGGCAGCTGGTATTTTATCTGTAATGGAGTGGCCTGTGCAGTCACCAGATCTCAACCCCATTGAGCTGTTGTGGGAGCAGCTTGACCGTATGGTACGCAAAAAGTGCCCATCAAGCCAAACCAACTTGTGGGAGGGGCTTCTGGAAGCATGGGGTGAAATTTCTCCAGATTAACTCAGCAAATTAACTGCTAGAGTGCCAAAGGTCTGCAATGCTGTAATTGCTGCAAAGGGAGCATTCTTTGACAAAAGTAAAGTTTGAAGGAGAAAATTATTAAAATCTTTTTTGTTTTTGGGCCCTCCTGGCTAAAATAATCTTTCCCCAGCCACCCCAGAAAAGCCGCATCTATAAGATGTGCCAATTCTGGCACTTACCGGCTCTCTTCCCACTGCCCTGTAGCACGCTCTCTTCCCATTGCCCTGTAGCGGATGGCATATGGGGTAATAACGAGTTAATGTCACCTTGCTATTGTAAGGTGGCATTATTCCCTGGTTAATAGTGGAGAGGTGTCAATAAGACACCTATCCATTATTAATCCACTAGTCTGAAAGGGGTTATAAAACACACACACATTAAGAAAAAAAGACTTTTAATGAAATAAACACACATTTTTCCCATCTTTATTACACTCCCAATCCATTCAAAGCCATCGTTCTCCTGTAAAACAAAAAAATCCAAAATAAAAAAGGAACAATATCCCATATCTGTCTGCCACACAATCTAGGGCGAGATACGGTGGAAATTGCAGCATGCTGTGATTTTTCTCTCACGTATCATTGGTTCAATTGCTATTCGATTTTTTCTCGCATAGCACTCGTCCGTATTTCTCTCTAGTGTGACTCTGGCCTAACAGTGATCTACAGTACAGCAGTACGGAAGTAGTATTGCAGAAGGACTAAGAAAAAAGTCAATAAAATTAATATCAAATAAAAAAAACAGGTAAACAATGTGGAAAAATTCGTGTTTATTTATTATTTTTTTTACTTACTTATATAGCGCCATTGATTTCCCCAGGGCTTTATTGACATCAAATGTGTAAAATGTTTATATAAAGACAGAAATAACAAAAAAAAAAACAATCATACACAAAATTGGTATCGCCTCGTTTGTAACAACGCAAGATCGGAAACTGTTACATTATTTGTTTTGTGTTGTAAATACCATGAAAAAATAAAAACTGATAAAGATGTAGCTTTTTCATGATATCAACACGAAAAAAAAGAGAACACAAAACAATCAAATATATGTATGTGGAAAAAGTATAGTATCACTGGAAACATTAATGTGTCCCTTAAAAAGAAAGCCTCGTACAGTTCTGTTGGAGGAAACATAAAACATTATAGACTTTAGAATACAAAGCTGAAAAACAAATTATTTTCCATCAAAAAATGTTTTACTTTAACCCCTTCACGACATGCGCTGGGCTCCGGCACTGAGCTCACATCTTTCCCAACACATGTCATCTGTTTTGAACAGCTAACATGTGCTACCAACAGCCGCAGATGGAATCATGATCCATCCACAATTCTTAAACTGTTAAATGCCACTGTTGTAGTCAATCTCTGATAGCGGCATTTATCGTGATCGTGCCAGAAGCGCATCACTAATCCTGCCCATCGGTACCTGTGTCACATGACCGCAGGTCGCCAATGGGTTGCCATGACAACCCGTAGTCTGCAGGAGATCCCTGTGGCTGTCATTGATGGACTGCTGTGAGCACCGCCATGCGGTCGGCGATCACAGCAAGTGAGCATTTCTGTTACATACAGGTAATCTGATCATCGCCTGTGTGTAGCAGATGCGATTGAATTATTAAAGCTTCTAGCATGCCCTGGAGACTATTGAAGCAAGCAAAACGAGAAAAAAAGGTTATTAAAATATTAACAAATAAAAAAATATAAACGTTTTAACCATCCTCCACTCACCCCATTCAAAATAAAACTATAAAAAAATACAAATATTTGGCATCGCCACGTTCAGAATCGCCCAGTCTATCAAGATATAGAATTAATCCGATTGGTAAACGGCGCAGCAAAAAGAAAATTAAAAACGCCAGATTTATGTTTTTTGGTCCAGCAACATTGCAATAAAATGCATACTGACAGAAAAATAAAAAAAGTTGGTGCTATGACAGCACCAAGGGGTGTCCCTCCTATGAGGTGCACTGCAACTTCCACAGGAGCTGGGAGCTGGGGAGAGTAGGCGGAGGCTGACGAAGAAGGTCTGTGAACATTGGAAAAGCGTCGGCACTAGTGTTGAGCTTTCCGATACCGCAAGTATCGGGTATCGGCCGATATTAGCTGTATCGCAATTTCGATACTGACTTCCGATACTTTTTTCATATCGGATACCAGAATCGGAAGTTCCCATAATGCTAAGAGCCCGCTCGCTTTGATTCAGCCAATGGGAATCCTCAGAAGTGTGGGCACATCCTGTTAGGCATGTAGGCATGTTAACTATTGGCATGGCTGTGATTGGCTGCTGAAATGATGTCATGATGCACTATAAAAGCCACCGCCATTTCTGGTCACTCTGCTGTTAATTCAGTTAGGGACAGGCTGCTGTTGAAGACTGTGAGGGACAGTTAGAAATAGCGATTCTCACAACAATATTGTGCTTTACCCAGACTACATAAACCACCACTGTAGCTTTCTTTTCCCTAGCAGCAGTGTTCACAGCTGTCTGCAAGGGCTGTGTGAGTACAGCTCACGCTGTGGAGTGGGTGCTGCAGCCACGCCTGGTTGTAGGCCACCCAGCGTGCCTAACTGCTGCCTCATACATATTTTTCTTTTTGAGCTGCTTATTTTTAAAAAATTCTATCTAGCGTGCTTCCATCCGTATCCATATACGTTGGTTGCAAAACACTAGTAGTAGACAGCGGAGCCTTTCTGCAGCCTTTCAGTGCTAGTGCCCACTTAGCTGCACTGTTCACGGCTGTCTGAGAGGTCTCTGACTGTGTGTGAGTGCAGCTGACGCTGAGTAGTGTGTCCTGCAGTTACGTCTGGTTGTAGGCCGCTCAGCGTGTCACTGCCTCACACATTTTTCTTTTCTTGCAGCTCATTTTTTCTCCTATTAGTGTGCATCCATCCGTATCCATATACGGTGGTTGCAAACACTCTAGGAGTACACAGCGGAGCCTTTCTGCAGCCTCTCAGTGCTAGTGCCCACTTAGCTGCACTGTTCACGGCTGTCTGAGAGGTCTCTGACTGTGTGTGAATGCAGCTCATGCTGAGTAGTGTGTCCTGCAGCTACGTCTGGTTGAAGGCCTCTCAGCGTGCGTCAATGCCTCACACATATTTTTCTTTAATTACAGCTCATTTTTTCTACTCCTATTAGTGTGCATCCATCCATATCCATCTACATTGGTTGGTTGCAAACACTATATAGGAGTAGATAGAAGAGCCTTTTTTCTGGCTTGTGCCCTTCAGCTGCAGCCAGATTAGTATTACCCAATTTATATGGAGCCTCATCTTTTGCATTGTAGGTTACCTGCCTGCATTGTAATAGCTCCAGAAAGTTGGTGATACTCTCACTTTCAAATTTTTGGTCACATCCTTTTAGTTTTTTTCACCCCCAAAAAAACAACAAAGATCACCAAACACTACATTTGAAAGTTGTGTAGGCCACATTAGCTCCCATTAAAGTGTAGTCGACACACACACTGCATAAAATTAGTGTTTCTTAAACCTGTAACCAGCTGTCCAGGAATAAGCACACTAGGGCCCCTTTGTACTTTTCTGCCTATCTTTGTCAGTCTAGCAAGATGAAGAAGGCAGGGAGTAAGGCACGTGGGTGTGGGAGTGAAGTTTCAGCAAGGAGAGGACGTGGGGATTCTGTGCCCGCTGTTGGCACCAGTGAGTCAGCATCCCCCAGTTTTAGCAGGCAACAGTCCTTTATGCGCAGCTTTGTAGGACCTCACCGTACCGCACTGCTGCGGGAGGAACAAATTGAAGCCGTTGTGGGATGGATGGCAGCTAACGCATCGACTTCAATGACTCCCACATCCTCTCAGGGCCAGAGCACCGAAGAGCAACCATCTGTCTCTTCACCACCTGCCAAAGTGCCCAGGCAGTTAGAGAGCCCTGGACAGGAGCCATCACAGTCTCTACTTCTGTTCTCGGAATCTGTTGGTTTGGAAAGAGGGGACCAGCCAAGCAGCATTCCAGAATGGGAAGAAGAGGGAGTATGCAGTGATGCGCAACTTCTTTGTCCCTCTGAATCTGAAGAGGCGGGTGGGCCAGTGCCTATGTTCAGCACACCTCAGTACTCATCTGATGATGATGAGACTCAGTTGCCACTTTCTGTTGCGCACGGTGCTGGCGAGACAACCCAGGAGAAGCAGGTGTTTGAAGAGGGGAGTGTAGATGATGAGGTCCTTGACCCATCATGGCGTGAGGAATAGGAAGGTGGTGGGAGCAGCTCTGAGGAAGAGATTCCCCGAACAGCAAAAACCAGAGGGAGAGGGAGGGGGCAGACTTGGTTGCCTGTAGCCTCCACTTCGGCACCCGTTAGGAGCATTCCACTTTCAAAAGGCAAAACGGGCGCTCCCAAGACTTGCAGTGCGTGGTCCTTTTTTGACACAGTTGCAGATGACATTTGCTTTGTCAAATGCAAGCTGTGTCATCAGAGATTCAAAAGAGGGAAAAATGTCAGCATCCTCAATACCACTAATATGTGGAAACATGTGCGGACCAAGCACAAGGTGGAGTTACACAGACACACTGAAGACGTAGGCCAACGTACAGCACCACCTACCACCTCTTCATCTCGTGTTGGGGCCTCTTCGTCAAGCTCACACACAGCTGGTGCGGCTTCCTCACAGGATCGCCAAGAAAGAACCTCTGGCACTGTTGTCCGGAGACCCTGTGACATTCCACCCACAGCACCACGTTCCAAGTCATCCTCACACTCCCAGGCCACTCGACAGCCATCGGTAGCACAGGCATGGGAGAAAAGGCGGCCATACTCGGCAAACCATCCCCGAGCACAGGCTCTGAATGCTGGCATTGCCAAACTACTGGCACTTGAAAATGCTGTCATTCAGGCTGGTGGAGACTGACACCTTCCGAGAATTCATGGCATTGGCCGTCCCACAATACTCCGTGCCCAGCCACTTTTATTTCAGCAGGCAAGCCATCCCTGCCCTGCAGAAACATGTGGAGGCAAACATAAAACATGCGCTACTAAACGCCGTCAGTAGCAAGGTCCACCTGACCACCGATGCGTGGACCAGTAACCATGGACAGGGACGATACCTTTCCCTCACTGCCCATTGGGTCATTGTTGTGTAGCCGGGTACATATCTGGAGAGTGGCGCTCTACGTGTTCTGCCAACTCCACGGATTGCAGGAAGCCAGTCTGTACACATTGACTCCTCCTCCTACTCAAGTTCCTCTGAAACAGTGCAGCAGGAGCCTGTTACGACCGATATGAGCACATCCGTGGCCAAACGTCAACAGGCCGTACTGAAATTAATTTCTTTGGGGAATCAAAGACACACAGCGCAGGAGCTCTGGAATGCCATCAAGCAGGAGAGAGACGTGTGGTTTGTGCCAGCAAATCTCCAGCCGGGCTTGGTAGTGTGTAACAATGGCCGAAATCTGGTGGCAGCTCTTGGCCTTGGCAACCTCACTCACATCCCGTGTCTGGCACATGTGCTCAACTTGGTCGTCCAGAGCTTTCTGAGGGACTATCCGGATCTTGATGCACTGCTGCACAAGGTCCGCATAGAGTGCGCTCACTTGCGGCGTTCCAGCACGGCAAGGTCGCGCCTTGCTGCTCTGCAGCGCCGATTACACCTTCCGGAACATCGCATCATATGTGACCTACCCACCAGGTGGAATTCTACTTTACATATGTTGGAGCGGTTGTGTGAGCAGCAGGCAGCAGTCATGGAGTACCAGCTGCATCAGGCGCAAACAAGTTGCACTGTGTGCCGGTCACACTTCAGCACCACTTAGTGGGCCTCTATGAAGGACATCGGCCTCGCTTTGCGTGCCTTCGATGATTCCACGCGGATGGCGAGTGCAGATGATGCACTAGTCAGCATGACTGTCCCCCTTATCTGCCTGCTTCAAAAAACACTGCAAGCACTAATGGATGAGGTTTTGGAAGAGGTGGAGGATGAGGAGTCCCAAATGCCATCTGCTTCTGGACAGTCTGCGCTACGTGCTTCCTCACAAAGGCCTAGGCAGGGGACACTTTGTGAGGAGGATGAGGAGGAGTCGATGGAGGAGGAAGACATCTCTCCAGAGGAGGGAGGTACACAAAGCTCTCGTCAGTATGTACAGTGAGGGTGAGGTGATGCAGAGCAGGCAAAGATCACGCCTCAAGCAGGGGACAGCGGTTCTTTGGCAGTTGGGAGTCTGCAGCATATGGTTGACTTCATGCTGCAGTGCCTGAGAAATGACCGCCGCATCGCCCACATTCTCTACATGGCTGCTGATTATTGGGTGTACACCCTCCTAGATCCTCGCTACCGGGACAACTTGCAAACCCTCATACCAACATTGAACCAGGAGCGTAAACTGAGGGAGTACCAAGACACACTGGTGCAGTCCATCATGTTTTCCATTCTAGCTGACAGCAGTGGTGCTAGTGCTTTACAAAGCACCTCTGCGCGTCGAGCCAGTGGAGGAAACTCGACACAAAGAGGGAGCAGAGGCAGCGCCTCAGCACAAGGCAAGACCACTATGGCCCAAATGTGGCAAAGTTTTGTGTGTCCGCCACAATTGTCTACACCATCACTGACGGCTCCAGTCAGCAGGAGGCAATGTTTCCGACAGATGGTGACAGACTACATGTCTTGCCCTGTGAGTGTACTCCCAGATGGCTCTTCCCCCTTCAAGTTTTGGGTGTCTAAGCTGGATACATGGCCAGAGCTTAGCCAGTATGCACTGGAGGTGCTGGCTTGCCCTGCTGCCAGTGTCTTATCGGAAAGCGTCTTTAGTGCCGCAGGTGGTGTACTAACAGACCGTCGCACGCGACTTTCTTCCGATAACGTCGACCGGCTTACTTTTCTGAAAATGAACAAGGCCTGGATCTCCCCAGAATTTGCCAGTCCTCTTCCCGACTAAATAATTGGTTGGCAACTGTATCCAGGTCTCCTGTTGTGTTCACCACCTGAACTATAATCCCTGGGCTACAACACAGCCAGTTGTCGCTCAGATGTGTCATCTGCACAGAGAAAAACACTAGCTCCTGTGTTGTCGGGGTTCAGTAATGCCAGCTGCTCCCCTGCTGTGTAGACGGCAAAGTCTCCTGCTCCATCCACATGCCAACAACATCAGACCTCAGCCTGCTCCATGCCTCAACCTGGGCTCCAACATCGCTAGTTGGTGTTCAGAAGTGCCGTCTTCACAGAGCAAAGCACACTAGCTCCTGTGTTAGTGGGGTTCAGTAACGTCAGCTGTTCCGCTGCTGTGTAGACGGCAATGTCTCCTGCTCCATCCACATGCCAACAACATCAGACTTCAGCCTGCTCCATGCCTCAACCTGGGCTCCAACAATGCTAGTTGGTGTTCAGAAGTGCCGTCTTCACAGAGCAAAACACACTAGCTCCTGTGTTAGTGTGGTTCAGTAATGCCAGCTGTTCCCCTGCTATGTAGATGGCAAAGTCTCCTGCTCCATCCACATGCCAACAACATCAGACCTCAGCCTGCTCCATGCCTCAACCTGGGCTCCAACAACGCTAGTTGGTGTTCAGAAGTGCCGTCTTCACAGAGCAAAACACACTAGCTCCTGTGTTAGTGAGGTTCAGTAACGTCAGCTGTTCCCCTGCTGTGTGGACGGCAATGTCTCCTGCTGCCTCCACATGCCCAAACAAGCAGGCCTCAGCCTGCTCCATGCCTCAACCTGGGCTCCAACAACGCTAGTTGGTGTTCAGAATTGCCGTCTTCACAGAGCAAAACACACTAGCTCCTGTGTTAGTGAGGTTCAGTAACGTCAGCTGTTCCCCTGCTGTGTGGACGGCAATGTCTCCTGTTGCCTCCACGTGCCAAAACAATGAGGCCTCAGCCTGCTCCATGCTTCATCCTGGGCTCCAATAATGCCAGTTGGTGTTCAGAAGTGCCGTCTTCACAGAAAAAAACACACTAGCTCCTGTGTTAGTGGGGTTCAGTATTGCCAGCTGTTCCCCTGCTGTGTAGACGGCAAAGTCTCCTGCTCCATCCACATGCCAACAACATCAGACCTCAGCCTGCTCCATGCCTCATCCTGGGCTCCAACAACGCCAGTTGGTGTTCAGAAGTGCCGTCTTTGCAGAGAAAAACACACTCGCTACTGTGTCTGTGGGGTTCAGTAATGCCAGCTGTTACCCTGCTGTGTAGACGGCAAAGTCTCCTGCTCCATCCACATGCCAACAACATCAGACCTCAGCCTGCTCCATGCCTCATCCTGGGCTCCAACAACGCCAGTTGGTGTTCAGAAGTGCCGTCTTCACTGAGAAAAAAACCATCGCTACTGTGTCTATGGGGTTCAGTAATGCCAGCTGTTCCCCTGCTTTGTAGACGGCAAAGTCTAGTGCTGCCTCCACATGCCAACAACATCAGGCCTGAGCCTGCTCCATGTCTCATCCTGGGCTCCAACAACGCCAGTTGGTGTTCAGAAGTGCCGTCTTCGCAGAGAAAAACACCATCGCTACTGTGTCTGTGGGGTTCAGTAATGCCAGCTGTTCCCCTGCTGTGTAGATGGCAAAGTCTAGTGCTGCCTCCACATGCCAACAACATCAGGCCTGAGCCTGCTCCATGCCTCATCCTGGGCTCCAACAACGCCAGTTGGTGTTCAGAGGTGCCGTCTTCACAGAGAAAAACACACTCGCTACTGTGTCTGTGGGGTTCAGTAATGCCAGCTGTTCCCCTGCTGTGTAGACGGCAAAGTCTAGTGCTGCCTCCACATGCCAACAACTACAGATTTGTAACTGTGCTACACTTAGGCCTCTGGCTCCACTGTCTCTAGTTATTCCCCTGGCCTCCAACCCCGCCAGTTCCTGCTCTGATGTGGCGTCTGCACAATCCACACTTGTCCCTGAGTTACTGTGGCTCAGTCACGTCAGTTGATTCCCTGATGTGTGTCCGGCAAGGTCTCCTGCTCTGTCCACATTCCCATTACTAGTAGTGTGAATGAGGACTGAGCAGGAGACCTTGCCAGACACACATGAGGGGATCAACTGACGTGACTGAGCCACAGTTACACAGGAACAAGTGTGGATTGTGCAGACACCACTTCAGAGCAGGAACTGGCAGGGTTGGAGGCAAGGTGAAATACTAGAGACAGTGGATCTGGAGGCCATAGTGGAGCACGGTTACAATCAGTAGTAGTCTACAACCTCTATAAAACCAGCTGCAAGTTGGCCTTCACCTGCTGCATGCTTCATCCTGGGCTACAACACAGCTAGTTGTAGCCTGGAAGTGCCGTCCGCACAGATTGAAACACTCGCTCCGGTGTCTGTGGGGTTCAGTAACGCCAGCTGTTCCCTGCTGTATGGATGGCAAAGTCTCCTGCTGCCTCCAAACTCACACTACTACTGATTTTTAACCGTGCTCCACTTAGGCCTCTGGCTCTACTGTCTCTAGTATTTCCCCTGGCCTCCAACCCCGCCAGTTGCTGCTCTGAAGTGGCGTCTGCACAATCCACTCTTGTTCCTGTGCTACTGTGGCTCAGGCACGTCAGTTGATCCACTGATGTGTGTCTGGCAATGTCTCCCGCTCTGTCCCCATTCCCATTCCCGTCAGCTGGTCCACGGTTGTGCCATTGGCTGTTTTTCCTTCTGCTGCCACTCTGGGTTCCAGCACCGTCAGCTGGTTCTTGGCAGTTCCATTGACTCTTGTAGCTAATGCTACCCATCAGGGATCCAGCACCATTAGCTGGTTCTCGGAAGTGTCTTTGGCACGGGCACTCCCTCCTGCCCAGCCTGGTTCCAGCACGCCTGCTGTTTCCGGGTAGTGTCAACGTCACTTTGCCACCAATACGTTGTCCTGTCGTGATGCGGTCAGGTTGGCCGAGTCTACGGTGCCTGCAGTTTTGGTGCTTCCTATGTGGGCTGCGGGTTTTGGTAATAAAGGTTGGTTCCGTAGTGCCAATAGGACAAGCACCCCCTGTAGGACTGTGGGTTTTGGAAACTGCGTCCTGCTCGCGGCCTTGCAACTTTGTTGATCATGGGTACCTTCTGCTACCCTTCCGGTTCCAGCACCGTCAGCTGGTTCTCGGCAGAGCTTTTGGCCTAGGTGCCTCCTTCTCGGTATCTGAGTTCCAGCAACGTTTGCTGGTCCTTGGTAGTGCTTTTTAGCACAGGTACCTCCTGCTTAGAAACCGTGTTACAGCACCGTCAGCTGGTCCACGATTGTCCCATTGGCTCTTGTTCCTTCTGCTGCCACACCGGGTTCCAGCACCGTCAGCTGGTCCTCGCTAGTGTCATTTGCTCTTGCAGCTTCTACTACCCATCCGGGTTCCAGCACCGTCAGCTGGTTCTCGGCAGTGCCTTTGGCCTAGGTGCTCCTTCTTGGTATCCGAGTTCCAGCATCGTCTGCTGGTCCTTGGTAGTGCTTTGGAGCACAGGTACCTCCTGCTTAGTAACCATGTTCCAGCAACATCAGCTGGTCCATAGTTGTGCCATTGGCTCTTGTTCCTTCTGCTGCCCCTCTGGGTTCCAGTACCGTCAGCTGGTTCTCGGCAGTGCCTTTGGCCTAGGTGCCTCTTTCTTGGTATCCGAGTTCCAGCAACGTCTGCTAGTCCTTGGTAGTACTTTGGAGCACAGGTACCTCCTGCTTCTTAACCTGCTGCCCCTCCGGTTCCAGTACCGTCAGCTGGTTCTCGGCAGTTCCTCAGCCTTCTTGTACCTTCTGCTACTTTTCCAAGTTCAAGCTTGTGGAAATGGTTTTTGATTCTCACTCTGGATCTCCCTGACAATGACCCTGAAGGCGACGACCCTGAAGACCACACAGAAGAATACCTAAAAGATGACTCTGAAGAAGATGACCAAGAGGACAAAGAACAGGAAGACAACCACCAAGATGCAGAACAACAAGAGACAGAAGACCAAGAAGCATAAAAACCAAAAGCAGAAGAACATTAAGCATAAGACTAAAAATCAGAGCAAATGATATTATCTAATTTATAAGCAGAAGAAGACTAAGCAGTGTATGGGGGTGAGTCTGTTCCTCCTTGTGGTGCCCCTGGAAAAGGCCTGCTGCTGCAGGCCAAACTGAACGCGGACAAATCCTGTTGTAAATCTGTTGTCACAGGCTGAACGGAAGGTGTAATCTTCAAACTTTTATAGATTACAACTACAGGAATGCCTGACACAAATAAGAATATGATGAAGAAGAAGAATAGGAAGAAGATGAAGAAGTAGAATATGAAGAAGAATAATAGTTGAATAAAAAGAATATGAAGAATGTAAAAAAAAAAAAAATAGGAAGAAGGTGAAGAAGAAGAAGAAGTTGATGAAAAAGATGCTGCTGAGGATAATGAAGGAGAAAGTGTGGGAGAAGTAAAAAAGAAGGTGAAGAGCATGGAAGTAGTGAAACATACATATCTGACAAAATATAAAAGAGGTTAACATAGTAAACATCTTTGTAACTCCAAACGTCTTAAAAAAAAAAATTAATTCCTGCTATTCCATTTGATTGGGCTAAACCTCTATGGCTTTAATGTCTCCTACAGCTCCCACAATACATTCTACATTATTATTAGTTGTGTTTCTTCATGTAGAATTAACCTACAGGGAAAGAAAGGGTTTTTTTTAATTCCGATATTTCAGTTCCATTGACTTGAATGGGACTTCCAGGATCGGAATCAGCAATACCCAATACTTTTTTTAGATCGGCCGATCCATTCCGATCCGATATTTTTCAGCATCGGGTGGTATCGCTCAACACTAGTCGGCACTGGTTTGGTCCTCCTGCGCTCCCATCCCCACTTGCGTTGATGTCACCCGCCCCCTCACCCCGACACTGTTTTGGCACTGGTGCGCACGTGTATGCTGGAACACGCTGCCGCCTGCTCTCCCCAGCTCTCAGCTCCTGTGGAAGTTGCAGTGCACCTCATAGGGGGGACGCTCCCTTGGTGCTGTCACAGCACACCTCATTACCTCCTTCAACACTGAACCACCAGCATGTGCCATTAAAACCACAAGTTCCGGCATTGATTCCATCCAGGTTCAGGTCCCCTAAGGAAACTAAAAAATAAAGTACAAGAAAAAGTAATAAAATAAAAAGCAATTATATATATATATATATATATATACCTAAAAATTCAAATCACCCCTTTTTCCAAATTTAAAAATAAAAAAGCTAAAAGAATAAATATTGCTGGTTTTCTATTGGCCCAATCTATATAAATATCAAATTATTTAGAAGGCAACCTATGTACCCCAAAGTGGTGCCAATAAAAACAACAACTCGGCATATATAAAAAAAAAATCAAGCCGTCCTTAAGTTATAGCTCTTTTTATTTTACAAAGTTCTGAACTTTTGTTAACCTCTAAAATAAAAAATAAAAAACACTTTACAAATTTGGTATTTTTGTGAGTGTGCTGACCTGGAGAATCAGGTCATTTTTACAATGAATGCTGTGAAAGCAAACTCCCCAAAAAACGATGGCGGAATTGTGTTTTTTTTCAACATTCAATGCACTTGGAATTTTTCTTTGCGTTTCTCAATGTAGTATACGGTAAAATGATTGGTGTTATTCAAAACTACAACTCATCTCATGAAACCAAGCATATCACTATTTTGAGGGAAAAATTTTAAAACTCTACAGCTCTTGGAAAAAACAAAAACGCAAAGTTACTCAGCATTATATATATTGGATTCATATACTGTAGAAACTGTACATTAATGATACAAGGTAAATCATATAATGTTCATCCATACAACAACGTTACGGTGCTTTTGTTTTACTCTTACAGAAAAATAACGCGGAATAAAGCGAGGGAGGCTACTCTTGAAACTGAAGGATTCAATTAAATGTGCCAATTCACCATCAGTGCCGTTTAGAACGTCGTGGATTTTATTTTTTTTACCTTCATTTCAATGTGATGATGACTTCCATGTCTCAGGGTTTCCGATCTTAAGGCTGCCATACATATTAGATGAATGTTGACTGAACCTGCTAGTTTTGGACATACACTCCAGCCGGTTATGTATATGGTAGTGGCCCAACTTTGCTTGACATCAAAAGTCATAAGAAAGAAGTATTGGGCATGTTGGATGTCAGCATGTCCCATCTTTTTTTCTCAAGGAAGATAAGCCAACACAAGAGTTCATGTGGACGGTGGGTCATCAGGAATAGTTGACTCAAAGGATGAGGGTTCAGCTAAAAGTTATCAGAGGAGGATGACCAACAATATGAAATATTTTAATCACTTAAATTGAAATCAGATAATAGGAGATGTCTTTAATTCTGTGAGCAGATGTCCCTTAGGATGTACCATATCTAATTTTAAGCCTGCCATATTATACCATATTTATAGCTGTTTTCCTTATAGTTATGCCTTCTTTTAAAATGAATATAAATGGAAAAGGGTTTTTCCATCTGACAAATCAAAAGGATAAACCATAAATGTATGATGGCTACAGGCCCCACCACTGGGACTTAAAGAGAACCTATGGCAGGCTGCGTTATTAATAGGCTGTAAGACAGATGCTCTGCATCCTTTGTGTGTGAACAGTGCTGCATACAGATTGTATTTGTTTGCACTGGTGTACCAAACGACCAATCCCTGATTGTAGGCTGGTTGTCTCATCGGTATTACTGCACCTGTGTAGTCGGCATCTTTATTTGGGTCCGCTGCACCCTTATAGTGCATTTGTCTATAGGCCTAGACAGGTAAGCTTATTTGCCTGTTTTTTGGTGTGTTTTTACTATATGGAGGACTATGGGCGTGCATTATAATGTATGGAGGACAAAAAAAATCGTAATAGAAGGAGCGTGGATACCTGGCACGTTATGCTTTCTACAGATTCTATACTGATACTTCCCCTCATATTATTTTTTTTCTTACTAGGGAGAGAATCTGGATCCTGGATGGAAGACTGAGGAATTTAGCGAGCAATGTGATTGTTTAGTATTAGTCATTTAATATGTCTGTACATGTTCCAAAATATATGAATAAAAAATGTTCAAAAAATATTAGGCACCCAAAAGAATTTAAAAAAAAATCGATTTTAGCGTGCAAAAGTAGGAAAGCATTTAAAAAATTTGTGTTAATCTGATGTTGCTGTAATTGTTCTGACCTAAAGAATAAAGCTGTCTTATCACTTATATCGCACGGTGAATATCATGAAAAAAATAAAAAGCCATTTTTATATTTATCCTGTGCTCTATGCTGAGAATGCTGTGAGTTGTAGTTTCACAAAACCTGGAATGTCCATAGTTCCTGCAGCTACAAAATGTATGAAAATGTGAAACAATAGGAATGGTTTCTCTCACAGACAATGACTCCTGCTCTTACATGGCATTTGTGTATTGTTAGATGTATCACCAGCAAAGAAACACTCAATGTTCTTGTTTTAAATGTATTTTACTTTTGGGAACTTTCCCTTACTCGCCCGACTCCTCCAGCCTTGATGCTGACCAATGTGATCTGCCATATTATTACTACTTGTTCTCAATATTAACACCTGTGGAGATATCACTCATGGTCATTTGTGACATCATCAAATACAGGAGGCCATTGTTACCTCATAGCATGATGTCACAATGACTGTGGTTCTATGTAAGCGGGTGTTCAGGGGGCAAAGGCTCATTTCAGAAGATGAAGACGAGGAGAGCGGAGGATCCAGGATGGAGGATACAGGTAAATAACAAACCTTACAGGGATTTCTTAGTGAGCTTACCCCCAACATGGACCCTCATTGTCTACAGATTGGGGCTGTAAGGTGCTGGATTTCTTCAGTCCTTGCTGGCAGAATCTCTAGACTTGGGTGATGAAGGGTCTTTGTGAGGTCACACAGCAGAATGTTGGACACTGAGAATTCTATGCAACAAACATGGGGACATCAGAGAGGTCAGCACAAAGACGGCACATCCAATGGAGAAATTACAGTAGCTACTTCGGTCAGTGGCTGGCACAGATTGTTGGTGGTGGTTCTGTCACTTTAATTTAAGATTATTGGGGCAAAAATGTCTACCATAATGCCCCTACATGGGAGAGAGGTTGGTGTACATACATTGGGGGAAATAGATTTATTTATATACTTTCTATTTATTTATTTTACTATTTGTGTTACTTATATATAAAGGCATTTGAAGCAATTTCTTTTTCACATTATATTTATTACAACATTTTTAATTGCCTACATCAAAACTTAAAATTCGTAGTAAAAGGAACGTGGACATCTGGCACTTTATGCTTTTCTACAGGTTTTATACAGATACTCATTTTTTTTTTTTTTCTAGGGCGAGAATCTGGATCCTGGAAGGAAGACGGAAGAATCTAAAGTGATCAATGCGATTGTGTAGTATTAAAGTTAGTTAGTTAATTGTAGTATGGCCTTGGTCCAGGGTTCTCGAACTGATCGCCTTTTCCCGGGGTCAAGAAGGAATTTTTTCCCTGTAACACACATTGGCTGAATGTGTGCAGGTTTTTTGCCTTCTTCTGGATCATTGGCTTTAGGTATGGGTAGAGATTGTAATTAATAAAATATGTTTAAAATCAATGTTCTGTGTCCTTATATCTTTATTTCATACTCAGGTATTTGTATATGTTAGTTCTCATTTATGATCCATGACTATGTAGGTATACAGAAATACAAGGGTGGTAATTATATGTCTCCTAATGTATTATCTGTATTTATAATGCATACAATAGAGCCATAGACAAGATATCTGAAGTAGTGGAAATTATTATCCTCATAGAAAATAATTGTGGGCTTGACTCAAATATCGAGTATAATGGAAGTCAGTGAGAAACTCAAGCATTTTTCGGAAAGTCCCTAACAGGAGAGCTGGTGGGGCAGGAAAATCACTGAAAAATGGATAAAAACTGTGCTCAAATGGAATGGGAACACCACGTGGAAGACGCCTGGATGCATCTCTAACTCCAAGATCTCTGCTGGGAACTAAGTAAATAATTTTAAATGATGTGAGGTCCTCATTATTTTTTAAAACCAGTCAAGGCAACGCAGACAGCTGAGGGCTCATATTATCACAATGGAAAGCCATGATCATTTGTCCCTTCCCAGCCTAAAAATCCCTGCAGCCTCTCCAGGATTGGTACATCACAGTAAATGTGCCAATTCTGGGGCTTTGCCCGTTTCTTCCAGATTGGAAGAAGTTATGGGGGTGTCTTATAAACACCTCTCCATTACTAACCCCTGGACTTCACCTGACATTACACAGCTGAGATCAACCCCCCCAAAATTACCCCAATTGTCTCCATTACTAACCCCTGGGCTTGAGCTGACATGAACCCCCAAAAATATTACACCAATTGCCACAACAGGGCAATCGGGAAGAGTCGGGTAAAGCAACAGAATTGGAGCATCTCATGTGATGCACCAATTCTGAGGCAGCTGCGGACTGGTACTTCTAAGCTGAGAAGGGCCCAATATCGATAGACCTTCCCAATATGATAATATAAGCCTGCGAGCTGTCTGCTTTACATTGGCTGGTTACCAAAAAAGGAAGACCTCACGTCTTTTAAAAACTATATATTTATGATATTTGTCTGGGATGCAACACACATCTGTGATGAGGTGAATAGTCTCGGATACTGCCATACATCTACTACCACGAGATCCTTCATACATTATCAAGTGAGTAATCAGTTATCCGATTTTTTCATTTCCCAGTACAGCGCGGTGTATCTCTTCATTTATCAGCTCTGGATACTGATATTTAACAGTGATTTTGTTAAGGGAACGATAGTCAATACAAGGCCTTAACCCCTTCATCCCATATGACGTACTATCCCGTCCATGTGCCCTGGGACAAACACGATCGCGGTGTACCGGGGGTTAAAGGGAAGCATCGGCAGGGAGGGGGCTCCCTTCGTGCTCCCCTGAGACCCCCACGGCAGCGCAATATGCAGCGCTGCTGCGGGGGCTCTTTCCCTACAGGCCCCCGGATCCAAGATGGCGACGGGGACCTTCAGGGGCCTGTAGGGAGCTGACTTCTTCACTGCCTGCAAAGTGCAGGCATGAGGAAGTCTGCGTCTATGCCTGTGACAGATCGCTGATCTGTCACAGTGATCTGTGATGTGACAGATCAGCGATCTGTCACAGGACAGTGATGTCCCACCTGGGACAATGTAATAAAGTTAAAAAAAAAAAAAAGTGTAAAAATATTTTTTTAAAAATCGCTAAATAAATTAGTAAAAAAAAAAAATATTCCCCAATAAATTCATTTTTTGAAAATAATAAAAAAACAATAAAAGTACATATATTTGGTATCGCCGCATCCGTAACGACCCGCCCTATAAAACTGTCCCATTAGTTAACCCTTTTAGCGAACCCCTTAAAAAATAAAAATAAAAAACGAAGGAAAAAATAATGATTTATTATCATACCACTGAACAAAAAGTGCAATAACGTGCGATCAAAAAGACGCATATAAATATCCATGGTACTGCTGAAAATATCAGCTTGCCAACAAAAAATGAGCTGCCATACAGCATCATCCACAAAAAAAATAAAAAAGTTATAGCTCGCAGAATAAAGCGATGCAAAAATAATTATTTTTTATATAAAATAGTTTTCATTGCATAAAACCGACAAAACATAAAAAAACGAACTAAATGAGGTATCACTGTAACCGTACTGACCTGAAGAATAAAACCGCTTTATCAATTTTACCACACGCTGAACGGTGTAAACGCACCCCCCAAAAGAAATTCATGAAACGTTGGTTTTTGTTCATTCTGCGTCCCAAAAATCGGAATAAAAAGCGATCAAAAAAGTCACGTGCCCAAAAAGGTACCAATAAAAACATCAACTCGTCCCGCAAAGAATAAGACCTCACATAACTCGGTGGGTCAAAATACGGAAAAATTGTAGCTCTTAATATGTGGTGATGCGAAAACTATTTTTACAATAAAAAGCGTCTTTTAGCGTGTGACAGCTGCAAAACATAAAAACCGCCATAAATAGTAAATCAAACCCCCGTTATCACCCCCTTAGTTAGGGAAAAATAATAAAACTAAAAGAAAATGTATATATTTCCATTTTCCCATTAGGGTTAGGGCTAGGGTTAGGGCTGAAATTAGGGTTAGGGGTGTGTTGGGGTTAGGGTTGGAGTTAGAATTGGGGGTTTCCACTGTTTGGGCACATCAGATGCTCTCCAAATGCAACATGGCGTCTGATCTCAATTCCAGCCAATTCTGCGTTGACAAAGTCAAATGGTGCTCCTTCCCTTCCAAGCTCTGCCATGCACCCAAACAGTGTTTTACCCCCACATATAGAGTATCAGCCTACTCAGGACAAATTGCAAAACAACTATTGGGGTCTAATTTCTCCTGTTACCCTTAGGAAAATAAAAAATTGGGGGCAAAAATATCATTTTTGTAGAAAAAAATGTTTTTTTTGTTTTCACGCCCAGGCGTTATAAACTTCTGTGAAGCACTTGGGAGTTCAAAGTGCTCACCGCACATCTAGATAAGTTCTGAGGGGGGTCTAGTTTCCAAACTGGGGTCACTTGTGGGGAGTTTCAATAGTTTAGGTACATCAGGAGCTCTCCAAACGCACATGACACCCGCAGACCGTTCCATCAAAGTCTGCATTCCAAAACGTCACTACTTCCCTTCCGAGCCCCGACGTGTGCCCAAACAGTAGTTTTCTCCCACATATGAGGTATCAGCATACTCAGGACAAATTGGTCAACAACTGTTTGTGTCCAATTTCTCCTGTTACCCTTGGGAAAATAAAAAAAATGGGGACTAAATGATCATGTTTGTGGAAAAAATACGATTTTTTTATTTTCATGCTCGGGCATTATAAACTTCCGCGAAGCCCTTGGGGGTTCAAAGTGCTCACCACACATCTAGATAAGTTCCTTAGGGGGTCTAGTTTCCAAAATGGGGTCATATGTGGGGGGTTTGCACTGTTTAGGTACATTAGGGGCTCTCCAAAGGCAACATGACACCTGCAGACCATTCCGTCAAAGTCTGCATTCCAAAACGACACTACTTCCCTTCCAAGCCCCGACGTGTGCCCATACAGTAGTTTTCTCCCACATATGGGGTGTCAGCATTCTCAGGACAAATTGGCCAACAACTTTTGGGGTCCAATTTCTCCTGTTACCCTTGGGAAAATAAAAAAATGGGGACTAAATGATCATGTTTGTTGAAAAAATACGATATTTTTATTTTCTCGCCCGGTCGTTATAAACTTCTGTAAAGCACTGGGGGGTTCAAAGTGCTCACCACACATCTAGATTAGTTCCTTATGGGGTCTAGTTTCCAAAATGGGGTCACTTGTGGGGGTTTTCCACTGTTTAGGTACATCAGGGGCTCTCCAAAAGCAACATGACACCGGCAGACCATTCCATCAAAGTCTGCATTCCAAAACGTCACTACTTCCCTTCCGAGCCCTGACGTGAGCCCATACAGTAGTTTTCTCCCACATATGAGGTATCAGCATACTCAGGACAAATTTGCCAACAACTTTTGGGGTCCAATTTCTCCTTGTATCCTTGGGAAAATAAAAAATTGGTAACTAAAAGATCATGTTTGTGGAAAAAATATGATTTTTTTTATTTTCACGCCCATGCGTTATAAACTTCTGTGAAGCACTGGGGGGTTCAAAGTGCTCACCACACATCTAGATAAGTTCCTTAGGGGGTCTAGTTTCCAAAATGGGGTGACTTGTGTGGGGTTTCCACTGTTTAGGTACATCAGGAGCTCTCCAAAAGCAACATGACACCCGCAGACCATTCCATCAAAGTCTGCATTCCAAAACGTCACTACTTCCCTTCCGAGCCCTGACGTGAGCCCATACAGTAGTTTTCTCCCACATATGAGGTATCAGCATACTCAGGACAAATTTGACAACAACTTTTGGGGTCCAATTTCTTCTTGTACCCTTGGGAAAATAAAAAAATTGGTGACTAAAATATCATGTTTGTGGAAAAAATACGATTTTTTTATTTTCACGCCCGGGCATTATAAACTTCTGTGAAGCACTGGGGGGTTCAAAGTGCTCACCACACATCTAGATAAGTTCCTTGGGGGGTCTATTTTCCAAAATGGTGTCATTTGTGGGGGGTTTCTACTGTTTTGGTATATCAGGGGCTTTCCAAACGCGACATGGTGTCCGATTAGGGATGGGCGAATCCTGAAATATTCGGAATCGCTAGGCTGTAACGAGTCCGACTTGGAAACTCGCTATTCGTTGCAAGTCTAGCGAGTCCAATGTTAATGAATGGGGATGCGAGTTTTGCAGCGATTCCTGTGCTGGGGAGGAGGAGAATGGGGATGCAGAGTTCTTAGCGATTTTGTGTCAGCAGCTGGACACAAAATCGCTAAGAAACTAGGATTGCTAGTTATTAAACTGTGAAAAAACTAGCTAGAGTTCTCTCTGTTTTGCAGCGATTCCTGTGCTGGGGAGGAGGAGAATGGGGAGTTTTCCAGCGAGGAGAGAGAGAGAGAGAGAGAGCGCGAGAGAGGCAATCCTAGTTTCTTAGCGATTTTGTTTCCAGCTGCTGACACAAAATCGCTAAGGCCTCTTTCACACATCAGTTTTTTGCCTTCAGGCGCGATCCGGCTTTTTTTTGTAAAACCGGATCCGGCAAAATGCAATGCCGGATCCGGTTTTTCCCCATTGACTTGCATTAGCGCCGGATCGTGCCGGATGGCATTGCGTTTCATCCGTTTTTTGCCGGATCCGGCAACTTGTCTCATTCCGGCGTCTGGAAAAAACGTCTACTGTAACGTTTTTTGTCTCCGGCGAAAAAGCCGGAAGCGCCGGATCCGGCGCTTCCAGCTTTTTGCTACAATGAAAGTCTATGGGCGCTGGAATGCGCCGGATCCAGAAAAAGACGGATCCAGCCACCGGATCCGGTTTTTTTAAGTCTGCGCATGCTCAGATCCAATTGGCCAGCCTCCAGGAACAGAGACGGATCCAGCAAAAAAACGGATCCGTTTCTACAGTTCTCCAAAATTTATGCCGGATCCGTTTTTTCTAAAAAAAGCCGGATCCTGCCTGACGGCAAAAAACTGATGTGTGAAAGTAGCCTTAGAAACTCTGCAAAAACTAGGATTGCCATTCATTTGCATTGGACTCGCTACTGTGCGAGTAATCGCTTGGAAACTCGCAGAGTACCGACTCCTGCGAGTCCCCTACTACTCGCAGAGTAACGAGTCCTAACGAGTAGATTCGCCCATCCCTATGTCCGATCTCAATTCCAGCCAAAAACATCAAATGGCGCTGCTTCCCTTCCAAGCTCTACCATGCGCCCAAATAGTGGTTTACCCCCACATGTGGGGTATCAGCGCACTCAGGACAAATTGCACAATAACTTTTAGGGTCCTGTTACCCTTGGGAAAATAAAAATTGGGGGTGAAAAGATCATTTTTGTGGAAAAAATATGATTTTTTAATTGTACCGCTGTACGTTATAAACTTCTGTGAAGCCCTTGTGGGTTCAAAGTTCTCACCACATATCTAGATAAGTTCCTTGGGGGGTCTAGTTTCCAAAATGGGGTCACTTGTCACTTCCCCTCTGAGCTCTGCCATGCGCCGAAACAGTGGTTCCCCCCCCCACATATCAGGTATCAGCGTACTCAGGAGAAATTGCACAATAACTTTTGCAGTCCAATTTCTCCTGTTACCCTTGGTAAAATAAAAGAAATTGAACCTGAAGTATTTTTTTTGTGAAAAAAGTTAAATGTTCATTTTTTAAAATATTAAAAAAATTCCTGTGATGCACCTAAAGGGTTAATACACTTCTTGAATGTGGTTTTGAGCACCTTAAGGGGTGCAGTTTTTAGAATGGTGTCACTTTTGGGTATTTTCTATCATATAGACCCCTCAAAGTGGTTTCAAATGTGATGTGGTCCGTAAAAATAAAATGGTGTTGCAAAAATGAAAAATCGCTGGTCAAATTTAACGCTTATAACTTCCTAACAGAAAACAATTTTGGTTACAAAATTGTACTGATGTAAAGTAAACATGTGGGAAATGTTACTTATCAAGTTTTTTGTGTGCCGGTTCTCTGTGATTTAAGGGCATAAAAATTCAAAGTTGGAAAATTGCGAAATTTTCAAAATTTTTGCCAAATTTCCATTTTTTTCACAAATAAACGCAAGTTATATGAATGAAATTTTACCACTAACATGAAGTACAATATGTCACGAGGAAACAATGTCAGAATCACCGGGATCCATGGAAGCGTTTCAGAGTTATTACCTCATAAAAGGACAGTGGTCAGAATTGTAAAAATTGGCCCGGTCATGAACGTGCAAACCACCCTTGGGGCTTAAGGGGTTAATGAACCATGTTTCTTGGCCACAAAAAAAACAGCACCTAAAGGTGAAGAGGATGGTCTAATATGGCCCTTCTCCAATGACTCCTTGATATAAGATCGCATAGCATCATGTTCGGGTACCGATAAGTTGAAAAGCCGACCCTTGGGAAATTTACACCCGGGCATTAACTCAATTGCACAGTCATAACTCCTATGATGAGGCAAAGACGCAGACTTACTCCCACTAAATAATTCAGAAAAATCAGCCAAATAATCAGAAATATCATGAGCCTGGGGAGAGGTGGAGAAAACAGGAGTTTCACTAAGAACACACTGACAACCCCAACTCACCACAGACACAGATTTCCAATCCAAAACAGGATTATGAGTTTGCAACCAGGGAAAACCCAGAACAATAGTATCATGCAAATTGGGCAACACCAAAAATTTACAATTTTCTTGGTGGTCCTGGGCGACCCGCATTATCACCTGGGTCCAAAACTGGGGTTTATTCTCCACCAAAGGAGTAGCATCAATACCCCTCAAAGGGATAGGAGTCCACAGGGGTATAATGGGAAAACCACGACGTTTAGCAAAGTCTAAATCAATCAGATTCAAAACTGCTCCTGAATCTACAAAAGCCTTAGCGGAAAATGTAGACAAGACGCAGAACAGAGTAATTGCCAAAAGGAACTTAGGCTGTACACTGCCCACGGCAAATGTGTGAGCAAAACGTTTTTCTCATTTAGGACAGACAGAAATAGTATGAGAGGCGTCTCCACAGAAAAAACACAGCTTATTACACCTTCTAAATTCCTGACGTTGCGCCCTAGACAAAACCCTATCACATTGCATGGGTTCAGATGTTCATTCAAAAGGCAGCAACGCCTCTCATGCAGTTTTACGTTCATGTAAACACCGATCAACTTGAATGGCCAATGACATAGAATCGTCAAGACCAGAGGGAACAGGAAATGCCACCAT
Organism: Dendrobates tinctorius; assembly: GCF_039654945.1. Taxonomy (NCBI): domain Eukaryota; kingdom Metazoa; phylum Chordata; class Amphibia; order Anura; family Dendrobatidae; genus Dendrobates; species Dendrobates tinctorius. The sequence continues at coordinate 1,295,429 of NW_027361948.1, read as the reverse complement.
AACATCTTTTACAGTTTCTGCCAAACCCTTCCGAAAGAGAGCTGCTAGGGCATCGTCATTCCATTTAGTAAGAATCGCCCACTTTTGGAATTTTTGACAATATAACTCTGCAGAATCCTGACCCTGGTTCAATGCCAATAAGGTTTTCTCAGCTTGATCAATAGCATTAGGTTTATCATACAACAATCCCAAGGCCTGAAAAAATGCATCCACATTAGTCAGAATAGGATCTCCAGATGTCAGAGAAAAAGCCCAATCCTGGGGATCGCCGCGCAGCAAGGAGATGACAATTTTAACCTGCTGCACAGAGCTCCCCGATGAGTTAGGCTTCAAGGCAAGAAATAGTTTACAATTATTCTTAAAATTCAAAAATTTAGACCGATCCCCAGAAAACACATCAGGAGTAGGTATCTTTGTTTCAACAGCAGATGATTGAGCGAGAAAAGCCGAAATTCCCCGCACTTCAGCAGCGAGCTGCTCAACCTGATAGGACAATTGCTTAATCTCCGTTAAAGAAAAAATCCTCCTACTGCCAAAGAGAAAAAGAGGAAAAAATATATAAAAAAATTCTGACACTTTTTTTTTCTTTTTTACAATTCTTTCCTTCTTTTGAGTACCCTAGAGTCTGCGGTTAGGCTGGTGATTCTGTTATGAATGGGTCACCGAGGAGGAGAGCAAGCCCAAGCTAAGCCACAGAAAACCACAGAGGTTGGTAACTAAGCGGATTGCAGACCCCTGATCCTATCCACACAACTAGCAGTAGCTGTGGAGCGTACCTATGGTGATCCTAGATGCCTAGGCACAGCCGGAGAGCTAAATAAGTCGAAAGCAAGAAAGGGGAAATATAAACTGCCCCAGAGCACACCCCAAAGAAATAGATAGCTAAACTAAAGCTGTTTAGTTTAGGAGCGAGGCCGTGTGTGTAAAAAGTGTGCAGAGCTGCATGTGTACGAGGTATAGGGAGCGGAGCCGTGTGTGTATAGGGTGTGCGGAGCAGAGCCATGTGTGTACGAGGTGTACGGAGTGGAGCCATGTGTGTACGAGGTGTACGGAGCAGAGATGTGTGTGTACAAGGTGTACGGAGCTTCATGTGTACGAGATGTACTGAGCGGAGCCACATGTGTATAGGGTGTACGGAGCAGAGCCATATGTGTACGAGGTGTAAGGAGCGGAGCCATGTGTGTGCTTGGTGTACGGAGTGGAGTTATGTGTGTATGATGCATACCGAGCAGAGCCGCATGTGTATGGGGTGTGCGGAGTGAAGCCATGTGAGTATTGGGTGTACAGAGTGGAGCCGTGTGTCTATGGGGTGTGTGGAGTGGAGCCATGTGTGTACGAGGTGTACGGAGTGAAGTCGTGTGTGTACAAGGTGTATGGAGCCGTGTGTGTGCGATGTGTACTGAGCGGAGCCGCATGTGTATAGGGTGTGCGGAGGAAAGCCATAAGTGTACGAGGTGTACGGAGTGGAGCCGTGTCTGTACGAGGTGTACGGAGCGAAGCCGTGTGTATGAGGTGTAAGGAGCGGAGCCGTGTGTGTGCTTGGTGTACGGAGCGGAGCCACGTGTGTACGAGGTATACCGAGCAGAGCCGCGTGTGTATGGGGTGTGCAGAGCGGAGCCGTGTGTGTATTGGGTGTGCGGAGCGGAGCCGTGTGTATGGGGTGTGTGGAGTGAAGCCATGTGTGTGCGAGGTGTACAGAGTGGAGCCGTGTGTGTACGAGATGTACGGAGTGGAGCCGTGTGTGTACAAGGTGTGCAGAGCCATGTGTGTACGAGGTGTACTGAGTGGAGACACATGTGTATAGGGTGTGCGGAGCAGAGCCATGTGTGTACGAGGTGTACGGAGTGGAGCCGTGTCTGTACGAGGTGTACGTAGCGAAGCCGAGTGTATGAGGTGTAAGGAGCAGAGCCATGTGTGTGCTTGGTGTACGGAGCGGAGCCACGTGTGTATGAGGTATACCGAGCAGAGCCGCGTGTGTATGGGGTGTGCGGAGTGGAGCCATGTGTGTATTGGGTGTGCGGAGCGGAGCCGTGTGTATGGGGTGTGTGGAGTGAAGCCATGCGTGTACGAGGTGTACGGAGTGGAGCCGTGTGTGTACGATATGTACGGAGTGGAGCCGTGTGTGTATTGGGTGTGCGGAGCGGAGCCGTGTGTATGGGGTGTGTGGAGTGAAGATATGTGTCTACGAGGTGTACGGAGTGGAGCCGTGTGTGTACGAGATGTACGGAGTGGAGCCGTGTGTGTACAAGGTGTGCGGAGTCACATGTGTACGAGGTGTACGGAGTGGAGCCTTGTGTGTACGAGGTGTATGGAGCGGAGCCATGTGTGTATGAGGTGTAAGGAGCGGATCTGTGTGTGTACGAGGTATACGGAGCAGAGCTGTGTGTGCATGGGATGTGCGGAGCGGAGCCATGTGTGTATTGGGTGTATGGAGTGGAGCCGTGTGCGTATGGAGTGTGTGGAGTGGAGCCGTGTGTGTATGGAGTGTGCGGAGCAGAGCCGTGTGTGTACAAGGTGTACGGAGCAGGCCGTGTGTGTATGGTGTGTGTGGAGTGGAGCCGTGTGTGTACAAGGTGTACAGAGCGGAACCATGTGTGTACTTGGTGTATGGAGCAAAGCCGCTTGTGTACGCGGTATATGAAACTGAGTCCTGTGTACGAAGTGAACGGCGCTGAGCCATGTGTGTACGAGGTTTACGGAGTGGAGCCATGTGTGTACTGAGGGGAGTCGTGTGTGTATGAGGCATACAAAGCAGAACCGTGTGTGTATGAGGTGTGTGGAGCCATGCGTGTACGAGGTCGGTGTATGGTGGGGAGCATTCATACATCCCAACCGTCCCGGATCCATCAGGACAGTCCCGATTTTGAGAGTCTGCACCACTGTCCCGGCTGGGAGCGTATTTTTTTTGCGGACACAGGAGTACACTGTGGAGCCCTGAGGAGCACTTTAAAAATTGCACACGACAGTCCACCAGAAGTGATGTGCTGGAAGCTGACAGGAAATGAAGTAATTCCTTGAGGAGATTGTGACGGAACCATGGAGGCACTTCAGGGAATTCTTCAGATCCATCACCATGTCCTCCTCCGACAGCACGGACAGCAGGATCGCCTTGGAATCGGGGATGCCGGCCATGTAAGCAGATCATGATCTGTCCTGCACCGGGAGGATCAGGTGGGCACTACAATGTGAGCCAGACTGCTATAGTATCTTTATAGAATCTTTCTCTCTGTTTCTTTCTTTCTCTGTTCTTTCTTTCTCTCTCTCTCTGTTCTTTCTTTCCCTCTCTAATCTTTCTCTTTCTTTCTCTCTGTTCTATCTTTCCCCTCTTTCTTTCTTTCTCTGTTCTTTCTTCCCCTCTTTCTTTCTCTCTGTTCACTTTCTTTCCCCTCTTTCTTTCTCTCTATCTCTCTGTTCTTTCTTTCCCCTCTTTCTTTCGCTCTCTCTCTGTTCTTTTTTTCTGTCCCCTCTCTATTTCTCTCTATGTTCGCTCTTTCTCTCTTTTTCTTTGTTCTTTCTTTCTTTCCCCTCTTTCTTTCTCTCTGTTCTTTCTTTCTTCCCCCTTTCTTTCTCTCTGTTCTTTCTTTTTTCCCCTCTTTCTTTTTCTCTCTCTGTTCTTCCTTTCTCTTTCTCTCTCTGTTCTTTCTTTCTGCTCTCTCTCTGTTCTTTCTTTCCCCTCTTTCTTTCTCACTGTTCTTTCTTCTTTCTCTCCTTCTTTCTTTCTTTCTTTCTTTCTGTTCTTTCTTTATTTCCCCTTTCTTTCTCTCTCTCTGTTATTTCTTTCACTCTCTGTTCTTTCTTTCCCCTCTTTCTTTCTCACTGTTCTTTCTTCTTTCTCTCTCTCTTCTTTCTTTCTCTCTCTGTTCTTTTTATTCTGTCCACTCTTTTTTTCTCTCTCTGGTCTTTCTTTCTCCTCTTTCTTTATCTCTCTGTTCTTTCTTTCTCTTTGCTTCTTTCTCTCTGTTCATTCTTTCTTCCCCCTCTTTCCTTCTCTCTCTGTTCTTCCTTTCTCTTTCTCTCTCTGTCCTTTCTTTCTCTCTCTGTTCTTTCTTTCCCCTCTTTCTTTCTCTCTCACTCTGTTCTTTCTTCTTTCTCTCTCTGTTCTTTCTCTCTTTCTTTCTTTCTCTCTCTGTTCTTTCTCTCTCCTTTCTTTCTTTCTTTCTTTCTCTCTGTTTTCTTTTTTCTCTCTCTCTGTTCTTTCTTTTCCTCAGTACCAGTCAGTGTTCCCACAGTACCAGCCACCGTGCCCATAATGCCAGCCACTGTACCCTCAGTACCAGTCAGTGTGATCAGCAGTGCTAAATGGGTGCAGTTGGGCATGGACATGGGTGTGACTAGTTGTGAAATGGGTGTGGTCAGGGGCATGGCCTAAAATTTGCCATGGCGCGATGCGCTCTGCAGCCTTTGTCCCTCTTTCCCTTCTTCAAAAGTTGGGAGGTATGGAGAGAGACATCTTCATCATTCCCTGACAGCTCCTGCATTCAGCACAGCATCCTTCTCCAGCACCATTGGGCTACAGCTCTATGGCTTTAATATCTCCTACACCTCCCACAATACATTCTACATTATTATTAGTTGTTTTTCTCCATGTAGAATTAACCAACAGGGAAAGAAAGGGTTTTTTTAATTCAGATATTTCTGTTCCATTGACTTGAATGGGACTTCCGGGATTGGAATCGGCGATACCCGATACTTTTTTTAGATCGGCCGATCCATTCCGATATGATATTTTTCAGTATCGGGTGGTATTGCTCAACACTATTAGTGATACTATCGCTTTCAAATCTTTGGTCACATCCTTTTAGTTTTTAAAAAAAAAAAATAAATAAAGTTCACCAAACACTCCATTTCACAGTTGTGTAGGCCACATTAGCTCCTATTAAAGTGTAGTCCACACACACACTTCATAAAATTAGTGTTTTTATACCTGTTACCAGTTGTTCAGGAATAAGCACACTAAGCCCCCCCTTTGTACTTTTCTTCCTATCTTTATCAGTCTACCAAGATGAAGAAGGCAGGGAGTAAGGCACGTGGGCGTGGAGTTTCAGCAGGGAGAGGACGTGGGGATTCTGCAGGGAGAGGACGTGGGGATTCTGCAGGGAGAGGATGTGGGGATTCTGTGCCTGCTGCGGGCACCAATGAGTCAGCATCCCCCAGTTTTAGCAGGCAACAGTCCTTTTTGCGCAGCTTTGTTGGACCTCGTCGTACCCCACTGCTGCAGGAGGAACAAATTGAAGCCGTTGTCGGATGGATGGCAGCTAACGCATCGACTTCAATTACTTCCATGTCCTCTCAGGGCCAGAGCACTGAAGAGCAACCATCTGTCACTTCACCACCTGCCAAAGTGCCCAGGCAGTCAGAGAGCCCTGGACAGGAGCCATCACAGTCTCTACTTCTGTTCTCGGAATCTGTTGGCTTGGAAAGAGGGGGCCAGCCAAGCAGCATTCAAGAATGTGAAGAAGAGGGAGTATGCAATGATGCGCAACTTCTTTGTCCCTCTGAATTTGAAGAGGCGGGTACGCCAGTGCCTATGGTCAGCACACCTCAGTACGTATCAGATGATGACGAGACTCAGGTGCCACTTTCTGGTGCGTACGGTGCTGGCGAGACAACCCAGGAGAAGCAGGTGTTTGAAGAGGGGAGTGTAGATGATGAGGTCCTTGACCCATCATGGCGTGAGGAACAGGAAGGAGGTGGGAGCAGCTCTGAGGAAGAGTTTCCCCGAATGGCCAAAACAGGAGGGAGAGGGAGGGGGCAGACTTGGTTGCCTGTAGCCTCCACTTCGGCACCCATTAGGAGCATTCCTCTTTCAAAAGCCAAAACGGGCGCTCCCAAGACTTGCAGTGCGTGGTCCTTTTTTGACACAGGTGCAGATGACATTTGCTTTGTCAAATGCAAGCTTTGTCATCAGAAAGTCAAAAGAGGGAAAAATGTCAGCAACCTCAATACCACTAATATGTGGAAACATGTGTGGACCAAGCACGAGGTGGAGTTACACAGACACACTGAAGACGTAGGCCAACGTACAGCACCACCTACCACCTCTTCAGCTCGTGTTGGGGCCTCTTCCTCCAGCTCACACACAGCTGGATCGACTTCCTCACAGTATCGCCAAGGAAGAACCTCTGGCACTGTTGTTCGGAGACCCAGTGACATTCCACCCACAGCACCACGTTCCCAGTCATCCTCACACTCCCTGGCCACTCTACAGCCATTGGTAGCACAGGCATGGGAGAAAAGGCGGCCATACTCGGCAAACTATCCCCGAGCACAGGCTCTGAATGCTGGCATTGCCAAACTACTGGCCCTTGAAATGCTCTCATTCAGGCTAGTGGAGACAGACACCTTCCGGAACTTCATGGCATTGGCAGTGCCACAATACACTGTGCCCAGCCGCTTTTATTTCAGCAGGCAAGCCGTCCCTGCTCTGCAAAAACATGTGGAGGGAAAAATAAAACATGCGCTACTAAACTCCGTCAGTAGCAAGGTCCCCCTGACCACCGATGCGTGGACTAGTAACCATGGACAGGGACGATACCTTTCCCTCACTGCCCATTGGGTCAATGTTGTGGAGCCGGGTACGGATCAGGAGAGTGGCGCTGTACGTGTTCTGCCAACTCCACGGATTGCAGGAATCCAGTCTCTACACATTGACTCCTCCTCCTACTCAAGTTCCTCAGAAGCAGCGCTGCAGGAGCCTGTTACGACCGATATGAGCACAGCCGTGGCCAAACGTCAACAGGCCGTACTCAAATTAATTTCTTTGGGGAATCGAAGCCACACAGCGCAGGAGCTCTGGAATGCCATCAAGCAGGAGAGCGACGTGTGGTTTGTGCCAGCGAATCTCCAGCCGGGCTTTGTAGTGTGTGACAATTGCCGAAATCTAGTGGCAGCTCTGGGCCTAGGCAACCTCACTCACATCCCATGTCTGGCACATGTGCTCAACTTGGTCGTGCAGAGCTTTCTGAGGGACTATCCGGATCTTGATGCACTGCTGCACAAGGTCCGCATAGAGGGCGCTCACTTGCGGCATTCCAGCATGACAAGATTGCGCCTTGCTGCTCTGCAGCGCCGATTACGCCTTCCGGAACATCGCATCATATGTGACCTACCCACCAGGTGGAATTCAACGTTACATATGATGGAGCGGTTGGGTGAGCAGCAGGCAGCAGTCATGGAGTACCAGCTGCATCAGGCGCAAACAAGCCGCACTGTGCGCCGGTCACATTTCAGCACCACTGAGTGGGCCTCTATGAAGGACATCTGCCTCGTTTTGCGTGTCTTTGATGATTCCACGTGGATGGCAAGTGCAGTTGATGCACTAGCCAGCATGACTGTCCCCCTTATCTGCCTGCTTCAAAAAACACTGCAAGCACTAAGGGAGGAGGTTTTGGAAGAGGTGGAGGATGAGGAGTCACAAATGCCATCTGCTTCTGGACAGTCTGCGCTATGTGGTTCCTCACAAAGGCCTAGGCAGGGGACACTTTGTGAGGAGGATGAGGAGGAGTGAATGGAGGAGGAAGACATCTCTCCAGAGGAGGGAGGTACACAATGCTCTAGTCAGTATGTACAGCGAGGGTGGGGTGATGCAGAGCAGGCAGAAATGACGCCTCAAGCAGTGGACAGCGTTTTTTTGGCATGTGGGAGTCTGCAGCACATGGTTGATTTCATGATGCAGTGCCTGAGAAACGACCGCCGCATCGCCCACATTCTCAACATGGCTGATTATTGGGTGTACACCCTCCTAGATCCTCGCTTCCGGGACAACTTACAAAGCCTCATACCACCATTGAACCAGGAGCGTAAACTGCGGGAGTACCAAGACACACTTGTGCAGTCCATCATGTTCTCCATTCCACCCGACAGCAGTGCTGCTAGTGCTTTACAAAGCAGCTCTGTGCATCGAGGCAGTGGAGGAAGCTCAGCACAAAGAGGGAGCAGAGGCAGCGCCTCAGCACAATGCAATACCACTATGGCCCAAATGTGTCAAAGCTTTGTGTGTCCTCCACAAATGTCTACACCATCACAAACGGTTCCAGTCAGCAGGAGGCAACGTTTCCGTCAGATGGTGACAGACTACATGTCTTGCCCTGTGTGTGTACTCCCAGATGGCTCTTCCCCCTTCAAGTTTTGGGTCTCTAAGCTGGATACATGACCAGAGCTTAGCCAGTATGCATTGGAGGTGCTGGCTTGCCCTGCTGCCAGTGTATTATCGGAACGCGTCTTTAGTGCCGCAGGTGTACTAACAGACCGTCGCATGCGACTATCCTCCTATAATTTTGACCGGCTTACTTTTCTGAAAATGAACAAGGCCTGGATCTTGCCAGAATTTGCCGGTCCTCTTCCAGAATAAATAATTGGTTGGCAACAGTATCCAGGTCTCCTGTTGTGTTCATGTTTCTACAACCTGAACTGTAATCCCTGGGCTTCAACACAGCCAGTTGTCGCTCAGAAGTGCCGTCTGCACAGAGAAAAACACATGCTCCATGCCTGCTGCTCCCCTGCTGTGTGTACAGCAAAGTCTCCTGCTCCCTCCACATTCAGACTACTACTGATTTTTAACCATGCTCCAACTAGGCCTCTGACTCCACTGTCTCTAGTATTTCACCTGGCCTCCAACCCCGCCAGTTGCTGCTCTGAAGTGGCGTCTGCACAATCCACACTTGTTCCTGTGTTACTGGGGCTAAGTCATGTCAGTTGATCCCCTGATGTGTGTCCAGCAATGTCTCCTGCTCTGTCCGTTTTCCCATTACTAGTAGTGGGAATGTGGACAGAGCAGGAGACCTTGCCGAACACACATCAGGGTATCAACTGACGTGATAGAGCCCCAGTAACACAGGAACAAGTGTGGAATGTGCAGACGCCACTTCAGAGCAGCAACTGGCGGGTTTGGAGGCCAGGGGAAATACTAGAGACAGTGGAGCCAGAGGCCATAGTGGAGCACGGTTACAGTCAGTAGTAGTCTACAACCTATATCAAACTTGCTGCAAGTTGGCCTCCGCCTGCTGCATGATTGATCCTGGGCTTCAACAATGCCAGTTGTCGCTCGGAAGTGCTGTCCGCACAGAGAAAAACACTAGCTCTTGTGTTAGTGGGGTTCAGTAACGTCTGCTATTCCCCTGCTGTGTGGACGACAAAGTCTCCTGCTGCCAACACATTCAAAAACCATCATGCCTCAGCCTGCTCCATGCTTGATCCTGGGCTCCAACAACGCCAGTTGGTGTTCTGAAGTGCCATCTTCACAGAGAAAAACACACTAGCTCCTGTGTTAGTGGGGTTCAGTAACATTAGCTGTTCCCCTGCTGTGTGGACGACAAAGTCTCCTGCTGCCTCCACATTCAAAAACCATCAGGCCTCAGCCTGCTCCATGCTTGATCCTGGGCTCCAACAACGCCAGTTGGTGTTCAGAAGTGCCGTCTTCACAGAGAAAAACACACTAGCTCCTGTGTTAGTGGGGTTCTGTAACGTCAGCTGTTCCACTGCTGTGTGGACGACAAATTCTCCTGCTGCCTCCACATTCAAAAACCATCAGGCCTCAGCCTGCTCCATGCTTGATCCTGGGCTCCAACAAAGCCATTTGGTGATCAGAAGTGCCGTCTTCACAGAGAAAAACACACTAGCTCCTGTGTTAGTGGGGTTCAGTAACGTCAGCTGTTCCCCTGCTGTGTGCATGACAAAGTCTCCTGCTGCCTCCACATTCAAAACCATAAGGCCTCAGCCTGCTCCATGCTTGATCCTGGGCTCCAACAATGCCGGTTGGTGTTTAGAAGTGCCGTCTTCACAGAGAAAAACACACTAGCTCCTGTGTTAGTGGTGTTCAGTAACGTCAGCTGTTCCCCTGCTGTGTGGACGACAAAGTCTGCTGCTGCCTCCAAAATCACACTACATCTTACTTTCTACTCGCTCAAGTAGGCCTCAGCCTGCTCCATGCTTGATCCTGGGCTCCAACAATGCCAGTTGGTGTTCAGAAGTGCCGTCTTCACAGAGAAAACCACACTAGCTTCTGTGTTAGTGGGGTTCAGCAACGTCAGCTGTTCCCCTGCTGTGTGGACGACAAAGTCTCCTGCAGCCTCCACATTCAAAAACCATCAGGCCTCAGCCTGCTCCATGCTTGATCCTGGGCAACAACAACGCCAGTTGGTGTTTAGAAGTGCCGTCTTCACTGAGAAAAACACACTAGCTTCTGTGTTAGTGGGGTTCAGTAACGTCAGCTGTTCCCCTGCTGTGTGGACGACAAAGTCTCCTGCTGCCTCCAAAATCACACTACATCTTATTTACTACTCGCTCCAAGTAGGCCTCAGCCTGCTGCATGATTGACCCTGGGCTCCAACATCGCCAGTTGCTGCTCAGAAGTGTCTTTGGCACGGGTACTCCCTCCTGCCCAACCGGGTTCCATCACCGTCAGCTGGTTCTCGGCAGTGCCTTTGGCCTAGGTGCCTCCTTCTCGGTATCCGAGTTCCAGCAACGTCTGCTGGTCCTCGGTAGTGCTTTGTAGCACAGGTACCTCCTGCTTAGTAACCGTGTTCCAGCACCGTCAGCTGGTCCACGGTTGTTCCATTGGCTCTTGTTCCTTCTGCTGCCACTCTGGGTACCAGCACTGTCAGCTGGTTCGCGGTAGTTACATTGACTCTTGTAGCTTCTGCTACCCATCCGGGTTCCAGCACCGTCAGCTGGTCCTCGGCAGTGTCTTTGGCACGGGTACTCCCTCCTGCCCAACCTGGTTCCAGCACACCTGCTGTTTCCGGGTAGTGTCAACGTCACTTTGCCACCAAAACGTTGTCCAGTCGTGTTGCGGTCGGGTTAGCCGAGTCTATGGTGCCTGCAGTTTAGGTGCTTCCTATGTGGGCTGTGGGTTCTGGTAATAAAGGCTGGTTCCGTAGTGCCAATAGGACAAGCACCCCCTGTAGGACTGTGTGTTTCGGTAACTGCGGCCGGCTCCCGGCCTTGCAACGTTGTTTTTCAGGGGTAGCTTCTGCTACCCATCCAGTTTCCAGTACCGTCAGCTGGTTCTCGGCAGTGCCTTTGGCCTAGGTGCCTCCTTCTCGGTATCCGAGTTCCAGCAACGTCTGCTGGTCCTTGGTAGTGCTTTATAGCACAGGTACCTCCTGCTTAGTAACCGTGTTCCAGCACCGTCAGCTGGTCCACAGTTGTGCCATTGGCTCTTGTTCCTTCTGCTGCCACTCTGGGTACCAGCACCATCAGCTGGTTCTCGGTAGTTCCATTGACTCTTGTAGCTTCTGCTACCCATCCGGGTTCCAGCACCATCAGCCGGTTCTCGGCAGTGCCTTTGGCCTAGGTGCCTCCTTTTCGGTATCCAAGTTCCAGCAACGTCTGCTGTTTCTTGGTAGTGCTTTGTCGCACAGGTACCTCCTGCTTAGTAACCGTGTTCCAGCACCGTCAGCTGGTCCACGGTTGTGCCATTGGCTCTTGTTCCTTCTGCTGCCCCTCCGGGTTCCAGCACCGTCAGCTGGTCCTCACTAGTTCCATTTGCTCTTGCAGCTTCTGCTGCCCATCCAGATTCCAGTACCATCAGCTGGTTCTCGGCAGTTCCTCAGCCTTCTTGTACCTTCTGCTACTTTTCAAAGTTCACGCTTGTAGAAATGGTTTTTGGTTCTCACTCTGGATCTCCCTGACGACGACCCTGAAGAAGATGACCCTGAAGACCACACTGAAGAAGACCAAAAAGATGATCCTGAAGAAGATGACCAAGATGACAAAGAACATGAAGACAACCACCAAGATGCAGAACAACAAGAGTCAGAAGACCACGAAGCAAAAGGACCAAAAGCAGAAGAACATTAAGCAAAAGACTAAAAATCAGAGCAAAAGATATTATCTAAATTCTAAGCAGAAGAAGACTAAGCAGTGTATGGGGGTGAGTCCGTTCCTACTCGTGGTGCCCCTGGAAAATGCCTGCTTCTGCAGGCCAAACTGAACGCGGACAAATCCTGTTGTAAATCTTTTGTGACAGGCAGAACGGAAGGTGTAATCTTCAAACTTTTATAAGTAACAACTACAGGAATGCCTGACACACATAAGAATATGATGATGAAGAAGAATAGGAAGAAGATGAAGTAAAATATGAAGAAGAATAATAGTTGAATAAGAAGAATATGAAGAATGTAAAAGAAAAGAATAATAGGAAGAAGGTGAAGAAGAAGAAGATGAATAAGGTGAAGAAGAAGTTGATGAAAAAGATGATGCTGCTGAGGTTGATGAAGAAGAAAGTGTTGGAGAAGTAAAAAAGAAGGTGAAGAGCATGGATGTAGTGAAACATACATATCTAACCAAATATACAAAAGGTTAACATAGTCAATATCTTTGTAACTCTGAACATCTTTAAAAAAAAATTTTTTTCCTGCTATTCCATTTGATTGGGCTAAACTTCTATGCCTTTAATGTCTCCTCCACCTCCCCCAATACATTCTACATTATTCTTAGCTGTTTTTATTCATGTAGAATTAAACTACAAGGAAAGAAAGGATTTTTTTAATTCCGATATTTCTATTCCATTGACTTGAATGGGACTTCCGGGATCGGAATCGGCGATACCCGATACTTTTTTTATATCGGCCGATCCAATCCGATCCAATATTTTTCAATATCGGGTGGTATCGCTCAACACTGATAGTGAGATTCAATATCTCACCAATCCTATGGACACCCTCCACCTTGTCATTCAGCATCCAATTTCAGCCTGTTACATTGAGGTGTAATCTCTACATCTCTACTGGACCTGAGACAATAGTTCAGCATCCTCAAATCTACAGTATAGTGAGATTCAAATTCTCACCAATCCTATAGACACCCTACACCTTGTCATACGCCATCTATTTCAGCCTGTTACATTGAGGTGTAATCTCTGCTGGGCCTGAAACAATAGTTCAGCGTCCTCAAATCTACAGTATAGTGATATTCAAATTCTCACCAATACTATAGACACCCTACACCTTGTCATACACCATCCAATTTCAGTCTGATACATTGAGGTGTCATCTCTACTGGGCCAGAGACAATAGTTCAGCGTCCTCAAATCTATAGTGAGATTCAAAATCTCACCAATCCTATAGACACCCTCCACCTTGTCATTCACCATCCAATCTCAGCCTGTTACATTGAGGTGTAATCTCTACTGGGCCAGAGACAATAGATCTGCATCCTCAAATCTATAGTGAGATTAAAAATATCACCAATCTTATAAACACCCTTCACCTTGTCATTCACCCTCTAATTTCAACCTGTTACATTGAGGTGTAATCTATACTGGGCCAGAGACAATAGTTCAGCATCCTCAAATCTATAGTGAGATTCAAATTCTCACCAATCCCATAGACACCCTACACCTTGTCATACACCATCCAATTTCAGTCTGTTACATTGAGGTGTAATCTCTACAGGGCCAGAGACAATAGATCTGCGCCCTCAAAACTATAGTGAGATTCAAAATCTCACCAATCCTATAGACACCCTCTACCTTGTCATTCACCATCCAATCTCAGCCTGTTACGTTGAGCTGTAATCTCTACTGGGCCAGAGACAATAGTTCTGCGTTCTCAAATCTATAGTCATATTCAAAATCTCACCAATCCTATAGACACCCTACACCTTGTCAAACACCATCCAATTTCAGTCTGTTACATTGAGGTGTGATCTCTCCTGGGCCAGAGACAATAGTTCAGCATCCTCAAATCTATAGTGAGATTCATTCTCACCAGTCCTATGGACAGTCTACACCTTGTCATTCACCATCCAATTTCAGCCTGTTACATTGAGGTGTAATCTCTACTGGGCCAGAGACAATAGTTCTGCCTCCTCAAATGTATATTGAGATTCAAAATCTCACCAATCCTATAGACACCCTCCACCTTGTCATTCACCATCCAATTTCAGCCTGGTACATTGAGGTACAATCACTACTGGGCCAGAGACAATAGTTCTGCGTCCTCAAATCTATAGTGAGATTCAAATTCTCACCAATCCTTTAGACACCCTCCACCTTGTCATTCACCATCCAATTTCAGCCTGTTACATTGAGGTGTAATCTCTACTGGGCCTGAGACAATAGTTCAGCATCCTCAAATCTATAGTGAGATTCAAATTCTCACCAATCCTACAGACACCCTACACCTTGTCATACACCATCCAATTTCAGTCTGTTACATTGAGGTGTAATCTCTCCTAGGCCTGAGACAATAGTTCTGCGTCCTCAAATCTATAGTGAGATTCAAATTCTCACCAATAGTAGATACACCTTCTACCTTGTTTTACAGTACCATATAGCTCGTGGTATTGTGGGTACATTTTCTCAAAAATGAGCAAGTATGGTGGAATACGCCATGGAAGTGGGCGGGGGTTGCCAGCTGGTCCCGATGGTGGTTTTGGTGGTGTTGCATCTGTTGGTAGTGGCAAAAGCACAATAGCACCTAAGGCAGGCGGTGTTGAGCCTGTGTCATCATCTGGCTCGACAACGCCTCGAAGGCTCTCTTTTCTGGGAGTAGGTAAACCACTTTTAAAGCCGGAGCTTCAGGAACAAGTTTTGACTTACATTGCTGACACAGCCTCCAGCTCTCTCGCCTCCACTTCTGAAGTTTTCAAAAAATAAAAGCACTGAGACATCATTGGAGGCTCCTGGTCAGGAACAACACCTTTCCTTGAGTCCTTCACCCCTTTCAAAAGTGAAGGATGTGGCAGTCCACACTATTGATTACTCCATGGAGCTCTTTTTACATACCGTGCCTGGGTTAGCAAGTCAAATCGTGAATTCCCCAGTCCAAGATCAATCTGACATGGAGTGCACTGATTCACAGCCACTGCTAGATTTTTCTGCTGGTACATTCACTCAGAGCACTACATTGTCCTCGCAGTGTATTGAGGCAGAATCAGACCCTGATGAAACTCAGGTGCCCCTTCCCGCATACTATACCACCTTACACGGTGACTCAGAGAAAGGTGCACATGAAATTGAAGAGGAGGTGATGGATGACCCAGTTGTTGACCCAGATTGGCATCCATTGGGGGAAGAGGATGCCGCTGCCAATAGCTCAGAAGAGGAGGAGGAGGATCCGCAGCAGGCAACGACATCGCAACAGCTGTTATATGGCAGGACCGTAGCAGTCCAAAAACGTGTTACAAAAACCAAAAGAGTTGCAGGACAGCTTGGCCAGACGGTCACATTAGCACAGCGTGCAAGGTCTCAAAATGTCTTCCATAGTAGGAAGAGTGCAGTGTGGCATTTTTTTGAACAAAATCCTAATGATCAGGCCAAGGTTATCTGTAAGAAGTGCGCAAAGACCTTTAGCAGAGGGAAAAATCTGAGAAATTTGAATACCAGTTGCATGCTTAGACATTTAACCACCATGCACTTGCAGCATGGACGGACTACCAAACCTCACGTAC
The DNA here is from genome assembly GCF_039654945.1 of Dendrobates tinctorius. Classification (NCBI taxonomy): domain Eukaryota; kingdom Metazoa; phylum Chordata; class Amphibia; order Anura; family Dendrobatidae; genus Dendrobates; species Dendrobates tinctorius. Next base: position 1,280,036 of record NW_027361948.1, on the reverse strand, counting down.
CACATGTGCACCAGCTCTGAATGAAGGTAGTCAGCAACGCTACATCGCTTACCCCACTGTAAGCCCACCGGTTAGAACACTACCAGCAGCAAATATCGAGGTGTCGTCACAATGACAAAGCGTTCATGGAATCACAATGTTATTGCTACGAAAGACTGAATCTAGGCCATCAGCAACACCACCAACACCATCACCATCATCAACCCTCTTTCAGTCCGCCATGTCCACCGCTAGTTCCACCATATGCAGCTCTGAAGTCCAGCTCACCCTACCAGAGACTCTGAGTAGGACAAGAAAGTACTCATCTTCTCATCCACGTACACTGTCTTTGAACACCCACATTGCCAAACTAATCTCGTTAGAGATGATGCCCTACTGGTTGTTTGAAAGTAAAGCTTTCCGAGAGCTCATGGCCTACGCAGTACCACGCTATTACCTACCCAGTCGGCACTTCTTTTCGCGAAAAGTCATCCCAGCCCTCCACATGCATGTGAAAGACCACATTGTCCATGCTCTCAAGCAATCAGTGAGTGGAAAGGTGCACCTCACAACAAAAGCATGATCCAGTAGGCATGGCCAGGGCCGTTACGTGTCCATCACTGCGCACTGGGTTAATGTGGTGGATGCAGGGTCCACAGGGGACAGCGGCGGTGGGACAGTGCTGCCTAGCCCACGGTATAGGAAACAGTTGGCTGTAGGCGTTCGACCCTCCACCTCCTCCTCCTCCTCCAGAAGTGAAAGCTCGTCCACAGAGCGCAGTCGCACGAGCACTCCATCCGCAGCTGCCAGTATTGCACACGAGGTATCTCACTATCGAACAGCTAGTGGTAAGCGTCAGCAGGCTGTGTTAAAGATGATATGTTTGGGAGACAACAGACACACCGCAGAGGTACTGGCCGAGTACTTGCAGCGACAAACTGAGTCATGGCTGGGCAGTCTACATCTTGTGGCAGGCAAGGTAGTTAGTGATAATGGCCGGAATTTTGTGGCAGCCATAGCCCTTTCAAAACTCAGACACATACCTTGCCTGGCTCACACCTTGAACATGGTGGTGCAGTGCTTCCTCAATAATTTTCCGGAGTTAACACCCCTGCTCCATAAGGTGCGAAGACTGTGCTCACGCATCCGCCGGTCGCCCGTACACTCCAGTCGTATGCAGAAGCTGCAGCGATTGCTCCACCTTCCCAAGCACCGCCTAATTATCGATGTTGCAACAAGGTGGAACTCCACCCTGAAAATGGTTCAGAGGCTGTGCGAACAGAGGTAGGCTGTAATTCATTTGTGGGAGGATACACGGGCAGGCAGTTTGCAGCCAGACATGGAGTTGTCTGGTGTGCAGTGGTCGAAGCTGAAAGACCTCTGTAAAGTCCTTCAGTGTTTTGAGGAATGCACACGGCTGGTAAGCGCAGATGACGCCATCATAAGCATGAGCATCCCACTTATGCGTCTTCTCATGCAAAGTTTGACGCACATTAAGGAGCAGGCGTCTGCAGCCGAGGAGGAAGAGGAGGAGGGAAGCCTTGATGACAGTCAGATTTTCTCTGCTTAGGGAAGTCTCGTGGACGAGGTGGAGGAAGAAGAGGAAGAGGAGGAGGATGATGGGGATGATTATTTTGGGAAGGAGGATGCTTCTCAAGGGACAAGAGAAAATGTTGGCGTGGCAAGGTCAGGTACACGGTTTGTGCATGACTGGAGGGATGTGGATTTGCCAGAAGATGCTCCTCCACCCAGCACTCGCAGTGCATCATTGACACCTGGAACATTGGCCCACATGTCTGATTATGCCTTGCAGATCCTAAAATGGGACCCCCACATTGCCAACATGATGAACGATGACGACTACTGGTTGGCCTGCATCCTGGATCCACGTTATAAAGGCAAATTCCAAAACATCATGCCACAGGAGAACCTAGAGCTAAAATTGGCTAACAAACAAGCAACTCTGGTAAACCGTTTGTTTGAGGCATTCCCAGCACAAAGCGGCGGTGATGTTTTTCCAACAAGCCGTAGGGGGCAACATGAAAGAGGTGTTCGTGGTGCACACAGCCGAAGTGGCGTTGGAGACAGGGGTTTCATGACCATGTTGTGGACTGATTTTTCAAGTACTGCTCACACGACTGGTAATACTGCATCGATCGAAAGTTACAGGAGACAGCAGTTGTCAACTATGTTTACAAACTACTTTTCCTCTCATATCAATGTTCTCCCTCACCGGTCATTCCCCTTTGACTATTGGGCCAGAAAACATGGCACCTGGCCTGAATTGGCACAATATGCCTTACAGGAGCTCGCTTACCCTGCTGCTAGTGTGTTAGCTGAACGAGTCTTCAGTGCTGCTGGATCAATCCTGACAGAAAAAAGGACCCGTCTGTCGACCCAAAATGTTGATGATCTAACCTTCATTAAAATGAACCATGCATGGGTTTCAAAGGATTTTGTCCCACCCTCCCCTGCTGACACGTAGGTTGCCAGAAAAATGGCTTGCTTTTGTCCTCCTCTTCAGCGGACTTCTCCAGTTACTCCATTTGCAGCTGCTGAATGTCCAACTTCAACATATGCCAATTTTTCCACCTCCCTAACTGGGCTGCCTCCCCCCACCCGTGCCAGTGCCGTTGCCCTGGACAGGTGGGTGGGCACACTGTTTGGTAACGGCACTGGCACAAGGTCTCTCATAGTAGAATCAAGTGTCTCTGACAGTGGGGGTGCACACCCGCCTTCAGACACACCGGCGTACTATGACACTGGAGCAGCATTTACATTGCCCATTATGCACTGGAGCATTAGAAATGGGCCCCATTATATATGGAGCATTATTTGGGCCCATAACACAGTGTAGCTTCATCCATGGGGACCAACATATACTGTAGCATTATGTGGAACTCATCATATACTGTTTCAAACATTATATGGGAGCAATGATTCTGTATGGAGAAATATATGGGACTCATTACTCTGTATAGCGCACTATGCGGTGGCCATAATACTGTATGGAGTAATATACTGTCCGTTTTTGGAGCTATTGGAGAATTTAAAATGGATATCAGTCATGAGATGTAAGAAGTGAAGTATTAATATTTCATTGTGCTATACCGCTATTTCTCTGCCGTTTCAGAGGATCATGAATTGTGGCATGTGTTAAAGCAGCCCATTGACACAGTTTGGCCCTGGGCCGACGAAAATCTGGAGCCAGCCCTACCCCCCCCACAACTTTAGCCAAATAACCCCCAGTTTTCAATGCCTAACTATTATTATAAAGTAAATTAAGGTTGACAAGCTTAAGTAATAAGAATTGATGTTTTTGGCACACTGTAGGTGTGTTTCCTGTCCTCCACTCACTGCCGACTTTTCTTCCCCATTGACAAGCATTGGGTTTCGTGTTTCATTCGGCCTTCGACTTTTCACGATGATCGGCCGATTTCATTCGACCCGACTTTTCAGAAAGTCGGGCTTCATGAAACCCAACTCAACCCGAAAAAAGGCAAAGTCGCTCATCTCTATTAAACAAGATGCAGTAACTATTTACCCAGTTGGTAAATATCATCATTGCTCCACTGCTTTCTGAATACAAATTATGAGAATCAATATAAATATGGGTTGAGATTTGTGAAGTGAACAAGGTCTCACCATTCTTCTACAAATTCACACTTCCCATCAGACCCATATATGCCCCTCTTCTCAGATATTGCAGCCATCTTTAATTAATACCTGTGATGCAGTGGCAAGTGACGCTACTGCTATGGGTCCGTGAGCCGGAGGGCAGTGCCAGTGTCGGCACCGACCCATCATCTTAAGTTCAAATGTATTGTCATCCTGAATGCCATTACAGTTGAAAGAAATCATTAAGGAAGGAGCGTCATCTGACTATGGAGAGCATTATACTATACGGAGGACTATGGGGGTGAATTATACCATATGGAGGGCAATGGAGAATAGATTATACTGTATGGAAAACTATGCGGGTCCATTATATTATAAGAAGGACTATGGTAGGTGCATTATACTATTTGTAGCACTATGGGGGTGAATTATACCATATGGAGGACTATGGAGGGGTAGATTATATTATATGGAAAACTATAGTAGTGGATTATACTATAAGAAGGACTATGGTGGGTACATTATGGGGGTTTATTATACTACATGGAGTACTATGGGGGTGCATTAGACTATATGGAGGAATATGAGGGGTGCATTAGACTATATAGTGGACTATGGGGGTGCATTATTGTATACGGAGAACTATGGGATTGCATTATACTATATGGAGAACTATGGGGGTGTATTATACTGTAAAAATGACTATGAGGGGTGAATTATACTATATAGAGGACTATGGTGGGAACATTATGCTATATAAAGGACAAAACCACAAAAAGAAGATTTGAAAATCCTCCAATAACCTAGAAAAAAACACACCAAAAAAACAGGCAAAGGTGCTTAACTATCTAGGCCTCAAGACAAATGCTCTGCATCCTTTGTGTGTGAACAGTGCTGCATACAGATTGCATTTGTTTGCACTGGTGTACCAAACGACCAATCCCTGATTGTAGGCTGGTTGTCTCATCGGTATTACTGCATCTGTGTAGTCGCCACCTTTATTTGGGTCCGCTGCACCCTTATAGTGCATTTGTCTTTAGGTTTAGACAGGTAAGCTTATTTGCCTGTTTTTTGGTGTGTTTTTACTATATGGAGGACTATGGGGGTGCATTATAATGTATGGAGGACCAAAGAATTCGTAAAAGAAGGAGCGTGGATACCTGGCACGTTATGCATTCTACAGATTCCATACTGATACTTCCCCTCATATTACTTTTCTTACTAGGGAGAGAATCTGGATCCTGGATGGAAGACTGAGGAATTTAGCGAGCAATGTAACATAGTAACATAGTTTTGAAGCCTGAAGGAAGACCTTATGTCCATCTAGTTCAGCCTATTTTTAGTGCAGCTGTTCTGCATTGTTGATCCTGGGGAAGGCAAAAAACCCACAGAGTAGAAGCCAATTTTATCCATAGGGAAAAAAATTCCTTCCCCTAAGCTGGGTCAACCATTTACCTATAATATTATGTTATTTGTATCCTTCTATACTGTTACTCACCAGAAAAGCATCCATTCCTTTCTTAAATTCATTCAGTGAGTTGGCCATCACCACTTCCTCAGGAAGAGAATTCCAGAGCCTCACTGCTCTTACCGTGAAGAACCCTCTTCTATGCTGGTGCAGAAATTGTCTTTCCTCCAAACGAAGAGAATGCCCCCTTGTTCTTGTCACAGTCCTTTGTGCAAACAGTTCATTGGAGAGATCTCTGTATTGCCCTCTGATATACTTGTACATATATTAAGTCTCCCCTAAGTCTTCTCTTTTCTAGAGTAAATAGACCTAATTTTGATAACCTTTCTGGGTATTGTAGTGAACCAACTCCATTTATCATTTTAGTAGCCCGCCTTTGAACCCTTTCAAGGGTGATTGTTTAGTATTAGTCATTTAATATGTCTGTACATATTCCAAAATATATGAATAAAAAACGTTCAAAAAATATTAGGCACCCAAAAGAATTTTTAAAAAAATCAATTTTAGCGTGCAAAAGTAGGAAAGCATTAAAAAAATTTGTATTAATCTGATGTTGCTGTAATTGTTCTGACCTAAAGAATAAAGCTGTCTTATCACTTATATCGCACGGTGAATATCATGAAAACAATAAATAGAAACTAATTTTTATATTTGTCCTATGCTCTATGCTGAGAATGCTGTGAGTTGTAGTTTCACAAAACCTGGAATGTCCATAGTTCCTGCAACTACAAAATGTGTGAAAATGTGAAACAATGGGAATGGTTTCTCTCACAGACAATGACTCCTGCTCTTACATGGCATTTGTGTATTGTTAGATGTATCACCAGCAAAGAAACACTCAATGTTCTTGTTCAGACCCATATATGCCCCTCTTCTCAGATATTGCAGCCATCTTTAATTAATACCTGTGATGCAGTGGCAAGTGACGCTACTGCTATGGGTCCGTGAGCCGGAGGGCAGTGCCAGTGTCGGCACCGACCCATTGTAAAATAATGCATATCCTGTAAAATACTCAGGACTAGTTACCAGATAAAAATATAGTGGTTTATTTGGATTCTTCCATCAAAGAAAGGTTATTACAGAAAAACAGGTGAATAAAAATAAGTGAAAGAGATATTGTCCATTAGATCATGCTCTGAGATCCCACATGGCAAAAGCAACATGTATTCTTCTTCTCTCCGAGATCCTGAATAGCAAATGGCTGCTGTGTCTCAGTTCGGCTTCTCACATCGCCGTCAAGTAATATACCAGCTGTTATGTCATGTCATCTTGCGTCTGTCTCTCATGATGGTGAGGGAAGAAGAGGAGCGACCTCTACAGTTAGCCATGAATTATATACGTCTCCTAAAGCACGTGGTCTCTACATATATGGAGCTGTCTTTCTACCATGAGCCAAGCTTAAAAATAGCCTATGTCATGTAAGCTAAAGCATTCTACAGAACTGGGTCTTATAAGAAATTAACGGATTATTAATATTTAACAATTCCCCCTTTTGAGGGAGACAGACATTAATTGGAACCCTCAAATATAACGATCTTTTTTCTTCTTTTCTTCTTCTTTGACAAAATAATTTAATATCAATAATAATAATAATAATAATAATAATATTAGATTACCATTATAAGTACTCAATGACATAATTGATGTGAATTCATGTTATGGTAAGTCGTGAACAATATTCATATAAAATATGTATAATTATACTTCCCTAAGTCTAAATTGAAGCATCTCAGGTCCAGTCATCATCATCTGATGTCATCTGGTCTTCATTTTGATGTCTTCTGTCTTCTTCTTGGTTCTTTTAAAAATACAGTTTTCTTATAGCATATAGATGTTGTAGGAATTGTATGGTGTATCAAATCAAAGTCCATAAATTCAAATGTTGATAAGAAACAAAGTCTATAGATGAAATGCAGCTTTAATATCTGTGCAGTGTCATCTTTAAAAACCTGGGCTTACATTGGCTCGCCTTGGATATTCTGGAATCCTCCATCGGTACTGGTCTTTGAACAGGTGTGACGTCTTTGGTCAGCAAAGCAAGGGTTAAAATGACTCTTCCTTGCTAAACATAGCACCATAACCAGTCCTTGTCCTAATGCACAGGACATATGTCAGGGTTGTAGCTTCCTGACAATTACCTTATTGTTCACCAGCTTTCATCGAAGCTTTTCAGGTGATTGAAAACCTCTGGAACTTGATAAGAACGTGATAACACAGTTCATCTCAACATCATAGGATCATCGTCCTCTGGTTGTCAGGTTAGACACTTTAATTGTGACTGTCAGTGGTGGATACTGCACTTGTGACTGTCAGTGGTGGATACTGCACTTGTGACTGTCAGTGGTGGATACTGCATTTGTAATTAACACAGTCTATTACTCAGTAATCATAGCTTTGTTACCTTCTGGGACTTCTGGATCGCGGCATTCTTCTTCTTGCAACTGATAAAAATCAATGAAGTTTAGAAATGTGAAAAGTCTTTATTAACATAATTTCAGTATCTTGCTTGAAGTCTTCATTCCCTATTCTATACCAAATCTGGTAATTTCCCTATCCCATAATATCACAGCGTACCATAGCAATCAGTAATATCCATATAATTATTATCAGAATTTGTACCATATATGGATTTCAATATTTGAAATAATAAACGATAATACATTATTATCTGCATTTTTCATGTGATAGAACATTTTTTTATGTCATAGGTGTAATTACCTTTTTCAACCCATAGGTGTCACTGTGTTTTATGTAACCAATGTTATCATCTTTATTAATAAGGAATATATTTATTATACTAATAATATGTAGGAATGTATAGCCATGAACCAAAATAAGAATATATGAGTGAGCGAATGAATGAATAAAAGAATTGTTGCATATAACTCAGAAGTGAAACATTTTCCTTAGTAATAGAACCATATAATTGCTATATTTAATGAAGCAATATTCTCAGTAGATATTACTTTACTAAATATTGGTGAAAGAATTAAAAATAATGAAAAATAAGAATAAAAATAAAAATAAGAATAAGGCCTTTATGTTGATGCAGAGTAGTTATGTCTTCAGTAACATATACCCTTAATATTTCCATGATCTGGATTATTTCATAATTGTCATAAACTTGTGTTATCAAAATATTCAAATTATGCAACTTTGCATGTAATTCCTCTTAGTGTAAAGAAATGACTCTTTATAATACTTGTTATTATACCCAATACTTATACCATTGTACCTTATTAATATTTTTTCCTATTAAAATGTGTGAAGAAGAAGTATTAATCAAATGTGATGATGTAGTCAGGATCAAAAACATATTTTCCCCCTTAATACCAAAAAATATTGTTTCATGAAATAATTCATTTATCAAAACCAAAATTAAAAATAATTAATGTATAAATTATGTGAATTTATACTTGCTTATACCATTATTTGTCTGAAGATGTGTAACCATTAAAATTAATTTGAATATCATAAAATTATCCTTTGGAAAAATTAATTTAAATGTAGTTTAAGATTAACACACTTGGACAGAGAAGGAAGGTCCACTATTCCCAGATGCAGCTGGTGAATACCAGGCTCTGTGCTGGTGCCTGTTTAAAAGAGCTAAAGCTGATAAGGAAAGAATAGATTTTCTTCCTAAACTATTTTCTATTTTGTTGTGCGATTGCACTTATCCACAATTAACTAAATCAAGAAATAATTACTATAGAAATACAGAAATATATGTTGTATAGATAATATTTCATTATATATCCTAATATTCTAATAATTTAACTGATCTGCATATTTCCTCCTAAAGATAAAAGCTTTTGGGGTTTTTTTTTTTTTCTCTCTTATAGAATCCTGAGGTCTCTTACAAACGTATCACATCACTCGCTCAGCAGCTGCTCATACACTCAGTCACTGTCACTCAGACTGTGTCACATATTAACTTTAAACCAAATACCTCACATACGAAGGTGTGATGAATACACGTGTTTTAACCCAAATTATCCTAATTATCAATGCATTGTAAACTATTTCAATTTAGTCTCTTAATATTTCTTTGAATATTCCTCCACATTACATAAATATATGTTGTATAGCTATACTTGACATTTAGGCCTGGAAAAAAAAAATTCCATTGGTTTGCAAAAGTTGAGACCCCCTTGAAAATTCTTTCCCTATGAAACAGGGACATAGTATACTGGTCTGGTATACTTATTATTAGAACAAGGTTGAAATTTTCACCTGTTGAGGTTGTCATTCAAGCCATGCAGCAGAAAAGCACACACACAAGACATTTTTTTTTTAAAAAGCAATCAGTTATTTCCTTTTAAGGGTTAGATATATATAAAATCATGCAATTATTGCAACTTCCTGTGTAAATAAAGGCATAAATCCTTGGAAGAGAATTTTTCTCGATTAAGTCCTGCTTTGAAATGAAAATTCTAAGGAAACATAAAAAAATAAGGTTAATATCATATTCATATTCTAAATATTATTACTGATGTAGATTTTAATTTTCATTAAAAAATACAGTTCTACTATTTCTACTTCTACAAACACTCTATATATATACTGTATGACTATGTATATATCCACAAACCATAAAACTACAGGATTATACTCTATAAAATAATTACATATAACTCACTAATTGTATAACACTGTTACACAATATATATATTACTTTTTCTAACCAATTCCTACACCCATACTTATTTCTCTGCAAAAAATATCCTGAAAGGTTCTTGCCATTTTAAAGCTGATAGATTCTTGGAGCAGAGTATTCAGTTTACAGGCCATGATGTCACTCACCACCTGTTTCTGTCTGTTAAATTCGGCCATCTTTGTTACAGAAAGAAAATCAGAACTCATCATTTTTCTTAATTCAATTTGTGTCTTTTCGGTGTTTTTTTGCATCATTCCATATGGTTTATAACAAACATGTGATTTTCTTTTTCTTTCTTCGTAGATTTGATTTTGGGGAAATCTCATTTTAGAAGGCTTTGCTAATACAGGCTTCTGATAAGATTTTACTCTGCCTGTCTTTACAAAATTAGCACAATTTACTTTCCTCTCACGATTCTCGTGTTTTCTGGCAAAATCAAGGGATTGCGCACATTCAAACAAAGAATCTTTTTGTGACGCAATAACACGAGATGCAGGATTTAGAAACCAAAATTTGCTTACAAAACTCCTTATGAGGGACGGTGTTTTGACATTCTCACTCAGCATTCTATACAAACGTTCATATATGGACATGAACGTAAAAATACATTCCTTCCGACCAATCCTTAATTTTTGAAGAATATCAATATCTGGATGATTTTCATTTGATGAACAAAAAATGAGAATTTTTAATCTGTCCTTATCAGTTAAATTCTCATGTGTCTCACCAGATAACTTTAAAGACAATCTCCTAGCAAAATTTACAGGGATCCACATTTTGAACAACTGATTCTTCTCCTCATTAGATAAATCAAAGTTACCAGAACAACTTTCAAAGATCTCAGAGTTTCTACAAACATCTATTTTGTTGTCATAAGCAGGAATTATTTGGCATATCTTTATCAAATCCTTCCTCACGCTACTTCGGATTTGGGCCTGTGAGTCTTCTATTTTTAGTGGTACGTCTTTCCTTTGTACATCCTCTACGTCAGTTCTGAAGTCTCCTCCTACTTCTCCATCTTGTTCCACGTCTGCAAGGTCACCTTCAATGGCTGCTACAGACACTTGATTACAGTCAATCTCACTAACTTTACAGCCAATCTCGAGAACATCACAACAATCATTTTTGGATTTCTCTGACACAGATCTATGAAATATATCTACCATCTGTAGAATATTTTTTAATCTCTCTCTTTCTCTATTGAAAAACTTAGAATCTAACCTCTGATTCTCGAGTTCACACTCGGCATATAAACTTAACCATAAAACTTCTGAATTAGAATTGTCTACAGACTTAAATTTCAATTTACTCTGCTTAGCAAGACAATTAATGACATCCATTTTATCTTACCTTGAAATGTCTCAGCTTGTTCCTTTGATGGACAACGCTGGGTTCCTGTTGTCTTGGTTTCAGCACGTCTGGCACTTTGGCACTTGTAGTACTTCTCAATCTATCTGGCAATTCTTACTTCTAGGTTCTGTTAAATTCTTGTAAGTAGTGGAATTCCCGATAACTTGCACATATGATTTGACGTTAGCAAAGTCCATTCCCCCGTGTGGGCAAGTTGAGGGAAATCCGCAAAAAAGTACAAAAATTCAGATCTGGCTGGCTCTCCAATGTAAAATAATGCATATCCTGTAAAATACTCAGGACTAGTTACCAGATAAAAATATAGTGGTTTATTTGGATTCTTCCATCAAAGAAAGGTTATTACAGAAAAACAGGTGAATAAAAATAAGTGAAAGAGATATTGTCCATTAGATCATGCTCTGAGATCCCACATGGCAAAAGCAACATGTATTCTTCTTCTCTCCGAGATCCTGAATAGCAAATGGCTGCTGTGTCTCAGTTCGGCTTCTCACATCGCCGTCAAGTAATATACCAGCTGTTATGTCATGTCATCTTGCGTCTGTCTCTCATGATGGTGAGGGAAGAAGAGGAGCGACCTCTACAGTTAGCCATGAATTATATACGTCTCCTAAAGCACGTGGTCTCTACATATATGGAGCTGTCTTTCTACCATGAGCCAAGCTTAAAAATAGCCTATGTCATGTAAGCTAAAGCATTCTACAGAACTGGGTCTTATAAGAAATTAACGGATTATTAATATTTAACACCCATCATCTCAAGTTCAAATGTATTGTCATCCTGAATGCCATTACAGTTGAAAGAAATCATTAAGGAAGGAGCGTCATCTGACTATGGAGAGCATTATACTATACGGAGGACTATGGGGGTGAATTATACCATATGGAGGGCAATGGAGAATAGATTATACTGTATGGAAAACTATGCGGGTCCATTATATTATAAGAAGGACTATGGTAGGTGCATTATACTATTTGTAGCACTATGGGGGTGAATTATACCATATGGAGGACTATGGAGGGGTAGATTATATTATATGGAAAACTATAGTAGTGGATTATACTATAAGAAGGACTATGGTGGGTACATTATGGGGGTTTATTATACTACATGGAGTACTATGGGGGTGCATTAGACTATATGGAGGAATATGAGGGGTGCATTAGACTATATAGTGGACTATGGGGGTGCATTATTGTATACGGAGAACTATGGGATTGCATTATACTATATGGAGAACTATGGGGGTGTATTATACTGTAAAAATGACTATGAGGGGTGAATTATACTATATAGAGGACTATGGTGGGAACATTATGCTATATAAAGGACAAAACCACAAAAAGAAGATTTGAAAATCCTCCAATAACCTAGAAAAAAACACACCAAAAAAACAGGCAAAGGTGCTTAACTATCTAGGCCTCAAGACAAATGCTCTGCATCCTTTGTGTGTGAACAGTGCTGCATACAGATTGCATTTGTTTGCACTGGTGTACCAAACGACCAATCCCTGATTGTAGGCTGGTTGTCTCATCGGTATTACTGCATCTGTGTAGTCGCCACCTTTATTTGGGTCCGCTGCACCCTTATAGTGCATTTGTCTTTAGGTTTAGACAGGTAAGCTTATTTGCCTGTTTTTTGGTGTGTTTTTACTATATGGAGGACTATGGGGGTGCATTATAATGTATGGAGGACCAAAGAATTCGTAAAAGAAGGAGCGTGGATACCTGGCACGTTATGCATTCTACAGATTCCATACTGATACTTCCCCTCATATTACTTTTCTTACTAGGGAGAGAATCTGGATCCTGGATGGAAGACTGAGGAATTTAGCGAGCAATGTAACATAGTAACATAGTTTTGAAGCCTGAAGGAAGACCTTATGTCCATCTAGTTCAGCCTATTTTTAGTGCAGCTGTTCTGCATTGTTGATCCTGGGGAAGGCAAAAAACCCACAGAGTAGAAGCCAATTTTATCCATAGGGAAAAAATTCCTTCCCCTAAGCTGGGTCAACCATTTACCTATAATATTATGTTATTTGTATCCTTCTATACTGTTACTCACCAGAAAAGCATCCATTCCTTTCTTAAATTCATTCAGTGAGTTGGCCATCACCACTTCCTCAGGAAGAGAATTCCAGAGCCTCACTGCTCTTACCGTGAAGAACCCTCTTCTATGCTGGTGCAGAAATTGTCTTTCCTCCAAACGAAGAGAATGCCCCCTTGTTCTTGTCACAGTCCTTTGTGCAAACAGTTCATTGGAGAGATCTCTGTATTGCCCTCTGATATACTTGTACATATATATTAAGTCTCCCCTAAGTCTTCTCTTTTCTAGAGTAAATAGACCTAATTTTGATAACCTTTCTGGGTATTGTAGTGAACCAACTCCATTTATCATTTTAGTAGCCCGCCTTTGAACCCTTTCAAGGGTGATTGTTTAGTATTAGTCATTTAATATGTCTGTACATATTCCAAAATATATGAATAAAAAAGTTAAAAAAATATTAGGCACCCAAAAGAATTTTAAAAAAAATCAATTTTAGCGTGCAAAAGTAGGAAAGCATTAAAAAAATTTGTATTAATCTGATGTTGCTGTAATTGTTCTGACCTAAAGAATAAAGCTGTCTTATCACTTATATCGCACGGTGAATATCATGAAAACAATAAATAGAAACTAATTTTTATATTTGTCCTATGCTCTATGCTGAGAATGCTGTGAGTTGTAGTTTCACAAAACCTGGAATGTCCATAGTTCCTGCAACTACAAAATGTGTGAAAATGTGAAACAATGGGAATGGTTTCTCTCACAGACAATGACTCCTGCTCTTACATGGCATTTGTGTATTGTTAGATGTATCACCAGCAAAGAAACACTCAATGTTCTTGTTTTAAATGCATTTTACTTTTGGGAAATTCCCCTTAATCGCCCAACTCCTCCAGCCTTGATGCTGACCAATGTGATCTGCCATATTATTACTACTTGTTATCAATATTAACACCTGTGGAGATATCACTCATGGTCATTTGTGACATCATCAAATACAGGAGGCCATTGTTACATCACAGCATGATGTCACAATGACTGTGGGTCTATACAAACGGGTGTTCAGGGGGAAAAGGCTCATTTCAGAAGATGGAGACGAGGAGAGCGGAGGATACAGGATGGAGGATACAGGTAAATACCAAACCTTACAGGGATTTCTTAGTGAGCTTACCCCCAACATGGACCCTCATTGTCTACAGATTGGGGCTGTAAGGTGCTGGATTTCTTCAGTGCTTGCTGGTAGAATCTCTACACTTGGGTGATAAAGGGTCTTTGTGAGGCCACACAGCGGAATGTTTGACACTGAGACTTCTATGCAGCAAACATGGGGACATCAGAGAGGTCAGCACAAAGACGGCACATCCAATGGAGACATTACAGTAGCTACTTCGGTCAGTGGCTGGCACAGATTGCTGCTGGTGGTTCTGTCACTTTAATTTAAGATTATTGGGGCAAAAAAGTCTACCATAATGCCCCTACACGGGAGAGAGGTTGGTGTACATACATTGGGGGAAATATATTTATTTATAAACTTTCTATTTATTTATTTTACTATTATTTTACTATTTATGTTGCTTATATATAAAGGCGTTTGAAGCAATTTCTTTTTCACATTATATTTATTACACCATTTTTAATTGCCTACATCAAAACTTAAAATTTGTAGTAAAAGGAACATGGACATCTGGCACTTTATGCTTTTCTACAGGTTTTCTACAGATACTCATAATTTTTTTTCTTTCTAGGGAGAGAATCTGGATCCTGGAAGGAAGACTGAAGAAACTAAAGCAATCAATGCGATTGTGTAGTATTAATCATTTAATGTGTCTGTGCATACTGTACATATTTATATGCTTTAGCACTACAGAGTGCAACTTTATTTGTTTTCCAACTGTATAGGGTCCTGATAGGAGAGTTATATGTCTGTATATTAAGGGGTAGTGTTTGTAGGGGGGTAGTGTTCTGTTTTTTCTAAAGGGGAGATGAACGTAGTCAGGCTTTGAACTCCAGGGTCTGATATGATGAGGAAAGGTGAGGCATGTTACCAGGACAAAGAAGATCTGCAATCCGGAAACGAGTCTCCATATTGAGTATCATTGCTCTATACAAGTCAATTAGTTAGTTGTAGTATGGCCTTGGTCCAGGGTTCTCGAACTGATCGCCTTTTCCCGGGGTCAAGAAGGAATTTTTTCCCTGTAACACACATTGGCTGAATGTGTGCAGGTTTTTTGCCTTCTTCTGGATCATTGGCTTTAGGTAGGGGTAGAGATTGTAATTAATAAAATATGTTTAAAATCAATGATCTGTGTCCTTTTATCTTTATTTCATACTCAGGTATTTGTATATGTTATTTCTCATTTATGATCCATGACTATGAAGGTATACAGAAATACAAGGGTGGTAATTATGTGTCTCCTAATGTAATGTCTGTATTTATAATGCATACAATAGAGCCATAGACAAGATATCTGAAGTAGTGGAAATTATTATCCTCATAGAAAATAATTGCGGGCTTGACTCAAATATCGAGAATAATGAAAGTCAATGAGAAACTCAAGCATTTTTCGGAAAGTTCCTAACAGGAGAGCTGGTGGGGCAGGAAAATCACCATGATCATTTGTCCTTTCCCAGCCTAAAAAAACCCTGAATCCTCTCCAAGATTGGTACATCACAGTAAATGTGCCAATTCTGGGGCTTTGCCCGTTTCTTCTGGATTGGGTGACGTTATGGGGGTGTCTTATAAACGCCTCTCCATTACTAACCGCGGGGCTTCACCTGACATTACACAGCTTAGATCAACCCAAAAAAAATTACTCCAATTGTCTCCATTACTATCCCCTGGGCTTGAGCTGACATGAACCCCCAAATATATTACACCAATTACCACAACAGGGCAATCGGGAAGAGTCAAGTAAAGTGACAGAATTGGATCATCTCATGTGATGAACCAATTCTGAGGCAGCTGCGGACTGGTATTTCTAAGCTGGGAAGGGCTCAATATCGATAGACCTTCCCAATCTGATAATATAAGCCTGTCTGCTTTACATTGGCTGGTTACCAAAAAAAGGGAGACCTCACATCTTTTAAAAAATATATATTTATGATATTTGTCTGTGATGCATTTTCTAGGTGCATTTTCAGCCGCAAAACATGCGGCGTGGGGACTTGAGCATGGCGCTTGAGCACTCACTATACTTGATCAAATTAAATATATGCAGAGATCCAGTATGGGAATAAAATATCAAATTTTATTGAAAAAACATAAAAAAATTATAAAATTACAAAATTGCCCAGCAGGAGGCGCTCAAGACATTCATGCCATTAGTTATTATAGTCACACAGACAAATGTGAATATGTCTTATTGCACATAAGTAATTATAAATAATTTCCAACAAGAGTATAATATCTCTATAAATGTAGAGAATATTCGCAGCACAGTATTAAAAAATATATTGAATATAAATCAGGCCCAATATATGTAACTTAACCTCAGTGTCAAAATAACTGAATATATCGTGACTGAAAAAAAAAAATACTGAGTGGAAATGATCTGTGACAACACGACAGGCAACTCACTCTGAATGTAATAGAGACCCACATTAAATTGCACCTGAATGAAGGTAACCCAGTGTGATATATGCTGCAGATAAAAGTAAAATGACCTCAATGTCAGCACGATTAAATAATATCACGGCTGAGAAAGTACAGTACTAGAGGATTGCTGCATAAATCCACAAAGGTTCAAAATAAAGGTAAAAAAGGTAATACCTATGAAAACACTGATGCCAGGTCTCTGGTGAATGTGAATGACGTGACCACCTTCACCCCAACACGTGTTTCGCACTAGCTTCTTTCGGGGCGCCCAAAGTGAGTATTCCACTACTCGCCTTGATATTCGGTTCTCCCATCTAGCAGTTACCAATCACAGTAATGCTGCACCCTTCTTGGTTGTGGGCGGCATTACTATGATTGGCTGGCCACCCAGCGTCCTATGAGTCATCAATCATAGCCTGGCACTAAGCCCTGCTGTTGCCATTTTCTGCACATTGTATGCAGAACACAGCTAGTGTAGGGAGAGTGTGAGCAGCTGCTAGGGACAGTTGTGTTTTTTCATTCAAATCAGCCAGAAATCCTCTGTGAAACCCAAAAGTTCTTTTCAGAGCTGAAAGTATAAGGTCAGGGACCAAGTAGTGACCGTTTTCCCAGCTTTGTTTTAGGTCACATTTACCCCTGCAGGGCAGATTTTTTGTGCTGCTGCCGTGCTGCATTCACAGCGAATAGCACGCACAGTACTGCACAACTGACACGCAGCCAGCACCACTGTCTTGTGTCGTGTCTGGGGTGCATATTCTTGTCTTAAACCTCAGGGCAGTTTTTTGTGCTGCTACCGTGCTGCGTTCACAGCGAATAGCACGCACAGTACTGCACAACTAACACGAAGGCAGCACCACTGTCTTGTGTGGTGTCTGGGGTGCGTATTCTTGCCGTAAACCTCAGGGCATTTTTTGTGCTGCTGCCGTGCTGCGTTCACATAATAACAGCAAATAGCATGCACGCACGGTACTGCACAACTGACATGCAGGCAGCACCACTGTCTTGTGTGGTGTCTGGGTTGTGTATTCTTGCCGTAAACCTCAGGGCATTTTTTTGTGCTGCTGCCGTGCTGCGTTCACATAATAACAGCAAATAGCATGCACGCACGGTACTGCACAACTGACACGCAGGCAGCACCACTGTCTTGTGTGGTGTCTGGGGTGCGTATTCTTGCCTGAAACCTCAGGGCAATTTTTTAGTGGCAGCGCCACTGTCTTGTGTGGTTTCTGGGGTGTTTAATCTCACCTTAAACCTCAGGGCAATTTTTTTCTGCTGCTGCGGTGCTGTTTGTAAAACACAAAGCAGTACTAGGCTGTAGTGCTACCTTCCACAAAGCACTAACTGCTCCTTGTTCCCCAATATCTGCATCTGAACATCTGCAACTATGGCAGAAAAATCCAAAATTCCTAAAAAGGCTGTTGTGAAGGGACAGGGACGTGGATGTGGGGTCGTTGGTGCCCAACAAGGCACAGAGTCTGGGAGATTGAAGAATGTTGATGCATTTGGTTTCCTGGTGAAATTTCCCGGTCTGGAACATAAACGGGCCTGGAAGCCAGAAGAACAAGAGCAGATACTGTCTTGGATGGCTGACAAGGCCTCCACGAAATGTTCTAGCAGCACCCAATCGTCTATGACAAAACAGTCTACTGTCCATACAGATATCGCTGGGTCATCCTATTCTCAACCTGTTCCTAGTTTATCACCCGGTCAGGAGTCACAGGAAACATTTGAACCAATCTTGGTCACTCCGAGGATCCATTTTCTTCCTTGCCTCTGGCCTCTCATCGCGCGACATTGAAGAGGAGCGAGAGGGGGTATCGCCTGTTGAAGATGGCCAAATATTTGAAATCCCACATCCAGAAGAAAGCCACTTTCATAAACGTGATATACCGGGTGAACAGGTGGAGGCTGATGGTGATGACACACAGCTGCCATCTGTCCAGTCGCCAATATCAACATGGAAGGAGGATGACATGGACGACGAGGTGGTCGATGATGAGATCACCGATCCGACCTGGGCCGTTGGCACACATAGCCAGCACAGCAGCAAAGAGGATGAAGGTGGATATGTAGTACCAGCAAAGGCACCAAGTGCTACTGGTTTGAGCAGAGTGCGAAGTGTGTCAACTGTTGGCAAGAGCAATCCCTCTGTGCCCCAAGTCAAGGCAAGGGTGCGCTCAGCCGCTGTCTGGAAATTTTTTTCTGATAGTCCTTCTGAACCAAATGTTGTCATCTGTAGCATCTGCCATAGGAAGCTGAGCAGAGGCCAGGGCAAAGGCAGCCAAAGCACCACCAGTATGCGGAAACACATGGCAGTCAAGCACCCTAGTCGGTGGGCTGAACAACAGGGTACCAAATCAGTGTCTGTGACTGCGGGTCAAACCACTGCCATGTCGCCTGTGATACGTCCTTTCCAATCTGCTGGGCAGGAAGCAGGTGATCATCATACCTCTTGCTCACAAGCTGCGGTTGCACAGACACAGGCCACAACAAGCTCATTCACTTGTTTGTCCCAGGAAAGCGTCCAATTGTCCATGCCCCAGATGTATGAAAGGAGGCGTAAATACCAAGTTATGCACCCACAAGCACAAATACTGAACGCGCACATTGCCAAGTTGCTAGCCGTGGAGATGTTGCCGTTTAGGCTTGTAGGGACACAGTCTTTCCGTGATCTTTTGGCTGTGGCTGCCCCACGATACTCAGTTCCCAGCCAGCACTATTTTTCCCGCTGTGCTGTCCCCGCATTACACCAGCACGTCTTAAACAATCTAAAGCTTGCTCTCACTAACGCCGTTTCATGAAACCCGACTTTCGCAAAAGTCGGGTCGAACTAAATCGGCTGACTATAGGGAAAAGTCGGAGGCCGACTGAAACACAAAACCCAATGAAAGCCGATGGGGAAGCAAAGTCGGCAGGGAGTGGAGGACAGTAAACACACCTACAGTGCCAATTTCAATGCCAAAAACATCAATTCTTATTACTGAAGCTTGTCAACCTTAATTTACTTCAAAATAATAGTTACGCATTGAAAACTGGGGCTTATTTGGTTAAAGTTGGGGGGGTAGGGCTGGCTCCAGGTTTTTGTGTGCCCTGGGCCAAAGAGTGTCAGTGCGCCCCTTTAACACATACCACAACTCATGATGTTCCGATACGGCACAGAAATATAGGTATAGTAGAATGACAAATACTTCACTGCTTACATGACTAATCTATTTTAAATTGTACAATAGCTCAAAAAAAGGACAGTATATTACTCCATACAGTACACATTGTGCGCCCTACAGAATAATGAGCCCCATATATTTCTCCAAACAGAATAATTGGACACATATAATGTTCCATACAGTATATGACGAGTTCCACATAATGCTCCAGTATATGATGGGCCTCATGGATGATGCTCCAGTGTATTATGGGACCTAATAATGCTCCATACATAATGGGCCCCATTTCTAATGCTCCAGTGTATAATGGGCCCCGTAAATGCTGCTCCAGTGTCTGATGTCCCCCATTTCGAATGCTCCAGTATATGATGGGCCCCATTTTTAATTAATCCAGGCATGGTATGTGAAAAGAGCTCCATGGAGTAATCTGAAGTGTGTGCTGCCGCATCCTTCACTTTTGGTGTGGGTGAAGGACACAAGGAAAGGGGTTGCTCCTGACCAGAAGCCTGCACTTACGACTCAGTGCTTGCATTTTGTTAACCTTCAGAAGAGGAGGCGATAGAGCTGGAGTCTGTTTCAGCAATGTAAGCCAAAATCAGTTCCTGATGCTCCGGCTTTAAAAGCAGTCTACCTATGCCAAGAAAACAGAGCCTTATAGCCCTTCCAGAGCTACACCATGACGCAGGCTCTTAGCTGCTATTGTGTTTTTGGCACTTCCAGCAGATGCACCACCACCACCTTCAGTACCAGATGGCCCCCCATGCCCACGTCTACATCCTCTTCCACCATACTTCCTCATGTTTTGGAAAATGGACCTAAAATACCAGCATATATATGGTACTGTATCAGAAGCGTACAGCTCTATACAGTCTAGGGATAACAGTATATCTCCGTTTATATTTCATGATTCATATACAGACTCTCACAGGCTCAGTATGGATTACCCAATAAAATAAAAAGTTGAAAAAGGGTACAGTATCACCAGATACAAGGTATATATAGCATAGTGTAAATATTCTGAATCTCCGTATACATTTCAGGAGGTAGACACAAACGCTCTCAGGCCCAGTATGGATTACACAAGATTATGAACAGCTGTAAATGGGTAATGTAACACAAGCGTACAGCTGTATACAGTGTTGGGGTAATCTTAAAGCTCCTAATATATTGCCGGAGTAACAGACAGACATTCACAGGCTCATCATGGATTACACCAGAATCTAAAGAGCTAAAAAGGTTACTGTATCAGAAGCATGCAGCTGTATACAGTGTTGGACAAATTTGAAATCTCGGTATATATTTCCGGAGTCACCCTCAGACACTCACTCAGTCTGGGTTTGACCATAATAAAAAATGTTGTAAAAAGGTACTGGATAACAAGATAGCAAGTACATATATTATAGGATACAATTGAAATCTCCGTATACATAGCCCCGTAGTCAATCTCAGACGCTTACTCAGTATGGATTTGACCATAATACTAAATGTCGAACAAAGGTACTGTATAACGAGATACAAGCTGTATCGAGTATAGGGTAATAATTGGTATCTCCGATTCACCGTATATATAGAAGGCGTAAACCACACACGCTCACTCACTATGGATGATACCTTAATACTAAATTTGGAACAAAGGTACTGTGGCAGCACATAGCAGGTGTATCCAGTCTAGGTGTAATTGTAAATTTCCGTCTATACTTCCGGCATCAGACACAGACACTCACAGGCTCACTATGTATTACACCAGAATTTAAAAAGTAGAAAAAGGGAAAGGTATTCGAAGTGTACAACAGTATACAGTGATGTGGTACTTTTAAATCTTCGTATATATTTCAATCTCAGTAAGCCAGTCCAGACTTTCCGCTACTGGAAACTACATGGATACAAGTACAGACAGAAAGTCGAGTGTTAGCAGAAATTTGGGAATTACTCATCGCGGGAAAACCTCCCGGTAGAAGTTGCAGAGGAGATGCAGACCATCAATTACTGTGTCTGTGTAGACAGCGAAAACGGTTCTTTGTGAAGAAAGGATTGCTTTATCGCAGTAGCGTGGATCACATCACCGTTACTTGTCTCCATCAAATTGTGATCACAATTAGAGATGTAGACATAGACCTCACTGCCTATCATGATGTGTCTGGTCATTTTGGAGTGCAAAAGACAGAAGCCACAGGCCGTAGGTGATTCTATTGGATTGGCATGAGAGGAGACATTGAAAAATGGTGGCAGGAATGTCACACTTCTGTGAATATCACAACTGTGAAAGGTGATCATAAAGTACCACTGCATCCGCTTGTAAGTTGACGTCCATTACAAATGGTAGCCATTGATCATCTGAAGGTAGAGGCCAGCAGAACAGGCCATAGCTACATCTTAACCATCCTCGATCAATACCCCAAATTTCTAGTGGCCATCCCTGTGAAGGATTTAACTGCCCAGACTACACAGCGGTGGAGCAGGGAGAGGTAAGTATTGCAACTTGCAAGTGCTGTGGCCATAACCAAGCAGTGGGGATACACTCATGGTCGACGGTACTGGCACAGGGCCCCTCATAGTACGCTGGTGTGTCTGACGGCGAGTGGGCCCCCCACCATCAGAGACACTGTATTGTATTAAGAGGGGCCCTGTGCCAGTGCCGTCGGCCATCAGTGGGCCCATCCACCTGTTCAGAGCAATGGCACTTGCCCGGGTGCGCCAGATGTTGACCCCAGCCCTTGGGGGGTGGGCAGCCCAGTTATGTAGGTTTAAAAAATTTCATATGTTGATGTGTTGGCTGGACATTCAGCTGCTGCAAAGGGCGGAATTGGGCAAGTCCGAGGAAGAGGAGGACAAAAGCGAAGCAGTTTTCTGGCAACCTATGTGTCATCAGGGGAAGGTGGGACAAAATCCTTTGAAACCCATGCATGGTTCATTTTAATGAAGGTTAGATCACCAACATTTTGGGTTGACAGACGGGTCCTTTTTTCAGTCAGGATTGATCCAGCAGCACGGAAGACTCTATCAGAAAACACACTAGCAGCAAGGCAAGCGAGCTCCTTTAAGGCATATTGTGCCAATTCAGGCCAGTTGTCCAGTTTAGAGGACCAATAGTCAAAGGGGAATGACCTGTGAGGGAGAACATCGATATGGGAGGAGAAGTAGTTTGTAACCATAGTTGACAACTGCTGTCTCCTGTCACTTTTTATCGATGCAGTATTAGCAGTCGTGTGAGCGGTACTTGAGAAATCATTCCACAACATGGTCATTAAACCCCTGTCTCCAACGCCACTTCGGCTGTGTGCACCACGAACACCTCTTCCATTGTGCCCACTATGGCTCGTGGGAGAACCAGCACCGCTGCTGTGTGCTGGGAAAGCCTCAAACAAATGGTTTACCAGAGTTTCTTGTTTGTTAGCCAATATTATCTCTAAGTTCTCCTGTGGCATGATGTTATGTAATTTGCCGTTGTAGCGTGGATCGAGGATGCTGGACAGCCAGTAGTCATCATCCCTCAACATTTTGGCAATGCGGGGGTCCCTTTTTAGGATCCGCAAGGCATAATCGCACATGTGGGCCAATGCTCCAGGTGTCAATGCTACACTGCCACTGCTGGGTGGAGGAGCACTTTCTGGCAAATCCACATCCCTACAGTCACGCACAAACTATGTACCTGACCTTGGCACACCCACATTTTCTCTTGCCCCCTGAGAAGAATTCTTTTGCCCAAAATAATCAACCCACTCATCCTCCTCCTCCTCTTCCTCTTCTTCCTCCACCTTGTCCAGGACAGTTCCCTGACCAGACAATGGCTGACTGTCATTATGGCTTCCCTCCTCCTTCTCCTCCGCTGCAGACGCCTGATCCTTAATGTGCGTCAAACTTTGCATGAGCAGACGCATAAGTGGGATGCTCATGCTTATGATGATTAGGCGGTGCTTGGGGAAGTAGAGCAATCGCTGCAGCTTCTGCATACGAGTGGAGTGGATGTTTGAGCGATGGATGTGCAAGCACAGTCTTCACAACTTATGTATCAGGGATGCTAACTCCGGATAATTATTACGGAATCACTGCACCACCAGGTTCAAAGTGTGAGCCAGGCAAATTATGTGTGTGAGTTTTGCACGGGCAATGGTTGCTACAAAATTACGTCCGTTATCACTGACGACCTTTCCTGCCACAAGATGTAGACTGCCCAGCCATGAGTCAGTTTGTCGCTGCAAGTAGTCGGCCAGTACCTCCGCGGTGTGTCTGTTGTCGCCAAAGGACATCATCTTTAACACAGCCTGCTGACACTTACCACTAGCTGTTTGATAGTGGGACACCTTGTGTGCAACGCTGCCACCTGTGAATGGAGTGCTCGTGTGACTGTGCTCTGTGGACGAGCTTTCGCTGATGGAGGAGGAGGAGGGTCGAAAGCCTACAGCCAACTGTTTCCTATACCATGGGCTAGGCAGCACTGTTCCACCACCACTGTCTCCTGTGGAGCCTGCATCCATCAAATTAACCCAGTGCACAGTAATGGACACATAATGGCCCTGGCCATGCCTACTGGTCCATGCATCTGTTGTGAGGTGCACCTTTCCACTCACTGACTGTTTTAGTGCATGGAAAATTGCGGTATTTCACATTCCAGTGGAGGACAGGGATGGCTTTTCGCGAAAAGAAGTGCCGACTGGGAAGGTCATAGTGTGGGACAGCGTAGGCCATGAGCTCGCTGAAAGCTTCACTTTCAACCAAACGGTAGGGCATCATCTCTAATGAGATTAGTTTGGCAATGTAGGCATTCAAACACAGTGTATGCGGATGAGAGGAAGAGTACTTTCTTGTCCTACTCAGAGTGTCTGGTAGGGTGAGCTGGACTGGAGAGCTGCATATGGGGGAAGTAGCGGTGGACCAGATGGAGTGAGAGGGGGTTGGTGATGGTATAGGTGGTGATGGCCTGGATTCAGTATTGTGTTGCAAAACCATTGTGATTCCCTGAGTGCTTTGGCCTTGCGACGACACCTCCACATTTAGTGCTGGTGGTGTGCTTAACGGTGGCGGTGGTCTTACAGTGGGGGAAGTGATGGAGCGTTGCTGGCTACCTTCAGTCGGAGCAGGTGCACATGTGCTACCTGAGGTTTTGTAGTCCGTCCACGCTTGCAAGTGCATATTGATTAAGTGTCTAAGCAAGCAACTGGTATTCAAATTTCTGAGTTGTTTACCTCGGCTAAAGGTCCTTCCGCACTTCTTATAGGTAACCTTTGCCTCATCAGTAGGATTTTGAACAAAGAAGTGCCACACTGCACTCTTCCTAATATGGTATACATTTTCTGGCCTTGCACTCTGTGCTAAGTTGACTGTCTGGCCAAGCTGTCCTGCAACTTTTCGTTTTTGGTCCACATTTTTGGACAGCTACGGGCCTGCCAGATAACCGCTGCTGCAATGTCAATGATTTCTGCGGATCCTTCTTCTTATCTGAAATATTGTCAGCGCCACCCTCCTCCCCCAATGGATGCCAATCCGGGTCAAGAACTGGGTCATCCCATCAACTCCTCTTCAAAGTCATCTGCACCTTCCTCTTTACCTTCCTCTGTGTCACCGTGTAAGGTGGTATAGTATGCGGGAAGGGGCACCTGAGTTTCATCAGGGTCAGATTCTGGCTCAATAGACTGCGAGGGCAATGTAGTGCTCTGGGTCAATGTACCAGCAGAATCATCTAGCAGTGGCTGTGCATCAGTGCACATGTCAGATTCATCTTGGACTGGGGAATTCAGGATTTGACTGGATAACCCAGGCATGGTATGTGAAAACAGCTCCATAGAGTAATCTGAAGTGTGGGCTGCCGCATCCTTAACTTTTGGTGGAGGTGAAGGACACAAGGAAAGGTGTGTTTCCTGACCAGAACCCTGCATTGACGACTCCGTGCTTGCAGGTTTCAAAAGTTCAGAAGAGGAGGCAATAGAGCTGGTGGCTGTTTCGGGAATGTACGCCAAAACCTGTTCCTGATGCTCCGGCTTTAAAAGCGGTTTTCCTTCTCCAAGAAAAAGCAACCTTACAGGCCTTCTTGGACCAGACGATGACGCAGGCTCAACACCTCCTGCCTTAGCTGCTATTGTGCTTTTGCCAGAACCAGCCGATGCACCATCATTATAAGTACCAGCTGCGCCCCCCTGCCCAGGTCCGTGTCCTCTTCCACCCTACTTCCTCATGTTTGGGAAAATGTACCAAAAATACCAGCAGAGAGATGGTACTGTATGAGGAGCGTCCACCTGTGTAAGGTGTATTAAAAAATTAAATCTACAGTACGTATATATTTTGTTAGTCACAGACGCTCTAACAGTATGTATTTGACCGTAATCCAACAAGCAGATATAAAGAACTGTATCATAAGTGTACAGCTGTATGCAATTTTTGTGTAACTGACAATCTCCGTATATGTATTTATGGAATGTCACACACACACGCTGACTCTGTATAGATGTGACTGTAATGCGAACGGCAGATATACTACACTGTTTGAGAATTGGACAACTCTATACGGTGTGTGTATGTTAAATTGTCAATCTCGGTCTATTTTTATATGGACTGACACACGCTGTCTCTGTCTAGTTTTGACCATTATCAAACAGCAGATATACAAAACTGTTTGAAAAGCGAACAGCTGTCTAAGGTGTAGGTCTGGAAAAATGGAAAATCTCCTTGGCTTGTTTTTCCAGAATCACACACAGATAGCTTCGTTTTGCCAGTGATACAAGGCGGTACACGAAAGTGTGTGAGGAGCGTACACCGTTATACGGTGTATGTATGGAAAATTGTCAATCTCTGTCTATTTGAATACGGACTGACACACGCTGTCTCTGTCTAGCTTTGACCATCATTAAACAGCAGAAATACGAAACTGTTTGAAAAGCAGACAGCTGTCTAAGGTGTAGGTCTGGAAAATTGGAAAATCTCCTCGGCTTGTTTTTCTAGAGTCACACACAGATAGCTTCTATTTGTCCGTGATACAAGGCGGTACACAGTAGTATGTGAGGAGCGTACACCGCTATACGGCGTCTGTATGGAAAATTGTTAATCTGTGTCTATTTATATACGGACTGACACACGCTGTTGTGGCGCCCCCAGGAGTACGGTCGCCACACTGGCTTTGCCATCCTCTAGAGGAGGGTAATGCCAGGCTTGGAGGCAATGATGGGACTCTCTCACAGTCAATCCATGCATACAACACAGTTCCCCTCCTGACCAGCAGGGGGAGCTCTGATCCAGGATTGAGGGGAGGAGTGATCCCTGAGGGCCAGGAGGTAGAGGGGTCAGTTAGTCTGCGGAGGGTGAAGTGTGCAGACGGGGAATGCGAAGCTGGAGGTTGAGCTGCAGCTGGTGAGCTCCCTCAGCTTGAGAGCGCACAGAACTGGAGTCGGGTCTCCACGGTGGTACGGGTACTAACGGCCCTGCCACAGATACCCGAGGAGTAGGAGGCTGTAGATGCCCTGCTCCCCTAGAAGACTTGAGGCACAAAAGCAAAATGGATAGAGAGCCGGGGATTCGTAGAGTGAGAGGAGTCCCAGAGAGAGAGGCTACAGCTGTCTGCCGTGCAAGTGGAAGTCTAGGAACATTTGACAGGAGGAACTTCAGAGTAACTAAGGACTGGAGTGCAGTCAAACCATGCATACAACACAATTCCCTGTTATGAGCTCATTTTCTACTCCACCAGCTGGGAGTTCTCCTTCCGTTCTCCCTCTGGTGGTGACAGGAGGTGGTGAGGTTGGTTTAATTGGTAATGGTCTGCCACCTGATGAGGAGGATAATGATTGGATCTGTGGAGTATCAGACTGGATATAAGACAGCCGACGCCCTATCCAGTTGCTGGTGATTCAGTCTGCTTCTCAGGTCTTGGACTTCAGCTCTGCTCCAGTCTTCTCAAGTTAAGTTTGTTTTTGCTAATGTTCACACTTGCTCTTGTTGGTCAACTCAGTTTTTTTGTGGTCAGCCAGCCTGGCTGGGCTGTGCTGAACTTCCA
Organism: Dendrobates tinctorius; assembly: GCF_039654945.1. NCBI lineage: Eukaryota > Metazoa > Chordata > Amphibia > Anura > Dendrobatidae > Dendrobates > Dendrobates tinctorius. The sequence continues at coordinate 1,252,166 of NW_027361948.1, read as the reverse complement.
CTCTTGTTTATCTGTTTTTGCCAATTTGCCTTTTTGTCCCAAAAAGACCCTGTGACTTCTAAGATGAATCCCTGTGCTTTCTTTTCTCGAAAGTTCTCCCCATCTGAACGCAACTATGACGTGGGGAATCGGGAATTGTTGGCCATGAAATGGGCATTTTAGGAGTGGAGACATTGATTGGCGGGAGCTAGACATCAATTTGTGGTCCTCACCGGTCACAAGAATCTGATTTATCTGGAGTTGGCTAAACACTTGAATCCTAGACAGGCTAGATGGGCCTTGTTTTTTGCGCGTTTTAATTTTGTAGTCTCTTTTCTTCCGGGCACTAAGAATGTTAAAGCAGACGCCCTTTCTAGGAGTTTCTTTGCTGATTCTCTTAATGTGACTGAGCCTACTACTATCCTAGGTGAGGGGGTAGTTCTTTCTGCCATTTTGCCCAATTTGAGATGCACCCTGGTGGAATTTCAGGAGGATAAACCTGAGCGTTGCTCTATGGGAAGATTGTATGTTCCTGACCAGTGGAGAAAGAGAGTGATGTCTGAAGTCCATTGCTCTGCATTGGCTGGTCATCCAGGTATTTTTGGTACTAGAGATTTGGTGAGTCAGTCGTTTTGGTGGCCTGCCTTATCTCGTGATGTCAGGAATTTTGTACAGTCTTGTGGGACTTGTTCTCGGTCTAAACCCTGTTCTCGTTCTAGTGGGTTGCTGTTGCCCCTCCTGGTGCCCAAGAGGCCATGGACCCATATCTCAATGGATTTTATTTCTGATCTTCCTGTCTCTCAGAGAATGATTGTTATCTGGGTGATTTGTGATAGATTTTCGAAGATGGTCCATCTTGTACCACTCCCAATGTTGTCATCTTCCACTGAGTTGGTACCCTTGTTTTTACAACAGGTGGTTCGGTTACACGGGATTCCTGAGAACATTGTGTCCGATAGAGGGGTCCAGTTTGTTTCCAGATTTTGGAAAGCCTTTTGTTCCAATCTGGGAATTCAGTTATCCTTCTCCTCCGCGTTTCATCTCGACCAATGGGCAGACTGAGAGAACAAACCAGACCCTGGAGTCTTATTTAAGATGTTTTATATCTGCTGATCAAGATGATTGGGTCTCATTTTTGCCCTTGGCCGAATTTGCGCTGAACAATAGAACTAGTTCTGCCACTTTGATGTCACCCTTTTTCTGTAATTTTGGGTTTCATCCTCGATTCTCTTCAGGACAAGTGGAATCTTCTTCCTGCCCAGGGGTGGACACTGTGGTTGTGAGAATGCAGCAGATATGGGACAAAGTGGTGGATAAGTTGTCACTCTCAGGAAAAGGCCCAGCGTTTTTCCAACCGGCATAGGACCATTGGTCCCCTGTTTAAAGTGGGTGATATGGTTTGGTTGTCGTCTAAGAATATTCCTATGAAAATTGCATCTCCAAAATTTAAGCCAAGATTTATTGGACCTTATAAGATTTTGGAGATTCTTAATCCTGTTTCTTTTCTATTGGCTCTTCCAGTTACGTTCAAAATCCATAACGTATTTCACAAATCATAGAATCATAGAATCATAGAATCATAGAATCGTAGAGTTGGAAGGGACCTCCTGGGCCATCTGGTCCAACCCCCTGCTCAAAGCAGGATTCGCTAAATGATCCCAGTCAGATGTCTGTCCAGCCTCTGTTTGAAGACATCCATTGAAGGAGAACTCACCACTTCTCGTGGCAGCTTGTTCCACTCATTGATCACTCTAACTGTCAAAAAGTTTTTTCTAACATCTAATCTGTGTCTCCTCCCATTCAGTTTCATCCCATTGCTTCTAGTCTTTCCTTGTGCAAATGAGAATAAAGTTGATCTATCTACAATGTGACAGCCCTTTAGATATTTGTAGACAGCTATTAAGTCTCCTCTCAGTCTTCTCTTTTGCAAACTAAACAATCCCAAATCCTGCAACCTTTCCTCATAAGACAGGGTTTGCAGACCGGTCACCATTCTGGTTGGTCTTTTCTGAACTTGCTCCAGTTTGTTGATGTCATTTTTAAAATGTGGTGCCCAAAACTGGACACAATATTCCAGATGAGGTCTGACCAAAGAGGAGTAGAGGGAAATAATGACTTCACGTGATCTAGACTGTATGCTTCTGTTAATACATCCTAGAATTGCATTTGCTTTTTTTGCTGCTGCATCACACTGTTGACTCATATTCAGTCTGTGATCTATTAGTATACCCAAGACTTTTTCACATGTGCTCTTGCTTAGGCCTATTCCTCCCATTCTGTATATGCTTTTTTCATTTTTATTGCCCAGATGTAGTACTTTGCATTTTTCCCTGTTAAAAACCATTCTGTTAGTTGCTGCCCACTTCTCCAGTTTATTTATATCTTTTTAAATCTTCTCTCTCTCTTCTCTAGTATTAGCTATCCCTCCTAGCTTTGTGTCATCAGCAAATTTAATGAGTTTACCCTCAATTCCTTCATCTAAATCGTTGATAAAGATGTTGAACAATACAGGGCCCAGGACAGAGCCCTGTGGTACCCCACTTGAGACATTCTTCCAACTGGATGTGCAGCCATTTACGACCACTCTTTGGGTCCGATCACTAAGCCAGTTATGAATCCACCTAACAGTTGCCTTGTCCATTCCATACTTAGTCATTTTTTCAATAAGGATTGTATGAGATACTTTGTCAAATGCTTTGCTGAAGTCAAGATATACTATATCTACAGCTTTTCCTTGATCCACCCAATCAGTGATTCCGTCATAGAAGGAAATTAAGTTAGTCTGACATGACTTACTAGTTGCAAACCCATGCTGACTCTGTTTAATCACTTCATTCTTATCCAGGTACTGACATACATGTTGTTTAATAATTTGTTCAAAGATCTTTCCTGGTATAGAAGTCAGACTCACCGGCCTATAGTTGCCTGGGTCCACCTTCTTCCCCTTTTTGAAGATAGGAACAACATTTGCTCTTCTCCAGTCTTCTCGGACTTCTCCTGTTCTCCAAGAATTTTCAAAGATTATGGAGAGGGGTTCAAAAATTTCTTCTGCTATCTCCTTCAGTACTCTGGGGTGTAATTCATCTGGACCTGGAGACTTGAATTCATTTAGGTTAGCTAAGTGTTTCCTCACTATCTTTCTGTTTATAGATATCCTGGATTCTTCTATTCCCTTAATAGGACAGTGAAGAACAGTTGATGTCACATTTCCTTTCTGAGAGAAAACAGATGCAAAATAGGAATTTAAAAGTTCGGCCTTCTCAACATCCTGTCTTACCATTTCATCATTTTCATCCTGTAAAAATCCTATAGCATCTTTGACTTTTCGTTTACTTTTGACATATCCCCAAAATCCTTTATTATTGCTTTTGACATCTCTTGCAAGCCTCAATTCATTGTCAGCTTTAGCTAATCTGATTTGTGCCCTGCAGGTTCTGAAGACAGCATTATATTCTTCTTTAGATATGCCTCCCTCTTTCCATTTTATAAACATTTTTTTCTTCCTTTTTAGCATGTGCTTAAGTTCTGTGTTCATCCATCCTGGCTTCCTTAAATGCTTCCTATTCTTCCCTCTTTTCAGAATTGTTAACAATTGTGCTTTGAGAATTTCATTTTTCAAGATTTCCCATCCTTCCTGGACATTTTTGTCTTTAAGGATATCCAGCCATTGGATCCCTCCAATTCTATTTCTGAATCCCTTAAAATCTGCCTTTCTGAAATCTAACCTTGACGTCTGAGTCTTCACAGGTCTTCCTCCTCTAGTTATCCAAAATTCTAAAATAGCATGGTCGCTACCTCCTAGGGTCCCAGCCACTTTTACCTCCTCAACCATTTCCTCCCTGTTTATAAGGATTAGATCCAAGGTAGCAGTTCCCCTTGTTTTCTCCCCTACCTTTTGGAAGATAAAGTTGTCAGCAAGAGAGGATAAGAATTTCCTTGACCTGTTAGTTTTGCCTGAGAGAGATTCCCAACAAATGTCTGGATAGTTGAAATCTCCCATGACAACTATGTCATATTTTTGGGAGAACTTGGCCATTTGATGCATAAAGAGTTCATCCATATCTTCAGGTTGCCCAGGCGGCCTGTAGTAAATGCCTACAATGGTGTCCTTTCCATTGTTCTGTCCTTGTATTCTTACCAAAACAGTTTCCACAGAACTCCCAGTCTCTGAAGCTTCAATCTCTGTGCAGATATACGCGTTTCTAACATACAATGTGACACCTCCTCCTCGTTTATCAAGTCTGTTTCTTGCAAATAAGTTGTATCCTTCTAGTCTTGTATTCCAATCATGTGTATTGTCCCACCAAGTTTCAGTGATTCCAATGACATCATATTTCTTCTCCTGCGTTAGTAGTTCCAATTCTCCTTGTTTGTTGCCCATGCTTTGTGCATTAGTATAGAAACATTTTAGTTTGTGATTGGTTTCTCTTTCTCCAATATTTTTATTAATTAGATTCTTTTGTCTTTGTTCTTCCTTTCCACTTCTAATAGCAGAGTTCTCAATAGCATTTGTCATCAGGTGTATGGCTTTTTCTGGTCTTTTGCTTCCCTTCCCATGTTGTTCTAGTTTAAGCTCTCCTTACAAGTGTAGCAAGACAACTTCCAAATACATGTTTTCCAGTCTTCGTAAGGTGCACCCCATCTCTAGCAAGTAGTCCATCGTAAAGGTAACTCACTCCGTGATCCAGAAATCCAAATCGTTGCTGACGGCAATCACTGTTGAAGAGGTTTGCTGAGCCAGTAGTTCCTGTGGCGGCACCTCCTGACCCTGTTTTGGTTAAAGGCAATGTGGAATATGAGGTAGAGAAAATATCAGATTCTCGTTTGGTCAGACGGAGACTCCAGTATTTGGTCAAATGGAAGAGTTATGGCCAGGAGGATAATTCTTGGGTCTCTGCCTCGGATATTCATGCCAATAAATTGGTTCGTGCTTTTCACCGGGCCCATCCTGATTGGCCTGGTGGCGTGGATGAGGGTTCGGTGACCCCTCCTCAAGGGGGGTACTGTTATGAGCTGATTTTCTGCTCCACCAGCTGGGAGTTCTCCTTCCGTTCTCCCTCTGGTGGTGACAGGAGGTGGTGAGGTTGGTTTAATTGGTAATGGTCTGCCACCTGATGAGGAGGATAATGATTGGATCTGTGGAGTATCAGACTGGATATAAGACAGTCAACACCCTATCCAGTTGCTGGTGATTCAGTCTGCTTCTCAGGTCTTGGACTTCAGCTCTGCTCCAGTCTTCTCAAGTTAAGTTTGTTTTTGCTAATGTTCACACTTGCTCTTGTTGGTCAACTCAGTTTTTTTGTGGTCAGCCAGCCTGGCTGGGCTGTTCTGAACTTCCACTCTTATTTATCTGTATTTGCCAATTTGCCTTTTTGTCCCAAAAAGACCCTGTGACTTCTAAGATGAATCCCTGTGCCTTCTTTTCTCAAAAGTTCTCCCCATCTGAACGCAACTATGATGTGGGGAATCGGGAATTGTTGGCCATGAAATGGGCATTTGAGGAGTGGAGACATTGGTTGGAGGGAGCCAGACATCAATTTGTGGTCCTCACCGATCACAGGAATCTGATTTATCTGGAGACGGCTAAAATGCTTGAATCCTAGACAGGCTAGATGGGCCTTGTTTTTCAAGTGTTTTAATTTTGTGGTCTCTTTTCTTCCGGGCACTAAGAAAGTTAAGGCAGGCGCCCTTTCTAGGAGTTTCTTTGCTGATTCTCTTAATGTGACTGAGCCTACTACTATCCTAGGTGAGGGGGTAGTTCTTTCTACCATTTCGCCCGATTTGAGATGCGCCCTGGAGGAATTTCAGGAGGATAAACCTGAGCGTTGCCCTATGGGAAGATTGTATGTTCCTGACCAGTGGAGAAAGAGAGTGATGTCTGAAGTCCATTGCTCCGCATTGGCTGGTCATCCAGGTATTTTTGGTACTAGAGATTTGGTAAGTCGGTCGTTTTGGTGGCCTGCCTTATCTCGTGATATCAGGACTTTTGTACAGTCCTGTGGGACTTGTTCTCGGTCTAAAACCTGTTCTCGTTCTAGTGGGTTGCTGATTCCCCTCCCGGTGCCCAAAAGGCCATGGACCCATATCTCAATGGATTTTATTTCTGATCTTCCTGTCTATCAGAGAATGACTGTTATCTGGGTGATTTGTGATAGATTTTCAAAGATGGTCCATCTTGTACCACTCCCAAAGTTGCCATCTTCCGCTGAGTTGGTACCCTTGTTTTTACAACAGGTGGTTCGGTTTTACGGGATTCCTGAGAACATTGTGTCCGATAGAGGGGTCCAGTTTGTTTCCAGATTTTGGAAAGCCTTTTGTTCCAATCTGGGAATTCAGTTATCCTTCTCCTCCGCGTTTCATCCCGACCAATGGGCAGACTGACAGAACAAACCAGACCCTGGAGTCTTATTTAAGATGTTTTATATCTGCTGATCAAGATGATTGGGTCTCATTTTTGCCCTTGGCCGAATTTGCGCTGAACAATAGAACTAGTTCTGCCACTTTGATGTCACCCTTTTTCTGTAATTTTGGGTTTCATCCTCGATTCTCTTCAGGACAAGTGGAATCTTCGTCCTGCCCAGGTGTGGACACTGTGGTTGTGTGGTTGTGACGAGGCGTCCAGGACCATCGTAGGCACGCTCCACGACTGCTGCTAGTTGTGTGTTAAGATCAGGGATCTGCAATCTGCATAGTTACCAACCTCTCTGGTTTTCTGAGACTTAGCGTGTGTTGCTTTTTTTCTCCTCGGTGACCCATTCATAACAGTTCCCCTCTGACCAGCAGGGGAAGCTCTGACCCAGGATTGAGGGGAGGAGTGATCCCTGAGGGCCAGGAGGAAGAGGGGTCAGTTAGTCTGTGGAGGGTGAAGTGTGCAGACGGGAAATGCGAAGCTGGAGGTTGAGCTGCAGCAGGCGAGCTCCCTCAGCTTGAGAGCGCACAGAACTGGAGTCGGGTCTCCACGGTGGTACGGGTACTAACGGCCCTGCCACAGATACCCGAGGAGTAGGAGGCTGTAGATGCCCTGCTCCCCTAGGAGACTTTAGGCACAGCAGCAAAACGGATAGAGAGCCGGGGATTCGGAGAGTGAGAGGAGTCCCAGAGAGAGAGGCTACAGCTGTCTGTGATGCAAGTGGAAGTCTAGGAACATTTGACAGGAGGAACTTCAGAGTAACTAAGGACTGGAGTGCTTCACACACACAGCGCTATTAGGGAGACTGCACAGCCCATCTGAGAGAGGTAATCCCTAAGTAGCTTCCAGGCTAGCCTGCTCCAACACCATCTGTGATCAGGACCCTGGACTGCAGTTACCAAGTAAAGGTACAGAAACGGCACCCCGCTGTGTTGTGTCTGCTTGCTAACCTGTCGGCGCTGCTACATCCCTGTGCCCATCACTTATACACTGCCCTGGGGTTAGAGCTTCACCTGTGGGGAGCTACACCATCTAAGCTGCAACACACCATCAGTCCCAGAGGAACTGCGACTTTTTTTTCCCTAGTCGGACCAGTTTCATCTGAAACGAATTTTGTTTCATGAAAACCGATCCGACTAAAGTCGCTCAACTCTAGTCATGGATTTTATTTTTTTTTACCTTCATTTCAATGTGATGACTAGTGTTGAGCGATACCATCCGATATCGTGAAATATCGGATCGGATTGGATCGGACCAATACCCAAAAAGTATCGGGTAATGCCGATTCCGATACCGGAAGCCCCATTCAAGTCAATGGGACAGAAATATTGGAATTAAAAAAAAACCTTTCTTTCCTTGTAGGTTAATTCTACATGAAGAAAAACAACTAAGAATAATGTAGAATGTATTGGGGGAGGTGGAGGAGACATTAAAGGCATAGAGGTTTAGCCCAATCAAATGGAATAGCAGGAATTAATTTTTTTTTTTTAAGACGTTCGAAGTTACAAAGATATAGACTATGTTAACCTTTTTTATATTTTGTCAGATATGTATGTTTCACTACTTCCATGCTCTTCACCTTCTTTTTTACTTCTCCCACACTTTCTCCTTCATGATCCTCAGCAGCAACAGCATCAGCATCTTTTTCATCAACTTCTTCTTCACCTTATTCATCTTCTTCATCTTCACCTTCTTCCTATTATTCTTTTCTTTTACATTCTTCATATTCTTCTTATTCAACTATTATTCTTCTTCATATTTTACTTCTTCATCTTCTTCCTATTCTTCTTCTTCATCATATTCTTATTTGTGACAGGCATTCCTGTAGTTGTTATCTATAAAAGTTTGAAGATTACACCTTCCGTTCTGCCTGTCACAAAATATGTACAACAGGATTTGTCCGCGTTCAGTTTGGCCTGCAGCAGCAGGCATTTTCCAGGGGCACCACGAGGAAGAACGGACTCACCCCATACAATGCTTAGTCTTCTGCTTATAATTTAGATAATAGATTTTGCTCTGATTTTTAGTCTTATGCTTAATGTTCTTCTGCTTTTGGTTCTTCTGCTTTTTGTTCTTCTGCTTCTTGGTCTTCTGTCTCTTGTTGTTCTGCATCTTGGTGGTTGTCTTCATGTTCTTTGTCCTCCTGGTCATCTTCTTCAGGGTCATCTTTTTGGTCTTCTTTGGTGTGGTCTTCAGGGTCGTCATCTTCAGGGTCGTCGTCAGGGAGATCCAGAGTGAGAACCAAAAACCATTTCCACAAGTTTGAACTTGGAAAAGTAGCAGAAGCTACAAGAAGGCTGAGGAACTGCCGAGAACCAGCTGACGGTACCGGAACCCGGATGGGTAGCAGAAGCTGCAAGGAGCCAATGGCACTACCGAGGACCAGCTAATGGTGCTGAAACCCGGTTACTAAGCAGGAGGTACCTGTGCTAGAAAGCACTACCAAGGACCAGCTGACGTTGCTGGAACTCGGATACCAAGAAGGAGGCACGTCAGCCAAAGGCACTGCCGAGAACCAGCTGACGGTGCTGGAACCCGGATGGGTAGCAGAAGCTACAAGAGTCAATGGAACTACCGAGACCCAGCTGACAGTGCTGGAACCCGGATGGGTAGCAGAAGCTGCAAGAGCCAATGGCACAACCGTGGACCAGCTGACAGTGCTGGAACACGGTTACTAAGCAGGAGGTACCTGTGCTACAAAGCACTACCTAGGACCAGCAGACGTTGCTAGAACTCGGATACTGAGAAGGAGGCACCTAAGCCAAAGGCACTGCTGAGAACCAGCTGACGGTGCTGGAACCCGGATGGGTAGCAGAAGCTACAAGAGTCAATGGAACTACCGAGACCCAGCTGACGGTGCTGGAACCCGGATTGGTAGCAGAAGCTGCAAGAGCCAATGGCACAACCGTGGACCAGCTAACAGTGCTGGAACACGGTTACTAAGCAGGAGGTACCTGTGCTACAAAGCACTACCAAAGACCAGCAGACGTTGCTAGAACTCGGATACTGAGGAGGAGGCACCTAAGCCAAAGGCACTGCTGAGAACCAGCTGACGGTGTTGGAACCCGGATGGGCAGCAGAAGGAACAAGAGCCAATGTCATTACCGAGGACCAGCTGACGGTGCTGGAACACGGATACTAAGCAGGAAGTACCTGTGCTACAAAGCACTACCAAGGACCAGCAGACGTTGCTGGAACTCGGATACCGAGAAAGAGGCACCTAAGCCAAAGGCACTGCCGAGAACCAGCTGACGGTGCTGGAACCCGGATGGGTAGCAGAAGCTACAAGAGTCAATGGAACTACCGAGACCCAGCTGACGGTGCTGGAACCCGGATGGGTAGCAGAAGCTGCAAGAGCCAATGGCACAACCGTGGACCAGCTGACGGTGCTGGAACACGGTTACTAAGCAGGAAGTACCTGTGCTACAAAGCACTACCAAGGACCAGCAGACGTTGCTGGAACTCGGATACCGAGAAAGAGGCACCTAAGCCAAAGGCACTGCCTAGAACCAGCTGACGGTGCTGGAACCCGGATGGGTAGCAGAAGCTACAAGAGACAATGGAACTACTGAGACCCAGCTGACGGTGCTGGAACCCGGATGGGTAGCAGAAGCTGCAAGAGCCAATGGCACAACCGTGGACCAGCTAACAGTGCTGGAACACGGTTACTAAGCAGGAGGTACCTGTGCTACAAAGCACTACCAAAGACCAGCAGACGTTGCTAGAACTCGGATACTGAGGAGGAGGCACCTAAGCCAAAGGCACTGCTGAGAACCAGCTGACGGTGCTGGAACCCGGATGGGTAGCAGAAGCTACAAGAGTCAATGGAACTACCGAGACCCAGCTGACGGTGCTGGAACCCGGATGGGTAGCAGAAGCTGCAAGAGCCAATGGCACAACCGTGGACCAGCTGACAGTGCTGGAACACGGTTACTAAGCAGGAGGTACCTGTGCTACAAAGCACTACCAAAGACCAGCAGACGTTGCTAGAACTCGGATACTGAGGAGGAGGCACCTAAGCCAAAGGCACTGCTGAGAACCAGCTGACGGTGTTGGAACCCGGATGGGTAGCAGAAGCTGCAAGAGCCAATGGCACAACCGTGGACCAGCTGACAGTGCTGGAACACGGTTACTAAGCAGGAAGTACCTGTGCTACAAAGCACTACCAAGGACCAGCAGACGTTGCTGGAACTCGGATACTGAGAAAGAGGCACCTAAGCCAAAGGCACTGCCGAGAACCAGCTGACGGTGCTGGAACCCGGATGGGTAGCAGAAGCTACAAGAGTCAATGGAACTACCGAGACCCAGCTGACGGTGCTGGAACCCGGATGGGTAGCAGAAGCTGCAAGAGCCAATTGCACAACCGTGGACCAGCTGACGGTGCTGGAACACGGTTACTAAGCAGGAAGTACCTGTGCTACAAAGCACTACCAAGGACCAGCAGACGTTGCTGGAACTCGGATACCGAGAAAGAGGCACCTAAGCCAAAGGCACTGCCGAGAACCAGCTGACGGTGCTGGAACCCGGATGGGTAGCAGAAGCTACAAGAGTCAATGGAACTACCGAGACCCAGCTGACGGTGCTGGAACCCGGATGGGTAGCAGAAGCTGCAAGAGCCAATGGCACAACCGTGGACCAGCTGACAGTGCTGGAACACGGTTACTAAGCAGGAGGTACCTGTGCTACAAAGCACTACCAAGGACCAGCAGACGTTGCTAGAACTCGGATACCGAGAAGGAGGCACCTAAGCCAAAGGCACTGCCGAGAACCAGCTGACGGTGCGGGAACCCAGAGGGGTGGCAGAATCTACCCCTGAAAAACAATGTTGCAAGGCCACGAGCTGGCCACAGTTACCGAAGCACACAGTCCTACAGGGGGTGCTTGTCCTATTGGCACTACGGAACCAGCCTTTATTACCAGAACCCGGAGCCCACATAGGAAGCACCTAAACTGCAGGCACCATAGACTAGGCTAACCTGACCGCAACACGACTGGACAACATTTTGGTGGCAAAGTGACGTTGACACTCCCCGGAAACAGCAGACGTGCAGGAACCAGGATGGGCAGGAGGAAGTACCCGTGCCAAAGACACTTCTGAGCAACAACTGACGATGTTGGAGCCCAGGGTGAATCAGGGTGTAGGCTGAGGCCTAATTTCATCAAGTTTAATATGTGTTGTAGACTACTACTGATTTTAACCTTGCTCCAATTAGGCCTCTGGCTCCAGTGTTTCTCGTATTTACCCTGGCCTCCAACACCGTTAGTTGCTGCTCAAAAGTGCGGTCTGCACAATCAACACTTGTTCCTGTGTTACTTGGGTTCTGTAACGTCAGTTGATCCCCTGATGTGTGTCCGGCAATGTCTTCTGCTCTGTCAACATTCCCACTACTAGTAGTGGGAATATGGACAGAGCAGGAGACATTGCCGGACAAACATCAGGGGATCAACTGATGTTACAGAACCCCAGTAACACAGGAACAAGTGTTGATTGTGCAGACCGCACTTTTGAGCAGCAACTGGCGGTGTTGGAGGCCAGGGTAAATACTAGAGACACTGGAGTCAGAGGCCTAGTTGGATCACGGTTAAATATCAGTAGTAGTCTGAATGTGGAGGGAGCAGGAGACTTTGCTGTACACACAGCAGGGGAGCAGCAGGCGTTACTGCACCACACTTACACTGGAGCATGTGTTTTTCTCTGTGTACATGGCACTTCTGAGCAACAACTGGCTGTTTTGAAGCCCAGGGTGAATCATGGTGTAGACTGAGGCCTACTTGGAGCAAGTTGAAAAGCTGAGGTAGTGTGAGTCTGGAGGGAGCAGGAGACTTTGCCGTACACAGCAGGGGAGCAGCTGGCGTTACTGCACCCCACTAACACGGGAGCATGTGTTTTTCTCTGTGTACACGGCACTTCTGAGCAATAACTGGCTGTGTTGAAGCCCAGGGTGAATCATGGTGCAGGCTGAGGCCTACTTGGAGCAAGTTGAAAAGCTGAGGTCGTGTGATTTTGGAGGGAGCAGGAGACTTTGTCGTACACACAGCAGGGGAGCAGCTGGCGTTACTGCACCCCACTAACACTGGAGCATGTGTTTTTCTCTGTGTACACGGCACTTCTGAGCAACAACTGGTTGTGTTGAAGCCCAGGGTGAATCATGGTGTAGGCTGAGGCCTAAAATCATCAAGTTCAATATCTGTTGTAGACTATTACTGATTTTAAACGTGATCCAACTAGGCCTCTGGCTCCACTCTGTCTCTAGGTTTTCCACAGGCCTCCAACACCGCCAGTTGCTGCTCACAAGTGACGTCTGCACATTCAACACTTGTTTCTGTGTTAGTGGGGTTCAGTAACGTCAGCTGATCCCCTGATGTGTATCCGGCAATGTCTCCTGCTCTGTCCACATTCCCACTACTATTAGTGGGAATGTGGACAGAGCAGGAGACATTGCCAGACACACATCAGGGGATCAGCTGACGTTACTGAACCCCACTAACTCAGGAACAAGTGTTGAATGTGCAGACGCCACTTCTGAGCAGCAACTGGCGGTGTTGGAGGCCTGGGGAAATACTAGAGACAGAGTGGAGCAAAAGGCCTAGTTGGAGCAAGTTTGAAATCAGTAGTAGTGTGAATGTGGAGGCAGCATTAGACATTGCCGTCCACACAGCAGGGGAGCAGCTGGCGTTACTGAACCCCACTAACACAGGAGCTAGTGTTTTTCTCTGTGCGGACAGCACTTACGAGCAACAACAGGCGATGTTGGAGCCCAGGAACAATCATGGAGCAGACTGATGCCTACTTGGAGCAAGTTGGAAATAGGATGTATTTTGAATGCGGAGGCAGCAGGAGATATTGCCGTTCACACAGCAGGGGAGCAGCTGGCGTTACTGAACCCCACTAACACAGGAGCTAGTGTTTTTCTCTGTGCGGACGGCACTTCTGAGCAACAACTGGCGATGTTGGATCCCAGGAACAATCATGGAGCAGGCTGAGTCCTGCTTGGAGCAAGTTGGAAATAGGATGTATTTTGAATGTGGAGGTAGCAGGAGATATTGCCGTCCACACAGCAGGGGAGCAGCTGGCGTTACTGAACCCCACTAACACAGGAGCTAGTGTTTCTCTTTCTGCGGACGGCACTTCCGAGCAACAATTGGCAATGTTGGAGCCCAGGAACAATCATGGAGCAGGTTGAGGCCTACTTGGAGCAAGTTGGAAATAGGATGTATTTTGAATGTGGAGGCAGCAGGAGATATTGCCGTCCACACAGCAGGGGAGCAGCTGGCATTACTGAACCCCACTAACACAGGAGCTAGTGTTTCTCTCTGTACGGACGGCACTTCTGAGCAACAACTGGCGGTACTGATCCCCACTAACACAGGAACAAGTGTTGATTGTGCAGACGCCACTTTTGAGCAGCAACTGGCAGTGTTGGAGGCCAGGGGAAATAATAGAGACAGAGTGGAGGCAGAGGCCTAGTTGGCCCAAGTTTGAAATCAGTAGTAGTGTGAATGTGGAGGCAGCAGTAGACATTGCCGTCCACACAGCAGGGGAGCAGCTGGCGTTACTGAACCCCACTTACACAGGAGCTAGTGTTTGTCTCTGTGCAGACGGCATTTCTGAGCAACAACTGGCTGTGTTGAAGCCCGGGGATTACAGTTCAGGTGGCAGAAACATGAACACAACAGGAGACCTGGATACTGTTGCCAACCAATTATTTATTCTGGACTAGGACTGGCAAATTCTGGTGAGATCCAGGCCTTGTTCATTTTCAGAAAAGTAAGCCGGTCAACGTTATCGGAGCATAGTCGCGTGCGCCGGTCTGTTAGTACACCACCTGCGGCACTAAAGATGCGCTCCGATACTACACTGGTAGCAGGGCAAGCCAGCACCTCCAATGCATACTGGCTAAGCTCTGGCCATGTATTCAGCTTAGAGACCCAAAACTTGAAGGGGGAAGAGCCGTCTGGGAGTCTGTCACCATCTGACAGAAACATTGCCTCCTTCTGACTGGAGCCGTCTGTGATAGTGTAGATATTTGTGGCGGGCACACAAAACTTTGCCACATTTGGGCCATACTGGTCTTGCCTTGTGCTGAGGCGCTGCCTCTGCTTCCTCTTTGTGCAGAGCTTCCTCCACTGAATCGACGCACAGAGCAGCTTTGTAAAGCACCAGCTGCACTGCTCTCGGGTGGAATGGAGAACATGATGGACTGCACCAGTGTTGCTTGGTACTCCCGCATTTTATGCTCCCGGTTCAACGGTGGTATGAGGCTTTGTAAGTTGTCCCGGTAGCGAGGACATAGGAGGGTGTACACCCAATAATCAGCCATGTTGAGAATGTGGGCTATGCGGCGGTCATTTCTCAGGCACTGCAGCGTGAAATCAACCATGTGCTGCAGACTCCCAACTGCCAAAGAAACGCTGTCCCCTGCTTGAGGCGTCATCTCTGCCTGCTCTGCATCACCTCACCCTCACTGTGCATACTGACTAGAGCATTGTGTACCTTCCTCCTCTGGAGAGATGTCTTCCTCCTCCATTCACTCCTCCTCATCCTCCTCACAAAGTGTCCCCTACCTAGGCCTTTGTGAGGAACCACGTAGCGCATACTGTCCATAAGCAGATGGCATTTGTGACTCCTCATCCTCCACCTCTTCCAAAACCTCCTCCCTTAGTGCTTGCAGTGTTTTTTGAAGCAGGCAGATAAGGGGGACAGTCATGCTGACTAGTGCATCATCTGCACTTGCCATTCAGTGGTGCTAAAGTGTGACTGGCGCACAGTGCGACTTGTTTGTGCCTGATGCAGCTGGTACTTCATTACTGCTGCCTGCTGTTCACACAACCGCTCCAACATATGTAACATTGAATTCCACCTGGTAGGTAGGTCACATATGATGCGATGTTCCGGAAGGCGCAATCGGCGCTGCAGAGCTGCAATGCACGATCTTGCCGTTCTGGAACGCCGCAAGTGAGCACACTCTATGCGGAACTTGTGCAGCAGTACATCAAGATCTGGATAGTCCCTCAGAAAGCTCTGCATGACCAAGTTGAGCACATGTGCCAGACATGGGATGTGAGTGAGTTTGCCTAGGTCCAGAGCTGCCACCAGATTTCGGCCATTGTCACACACTGCCAAGCCTGGCTGGAGATTCGCTGGCACAAACCACACGTCGCTCTCCTGCTTGATGGCATTCCAGAGCTCCTGCACTGTGTGGCTTCGATTCCCCAATTAAATTAATTTCAGCACGGCCTGTTGACGTTTGGCCACGGCTGTGCTCATATCGGTCGTAACAGGCTCCTGCAGCGCTGATTCTGAGGACCTGGAGTATGAGGAGGAGTCAATGTGTACAGACTGGATTCCTGCAATCCTTGTAGTTGGCAGAACACGTACAGCGCCACTCTCAAGATATGTACCCGGCTCCACAACATTGACCCAATGGGCAGTGAGGGAAAGGTATCGTCCCTGTCCATGGGTACTGGTCCACACATCGGTGGTCAGGTGGACCTTGCTACTGACGGCTTTTAGTAGTGCATGTTTAATTTTTGCCTCCACATGCTTTGGCAGGGCAGGGACGGCTTGCCTGCTGAAATAAAAGCGGCAGGGCATGGTGTATTGTGGGACTGCCAATGCCATGAAGCTACGGAAGGTGTCAGTCTCCACCAGCCTGCATGAGAGCATTTCAAGGGCCAGTATCTTTGCAATGCCAGCATTCAGAGCCTGTGCTCAGGGATGGTTTGCCAAGTATGGCCGCCTTTTCTCCCATGCCTGTGCTACCGATGGCTGTAGAGTGGCCTGGGAGTGTGAGGATGAACGGGAATGTGGTGCTGTGGGTGGAATGTCACTGGGTCTCTGGACAACAGTGCTAGAGGTTCTTCCTTGGCGATCCTGTGAGGAAGCCGATCCAGCTGTGTGTGAGCTGGAGGAAGAGGCTACAACACGAGCTCTGAAGCGGTGGTAGGTGGTGCTGTAGGTTGGCCTACGTCTTCAATGTGTCGTTGTAACTTCACCATGTGCTTGGTCCGCACATGTTTCCACATATTTGTGGTATTGAGGTTGCTGACATTTTCCCCTCTTTTGACTTTCTGATGAAACAGCTTGCATTTGACAAAGCAAATGTCATCTGCAACTGTGTCAAAAAAGGGCCACGCACTGCAAGTCTTGGGAGCGCCCGCTTTGGCTTTTGGAAGAGGAATGCTCCTAATGGGTGCCGAAGTGGAGGCTACAGGCAACCAAGTCTGCCCCCTCCCTCTCCCTCCTGTTTTGGCCGTTCGGGGAATCTCTTCCTCAGAGCTGCTCCCACCTCCTTCCTGTTCCTCACGCCATGATGGGTCAAGGACCTCATCATCTACACTCCCCTCTTCAAACACCTGCTTCTCCTGGGTTGTCTCGCCAGCACCGTACGCACCAGAAAGTGGCACCTGAGTCTCGTCATCATCTGAGGCGTACTGAGGTGTGCTGACCATAGGCACTGGCGCACCCGCCTCTTCAGATTCAGAGGGACAAAGAAGTTGCGCATCATTGCATACTCCCTCTTCTTCACATTCTTGAATGCTGCTTGGCTGGCCCCCTCTATCCAAGCCAACAGATTCCGAGAACAGAAGTAAAGACTGTGATGGCTCCTGTCCAGGGCTCTCTGACTGCCTGGGCACTTTGGCAGGTGGTGAAGTGACAGATGGTTGCTCTTCAGTGCTCTGGCCCTGAGAGGACATGGAAGTCATTGAAGTCGATGCGCTAGCTGCCATCCATCCGACAACGGCTTCAATTTGTTCCTCCTGCAGCAGTGGGGTACGGTGAGGTCCAACAAAGCTGCGCATGAAGGACTGTTGCCTGGTAAAAGTGGGGGATGCCGGGTCACTGGTGGCCGCAGCAGACACCGAATCCCCACGTCCTCTCCCTGCTGAATCCCCCCGTCCTCTCCCTGCTGAAACTCCACGGCCACGACCACGTGCCTTACTCCCTGCCTTCTTCATCTTGGTAGACTGATAAAGATAGGAAGAAAAGTACAAAGGGGGGGCTTAGTGTGCTTATTCCTGAACAGCTGTTAACAGGTATAAGAAACACTAATTTTATAAAGTGTGTGGACTACACTTTAATAGGAGCTAATGTGGCCTACACAACTGTCAAGTGGAGTGTTTGGTGAACGTTATTTTTTATTTTTTTTTTTTCAAAAAAACAAAAAGGATGTGACAAAAGATTTGAAAGTGATAGTATCACAAACTTTTTGGAGCTATTACAATGCAGGAAGGTAACCTACAATGCAAAAGATGAGGCTCCAAAAAATAGGGTAATACTAATCTGGCTGCGCCTGCAGGGCACAAGCCAGAAAAAAGCCTCCTCTATCTACTCCTATATAGTGTTTGCAACCAACCAATGTAGATGGATACGGATGGATGCCCACTAATAGGAGAATGAAAAATGAGCTGCAATAAAAGAAAAATATGTATGAGGCAGTGACGCACGCTGAGCAGCCTACAAGCAGACGTGCCTGCAGGGCACACTACAGCGTGAGCTGCACTCACACAGACCTTGCAGACAGCTGTGACTAGTGCTGCTGCAAGGCAAAAGAAAGCTACACTTATTGAGAATGAAGCCTGGGTAAAGCACAATGTGATTTGGAAAATCGCTCTCTTACTGTCCCTCACGGTTTTGAACAGCAGCCTGTCCCTAACTGAATTCACAGCAGAGTGAACCCTAAATGGCGGCGGCAGCGGCCATATGACATCATTTCAGCAGCCAATCACAGCCATGCCATTAGTTAACATGCCTACATGCCTAACAGGATGTGCCCACACTTCAGAGGATTGTCATTGGCTGAATCAAATCAAACTGGTTCATAGCATTATGGGAACTTCCGATTCCGGTATTCGATATGCTAAAAGTATCGGAACTCAGTATCGGCATTCCGATACAGTGAATATCGGCCGATACCCGATACTTGCGGTATCGGAATGCTCAACACTAGTGACGACGACTTCCATGTCTCAGGGTTTCTGATCTTAAGGGTACATGCACACGCTGCAGATTCCAGTGCGGATTTGGCCGCACGGATTTTGTAAAATCCGCAGGTAAATCTGCAGGTCAAAAGACCTGCAGTTTTACCTGCGGATTGCTCTGCGGTTTTGCCCTGCGGTTTTTCATCTCCTCAATGGAGGAGATGGGAAACCACAGCGGAATCCACAGAAAGAATTGACATGTCAATTCTATCTGCGGTTTCAAAACTGCAGAAAAACCATGCGGAAAAATCCTCACTGTCTGCACTGCGGATTTTTATTCCCATAGCAGAAACTGCAGGTCCTTAATCTGTGCCCAGTCTGTAAACGTGATATGCGACACATCCGTACTGCATTGGCCCAGGCTATATGACATGACATTCTGTGTCAGGGCTCATTGTTGCTGCCACAGTCACTGTAACATGTGCAGAGTGGAGTTCCCCTGTGTCAGCATATTGCATATCAACCTGTTAACTGGCATGGACAAAGTCCTTTGCATCGATGCAAGTTGATGACCAGAGGGGGGGCAAACGGCGGAAATGAGCACACAGCTTATGAGCTTTCTGGAGCAGCTCACCCAGGACAGGAACATCACCATCTACCCCATGTGCTCCTTGAACACCAAGCTTAATTCCCCTTCCACCATGGCCTTGCTTTTTCCCAGTCATGTTGCTCAGATAGTGTGGTAGCAGCACAGTATTAGCAACAAAAAAAATAGATTTTAAACTCTGCACCACCTCTGCAAACAGCTGAATTTTAGCTACAGTAAATTCCAAGTTGAAATATGGTGTGCTGTATCGTGTTAGTCATAGAAAAAAGAATTGTTTGAGTGTGGATGAGGCCTCTATAACAAAGTACATATGCTACAAACAATTTGAAAGTCAGGTCCCCCATGGTATGACACTAGGAACAGAAGGATTTTTGGTGGCCTTTGTATCAGGCTTCTATAACACACTAGATGCTACAAACTATTTGAAAGTAAGATGTACTGTATGACACTAGTAACAGAAAAAAAAGATTAAGTAGCCAATCTGATATTGATTTTCAAAGTATATATCTCATCGGGTATAAGAGACCTATTTAGTGATAAATGCAATTAGTATCTGGTGGCAGATATATGTATTATTTCTAAAGTAAACTAAGACACATATTGATATATGTGATGCATAGTACACACTATTCACTCGTGAAAACTGATAGCTTTAAGATATAGGAATACAACATACACCTGCTGTTTCACTCACCATCAAATTTTCAAGTAATAAACATAAAAACAATTCAACAAAGCATTATTAATGCATTTTAACTGATCAGTGCTATTAAACACCAATATAGCCATGACTAGAGTCTCAAGTACCATTAAGAAGAATGTGGTTCCACCATGTTTAACCCCTTTACCCTCAAGGGTGGTTTGCACGTTCATGACCGGGCCAATTTTTACAATTCTGACCACTGTCCTTTTATGAGGTAATAACTCTGAAACGCTTCCATGGTTCCTGGTGATTCTGACAATGTTTTCTCGTGACATATTGTACTTCATGATAGTGGTAAAATTTAAATCAAATAACTTGCGTTTATTTGTGAAAAAAATGGAAATTTGGTGAAAATTTTGAAAATTTCGCAATTTTCCAAATTTGAATTTTTATGCCCTTAAATCACAGAGATATAGCGCACAAAAACTTAATATGTAACATTTCCCATATGTTTACTTTACATCAGCACAATTTTGGAACCAAAATTTTTTTTTGTTAGGAAGTTATAAGGGTTAAAAGTTAACCAGCGATTTCTCATTTTTGCAGCACCATTTTATTTTTACGACCACATCACATTTGAAGTCACTTTGAGGGGTCTATATGATAGAAAATACCCAAAAGTGACACTATTCTAAAAGCTGCACCCCTCAAGGTGCTCAAAACCACATTCAAGAAGTTTATTAACCCTTCAGGTGCTTCACAGGAATTTTTTGAATGTTTTAAAAAAATGAACATTTAACTTTTTTTCACAAAAAAATTAATTCAGGTCCAATTTTTTTATTTTACCACCAAGGGTAACAGGAGAAATTAGACTGCAAAAGTTATTGTGCAATTTGTCCTGAGTACGCTGATACCTGAAATATCGGGGGAACCACAGTTTCGGCGCATGGCAGAGCTAAGAAGGGAAGGAGCGCCGTTTGACTTTTTCAATGCAAAATTGGCTGGAATTCAGATCGGACGCCATGTCACATTTGGAGAGCCCCTGATGTACCTAAACAGTGGAAACCCCCCACAAGTGACCCCATTTTGGAAACTAGACCCCGCATGGAACTTATCTAGATATGTGGTGAGAACATTGAACTCACAAGGGCTTCACAGAAGTTTATAACGTTAAGCCGTACAATTAAAAAATCATATTTTTTCCACAAAAATGATCTTTTCACCCCCAATTTTTATTTTCCCAAGGGTAACAGGACCCTAAAAGTTAATGTGCAATTTGTCCTGAGTACGCTGATACCCCATATGTGGGTCTAAATGACTATTTGGGTGCATGGCAGAGCTCGGAAGGGAAGCACCACCATTTGACTTTTTTGGCTGGAATTGAGATCGTACACCATGTCACATTTGGAAAACCCCTGATGTACCAAAACAGTAAAAACCTCCCACAAATGACACCATTTTGGAAACTAGACCCCCCAAGGAACTTATCAGATGTGTGGTGAGAACTTTGAACCCCCAAGGGCTTCACAGAAGTTTATAACGTACAGCCGAACAATTAAAAAATCACATTTTTTCCACAAAAATAATCTTTTCACCCTCAATTTTTGCTTTTCCAAGGGTAACAGGACCCCAAAAGTTATTGTGCAATTTATCCTGAGTTCGCTGACACCCCATATGTGGGGGTAAACCACTATTTGGGCGCATAGCAGAGCTCGGAAGGGAAGCAGCGCCATTTGACTTTTTTGGCTGGAATTGGGATTGGACGCCATGCCGGGTTTGGAAAGCCCCTGATGTGCCTAAACAGTGGAAACCCCCCACAAATGACACCATTTTGGAAACTAGACCCCCTAAGGAACTTATCTAGATGTGTTCTGAGCACTTTGAACCCCCCAGTGCTTCATAGAAGCTTATAACGCCCAGGCATGAAAATAAAAAATCATATTTTTTCCACAATCATGATCTTTTAGTCCCCAAATTTTTTATTTTCCCAAGGGTAACAGGAGAAATTGGACCCCAAAAGTTGTTGTCCAATTTGTCCTGAGTCCGCTAATACCCCATATGTGGGAGAAAACTACTGTATGGGCACACGTTGGGGCTCGGAAGGGAAGTAGTGACGTTTTGGAATGCAGACTTTGATGGAATGGTCTGCTGGTGTCATGTTGCCTTTGGAGAGCTCCTGATGTACCTAAACAATGGAAACCCCCACAAGTGACCCCATTTTAGAAACTAAATCCCCTAAGGAACTTATCTAGTTGTGTGGTGAGCACTTTGAACCCCCCAGTGCTTCATAGAAGCTTATAACACCCGGGCGCGAAAATAAAAAATCATATTTTTTCCACAAACATGATCTTTTAGTCCCCAATTTTTTCTTATTTTCCCAAAGGTAACAGGAGATATTGGACCCCAAAAGTTGTTGTCCAATTTGTCCTGAGTCCGCTGATACCCCATATGTGGGAGAAAACTACTGTATGGGCACACGTCGGGGCTCGGAAGGGAAGTAGTGATGTTTTGGAATGCAGACTTTGATGGAATGGTCTGCTGGTGTCATGTTGCCTTTGGAGAGCCCCTGATGTACCTAAACAGTGGAAACCCCCCCACAAGTGACCCCATTTTGGAAACTAGACCACCTAAGGAACTTATCTAGATGTGTGGGGAGCACTTTGAACCCCCCCAGTGCTTCACAGAAGTTTATAATGCCCGGGAGTGAAAATAAAAATATCATATTTTTTCCACAAACATGATCTTTTCGTCCCCAATTTTTTTATTTTCCCAAGGGTAACAGGGGAAATTGGACACAAAAGTTGTTGTCCAATTTGTCCTGAGTACGCTGATACCCCATATGTGTGAGACAACTACTGTATGGGCACACGCTGGGGCTCGGAAGGGAAGTAGCGACGTTTTGGAATGCAGACTTTGATGGAATGGTTTGCGGGTGTCATGTCACGTTTGGAGAGCCTCTGATGTGCCTAAACTGTTGAAACTCCCCAAGTGACCCCATTTTGGAAACTAGACCTACCAACGGAACTTATCTAGATGTGTGTTAAGCACTTTCAACCCCCCGTGCTTCACAGAAGTTTATAACGCCCAGGCATGAAAATAAAAAAAATCATATTTTTTCCACAAAAATGATATTTTTGCCCCCAATTTTTTATTTTCCTAAGGGTAACAGGAGACATTGGACCCCAAAAGTTGTTTTGCAATTTGTCCTGAGAAGGCTGATACCCCATATGAGGGGGTAAACCACTGTTTGGGCGCATGGCAGAGGTTGGAAGGGAAGGAGCACCATTTGACTTTTTCAATGCAGAATTGGCTGGAATTGAGATCAGACGCCATGTTGCGTTTGGAGAGAACTTGATGTGTCCAAACAGTGGAAACCCCCCAATTCTAACTCCAACCCTAACCCCAACACACCCCTAGCCCTAACCCTAACCCTAACCCTAGCCCTAGCCCTAACCCAAGCCCTAACCCTAACCCTAGCCCTAGCCCTAACTCTAGCCCTAGCCCTAGCCCTAACCCTAGCCCTAACCCTAGCCCTAGCCCTAGCCCTAACCCTAACCCTAATGGTAAAATGGAAATAAATACATTTTCTCTTAATTTTATTATTTTTCCCTAACTAAGGGGGTGATAATGGAGGGTTTGATTTACTATTTATGGCGGGTTTTTATTTTTGGCAGTTGTCGCACGCTAAAAGATGCTTTTTATTGTAAAAATAGTTTTTGCATCACCACATTTTGAGACCTATAATTTTTCCGTATTTTGACTCACAGAGTCATGTGAGGTCTTATTTTTTGCGGGACGAGTTGACGTTTTCATTGGTACCATTTTCGGGCGCATGACATTTTTTGATCACTTTTTATTCCGATTTTTGTGACACAGAATGAACAAAAACCAGCATTTCAAGAATTTCTTTTGGGGGATGCATTAACACCGTTCCGCGTGCGGTAAAATTGATAAGGCGGTTTAATTCTTAGGGTCAGTACGGTTACAGCGATACCTCATTTATGTCTTTTTTATGTTTTGGTGCTTTTATGCAACAAAAACAATTTTATATAAAAAATAATTTTTGCATCGCTTTATTCTGCGAGCTATAACTTTTTTATTTTTTCACTGATGATGCTGTTTGGCAGCTTGTTTTTTGCAGGACAAGATGACGTTTTCAGCGGTACCATGGATATTTATATGCGTCTTTTTGATCGCGCGTTATTGCACTTTTTGTTCGGCGGTATGATAATAAATCATTATTTTTTGCTTCGTTTTTTATTTTTTAAGGGGTTCGCTAAAGGTGTTAACTAATGGGACAGTTTTATAGGGTGGGTCGTTACGGATACGGCGATACCAAATATGTGCACTTATTGTTTTTTTTTTTCTCCAAAAAATGAATTTCTTAGGGAATATTTTTTTTTAATTTATTTAGCGATTTTTTTAAAATTATTTTTACACTTTTTTTAACTTTATTACATTGTCCCAGGGGGGACATAGCTCTCATGTGACAGATCGCTGATCACTGTGACAGATCAGTGGTCAGCAATCAGTGAGTGGAAAGGTGCACCTCACAACAGATGCATGGACCAGTAGGCATGGCCAGGGCCGTTACGTGTCCATCACTGCGCACTGGGCTAATGTGGTGGATGCAGGGTCCACAGGGGACACCGGCGGTGGGACAATGCTGCCTAGCCCACGTTGTAGGAAGCAGTTGGCTGTAGGCGTTCGACCCTCCTCCTCCTCCAGAAGCGAAAGCTCGTCCACAGAGCGCAGTCACACGAGCACTCCATCCGCAGCTGCCAGTGTTGCACACGAGGTGTCCCACTATCGAACAGCTAGTAGTAAGCGTCAGCAGGCTGTGTTAAAGATGATGTGTTTGGGAGACAACAGACACGTCGCGGAGGTACTGGCCGACTACTTGCAGCAACAAACTGAGTCATGGCTGGGCAGTCTACATCTTGAGGCAGGCAAGGTAGTTAGTGATAACTGCCGGAATTTTGTGGCAGACATAGCCCTTTCAAAACTCAGACACATACCTTGCCTGGCTCACACCTTGAACCTGGTGGTGCAGTGCTTCCTCAATAATTATCTGGAGTTAACACCCCTGCTCCATAAGGTGCGAAGACTGTGCTCGCACATCCGCCGGTCGCCCGTACACTCCAGTCGTATGCAGAAGCTGCAGCGATTGCTCCACCTTCCCAAGCACCGCCTAATTATCGATGTTGCAACAAGGTGGAACTCCACCCTGCACATGGTTCAGAGGCTGTGCGAACAGAGGCAGGCTGTAATTCATTTGTGGGAGGATGCACGGGCAGGCAGTTTGCAGGCAGACATGGAGTTGTCTGGTGTGCAGTGGTCGAAAATGAAAGACCTCTGTAATGTCCTTCAGTGTTTTGAGGAATGCACACGGCTGGTAAGCGCAGACAACGCCATCATAAGCATGAGCATCCCACTTATGCGTCTGCTCATGCAAAGTTTGATGCACATTAAGGAGCAGGCGTCTGCAGCCTAGGAGGAAGAGGAGGAGGGAAGAATTGATGACAGTCAGCTATTGTCTGCTCAGGGAAGTCTCGTGGACGAGGTGGAGGAAGAAGAGGAAGAGGAGGAGGAGGAGGATGATGGGGATGATTATTTTGGGGAGGAGGATGCTTCTCAGGGGACAAGAAAAAATGTTGGCATGGCAAGGTCAGGTACATGGTTTGAGCGTGACTTGGAGGGATGTGGATTTGCCAGAAAGTGCTCCTCCACCCAGCACTCGCAGTGCATCATTGACAACTGGAACATTGGTCCACATGTCTGATTATGCCTTGCAGATCCTAAAAAGGGACCCACGCATTGCCAAAATGATGAACAATGACGACTACTGGTTGGCCAGCATCCTGGATCCATGCTATAAAGGCAAATTCCAAAACATCATGCCACAGGAGAACCTAGAGCTAAAATTGGCTAACAAACAAGCAACTCTGGTAAACTGTTTGTTTGAGGCATTCCCAGCACACAGCGGCGGTGATGTTTTTCCAACAAGCCATAGGGGGCAACATGAAAGAGGTGTTCATGGTGCACACAGCCGAATTGGCGTTGGACACAGGGGTTTCATGACCATGTTGTGAACTGATTTTTCAAGTACCGCTCACACGACTGGTAATACTGCATCGATCGAAAGTGACAGGAGACAGCAGTTGTCAACTATGGTAACAAACTACTTCTCCTCTCATATCGATGTTCTCCCTCAACGGTCATTCCCCTTTGACTATTGGGCCAGAAAACTTGACACCTGGCCTGAATTGGCACAATATGCCTTACAGGAGCTCGCTTACCCTGCTGCTAGTGTGTTAGCTGAATGAGTCTTCAGTGCTGCTGGATCAATCCTGACAGAAAAAAGGACCTGTCTGTCGACCCAAAATGTTGAAGATCTAACCTTCATTAAAATGAACCATGCATGGGTTTCAAAGGATTTTGTCCCACCCTCCCCTGCTGACACGTAGGTTGCCAGAAAAATGGCTTGCTTTTGTCCTCCTCTTCCGCGGACTTCTCCAATTACTCCATTTGCAGCTGCTGAATGTCCAACTTCAACATATGCCAATTTTTCCACCTCCCTAACTGGGCTGCCTCCCCCCAAAGGGCCAGGGTCACCACCTTGGGGAGCACTATAGTCTGGAGAATGATATATGGGGCCCACCATACACTGGAGCATTCCAAAGGTGGACATCAGACACTGGAGCAGCATTTACAGGGCCCATTATGCACTGGAGCATTAGAAATGGGGCCCATTATATATGGATCATTATTTCGGCCCATAACACATTGAAGCTTCATCCATGGGGACCAACATATACTGTAGCATTATGTGGAGCTCATCATATACTGTTTCAAACATTATATGGGACCAATGATTCTGCATGGAGAAATATATTGGCCTCATTACTCTGTATAGCGCACTATGCGGTGGCCATAATACTGTATGCAGTAACTTACTGTCCGTTTTTGGAGCTATTGGAGAACTTAAAATGGATATCAGTCATGAGATGTAAGAAGCGAAGTATTTTTCATTGTACTATACCGCTATTTCTCTGCCGTATCAGAGGATCATGAATTGTGGCATGTGTTAAAGGAGCCCATTGACACTCTTTGTCCCTGGGCCCATGAAAATCTGGAGCCAGCCCTACCACCCCACAACTTTAGCCGCCCTATCCCCCAAAAACTTTAGCCAAATAACCCCCAGTTTTCAATGCCTAACTATTATTATAAAGTAAATAAAGGTTGACAAGCTTAAGTAATAAGAATTGATGTTTTTGGCATTAAAATGGGCACTGTAGGTGTATTTCCTGTCCTACACTCACTGCCGACTTTTCTTCCCCATTGACTTGCATTGGGTTTCATGTTTCAGTCGGCCTTCGACTTTTCATGATAATCGGCTGATTTCATTCGACCCGACTTTTCAGAAAGTCGGGTTTCATGAAACCCAACTCAACCTGAAAAAAGGCAAAGTCGCTCATCTCTATTAAACAATATACAGTAACTATTTACTCAGTTGGTAAATATCATCATTGCTCCACTGCTTTCCGAATACAAATTATGAGAATCAATATAAATATGGGTTGAGATTTGTGAAGTGAACAAGCTCTCACCATTCTTCTACAAATTCACACTTCCCATCAGACCCATATATGCCCCTCTTCTCAGATATTGCAGCCATGTTTAATTAACACCTGTGATGCAGTGGCAAGCGACGCTACTGCTATGGGTCCGTGAGCTGGAGGGCAGTGCCAGTGTCGGCACCGGCCCCCGCCCATCATCTCAAGTTAAATGTACTGTCATCCTGAATGCCATTACAGTTGAAAGAAATCATTAAGGAAGGAGTGTCAGCTGACTATGGAGAGCATTATACTATATGGAGGACTATGGGGGGTGAATTATACCATATGGAGGGCAATGGAGAATAGATTATACTGTATGGAAAACTATGCGGGTCCATTATATTATAAGAAGGACTATGGTGGGTGCATTATACTATTTGTAGCACTATGGGGGTGAATTATACCATATGAAGGACTAAGGAGGGGTAGATTATATTATACGGAAAACTATAGGAGTGCATTATACTATCAGAAGGACTATGGTGGGTACATTATGGGGGTTTATTATACTACATGGAGTACTATGGGGGTGCATTAGACTATATGGAGGAATATGAGGGGTGCATTAGACTATATAGTGGACTATGGGGGTGCATTATTGTATACGGAGAACTATGGGAGTGCATTATACTATATGGAGAACTATGGGGGTGCATTATACTGTAAAAATGACTACGAGGGGTGCATTATACTATATAGAGGACTATGGTGGGAGCATTATGCTATATGAAGGACAAAACCACAAAAAGAAGATTTGAAAATCCTCCAATAACCAAGAAAAAAACACACCAAAAAAACAGGCAAAGATGCTTAACTGTCTAGGCCTCAAGACAAATGCTCTGCATCCTTTGTGTGTGAACGGTGCTGCATACAGATTGTATTTGTTTGCACTGGTGTACCAAACGACCAATCCCTGATTGTAGGCTGGTTGTCTCATCGGTATTACTGCACCTGTGTAGTCACCATCTTTATTTGGATCCGCTGCACCCTTATAGTGCATTTGTCTTTAGGTCTAGACAGGAAAGCTTATTTGCCTGTTTTTTGGTGTGTTTTTACTATATGGAGGACTATGGGCGTGCATTATAATGTATGGAGGACCAAAGAATTTGTAATAGAAGGAGCGTGGATACCTGGCACGTTATGCTTTCTACAGATTCTATACTGATACTTCCCCTCATATTATTTTTTTTCTTACTAGGGAGAGAATCTGGATCCTGGATGGAAGACTGAGGAATTTAGCGAGCAATGTAACATAGTAACATAGTTTTGAAGGCTGAAGGAAGACCTTATGTCCATCTAGTTCAGCCTATTTTTAGTGCAGCTGTTCTGCATTGTTGATCCTGGGGAAGGCAAAAAACCCACAGAGTAGAAGCCAATTTTCTCCATAGGGAAAAAAATTCCTTCCCCTAAGCTGGGTCAACCATCTACCTGTAATATTCTGTTATTCGTAACCTTCTATACTGTTACTCACAAGAAAAGCATCCATTCCTTTCTTAAATTCATTCAGTGAGTTGGCCATCACCAGTTCCTCAGGAAGAGAATTCCAGAGCCTCACTGCTCTTACCATGAAGAACCCTCTTCTATGCTGGTGCAGAAATTGTCTTTCCTCCAAACGAAGAGAATGCCCCCTTGTTCTTGTCACAGTCCTGGGTACAAACAGTTCATTGGCGAGATCTCTGTATTGCCCTCTGATATACTTGTACATATATATTAAGTCTCCCCTAAGTCTTCTCTTTTCTAGAGTAAATAGACCTAATTTTGATAACCTTTCTGGGTATTGTAGTGAACCAACTCCATTTATCATTTTAGTAGCCCGCCTTTGAACCCTTTCAAGGGTGATTATTTAGTATTAGTCATTTAATATGTCTGTACATATTCCAAAATATATGAATAAAAAACGTTCAAAAAATTTTATGCACCCAAAAGAATTAAAAAAAATCGACTTCAGAGTGCAAAAGTAGGAAAGCATTAAAAAAATTTGTATTAATCTGATGTTACTGTAATTGTTCTGACCTAAAGAATAAAGCTGTCTTATCACTTATATCGCACGGTGAATATCATGAAAAAAATAGAAACTAATTTTTAAATTTATCCTGTGCTCTATGCTGAGAATGCTGTGAGTTGCAGTTTCACAAAACCTGGAATGTCCATAGTTCCTGCAACTACAAAATGTATGAAAATGTGAAACAATAGGAATGGTTTCTCTCACAGACAATGACTCCTGCTCTTACATGGCATTTGTGTATTGTTAGATGTATCACCAGCAAAGAAACACTCAATGTTCTTGTTTTAAATGCATTTTACTTTTGGGAACTTTCCCTTACTCGCCCGACTCCTCCAGCCTTGATGCTGACCAATGTGATCTGCCATATTATTACTACTTGTTATCAATATTAACACCTGTGGAGATATCACTCATGGTCATTTGTGACATCATCAAATACAGGAGGCCATTGTTACCTCACAGCATGATGTCACAATGACTGTGGGGCTATACAAACGGGTGTTCAGGGGGAAAAGGCTCATTTCAGAAGATGAAGACGAGGAGAGCGGAGGATCCAGGATGGAGGATACAGGTAAATAACAAACCTTACAGGGATTTCTTAGTGAACTTACCCCCAACATGGTCCCTCATTGTCTACAGATTGGGGCTGTAAGGTGCTGGATTCTTCAGTCCTTGCTGGTAGAATCTCTACACTTGGTTGATGAAGGGTCTTTGTGAGGTCACACAGCGGAATGTTTGACACTGAGACTTCTATGCAGCAAACATGGGGACATCAGAGAGGTCAACACAAAGACGGCACATCCAATGGAGACATTACAGTAGCTACTTCGGTCAGTGGCTGGCACAGATTGTTGGTGGTGGTTCTGTCACTTTAATTTAAGATTATTGGGGCAAAAATGTCTACCATAATGCCCCTACATGGGAGAGAGGTTGGTGTACATACATTGGGGGAAATATATTTATTTATATACTTTCTATTTATTTATTTTACTATTTATGTTACTTATATATAAAGGCATTTGAAGCAATTTTTTTTTTCAAATCATGTTTATTACACCATTTTTAACTGCCTATATCAAAACTTAAAATTCGTAGTAAAAGGAACGTGGACATCTGGCACTTTATGCTTTTCTACAGGTTTTATACAGATACTCATATTTTTTTTATCTTGTTAGGGAGAGAATTTGGATCCTGGAAGGAAGACTGAAGAATCTAAAGCGATCAATGCGATTGTGTAGTATTAATCATTTAATGTGTCTGTGCATACTGTACATATTTATATGCTTTAGCACTACAGAGTGCAACTTTACTTGTTTTCCAACTGTATAGGGTCCTGATAGAACAGTTATATGTCTGTATATTAAGGGGCAGTGTTTGTAGGGGGGTAGTGTTCTGTTTTTTTACAGGGGAGATGAACGTAGTCAGGTTATGAGCTCCAGGGTCTGATCTGACGAGGAAAGGTGAGGCGTGTTACCAGGACAAAGAAGATCTGCAGTCCCGAAACGAGTCTCCATATTGAATATCATTGATCTATACAAGTCAGTTAGTTAGTTGTAGTATGGCCTTGGTCCAGGGTTCTCGAACTGATCGCCTTTTCCCGGGGTCAAGAAGGAATTTTTTCCCTGTAACACACATTGGCTGAATGTGTGCAGGTTTTTTGCCTTCTTCTGGATCATTGGCTTTAGGTAGGGGTAGAGATTGCAATTAATAAAATATGTTTAAAATCAATGATCTGTGTCCTTATATCTTTATTTCATACTCAGGTATTTGTATATGTTAGTTCTCATTTATGATCCATGACTATGTAGGTATACAGAAATACAAGGGTGGTAATTATGTGTCTCCTAATG
This sequence comes from Dendrobates tinctorius, assembly GCF_039654945.1. Taxonomy (NCBI): domain Eukaryota; kingdom Metazoa; phylum Chordata; class Amphibia; order Anura; family Dendrobatidae; genus Dendrobates; species Dendrobates tinctorius. Next base: position 1,221,132 of record NW_027361948.1, on the reverse strand, counting down.
TAATGTCTGTATTTATAATGCATACAATAGAGCCATAGACAAGATATCAGAAGTAGTGGAAATTATTATCCTCATAGAAAATAATTGTGGGCTTGACTCAAATATCGAGTATAATGGAAGTCAATGAGAAATTCAAGCATTTTTCGGAAAGTTCCTAACAGGAGAGCTGGAGGGGCAGGAAAATCACTGAAAATTGGTTAAAAACTGTGCTCAAATGGAATGGGGACACCACGTGGAAGACGCCTGGATGCATCTCTAACTCCAAGATCTCTGCTGGGTGTTAAGTAAATAATTTTAAATGATGTGGGGGTCCTCATTATTTTTTAAAACCAGCCAAGGCAACGCAGACAGCTGAGGACTCATATTATCACGAAGGGAAGACCATGATCATTTGTCCCTTTCCAGCCTAAAAAAACCCTGCATCCTCTCCAAGATTGGTACATCACAGTAAATGTGCCAATTCTGGGGCTTTGCCTGTTTTTTCCGGATTGAGGGAAATTATGGGGGTGTCTTACAAACACCTCTCTATTACTAACCCCTGGGCTTCACCTGACATTACACAGCTTAGATCAACCCTCCAAAAAATTACCCCAATTGGCTCCATTACTAACCACTGGGCTTGTGCTGACATCAACCCACAAAAATATTACCCCAATTGCCACAACAGGTCAATCGGGAAGAGTCGGGTAAAGCGACAGAATTGGAGCATCTCATGTGATGCACCAATTCTGAGGCAGCTGCGGACTGGTATTTCTAAGCTGGGAAGGGCCCAATATCGATAGACCTTCCCAATCTGATAATATAAGCCTGCGAGCTGTCTGCTTTACATTGGCTGGTTACCAAAAAAAGGGAGACCTCACATCTTTTAAAAAATATATATTTATGATATTTGTCTGTAATGCATTTTTTAGGTGCATTTTCAGCCGCAAAACATGCAGCGTGGGGACTTGAGCATGGAGCTTGAGCACCCACTATACTTGATCAAATTAAATATATATAGCTGGAAATTAGGAATAACAAAAGAACCATGTTCCTAAATTCGGGATAATCTCCAAAATATACAATTAGTGAATGAAGGACATTGGGAGCGTAAAACCCTAAAATATAATATGTGGATGTGACATCAAGTAGATTCTATAACTTGTTTTTGCCAAAAATTACACAACATATTTAATCAAATTTATAAAAACGAGAAAACTCAAAAATGGACAAATCACCATGTAGAAAAAGTTTTGACTATAAAATCAATAAAACCATGGGGCAATACAATAGGCATACAGCGTATCAGTGAGTAAATAGGGTCAAAATATATAAGGTAATATACAGAGTAAGATTCATTATAATACATGACCCATAGGCATGGGGTGTGAGGATTTGCATAAAATTTATTAAAATTTACAATACACAGGAGAAGTCAATGAGGTGATTGTTCACGAAAATCGAATATTTTCCATATAAGTGTACATAACAGATACCCCTGTTTCAAAAATCATTGTAATCACAGCCTGCTATAAGGGTCAGAGGTAAAAGAGTATGTGAGCTTAAGCACAACAACGACATCATAGTGTGACAGGTGTCAGAAGCACAAACCAGAGAAACATGCCTCTTACCCATATGCTGTTTAAGCCTAAGTATTGCACCGGAGCCACAACGTGTGTTTCGCTGTGGCTTACTTTGGGGGGCAGTCGAGTATTGACATGTGGAGAGCACCCTTGCCCTTCACTAGCATCTTCTAATAACACTCCTAATGGCATTCCCCTACTAATAACACTCCTAGTGGCACGTCCCTCTTAATAACACTGCAAGTGGCACGCCCCTCCTAATAACACTTCTAGTAGCAGGTTCTTCCTAATTACACTCCTAGTGGCACAGTCCTCTTAATAACGCTCCTAGTGCCACTGTCATGCCGCCTGTCATGCCGCTCCCACCTGAGGGCGGGACCTCGGGTTCGTCGTCACCACATCCGGTGCCGCTACCGCTCCGAGGGTCCGGTCGGGTGCTCACGCACACCTCTCGCTCCTAGCTCCGTGGTTGCGCTATGTTCCAGTGTGCATGCGCGCTCTGCCCAGCTCTGTCTTTGGTCTTGTCCTCTCTATGATACTGGAGTACTTGACCCGGAAGTTCAAGGACTCAGGTGCTATATCAGACTACCTCTTCCTATGGGAGGTGCATGATTATTGTTGTACTTCCTGACTTGGTCTACCGTGTCCCTGCCTGGCTGTGTGCTGTATTCGGGTCCTCTGCCTTGTACTCTATTGTGCCTCTTGGCACACGCTCTGAACCTCCACTCTGCCTTGTACTCTATTGTCCCTCTTGGAACATGCTCTGAACCTGTACTCTGCCTTGTACTCTATTGTGCCTCTTGGCACTCGCTCTGAGCCTGTACTCTGCCTTGCACTATATTGTGTCTCTTGGCACATGCTCTGAACCTGCACTCTGCCTTGTACTCTGCTGTACCTCCTGGCACATGCTCTTATCCTGCACTCCATCTTGTACTCCGTTGTGCCTCCTGGCACACGCTCTGATCCTGCACTCTGCCTGTTACTCTGTTGTGCCTCCTGGCACTCGCTCTATCCTGTACTCCGTTCCAGTACTCTGTTGTGCCTCCTGGCACACCTGCTCTCTAGCTCTGTATTCTGGCGTGCTCCTTTGCACGCATCCCGCTTTGCACGTTCCTGCAGACACACTCACTCGTGGCTCCTGTGAGCCGGCAGCCTGGTGCCAGCAGTCGCGGTACCTAACCCCCTGGGGCTTGCCCCTGACACTCCCTGTATAGGGGGTGGTCCTCACTAGGTCAGCTCGCCCTGGGCGGGTTGGTGCCACGACCCAGAGGGTCCACTCCATGAGTCGTCATAGGCACTTACCTCTTAATAACACCGCTAGTGGCAGTTCCCTCCTAATAACTCTACTAGTAGCAGGTCCCGCCTAATAACACTCCTTGTGGCACGTCCCTCCTAATAACACTCCTATCACTTTGAAATCTACTTAATACACTTTAAGATCTATTTAATACACTTTGATACACTACGATATCCTTATGATATCTATTTAATATACTTTAATATCAGTTTGATACACTTTGATATCACTATGATAAAGGGCGGGGCAACTGTTAGATTTCTTTTTGATGAAACATACCTCCCCCTTAATACTAACCCAGAAGTGAAGTATGATTGGCGGTGAAACCGACAAATCAGGCCTGAAATCATAATATAGGTATATTAATAAGTTTAATCAATTTTAATCAAGATATTATTTTTGTTCTGGACTATCCCTTTAATGACCGCCATTGCAACTTTTTTCATTTTAACACAATTGAGGAAAATTTTTCTTGCGCGCGATGTAAGGTGAAAATGCATCAGCCGTACGTCAATAGCAACAGCAGCATCTACATGGTTAACAGTGGGAGGAAGCTCCCTCTTTAACGCCATGGGCACTTGATTGTGGGGTGCTAGCTACGGTGGCCTGTTGGACACTGCTTATGGCATGGCCTAACAGGCAAAGAGCCAGTGTAAGGCTGGAGTCACACACAACGTATAAAAAAAATCGGTCCGTTTTTCCCGGATGAGAATCGCAGAAATGTTTCATGAACAGTGATCCATATGTCATTCATGTGCAATGCGAGGATGCGATTTCCTCGCATCAAAGTATCCGTGTGACATCTGTATACATACAGACTATATATACTACCGTTAAAAAGTATAGGGTCACTTAGAAATGTCCTTATTTTTGAAAAAAATCACAGTTTTTTCCAATGAAGCTGACATTAAAAGATTCAGAAATACACTCTATACATTGTTAATGTGTTACATGACTATTCTAGCTGCAAACGTCTGGTTTGTAATGCAATATCTTCATAGGTGTATAGATGCCCATTTGCAACAACCATCACTCCAGTGTTCTTATGGTACTTTGTGTTTGCTAACTGTGTAAGAAGGCTAATGGATGGTTAGAATACCCATGAAAACCCTTGTGCAAGTATGCTAGTACAGCTGAAAACAGTTTGGCTGATTAGAGAAGCAACATGACCTCCTTTGAGCTAGTTGAGAATCTGGAGCATTACATTTGTTAGCTTCATTAAACTCTCAAAATGGACAGAAAAAAGAACTTTCATGTGAAACCAGACAGTCTATTCTTGTTCTCAGAAATGAAGGCTATTCCATGCGAGAAATTGTCAACAAACTGAAGATTTCCTACAACGGTGTGTACTACTCCTTTCAGAGGAGAGCACAAACAGGCTCTAACCAGAGTAGAAAGAGAAGTGGGAGGCCCCGCTGCACAACTGAGCAACAAGACAAGTACATTAGAGTCTGTAGTTTGCGAAATCGATGCCTCATGGGTCCTCAACTGGCTGCTTTATTAAATAGTACAAGAAAAACGCCAGTGTCAACATCTACAGTGAAGAGGCGACTCAGGGATGCTGGCCTTCAGGGCAGAGTGGCAAAGAAAAAGCCATATCTGAGACTGGCTAATAAAAGGAAAAGATTAATATGGGCAAAACAACACAGACATTGGACTGTGGAAAATGGATAAAAACTATTATTGACAGACGAAACCAAGTTTGAGGTGTTTGGATCACTCAGAAGAACATTTGTGAGATGCAGAACAACTGAAAAGATGCTGGAATAGTGCCTGACGCCATCTGTCAGCATGGTGGAGGTAATGTGATGGTCTGGGGTCGCTTTGGTGCTGGTAAAGTGGGAGATTTGTACAAGGTAAAAGGGCTTTTGAATAAGGAAGGCAATCACTCCATTTTGCAACGCCATGCCATTCCCTGTGGGCACCGCTTGATTGAAGCCAGTTTCATCCTACAACAGGACAATGATCAAAAGCATACCTACTAGTGTTGAGCGATACCGTTTTATACCCAAAAATATCGTATCGGATGGTATCGCCCGATACGAAAAAAATATCGGGTATCGCCGATTCCGATACCGGAAGTCCCATTCAAGTCAATGGGACTTCCGGTATCGGAATTAAAAAAAGCCCTTTATTTCCTTGTTGGCTAATTCTACATAATTGAAAACAAGTAAGAATCATGTAGAATGTATTGTGAGAGGTGGAGGAGACATTAAAGGCATAGTGGTTTATTCAAATCACATGGCATAGCATTAATTCCAATTTTTTTTTCAAGACGTTCGGAGTTAAAAAGATATTGACTATGTTAACTTTTTTATATTTTGTCAGATATGTATGTTTCACAACTTCCATGCTCTTCACTAGAGTTGAGCGACTTTTGGTTTTTTAGGGTCGCGTTTCGTTTCGTGAAACCCGACTTTTCCAAAAGTCGGGTCGAGCAAGATCGTCCGATTATAGGGAAAAGTCGGGGTCGTCCCGAAACACGAAACCCAATGTAAGTCAATGGGGAATAAAAGTCGGCAGTGAGAGAAGGACAGGAAACACACCTACAGTGCCCATTTGAATGCCAAAAGCATCAATTCTTCTTTCTTAAGCTTGTCAACCTTAATTAACTTCATATTACAAGTTACGCACTGAAAAATGGGGGTTATTTGGCTACAAACTGTGGGGGGGAGGGCTGGCTCCAGGTTTTCATGTGCCCTGGGCGAAAGAGCGCCCCTTTAACACATACCACAACTCATCATGCTCCGATACGGCAGAGAAATAGCGGTATAGTACAATGAAAAATACCTCACTTTTTACATCTCATGACGAGGCCCATCTATTTCTCCATACAGAATCATTGGTCCCATATAATGTTTGAAACAGTATATGATGAGCTCCACATAATGCTACAGTATATGTTGGTCCCCATGGATGAAGCTCCACTGTCTTATGGGCCCAAATAATGCTCCAAACATAATGGGCCCCATTTCTAATGCTCTAGTGTATAATGGGCCCTGTAAATGCTGCTCCAGTGTCTGATGTCCACCTTTGGAATGTTCCAGTGTATGGTGGGCCCCATCTATCATTCTCCAGAGTATAGTGCTCCCCAAAAATTGCTGTCCCAACATTGAAAACAATCAAATAAGTCTCCTCTCTAGGGAATCCCTGTACTTGTCTGAACAGGTGCTGTAGCTTGCTTAACAGCTCGCCAGCCGTTCTCACGCCCAGTATGGATTGCACGTGATTGCACAAAGGTTAGAAAGGGTACCGTATCCCTGGATAACATGTATGGATAGCGTACACATTCAAAATATATGTCTCAGGAGGCAGGCTCAGACGGTGTCAGGCCCAGTATGGATTGCACGTGATTGCACAAAGGTTAGAAAGGGTACCGTATCCCTGGATAACATGTATGGATAGCGTACACATTCAAAATATATGTCTCAGGAGGCAGGCTCAGACGGTGTCAGGCACAGTATGGATTGCACATGATTGCACAAAGGTTAGAAAGGGTACCGTATCCCCGGATAACATGTATGGATAGCGTACACATTCAAAATATATGTCTATACAGCATGAGGCAGGCTCAGACGGTGTTAGGCCCAGTATGGATTGCACGTGATTGCACAAAGGTTAGAAAGGGTACCGTATCCCCGGATAACCATGTATGGATAGCGTACACATTCAAAATATATGTCTATACAGCATGAGGCAGGCTCAGACGGTGTTAGGCCCAGTATGGATTGCACGTCATTGCACAAAGGTTAGAAAGGGTACCGTATCCCCGGATAACATGTATGGATAGCGTACACATTCAAAATATATGTCTATACAGCATGAGGCAGGCTCAGACGGTGTTAGGCCCAGTATGGATTGCACGTCATTGCACAAAGGTTAGAAAGGGTACCGTATCCCCGGATAACATGTATGGATAGCGTACACATTCAAAATATATGTCTATACAGCATGAGGCAGGCTCAGACGGTGTTAGGCCCAGTATGGATTGCACGTCATTGCACAAAGGTTAGAAAGGGTACCGTATCCCCGGATAACATGTATGGATAGCGTACACATTCAAAATATATGTCTATACAGCATGAGGCAGGCTCAGACGGTGTTAGGCCCAGTATGGATTGCACGTCATTGCACAAAGGTTAGAAAGGGTACCGTATCCCTGGATAACATGTATGGATAGCGTACACATTCAAAATATATGTCTCAGGAGGCAGGCTCAGACGGTGTCAGGCACAGTATGGATTGCACATGATTGCACAAAGGTTAGAAAGGGTACCGTATCCCCGGATAACATGTATGGATAGCGTACACATTCAAAATATATGTCTCAGGAGGCAGGCTCAGACGGTGTCAGGCACAGTATGGATTTGACGGCCCAGATTACACAGAGGAGGAGCAGGGAGAGGTAAAGATTGCAAATGCTGGGGCCCTGCCCAAGCAAGGGGGGCCCACTCGTGGGCGTCGGTACTGGCACTGGGCCCCTCATAGTACAGCGGTGTGTCTGACGGCGGGTGTGCACCACCGCCGTCAGAGACACTTGATTGCACTATGAGGGACCCTGTGCCAGTGCCCGTGCCCAAGAGTCGGCCTACCCACCTGTCCAGGGCAACGGCACTCGCACGGTGTCGTGCGGTAAGTGGTGACCCCGGCCATGGGGGGGGGAGGCAGCACAGTTAGGGAGTTTTAGAAAGTGGCATATGTTGATGTTGGACATTCAGCTGATGCAAAAGGCGAAATAGGTGAAGTACCAGGAAGAGGTGGACCAAAGCAAGCCATTTTTCTGTCACCCTATGTGTCATCAGGGGAAGGTGGGACAAAATCCTTGGAAACCCATGCGTGGTTCATTTTAATGAAGGTTAGATCATCCACATTTTGGGTTGACAGACGGGTCCTTTTTTCTGTCAGGATTGATCCAGCTGCACTGAAGACTCTTTCCGATAGCACACTTGCAGCTGGGCAAGCGAGCTCCTGTAAGGCATATTGGGCCAATTCAGGCCAGGTGTCCAGTTTAGCGGCCCAATAGTCAAAGGGGAATGACCTGTGTGGGAGAACATCGATATGGGAGGAAAAGTAGTTTGTAACCATAGTTGACAACTGCTGTCTCCTGTCACTTTCCATCGATGCAGTATTACCAGTTGTGTGAGCGGTATTTGAAAAATCAGTCCACAACATTGTCATGAAACCCCTGTCTCCAACGCCACTTCTGCTGTGTGCACCACGAACACCTCTGCCAAGCTGCCCCCGGCCCGTACGGCTCGTGTGAGAACCATCACCGCTGCTGTGTGCTGAGAATGCCTCAAGCAACCGATTTACCAGAGTTGCTTGTTTATTAGCCAATATTAGGTCAAGGTTCTCCTGTGGCATGATGTTTTGTAATTTGCCTTTATAGCGTGGATCCAGGATGCTGGCCAACCAGTAGTCGTCATCGTTCATCATTTTGGCAATGCGGGGGTCCCTTTTTAGGATCCGCAAGGCATAATCTGACATGTGGGCCAATGTTCCCGGTGTCAATGATGCACTGCGAGTGCTGGGTGGAGGAGCACTTTCTGGCAAATCCACATCCCTCCAGTCACGCACAAACCCTGTACCAGACCTTGCCACGCCAACATTTTCACTTGCCCCACGAGATGCATCCTCCTCCCCTAAGTAATCATCACCATCATCCTCCTCCTCCTCTTCTTCCTCCACTTCGTCCAGGAGAGGTCCCTGAGCAGACAATGGATGAATGTCATCAAGGATTCCCTCATCCTCTTCCTCCTCATCAACATTGGCTGCAGACGCCTGCTCCTTAAGGTGCGTCAAAGTTTGCATGAGCAGACGCATAAGTGGGATGCTCATGCTTAGGATGGCGTCGTCTGCGCTTACCAGCCGTGTGCATTCCTCAAAACACTGAAGGACTTTACAAAGGTCTTTCAGCTTCGACCACTGCACGCCTGTCAACTCCATGTCTGCTCTCAAAGTGCCTGGCCGTGTATCCTCCCACAAATGCATTATGGCCTGCCTCTGCTCGCACAGCCGCTCCACCATGTGCAGGGTGGAGTTCCACCTTGTTGCAATGTCGATAATGAGGCGGTGGTTGGGAAGGTGGAGCTATCGCTGCAGCTTCTGCATACGAACGGAGTGTACAGGCGACCGGCGGATGTGCGCGCACAGTCTTCGCACCTTCTGGAGCAGGGCTGTTAACTCCGGATAATTTTTGAGGAAGCACTGCACCACCAGGTTCAAGGTGTGAGCCAAGCAAGGTATGTGGCTGAGTTTTGAAAGGGCTATGGCTGCCACAAAATTACGGCCGTTATCACTAACTACCTTGCCTGCCTCAAGATGTACACTGCCCAGCCATGACTCAGTTTGTCGCTTCAAGTACTCGGCCAGCACCTCGGCGGTGTGTCTGTCGCCCAAACACATCATCTGCAACACAGCCTGCTGACGCTTTCCACTAGCTGCTCGATAGGGGGACACATCGTGTGCAACAGTGGCAGCTGCAGATGGAGTGCTCGTACGACTGCGCTCTGTGGACGAGCTGTCGCTTCTGGAGGAGGAGGAGGAGGAGGAGGGTCGAACGCCTACAGCCAACTGTTTCCTAGACCGTGGGCTAGGCAGCACTGTCCCACCACCGCTGTCCCCTGTGGACCCTGCATCCACCACATTAACCCAGTGCGCAGTGATGGACACGTAACGGCCCTGGCCATGCCGACTGGACCATGCATCAGTTGTGAGGTGCACCTTTCCGCTCACTGACTGCTTGAGTGCATGGACAATGCGGTCTTTCACATGATGGTGGAGGGCTGGGATGGCTTTGCGAGAGAAGAAGTGGCGACTGGGTAGGTCATAGCGTGGTACTGCATAGGCCATGAGTTCGCGGAAAGCTGTGCTTTCCACCAACCGAAAGGGCATCATCTCAAACGAGATTAGTTTGGCAATGTGGGCGTTCAAACCCAGTGTACGCGGATGAGAGACTGAGTACTTTCTTGACCTACTCATAGTGTCTGGGAGGGTGAGCTGGACTTGAGAGCTGCATATGGTGGAAGTAGCGGTGGACAGGGCGGCCTGAGAGAGGGTTGATGATGGTGATGGAGTTGGTGTTCTTTCTGATGGCCTAGAATCAGTCTTTCGTTGATATAACAGTGGGATTCCCTGACTGCTGTGGCCTTGCAACGACACCTCAACATTTGCTGCTGTGCTAACCGGTGGGCTTACAGTGGGGGAAACAATGTAGCGTTGCTGACTACCTTCGTTGTGATCAGTTGCACATGTGGCACTTGAGGTTTGGTGTTGTGTCCACGCTTGCAAGTGCATGCTGGTTAAATGTCTAAGCATGCAACTGGTATTCAAATTTTTCAGATTTTTCCCTCGGCTAAAGGTCTTTGCGCACTTCTTACAGATAACCTTGGCCTGATCATGAGGATTTTGTTCAAAAAACTGCCACACTGCACTCTTCCTACTTTGGCAGACATTTTGCGGCCTAGCACGCTGTGATCTTTTGACCCTCTGGACAAGCTGTCCAGCAACTCTTTTGATGTTTGGAACCTGTCTTTGGAGTGCTCCGGGCCTGCCAGATAACAGCTGTTGCGATGTCGATGTCTGCTGTGGATGCTCCTCATCTGAGCTATTGGAAGCAGCACCCTCTTCCCCCAATGGATGCCAATCTGGGTCAACAACTGGGTCATCCATCACCTCCTCTTCTATGTCATGTGCACCTTCCTCTGTGTCACCGTGTATGGTGGTATAGTGTGCGGGAAGGGGCACCTGAGTCTCATCAGGGTCAAAATCTGGCTCTGTACACTGCGAGGACAATGTAGTGCTCTGAGTGAATGTACCAGCAGAATCATCCATCAGCGGCTGTGCATCAGTGCACTCCATGTCAGATTCATCTTGGCCTGGGTAATTCACCATTTGACTTGATAATCCAGGCATGGTATGTGAAAACAGCTCCATGGAGTAATCAGTAGGATGGCCTGCGTCATCCTTCAATCTTGGTTGGGGCGAAGGACACAAGGAAAGGTGTGGTTCATGAACATGAGCCTCCAATGACGACTCAGTGCTTTTACTTTTTACAACTGAAGAAGAGGAGGCGATAGAGCTGGAGGCTGAGTCAGCAATGTAAGACAAAACTTTTTCCTGATGCTCTGCCTTTAAAAGCGGTTTGCCAACTCCTAGAAAACTAAGCGTTCGAGGCCTTATGTAGCCAGACGATGACACAGGGTCAGCACCTCCTGCATTCGGTCCTATTTTGCTCTTGCCACTACCATCAGATCCACCACCAACACCATCATTACCAGCTGCCAACCCCCGCCCAATTCCACGGCCTCTTCCACCAGCCTTCCTCATTTTTGGTAGAAATGTAGACAAAATCCAACAAACTATATAGTAATGTAAAACAAGGTAAAAGGTGTCTATAGGACAGGGGAGATTTAGAATTTCTGCACACACTTGTGGACAGTGGACACTTTTGGATTGTGTGAGGCCCACTGATATCTGAGCGCTATGTGACACGCTCGATGGCACAGCTGCCTGTGACCAAAGTGACGAGAGGATAATGGAGATTTTGAATCTCTGCGTACACTTTTGGACACTGGACACTTGTAGATTGTGTGAGGCCCACTGATATCTGAGCGCTATGTGACACGCTCGATGGCACAGCTGCCTGTGACCAAAGTGACGAGAGGATAATGGAGATTTTGAATCTCTGCGTACACTTTTGGATACTGGACACTTGTAGATTGTGTGAGGCCTACTGATATCTGAGCGCTATGTGACACGCTCGATGGCACAGCTGCCTGTGACCAAAGTGACGAGAGGATAATGGAGATTTTGAATCTCTGCGTACACTTTTGGACACTGGACACTTGTGGATTGTGTGAGGCCCACTGATATCTGAGCGCTATGTGACACGCTCGATGGCACAGCTGCCTGTGACCAAAGTGACGAGAGGATAATGAAGATTTTGATTCTCTGCGTACACTTTTGGACACTGGACACTTGTAGATTGTGTGAGGCCTACTGATATCTGAGCGCTATGTGACACGCTCGATGGCACAGCTGCCTGTGACCAAAGTGACGAGAGGATAATGGAGATTTTGAATCTCTGCGTACACTTTTGGACACTGGACACTTGTAGATTGTGTGAGGCCTACTGATATCTGAGCGCTATGTGACACGCTCGATGGCACAGCTGCCTGTGACCAAAGTGACGAGAGGATAATGGAGATTTTGAATCTCTGCGTACACTTTTGGACACTGGACACTTGTAGATTGTGTGAGGCCTACTGATATCTGAGCGCTATGTGACACGCTCGATGGCACAGCTGCCTGTGACCAAAGTGACGAGAGGATAATGGAGATTTTGAATCTCTGCGTACACTTTTGGACACTGGATACTTGTAGATTGTGTGAGGCCCACTGATATCTGAGCGCTATGTGACACGCTCGATGGCACAGCTGCCTGTGACCAAAGTGACGAGAGGATAATGGAGATTTTGAATCTCTGCGTACACTTTTGGACACTGGACACTTGTAGATTGTGTGAGGCCTACTGATATCTGAGCGCTATGTGACACGCTCGATGGCACAGCTGCCTGTGACCAAAGTGACGAGAGGATAATGGAGATTTTGAATCTCTGCGTACACTTTTGGACACTGGACACTTGTAGATTGTGTGAGGCCTACTGATATCTGAGCGCTATGTGACACGCTCGATGGCACAGCTGCCTGTGACCAAAGTGACGAGAGGATAATGGAGATTTTGAATCTCTGCGAACACTTTTGGACACTGGACACTTGTAGATTGTGTGAGGCCCACTGATATCTGAGCGCTATGTGACACGCTCGATGGCACAGCTGCCTGTGACCAAAGTGACGAGAGGATAATGGAGATTTTGAATCTCTGCGTACACTTTTGGACACTGGACACTTGTAGATTGTGTGAGGCCCACTGATATCTGAGCGCTATGTGACACGCTCGATGGCACAGCTGCCTGTGACCAAAGTGACGAGAGGATAATGGAGATTTTGAATCTCTGCGTACACTTTTGGACACTGGACACTTGTAGATTGTGTGAGGCCCACTGATATCTGAGCGTTATGTGACACGCTCGATGGCACAGCTGCCTGTGACCAAAGTGACGAGAGGATAATGGAGATTTTGAATCTCTGCGTACACTTTTGGACACTGGACACTTGTAGATTGTGTGAGGCCTACTGATATCTGAGCGCTATGTGACACGCTCGATGGCACAGCTGCCTGTGACCAAAGTGACGAGAGGATAATGGAGATTTTGAATCTCTGCGTACACTTTTGGACACTGGACACTTGTAGATTGTGTGAGGCCCACTGATATCTGAGCGCTATGTGACACGCTCGATGGCACAGCTGTGACAAAAGTGACTAGAGGATAAGGGAGATTGGATTGCTTTTAAAAAAGCAGTTTGCGGAGCAGTGGGTAAACAGCAATGCCAGCGTGTCAGGAAGCCTTAGAAGGCAGCCCAACAACCAACACCACTGATACACCACAATATAGCCTCTCCTTGCACTGCACACACAGTGACTTGTGTGTTGTGCAGGCCAAATCGCTAGCAGCAGAAGCAGTTCTTTTGTCTTCTTCCCTGCCTAACGCTCTCCCTAAAGAATCAGCAGCAACCTCTCCCTATACTAAGATCGGCAGAAGTAAGATGGCGGTCGGCGTGCACGCCCTTTTATACCCCCTGTGACGCCCACCAAAGCAAGCCAATCACTTGCATGCCCTTCTGAAAGATGGTGGTGACCTGTGCCTATGTCATCACGTTGCCCACAGTGTCCGTGGATCCTGATTGGCTGAAAAAGAGCGCAAAACAAACTTTTGAAACGCGACTTTGGCGTGTAAGTCGCCGACCTCGTGGCCGACCTCATCCTAGGGTCGGGTTTCGTTTCATGAAACCCGACTTTGCCAAAAGTCGGCGACTTTTGAATTTTTTCGACCCGTTTCGCTCAACTCTACTCTTCACCTTCTTTTTTACTTCTCCCACACTTTCTCCTTCATGATCTGCAGCAGTAGCATTTTTTTCATCAACTTTTTCTTCACCTTATTCATCTTCATCTTGTTCACCTACTTACCATTAATTTTTTTTTTCCATTCTTCAAATTCTGCTTATTCAGCTATTATTAATTTTCATATGCTATTTCTTCATCTTCTTCCTATTCTTCTTTTTCTTCATTTTCTTATGGTGACAGTACTTATCTATAAAAGTTATAAGATTACACCTTAAGTTCTGCCTGTCACAAAAGATTTACAACAGGATTTGTCCGCGTTCAGTTTGGCCTGCAGTAGCAGGCACTTTCCAGGGGCACCACGAGGAGGAACGGACTTACCCCCATTTACTGCTTAGTCTTCTTCTTATAATTTTGATTTCTTCTATGCTGATTTTTAGTCATATGCTTAATGTTCTTTTGCTTTCTGTTCTTCTGCTTTTGCTTCTTCTGCTTCTTGTTCTTCTGTCTTTTGTTCTGTATCTTGGTGGTTGTCTTCATGCCCTTTGTCCTCTTGGTCATATTATTTAGGGTCATATTTCTGGTCTTCTTTGGTGTGGTCTTCAGGGTCGTCGTCATAAGGGTCGTCGTCATGGAGATCAATAAGGATTACCAGAGACAATTTCAAAAAGCTTGATCTTGGAAATGTAGCAGAAGGTACAAGAAGGCTGAGAAACTGGTGAGAACCAGCTGACAGTACTGGAACCCATAGTGGCAGCAGAAGGAACAACAGCCAATGGCACTACTGAGGAACAGCTGACGGTGCTGGACCCCGGTTACTATGCAGGAGGTACCTGTGCTAGAAACCACTACCAAGGACCAGCTGACGTTGCTGGACCTCGGATACCGAGATGGAGGCACCTAGGCCAAAGGCTCTGGCGAGAACCAGCTGACAGTGCTGGAACCCGGATGGGTAGCAGAAGGAACAAGAGCCAATGGCACTACCGAGGACCAACTGATGGTGCTGGACCACGGTTACTAAGCAGAAGGTACCTGTGCTAAAAAGCACTACCAAGGACCAGCTGACGGTGCTGGACCTCGGATACTGAGATGGAGGCACCTAGGCCAAAGGCTCTGGCGAGAACCAGCTGACAGTGCTGGAACCCGGATGGGTAGCAGAAGGAACAAGAGCCAATGGCACTACCTCGGATACCGAGATGGAGGCACCTAGGCCAAAGGCTCTGGCGAGAACCAGCTGACAGTGCTGGAACCCGGATGGGTAGCAGAAAGAACATGAGCCAATGGCACTACCGAGGACCAACTGATGGTGCTGGACCACGGTTACTAAGCAGAAGGTACCTGTGCTAAAAAGCACTGCCAAGGACCAGCTGACGTTGCTGGACCTCGGATACCGAGATGGAGGCACCTAGGCCAAAGGCTCTGGCAAGAACCAGCTGACAGTGCTGGCACCCGGATGGGTAGCAGAAGGTACCCATCCAAAGCAAAGTAGCCAGGCCGCAAGCCGGCCGCAGTTACTGAAACCCACAGTCCTACAGGGGGTCCATGTCCGATTGGCACTACGGATCCAGCCTTCAGTGCCAGTTCCCGCAGCCCACATAGGAGTCACCTAAACTGCAGGCACCGTAGAGTCGGCTAACCCGGCCACAAGACGACAGGACAATGGATTGGTGGCATAGTGACCTTGACACTACCCGGAAACAGCAGGCATGCTGAAAACAGGCTGGGCAACAGGGAGTACCCGTGCCAAAGACACTGCCGAGAACCAGCTGACGGTGCTGGAACCCAGATGGGTAGCAAAAGCTACAAGAGCCAATTGCACTACCGAGGAACAGCTGACGGTGCTGGACCACGGTTACTAGGCAGGAGGTACCTGTGCTAGAAAGCACTACCAAGGACCAGCTGATGGTGCTGGACCTTCGGATACTGAGATGGAGGCACCTAGGCCAAAGGCTCTGGCGAGAACCAGCTGACAGTGCTAGAACCCGGGTGGGTAGCAGAAGGAACAAGAGCCAATGGCACTACCTCGGATACCGAGATGGAGGCACCTAGGCCAAAGGCTCTGGCGAGAACCAGCTGACAGTGCTGGAACCCGGATGGGTAGCAGAAAGAACATGAGCCAATGGCACTACCGAGGACCAACTGATGGTGCTGGACCACGGTTACTAAGCAGAAGGTACCTGTGCTAAAAAGCACTGCCAAGGACCAGCTGACGTTGCTGGACCTCGGATACCGAGATGGAGGCACCTAGGCCAAAGGCTCTGGCAAGAACCAGCTGACAGTGCTGGCACCCGGATGGGTAGCAGAAGGTACCCATCCAAAGCAAAGTAGCCAGGCCGCAAGCCGGCCGCAGTTACTGAAACCCACAGTCCTACAGGGGGTCCATGTCCGATTGGCACTACGGATCCAGCCTTCAGTGCCAGTTCCCGCAGCCCACATAGGAGTCACCTAAACTGCAGGCACCGTAGAGTCGGCTAACCCGGCCACAAGACGACAGGACAATGGATTGGTGGCATAGTGACCTTGACACTACCCGGAAACAGCAGGCATGCTGAAAACAGGCTGGGCAACAGGGAGTACCCGTGCCAAAGACACTGCCGAGAACCAGCTGACGGTGCTGGAACCCAGATGGGTAGCAAAAGCTACAAGAGCCAATTGCACTACCGAGGAACAGCTGACGGTGCTGGACCACGGTTACTAGGCAGGAGGTACCTGTGCTAGAAAGCACTACCAAGGACCAGCTGATGGTGCTGGACCTTCGGATACTGAGATGGAGGCACCTAGGCCAAAGGCTCTGGCGAGAACCAGCTGACAGTGCTAGAACCCGGGTGGGTAGCAGAAGGTACCCATTCAAAGCAAAGTAGCCAGGCCGCAAGCCGGCCGCAGTTACCGAAACCCACAGTCCTACAGGGGGTCCATGTCCGATTGGCACTATGGATCCAGCCTTCAGTGCCAGTTCCCGCAGCCCACATAGGAGTCACCTAAACTGCAGGCACCGTAGAGTCGGCTAACCCGGCGGCAAGACGACAGGACAACGGATTGGTGGCATAGTGACCTTGACACTACCCAGAAACAGCAGGCGTGCTGAAAACAGGCTGGGCAACAGGGAGTACCCGTGCCAAAAACACTGCCGAAAACCAGCTGACGGTGCTGGAACCCAGATGGGTAGCAAAAGCTACAAGAGCCAATGGCATTACCGAGGAACAGCTGACGGTGCTGGACCACGGTTACTAGGCAGGAGGTACCTGTGCTAGAAAGCACTACCAAGGACCAGCTGACGGTGCTGGACCTTCGGATACCGAGATGGAGGCACCTAGGCCAAAGGCTCTGGCGTGAACCAGCTGACAGTGCTGGAACCCGGGTGGGTAGCAGAAGGTACCCATCCAAAGCAAAGTAGCCAGGCCGCAAGCCGGCCGCAGTTACCAAAACCCACAGTCCTACAGGGGTCCATGTCCCATTGGCACTACGGATCCAGCCTTCAGTGCCAGATCCCGCAGTCCACATAGGAGTCACCTAAACTGCAGGCACTGTAGAGTCGGCTAACCCGGCCGCAAGACGACAGGACAACGGATTGGTGGCAAAGTGAAATTGACACTACCTGGAAACAGCTGGCGTGCTGGAACCAGGCTGGGCAACAGGGAGTACCCGTGCCAAAGACACTGTCGAGCACCAACTGGCGTTGTTGGAGCCCAGGGACAATCATGGTGTAGGCCAAGGCCTACTTGGTGGTAGTTTTATATCGGTTCCAGACTACAGCTGACTGTCAACGTGCTCCAATTAGGCATCTGTCTCCACTCAGTTTCCAGGATTTCTCGTGAACACCAACACCACCAGTTTATGCGTTCAGTAGCCGTCTGCCCAATCCACATGTGTTCCTGTGTTACTGGGGTTCTGTAATGTCAGCAGATCCCCTGATGTGTGTCTACCAATGTCTCCTGCTCTGTCCACATTCCCACCACTTGTAGTAGGAAGGTGGACATCACAGGAGACAGTGCCGGACACACATTGGGGGATCAGCTCACGTAACAGAACACCAGGAACACAGGAACAAGTGTGGAATGCGTGGACGGAAACTGTGAGCAGGAACTGGTGGTATTGGAGGTCAGGGGAAATACTAGAGACAGAGTGGAGACAGAGGCCAAATCAGAGACTGTTTAAATCAGAAGTAGTTACAATTTGGAGGCAGCAGCAGTTTGCCCTCCACACAGCAGGGGATCAGCTGACGTTACCGACCCCCACTTTCACATGAACGAGTGTTTTTTTCTGTGCGGACAGCACTTCTGAGCACCAACTGGCGTTGTTGGAGCCCAGGAACAATCATGGTGTAGGCTGAGGCCTACTAGGAGGCAGGTGTAAATCGGAGGTAATTTGACTTTGGAGGGAGCAGGACACTTTGACCTCCACACAGCAGGGGATCAGCTGACGTTACCGAACCCCACTTTCACATGAACAAGTGTTTTTTTCTGCGTGGACAGCACTTCTGAGCACCAACTGGCGTTGTTGGAGCCCAGGTACAATCATGGTGTAGGCCGAGGCCTACTTGGTGGCAGTTTTAGATTGTTTGTAGGCTACAACAGACTGTCAACGTGCTCCAATTAGGCATCTGTCTCCACTCTGTTTCCAGGATTTCACGTGACCACCAACACCGCCAGTTTATGCGTACAGTAGCCGTCTGCCCAATCCACACGTGTTCCTGTGTTACTGGGGTTCTGTAATGTCAGCAGATCCCCTGATGTGTGTCTGCCAATGTCTCCTGCTCTGTCCACATTCCCACCACTTGTAGTGGGAAGGTGGACAGCACAGGAGACAGTGCCGGACACACATTGGGGGATCAGCTCACGTAACAGAACACCAGGAACACATGATTAAGTGTGGAATGCGTGGACGGCAATTGTGAGCAGGAACTGGTGGTGTTGGAGGTCAGGGGAAATACTAGAGACAGAGTGGAGACAGAGGCCTTAATCAGAGACTGTTTAAATCAGAAGTAGTTACAATTTGGAGGCAGCAGCAGTTTGCCCTCCACACAGCAGGGGATCAGCTGACGTTACCGAACCCCACTTTCACATGAACAAGTGTTTTTTTCTGCGTGGACAGCACTTCTGAGCACCAACTGGCGTTGTTGGAGAACAGGGACAATCATGGTGTAGGCCGAGGCCTACTTGGTGGCAGTTTTAGATTGTTTGTAGGCTACAACAGACTGTCAACATGCTCCAATTAGGCATCTGTCTCCACTCTGATTCCAGGATTTCACGTGACAACCAACACCGCCAGTTTATGCGTACAGTAGCCGTCTGCCCAATCCACATGTGTTCCTGTGTTACTGGGGTTCTGTAATGTCAGCAGATCCCCTGATGTGTGTCTGCCAATGTCTCCTGCTCTGTCCACCTTCCAACCACTTGTAGTGGGAAGGTGGACAGCACAGGAGACAGTGCCGGACACACATTGGGGGATCAGCTCACGTAACAGAACACCAGGAACACAGGAACAAGTGTGGAATGCGTGGACGGCAACTGTGAGCAGGAACTGGCGGTGTTGGAGGTCAGGGGAAATACTAGAGACAGAGTGGAGACAGAGGCCAAATCAGGGAATGTTTAAATCAGAAGTAGTTACAATTTGGAGGCAGCAGCAGTTTGCCCTCCACACAGCAGGGGATCAGCTGAAGTTACTGACCCCCACTTTCACATGAACGAGTGTTTTTTTCTGTGTGGACAGCACTTCCGAGCAACAACTGACGATGTTGGAGCCCAGGGATAGTCATTTTGTAGGCTGAGGCCTACTTGGAGGCAGTTTAAGATAAGATGTTTGAATTTGGAGGCAGCAGGAGAGTTTTCCGTACACACAGAAAGGGATCAGCAGATGTTACCGAACCCACCTTACACATGAACAAGTGTTTTTTCTGTGTGGACAGCACTTCTGAGCACCAACTGGCGGTGTCGGAGCCCAGGGAAAATCAGGTAGTAGGCTGAGGCCTACTTGGTGGCAGTTTTAGATTGTTTCTACACTACTACTAACTGTCACCGTACTCCAATTAGGCCTCTGGCTTCACTCTGTTTCGAGTATTTCCTCTGGCTTCCAACCACGCCAGTTGCTGCTCTGAAATGCCGACTGCACAACCAACACTTGTTCCTGTGTTACTGGGGTTCTGTAACAGCAGCTTCTCCCTAGAGGTGAGTCAGGCAATGTCTCCTGCTCTGTCCACTTTTCCACTACAAGTAGTGGGAATGCAGACAAAGCAGGAGACATTGCCGGACTCACCTCTGGAGATGAGCAGATGTTACAGGACCCAGGTAACACAGGAACAAGTGTTGATTGTGCAGACGGCACTTGAGAGCAGAAACAGGCGGTGTTGTAGGCCAGAGGAAATAATCAAAACAGAGTGGAGACAGAGGGAAAATCAGAGAACATATTAAATCAGAGGTATTCAGAAGTTGTAAGCAGCAGGAGAGTTTGCCGTACACACAGCAGGGGATCAGCTGACGTTACCGAACCCCACTTACACATGAGCGAGTGTTTTGTCTGTGCGTACAGCACTTCTGAGCACCAACTGGCGGTGTCGGAGCCCAGGGAAAATCAGGTAGTAGGCCGAGGCTTACTTGGAGCCAGGTGTAAATCTGAGGTACTTTGAGTTTGGAGGGAGCAGGACACTTTGCCATACACACAGCAGGGGATCAGCAGACGCTACCGAACCCCACTTACACATGAGCAAGTGTTTTGTCTGTGCGTACAGCACTTCTGAGCACCAACTGGTGGTGTCGGAGCCCAGGGAAAATCAGGTAGTAGGCCGAGGCCTACTTGGTGGCAGTTTTAGATTGTTTCTACACTACTACTAACTGTCAACGTACTCCAATTAGGCCTCTGGCTTCACTCTGTTTCGAGTATTTCCTCTGGCTTCCAACCACGCCAGTTGCTGCTCTGAAATGTCGTCTGCACAACCCACACTTGTTCCTGTGTTACTGGGGTTCTGTAACAGCAGCTTCTCCCTAGAGGTGAGTCAGGCAATGTCTCCTGCTCTGTCCACTTTTCCACTACAAGTAGTGGGAATGTAGACAAATCAGGAGACATTGCTGGACTCACCTCTGGAGATGAGCAGATGTTACAGGACCCAGGTAACACAGGAATAAGTGTTGATTTTGCAGACGGCACTTGAGTGCAGAAACAGGCGGTGTTGTAGGCCGGAGGAAATACTCAAAACAGAGTGGAGACAGGGCAAATCAGAGAACATATTAAATCAGAGGTAGTCAGAAGTTGTAGGCAGCAGGAGAGTTTGCCGTACACACAGCAGTGGATCAGCTGACGTTACCGAACCCCACTTT